>NC_080541.1:139960963-140640963 GCF_028640845.1 Ahaetulla prasina | reverse complement strand
TCTCACTCAGCACCTCCATCTTCATTACCATGTTCTTGGTGAGCCTAAAGCAGCCCTCCCACTCAAAGGTAATCTTTTAGGAAAGTGAAACAAAGCATCACCATCCTTCAGTAGATGTACAGCATGATGTGATCAGTTAAATGAAAGCAAACATTCTCCTTTCACTCCATTATCCCAGAACATCTCTGAGGATGTCTTTTGTGGCTTTGAAGAAGATTTGATACCTTCCACCTGAATGTAATGTAACGCCACAGGTAATCCTCAACAGACAACCACAATGGAGCACAAATTTCTGTTGGTAAAGGGGACAGTTGTTACATGAATCACTGCAGCTGTTAAGATAGTAACACAATTGTTAAGTGAATCTGGCTTCCCCATTGACTTTGCTTGTCAGAAGGTCACAAAAGATGACCACACGACCCCGGGGACCCTGCAACCGTCATAAATACGAGTCAGTTGCCAAGCATCTGAATTTTGATTACATGACCATGGGGAGGCTGCAATTGTCATAAGTCTGAAAAATGGTCAAAAGTGACCTTTTTCAGCGCTGCTTTAACTTCAAATGAACTGTGGTAAGTTGAGGACTACCTAATGTTTTAGAGCAAGGGTGTCAAACTCAATTTCATTGAGGGCTGCATCAGGGCTGTGTTTGACCTTGGGGGGCCAGGGTGGGCATGGCCAGCTCGATGTCACTTGTGTTGGGAGTGCCTGTGGTGGCCCAAGCACTCTGCCAGCAAAAACAGGCTTCTGAGCTGCGCTTCTGGCTGTGACAGCCTCCTGCAATCCTCTGCCAGTGAAACCGGAGCTCAAGAGGGTTTGTCGTGTCCCACTCCTTCGCTGACGGCCGGGTCGGGGAAGTCCGTATCAAACGTGCCTCTGCAGCTCTGCCAAAGTCCTATCAGAGTTCTCAAGGCAGGCAGGAGACCAGGAAGTGACTTCAGCAATTCAAGTTAGACTTTGCCTGACTCAGAGAATGCCAGAAAGCAGATCCTTTATATAGGCCATGGGGTGTGGCTCCATGACTCAGCACTTATCCAGGCCTGCCCTTCCCTTCCTTTTGCTGACATCGCCTCTCAACTTTCAGGAAGCGAGGATCTCTCCAGCCTCCAGCTGTTGGCAATCCTAGCTCATGACTGGCCTCACATTCTTCAGGCTCACATGCTGTGGGGGAGAGGTTTAGTTGCTCCGTTTGCCTGGGCATGGTGCCAGGACTGGGGGCTGAAGGCACGTCAGGCCCTTCGTCTTGCTCGGCCTGTCCAGGCATGGTGCCAGAGCTGGGGCCTGGAGGCATGCCAGGACATTCTTCCGAACTATCAGCTTCCGGCAGGAGATAAGAGGGGCCCGGCTGTGGCAGGGGGAGCGGGCGAGACACAACAGGGTTGCACATGGCCTTCCTGAGCGCCGTTTTTGCTGGCAGAGGCACTGTGGGCTGGTCCTTCACTGTCTCCAGGGCAACCCCCCCTGGCCCAATCCAAGCACCCCATGGGTTGAATCCGGCCCACGGCCTTGAGTTTGACACCCCTGTTTTAGAGTCAAATTTTACTTTGCTGCTGTGCCTCAATGTAAACAAAACTAAAATATAGACAATATGCATGTATGTAACATCTGAGACCTTTCTTTAGATTTTATTATCTTCTATGAAGTCACCATCTAATAACAGAAATGTTATTAAAAATAATAATAATTGGTTAATTTAGGATAGCCCAGTGCTGTTTCGAAATCTTCTATTTTGAATCAGATTACTGGATAATGGTATTCCGGTTCTGTATTTACATCCTTCATTTGGGAGAAGAATATCATGATCTTGATATTTGTTTTCACTCACTTCACAAGTTTGCACAAGCCTTTGGGGTCATATTCACTGATGTCCCATGTGCTAGGCTACGAAATAAAGTATCTATAACAAATTTTACCTGCAAGCCCCAATATCATAAATATATCATAAATATCCACTGTAAAAAATGTACAAGTCTTCAGTTCCGATTATTAACAATACTGGTAAGACCACGAGTCTTTTGAGCTCTTGCAAATTCAATCTGAGGACCCAGATTGTTGGGGGGGCAATACAAGTTGACTTTGTATATAATGTACAAATGGATGAGACTATTGCCTTACATAATGTAAGCCGCCCTGAGTCTTTGGAGAAGGGCGGGATATAAATTCAAAAAAAAACACCCCACAATCTCATAAACCTCAAAGAAACAAGCCTGTTCATGTTTCGATTTAGAAAACATGCTTTACAATTAATTTAGAATTAGAGAGAAATAAGTTGATTCACAATGGGAAGAAATTTTCACTATGTCTGAGAGCCCAGGTTCGAGAGCCAAAAATGAGCCTAACTCCTGCCCACTCAGCAGTTCAAAACCATAAAAATGCAAGTAGATAAATAGGCACCACTTCAATGGGGAGGAAAGAGTGCTGTGTGACAACATGCTGATCACATGACCTTGGAAACATCTTCGGACAGCACTGGCTCATGGCCTGGAAACGGGGATAAGTGCTGCCCCCTATAGTTGGCAACGACCAGCAGAATAAAATCTGCAGGTATTCCTCCCTTTCTATAACATGCTATGTTTCTCCTGCAGGAATCTTATCGTTCTTGGTGAATTTCAGAATTACTTTTAAGGAGATGATTCCAGGATGAATAGTCCATAGGTTGCATATGGATTCTGAATCTTCCAAAGATTGTACCCTTGAGTTTCCTGGGATTATAGCACCCACTTGATGGGACCAATTTTTCTTGCAAAAGAAGTAATAACATAGTTATGCTAAACCCTTCCTCCGCAAAAAGAGAGAGAAGAAGGCTGGAGATATAATAATCTTAATTGTTCCAGACATTGGCTCAGGGGGATAGGACTTCTTTACTTTCATATATTCAGACTGCTTGTAGATGTGCCTATAGAAATAAATGGTCGCTCTTCCCTTTCTAGTGAAATCAATCCATTAGATTAAATAATCATCTTTATTAATTCATCTATTCTGGATGATTTAAGAATCCCTTGTCATAAGTATGTTAATAAATCACAGTTTGGCAGTTTAAGGGTTACCGTTTTATCATCGCTAAGAAAATGGAGAAGGTTGGCTGGTTTCCACACTCTAAGAAATGGATAAAATGTTATTGAAGATGGCAGCAAAAGTGCAACCATATACACATTTTTTTGAGCAACAACATTCAATTATTACTCCACAGGTTAAAATGAGCAGCTTCTAATGTGGATACTTCATTATCCAAAGAGCCTATTCTGATGATGAAAGACTGAAATATTGATCTGCATGGGATTAGTCTTCCAGTTCATTTGTTCTCCTAATTACGGGATATATAAATAGCGAATGTTCAGAAAGCTTATATGTTAAAAAGACATCTTCTATAATAAGTATCTCTTAATTAACATTCATTCCCTAGTCTTCAGTGCAAGATTGTTCTCCGGGGTTTCTTTAATATGAAGAGCCAGTTGTTATACTAACATTAATGCTAAAAAAATGGCTGTGTAAATCCATCAGTTAGAATTTATACTGTATCAGTCATATGAGTAGGTATACTCTTGTGAGTAACTGCATGATTTCCTTTTGGCTGGCATATGTCTTCTAGAGGGGTCTATATTTACAAGCTATCTAAAGAGTCATTTGTTCAACAGCTAGGAGACTTCTGTTAGATTTACTAACTTTGAGCAAAAAACCCAAAGCAAAACAATAAAAACCATCAAGCTTCCAAGCACTCTGATTATTTTAACATTTATTTTGCTTTTTTTAAAAAAAATTTACTGTATAAAAATGCACAGAATGTTACCACTTTGAAGGCATTTGAAAAGGTCTTCAATTCAAGATTATATAGTTCCTGTCTTTTCTGCACGGATGTTGAATTGTTTAAGAATTTGCATTGTAGCATCGGTTTTATGGGGTTGGGGTTTTTGTTTTGTTTGTTGTTTTGTTTGTTTTCTTTTGTGTTGCTCTTTCTCATTATAGTCTAATTCCTGTAGGTGAGACCATAAATTAGTTTAAATGATTAAGTTAAATGCCACAGATTAGCTGATGTGAAAATAAGTCATGCATAATGAAAAGTGCTTCAGATTGAATATTGAAGTGTTGAAGAACCCAAATAAACTAAAGGTGGGCATTGACTGTTCGTTACATAACAGATTGATGATCAGTGGTTTATATTTGTAAAATAAAGATGCCAACTGAGTGGTGTGTGTGTGTGTGTGTGTGTGTGTGTGTGTGTGTGTGTGTGTGTTTAGTCTTTTCTATCAACTAATTTCTGAAGAGGAGAATAAAAGGCAGATGCTCTTCAAATGAATTGTATACTGTTCACTGAGAGAATCTGAGAACAGTGCCAAGTCAAGATAGCAGCCAAGATGGAAGCTCCACCCCTTTCGTTTTTGCATGCATCACATGCATCATGTCCATAAAAAAGGAATAGGGTTTCTGTACAGGTAGTCCTTGACTTACAACTGCAATTGGGCCCCAAATGTCCATTCTTAAGCAAGACATCTTAAGTTTTGCTGCACTTTGCAACCTTTCTTGCCACAGTTATTAAGTGAATCCCTACAGTTGTTAGTAAAATGGTTGTTAAGGTGTTCAGGGAGCATTGAGAAAACCCACTTCATGTCCCCACAAAAATGGAAGATTTAGTTGCTTGACCAATGAAGGATAAATCCACCTTGAACTAATGAGAGGAAATTTAGGATATAAATCTAAGAAATGAAAATAAAGCCAGCCTTTTTTAAAGTATCAGCTCATTGGAATGACAGCTTCTTGGTTTCATTATGATGCATGGATTTTATTGAACTGTGTATTATTTTAATTAAACCTGTGCCCAGTCAAATATCCATAAGAATAAGTGTAGGTTTACAAATTCACTAGCAAACAGATCAATAAATATGAGCTGGATGGAGAACAGTTCCAACTCATATTAAAAATAGTTGGAAGACATTAGAGTTTAATTTTGCATGGCTTGTATTATTTCTTTGCTTTGATGGAAGGACAAAAGGCATTTAACTGTTCGGTGATAAAAGGAATATATACATTATGTTTTCTCCCATCAGGCTGAAGGTTGTCACATTCAAGGTGAAGGTCAAATCTATTCCTTTCAAGATAGCCTATAATTCAGAGGATAATAAGATGGAAAATTTTACCCGGCAGCCTTGATATGCTCTAACTTGAAAGAACTTGACACAAAACAAATTCTTTACCTCCCTACACAGCGTGGATGCTTAAAGTCTGTCTTCCTTTCCTTTTTCTTTTTTAAGGAGCTTTTTAAAAACCATAAGCTGAAACTCCAATAACTTATTTTGTTTATTTGTGAGCAAACTGCCATATTTATGTAAGCTAGATTGAAACAGGAATTGACTAGACAACCTTGTCTGAAGAGCCACATCCTTCCCTGACAGGAAACCTCATAGCCTTTAATCAAGGATTATATTTCTTCTATAAGTTTACATCAAGTTAAAGTTATGCAAACTCTTGTCATGTACCTTGCCAGGATCATAGGCTACATCTTTGACTATATGCTGTCTCTTATCAATTCTACTAGCAGCGAGTAGCAGAAACTGACAAGAATCCAACAGTGATTGTTCATATATAGGAACTCTAAACCTCAAACCTCTATTATCCAAAAAGTGTATGCTACAATTTTATTCTTGGATTCATGCTGTAATGTAACCAGGAGGGAGCTTTGCCATGGCCACCATTTTTATTTTAGACTATACAAGTCTCATACTTTGATTAAAAAATAGTATTTGATTGGAGAATAGACACATTTTTTTAGTTAATGGAGACTAAAACATATGAAGAACAGTTCCAGGAACTGGGCATGGCTAGTCTAGTGAAGAGAAGGACCAAGGGACATGAGAGCAATGTTCCAGTATTTGAGGTGCTGCCACAGAGAGGAAGAGGTCAAGCTATTTTCCAAAGGCCAGAAAAGGAATAATGGATGGAAACTGATCAAGGAGAGATTCAATCTAGAAATAAGGAGAACTTTTCTGACAGTGAGAACAATCAACCAATGGAACAGTTTCCCTTCAGAAGTTGTGGGAGCTTCATCATAGGAGGCTTTCAAGAAGATATTGGACTACCATTTGTCAGAAATGGTGTAGGGTCTCCTGCTTGGGTGGGAGGTTGGACTAGATGACCTACAAGGTCCCTTCCAACTCTGTTGATCTGTTAAATCTGTTAATCTGTTTTCGCCAATTTTATGGTGGGATTGGTTTAAATTATAGGAACCCAACCACTGTCACTTATAAATCATGATTTATGGTTTACTGCAATGATTTGTAAATCATGGATTATGATTAGTGAGGTCTTATGGCTTGATCAATATATAATACTTAAAACAAATTAGGATTTAGATCATATGTAGATAGAGATAGAGAAATAGGGATAGAGATAGGGATAGAGATGATAGATAGATAGATAGATAGATAGATAGATAGATAGATAGATAGATAGATAGATAGATAGATAGATAGATACATAGATACATAGATACATAGACAGATAGATTTAGATCTACATATCTATGAAATAGATTTATTAGAAAATGGCATGGCAAGTGGGGGATTAGGAATCCACAAGGCCAATGCATACTCTTATTAGATAAAGTGTGGCAACAATAATTCACAAGAGCCAGAGTTAGTTGAGTTCCAGTGATAGCTTTCCAATATCTGACAGAGCAAACTCTTCTGAAGAGTCTCTGGAGAATGTTCAACATCCTTACATGGATGCTACTTAGCAGCCATCATATTAAAACTTGTTCTTAATGGGTATTGTTATATATCATGTATATTCTGAAATTTTCCTTCTGTTTTAATATATTGCTATAAGTTGCATCACCATTTTTTTATTTTATTTTGTCACAACATTATATATAAACAAATATAATGAAAGAAAACAATAGGACAGGAACGGTAGGCACTTTTGTGCACTTATGCACACCCCTTATAGTCCTCTTAGGAATGGGGTGAGGTCAATGGTAGACAGTTTTTGGTTAAAGTTTTTGGGAGTTTGAGAAGAGACCACAGAGTCAGGTGGTATGTTCCAAGCGTTAACAACTCTGTTACAAAAGTCATATTTTCTGCAATCAAGATTGAAGAGGTTAACATTAAGTTTGAATCTATTGTTTGCTCTTGTATTATTGCGATTGAAGCTGAAGTAGTCTTTAACAGGAAGGACATTGCAATAGATGATTCTGTGTGTTAAACACAGGTCATGTCTGAGTCGGCGGAATTCTAAGTTTTCTAATCTCAGGATTTCAAGTCTGGAGATATAAGGTATTTTGTTGTTTACAGAGGAGTGGAGGACTCTTCTTGTAAAATATTTCTGGACTCGTTCAATTGTATTAATTTCAGAGATGTGGTATGGGTTCCAGACAGGTGAGCTCAGTGGTGGGATTCAGCCAGTTTGCACCACTTCGAGAGAACCGGTTTTTAACTTTCTGAGCAGTTTGATGAACTGGTGGTTGGAAGAAATCATTAGGCCAGAGAACCGATTGCTAAATTATTTAAATCCCACCACTGGGTGAGCTGTATTCAAGAGCGGGTCTTGCAAATGTTTTGTATGCTCTGGTTAGTAGTGTAGTGTTTTTGGAAAAGAAGCTATACAAAATTAGGTTTACAACTCTTAGAGCTTTTTTTGCTATGTAATTGCAATGGGCTTTGGCACTTAGATCATTTGATATGAAAACTCCAAGGTCTTTTACAGGGTGGGAGTCATCAGTAAGGTAATGTCCATCAAGCTTGTACTTAGTGTTTGGTTTCTTTTTTCCAATATGTAAGATTGAGCATTTGCTGGTTGAGATTTGGAGTTGCCAAGTTTTAGACCAATCGGATACAAAGTCAAGGTCTTTTTGAAAAAAAAAAAACCCACAGGTATACCGAAATATTTTAAAATGCAGGTATTTTATAACATTTATTAAAAAATACTCACAATGATTTTTTGATGTTTTTAATTGCAGATGAATGTAAACAAAGGATAAAAATTAAAAAGATGTACGCAAAACATGGGTATGGAATAGAAACAATTTGAGTCACTTTGCCCTTCTCCTAAGCGCTGAGCAAAAGCTATCTTCACTGTTGTATGCCAGTTTTTCTGAGACAGTCTTTACTCTATAACAAAATTGCAAATGGAGGACCACAGAAGAGTAGGAAAAAAGCCACAAGGATGCCTGCTATCTTTGCTTACTTTTTTTTTAATTATTTGCATTTATATCCCGCCCTTCTCTGAAGACTCAGGGCGGCTTACACTATGTTAGCAATAGTCTTCATCCTATTTGTATATTTATATACAAAGTCAACTTATTGCCCCCCCAACAATCTGGCTCCTCATTTTACCTACCTTATAAAGGATGGAAGGCTGAGTCAACCTTGGGCCTGGTGGGACTAGAACCTGCAGTAATTGCAGGCAGCTGTGTTAATAACAGACTGTCTTACCAGTCTGAGCCACAGAGGCCCTGTGACCAGTCTGAGCCACATTGTCCATCCAGAAGGGCACTGCATGACTGGTTTAATTCTTGTTGAGAACTATCAGATGAACATAGCCATCTAACAGGAACTGATGTCACAAAACCTTGTATTTGGATGATTATATGCAGTGCGTTAGTTTGAGGAATTATCCAGATTCTGGTTCTTAGTTGTGTTGCAAGAAAAGATAAATAGAATCTCTCAAACTAGCATATAAAGTTTGCCTTCCCTTAAGATGTGTGTGTGTGTTTATATATGTGCATGCCTCTGTATGTGTCTGTCGGACTGTCCGTGTGTGTGAGTGTGTGTGAAAGAGAGAGAGAAAGAAAGGTTATATTACATCATGTCCCTGTGTACAAAGATATGATATAAATAGAAAAATTCCATTGTCACCCCATCTCTTTCATTCAGATTAAGGGAAGGTGACCTGTATATACCATTCTGATAGATGCTGTCTTTGGTTGCGACAGAATATTTTAAAAACTGGTTGAAACAGTTTTGTAAATATGACTTCCAGTTCTCGACTGAAGAACAACCAACAAAGGGCAGCAAAGATTTTCTGGAGTTTCCCTAAGAGGTTTATTGCCCTTTAGTGGCTGCTCTGGTTTATGCAGCATTAATCTGGTACCATACTTTATGATACTCAGCTGCTCCAACATGACATCATAAACCCAGGAGAAAGTGAATAACATTTCTCCTTTCCTCTATTCTATGCTAACCTAATCCATGTTATCTTGCTAAATCATAATGTGGTTAGTTTCATTTTGTCTTGATATCTTGTATAAACCCAGCCATTCTAAAGAAAGATGCATAGCATAGGAACTCAGCCAACTGTTGGTTATTCAGTAAGCCACTGTTTAAAAAAACACAATAAGAAAGGCAATTGTTAACTCCTACATATGAGGGAAGTATATTCTCCCTAAGTAGCCTCCAAAAAAGCCAATGCAGTCCTAGGCAGCATTAACAGAGGGCTAGAATCCAAATCACACGCAGTCTGTGTACCACTTTATAGTCCCTTGGTAATTGAAATATAGCATCCAGTTTTGACCGCCATGCTATAAAAAAGATGTTGAGACTCTGGAAAGAGTGCAGCAAAGAGCAACAAAGTTGACTAAGGGACTGGAGGTTAAAACATATGAAGAACGGCTGCATGAATTGGGTATGTCTAGTTTAATGAAAAGAAGGACTAGGGGTGACATGATAGCAGTGTTCCAATATTTGAGGAGCTGCCAAAAAGGGGGGTGGGAATCAATCTATTCTTCAAAGCACCTGAAAGTAGAACAAGAAACAATGGATGGAAGCTAATGAAGGAGAGGACCAGCCTAGAAATATGGAGACATCTCCTGACAGAACAATAAATCAGCGGAATGACTTGCATTCAAAACTTGTTGGTGTTCCATCACTGGAGGTTTTTAAGAAGAGATTGGACAGCCATTTGTCTGAAATGGTATAGGGTCTCCTACTTGAGGGTTGGACTAGAAGAGCTCCAAGGTTCCTTTCCAATTCTATTATTCTGTTAAGTAAATCAGGTAATGCTAGTAAATGCTGATAAATAAACCAGCATTTGAAACTAAGAATCTCATTTCAAAGAAAGGGAGCAATAAACTGAAGGTGGCAAGATATTCTAAAGACTTTAGGTGTCGTGTCCCACTCCTCCGCTGACGGCCGGGTCAGGGAAATCCGAATCAGGCTTGCCTCTGCAGCTCTGCCCAAAGTCCTAGCAAAGTTCTCAGAGCAGGCAGGAGACCAGAAAGTGACTTCAGCAAGATAAGTTTGACTTTGCCTGACTCAGAGACTGCCAGAAAGCAGATCCTTTATATAGGCCATGGGGTGTGGCTCCATGACTCAGCACTCATTAAGGCCTGCCCCTCCCTTCCTTCTGTTGCCTCCGCCTATCCAGTCTTCTGATGCGAGGGTCACTCCAATCAGCAGCTGTTGGAAATAAACTTTCCTCAGGCTCACATGCTGTGGAGGAGGGGGAGGGGTCTAGCTGCTCCGTTTGCCTGGGCATGGAGCCAGGGCTGGGGCCGGGGGGTGCTCCCTCCTCTGCAGCCTGCTTGGGCATGGAGCCAGGGCTGGGGCCGGGAGATGCCCCCTCCTCAGCCTGTCTGGGCATGGAGCCAGGGCTGGGGCCGGGAGGACATTCTTCAGCATTCGGAAGCAGATAAGCAGACCCCGGCTGCGGTGAGAGCGGGCAAGACACAACATTAGGTGTACTTGCTGCAGATACTGCATATGAAGGCTTATGAGGTTAAAAACTATCTAAAGGAGGAGTATACTTCTTGACTGAATCCTTTCAGAGGAGGAGGATGGGCGGGGGGGAGGGTCATCGTTCTGTGAGCATTATCAGCTTCTGCTAGAATCATCAAGGTGCAAGGGGCCTCTTCAAGCCTTAATGAGAGAGACAGAAGATGCTGAAATTGAACACGAAGCTTTCTTGGCCTATTAGTATCCCCGCCAACTCAACAGCTTTACTGCCCAAGTTTTAAAGAGGCTCGCATCATTAAATGGATCTGTCACATATTCCTAATCTTAAAAGACCTGGTGGAGGAGTCATTGACAATGAACATTCCAAAGATATTGCACATTACTTGGAGTATTTTCTGCTTGCAATTCAGTTCAGTATTCAGGTACAGATGCTGGATTGCAATGATTGTTGGCGTTTTATGGGCTAGGAAGGGTGCACGAACGTACATTTAAACCAACATTTTTTCCAAACAAAATACAGCTGGAGAGCTACATCTGGTGTTCCATTCCTGCACAATAACGGATGTGGGGTTTTCTACCACCACCCTTCTCCAAAACAACAGAGAATTACACCTAATGAATAATACAATGCAGATAATTGCAGTAACAATCTTTTTTTTTTCAAATGCAGCCTTTGTTCTCTCTCTCCCATCAAAAGCCACTCTTAAACGTTAGGGTGGGAATTGCCAGATCAAAATGACATTTCTCTGTACATCTTTTTTTTTATTTTTTTAGTTGTTTGAAACGTCCCTTCGATCTCGGCTTGTATTGTCTAGCATATCAAGCCCCGTTTGCTGAAAGACAGGACACAAATTTAACAAAGCAATCAGGTACGTTCTGTTGTTATTTTTTCTAAGAATACAAAAACAAAACTTGGGGATTACTAGAGATATAGATGAAAGATTTATAGATAGATGCTTGGGGAAATCGTGCAGGCATCGATCCATATGGCAGAAATGTGCATGAAATTGGTGCATGCTGAGTTATGTCCATTGGGTTTTACATTTAGAAAATAATTATTGGAGTATACATTTCACAAAGGCAATCCAGTTACTTTATTTGTGAACCACTCCCACATTTCAATTAATTATATGTACAAAGCATGTGCTCAAAATATGTCGCCCCCCCCTTCCACAAAAAAAACCAAACATTTTTCTAAAGAATCAGAAAGAGTGATACTGATCGTGGATTTACCTCATTTAAGTTAAATTTGTTCAGGTTTATACATGCACACGCACAGGCATGTGCGCACACACACACACACACACATGCACACACATAAACACACCAATGTTGAATTCTGAATGTGCCAAAGAAAATGGGCCATTTTTATTCAGGCTGAACAATACACAGTGGAAATGCTCCCACTTGACAAAGGGAAAATATCTGTAATCAAACTAAGGGCAGATCCAGAGGCCCTGATCCAGAACCAGTTTCCATTATCTATAGGCAGCCATGGAGATGACCTTGGAGAAGCCGCCCATTAGGCTTCTAGCTATTAAGCCCACAAGAGATGCAGAAGAAACAGGCATGGAGTCATGGAAAAGTTAGAAAAAGATCCAGTCGGACTCTCTCATAATACCCTAAGGCAGGGGCCCCCACCCTTTTGGGTGGCAGGGACCGGTTCTATGGAGATAGGTTTTTCCACGGACTGGAGGGGGCATAGTTTCATGTGTTGCCTGCACCCCTTTGACGAGGCTTTGCTTGTTTGCACGGCCTGATTTCTGGCCTGCTGTGGCCTGCCGGTCCATGGATTGGGGGTGGGACCCCTGCCCTAAGGTACAAGAAGGAGAGAAGAAAAATACAGGCAGATTGTTACATAGCCTATCTCAATAAAGTACATTTCTAGTTTTCCAGTCAGTTTCCAGATCTGGTCCACCTTAAGGCCTATTATCTGAATGAAGACATCTGGATGTCCTCCAGTTGATCTTGGCCATATGTGTTAAGACTAATACGAGAAATCTCTTTACCCTTAAGGTACCGATTTCTTCTTCCATCTCTGTACTTCCACCATAAGTTCATCCTAGATCAATCTCTGAAGATGGTTTACTGGTTGAAGCATGGTGGGTCTGACATGAAGAAATTACATCAGGTACTAAAGTCATTTAATTTTTACCTGCAACCGAAGCCCTAACTTTGGGTTCTGGCAGAGGAGGCTTTAAATGGAAGAATGGCTGAGATGATAGATAGATAGATAGATAGATAGATAGATAGATAGATAGATAGATAGATAGATAGATAGATAGATGTGTGTGTGTATGAGAAAGAGAGGGAGGGAGGGAGGCAGGGGGAGATAGATAGATAGATAGATAGATAGATAGATAGATAGATAGATAGATAGATAGATAGACAGACAGACAGATAGATAGATAGATAGATATGTGTGTGTGTGTGTGTGTGTATGAGAAAGAGAGGGAGGGAGGGAGGGAGGGAGAGAGAGAGAGAGAGAGAAGATTTAAAGCGATACCACAGGGGATGTTGTGTCTTGCCCGCTCTCACAGCAGCCGGGGCCTTCTTATCTGCTCCCGAACACAGAGGAATGTATGCCTCCCGGCCCCAGTCCTGGCTTCATGCCCAGACAAGCTGAAGAGGAGGGGGCACCTCCCAGTCCCAGCCCTGGCTCCATGCCCAAGCAGGCTGCAGAGGAGGGAGCACCCCCCGGCCCCAGCCCTGGCTCCATGCCCAGGCAAATGGAGCAGCTAGACCCCTCTCCCTCCTCCACAGCATGTGAGCCTAAGGAAAGTTTATTTCCAACAGCTGCTGATTGGAGTGACCCTCGCATCAGAAGACTGGATAGGCGGAGGCAACAGAAGGAAGGGAGGGGCAGGCCTTAATGAGTGCTGAGTCATGGAGCCACACCCCATGGCCTATATAAAGGATCTGCTTTCTGGCAGTCTCTGAGTCAGGCAAAGTCGAACTTATCTTGCTGAAGTCACTTTCTGGTCTCCTGCCTGCTCTGAGGACTTTGCTAGGACTTTGGGCAGAGCTGCAGAGGCAAGCCTGATTCGGATTTCCCTGACCCGGCCGTCAGTGGAGGAGTGGGACACGACAGGGGAGCTGCTGTGAGTAAAGAAGAAAGAAAAGGGAATTCTACAACTCCTTGAATTGCAAAAAGAGTGGGATACATTTTGCCAATTCAGGATTGCTTTTATATTCAGTGAGCTCAGTTCATTGGCCAGCTAGTTGTTTTTGGGACACCCACTGGTAACTTGAACCCTTCTTCTGTGAATGCCATCCACCATGGAAACTCTGCAAAGCCATTTGGACTTCTGCTGGGCTATCCTTCACTAAGATCTTTCTCAACTTTCCCCATTAAACAAAGCTTAATTGAAAATGAAGGGACTTTTCAAAGTAATACATTGGGATATAGTGTTCCAACATCTAAAGTCAAAATTCTCAGTGGGCACCTTCAAATGTTTAAGAGCATCTTCAACAGCAGTCTGGCAAAGCTGATAGCTTCTATAGAAGTCCAAGTTCTGCTTCTGTCAAAGGAGCTCTTTCAGTGATAGATCAGTTGGCTTTATTTTACTGCCATATGTTGAGTGAAGAAAATTAATGTGGGAATGCCACTTGGTCTTCAAGTGCATTCGAATAAAAAAGAGACAAGTTTTCAGAATGTCTTTCAAGAAGAAATGAGATATAATAGAAGAAATCTTGAGATTAAACGTGTGGGTGAAGGCACTTTTGAAGTCTCTAGCCTCTCTTCCTTCATTTCTAGGAGTGTAATTACAAGAGAGAAGATGGGGGGAAATGCATGTGACCACTTTTGAAATTGAAGGTAGAATGCAATTACCTTCATTTCCCCACTCTATTTTCATAAGGTAGTTTTGAAACTTACATTACTGCCAAGTTATTAAAGTGGTGAAATGTCACATAGACAGTGATGGGGGGGATCCTTTAATCTTAACACAAATTTATCTCAATTTGTAATTTCACTGCAGAACAATGTACCCACCAAAACTTAGCAATCATTCAAAATTTACATTTCTCCTAATTTAGTCCTCCAATTAAAAGAATTGATTAGAGAAAAGCTTGCATAAAAGAGCCTGTATTTATGAAAAAATATATGAGAAAGCATTATTGTAATAGACATTTTTAAGCAACATTGCAAACAACAGTCCTCTCATTGGAAAATGTACAGAAATAGATGTACACATTCAAAAATACAAACCTAACAGCTCAAGTGTAATGAACTGAAGTTGGACAATTTTCAGAAATGAAACACTGTAGAAAACCTGAACAAATTCATAAAAATGAAAGGTTGAGAGAAACCAAAACTGACAGCCACTCATCCCAGTGTAGGAGATTACCAATTTCCTTTCAAGCTATTAATGTTCATGCATGATGGATGATGTGAGGGATGAAAGAGAAGGAGGGTGTTTCTCAGCCAATCCAAGGGTCAATTTTATTTGGACTACATTCTTAAAAGGAATTTACTAGGTTCCCCCCAGCTTTTCTACAGCAACGAAAAACTCAAGGGTGTTGTGACCGAGGCCCAAGTAGTGATTACCAAACACAATTCAGTCCTCAACAAACTTATTTTATTAAAACAGCTGAGAATTAATTCATTCTGTTATGCAGTCTGTTATTAACAGCAGCTGCTTGCAATTATTGTAGGTTCTAGTCCCACCAGGCCCAAGGTTGACTCAGCCTTCCATCCTTTATAAGGTAGGTAAAATGAGGACCCAGATTGTTGGGGGCAATAAGTTGACTTTGTATATAAATATACAAATAGGATGAAGACTATTGCTAACATAGTGTAAGCCGCCCTGAGTCTTCGGAGAAGGGCAGAATATAAATGCAAATTAAAAAAAAAAATCTCAGTTTAGTCCAAAACAAATTCTTTGTAAACAGTCCTTCGGCCTTATCATCAACCTTTGTTGTCTTTAGCAACCTGCCAAAGACTTTTCTTGGCAAAGTTCAGGAGATGCTGACAAGAAGCAATGGAATCAACATTGCTTTTCTACAAAGAACCCAATGGCTCGTTACTGCTCTTTTAAGCCTTATGGGAGTGGCCAATCATCTTGTGGCCTTACTCCCGAGTCGTCCTTTTTGCTTCAGCTGCTCTTGCCTTCTGGGAGCTCTTCGCATGCCTGCACTAGAAAAAAGCTCCTCCTGTTCCTCTGCCTCTCTGCTATCCACCTCTGGAGGCTCCGAAGTCTGTGCATCACTCCCAGATGGCCCTGGCCCCATCTCTGCCTCCGACACAGAACCCTCATTCGGGCCTTCCCCTGACTCCAGGACTGGCCCATTGTCTTCCCCAGCCTCCTCACTGTCTGCTCCCAGGTCTGCAGGCTGCTGGTGGACCACAACAAAGGAAGATTACAAAATTGAAATAAAATACTAGGAGAGAATAGAGAGTGGTACACATGGTCCTTCCTTAATAATTATGTCCTCCTTGCCCAAGCTTGCATAATTCAAAACTAGATCCCGACTACTGCTGAAATCCACTATTATATCCCACAGGTGTTTTTTTCAAGCTGGACTTTGTTTTTTTTTCTTCAAGATGTTTCACTTCTCATCGAAGAAGTTTTCTGAGTTCTGACAGAGCTGAAGAAGGTTCTTGGATGAGAAGCAAAATATCTTCAGGAAAAAAACAAAATTTAGTTGCCTTTTGAAAAAGCACCTTTGGGACAACTATGACCTGAATGACTGAGAATCTTTATAGACATCCATCATTATGATTTCCCATGGTATTATTCCAAATAATTGTTGGAAATTTCAATCATCACTTTGCACTTAGGTAAGGTGAATGGCGCCCACTTGGTCCATTGATCCAGGATGCTCACTTGGGCATGTTTTATTATCGTCCCCTCAAATTTAGTCTAGCATTGAAGGGAGTTTAGATCTGGAGAAAAAGAAGGAATAGGCCCACCAATTGAACATCCTGACTGGAATGCATCTGAGCATAGATTTATCCCATTATGATCCAATGAGATCCATTGGTTCTCATTTTGAAATTGCCAAAAAATAATGTGGAACCAAAGAGTCATATCCAAGAAAATTGGGCTAATTTTTTCAATTGGGGGACTAAAACTCTATCCTAATATCGGGACAATGTATACAAAAAAGATGGGCATTTAGGGAGAGAAAGACAAAGAGAGAGAATGCATGCATCTATTACAATCACTGATCAGGCTAAAGACCCTGTGCAACGTTTGGTGGGTTTCAAAACTTTTTACTACCAGTTCTGTGGGGGTGGCTTGGTGGGGGTGGCAGGGGAAAGATACTGTAAAATCTCCATTCCCTCCCCAATCCAGGGGAAAGTTACTGCAAAATCCCCATTTCCTCCCCATCACCTGGGACTTGGGAGGCAGAGAATAGATGGGGGTGGGGTCAGTCAAAATTTTTACTACCGGTTCTCCGAACGACTCAAAATTTCTGCTACCACTTCTCCAGAACATGTCAAAACCTGCTGAAACCCACCTCTGGTCTGTTGATTAAACAAATCTAGAGAGCTATCCAGAGTTTCATCTAACCAGATGGAACTTTGGACAGTGAACAGAAAGTAAAATAAATAAAGTCAACTTTTAAAAACCATGCAGAGATCCCTGTAAAAAAAATCTTCTAAATGTACAATCCCTTCCACACACATTCACACACCAGGATTGTATTAATAGCCCAGTCCCAGTGCCTGGAGAAAAAGTTAAATGTTCATGGTTTTCCATAAGGATAACAGGCTCTTGTCCAGATGTTGTTTAGATAATACTTGGACTCTCTTTGAAATAGAAATTCATTTGGTGAGAAGCTTTCCTATCGTATCAATGAAATGAACATAGAAAAACAAATTCAATGAAAATGTTTTTGTTCCTCTCAAACTTCTCAAAGGCCTTTTGTGTGAAGGTTGTGCAGAAGGTAAAACAGGATTCCATAATAAAAATATATTGTGCATTAGTCTTATACAATAAGCTATTCTACTGGTTGATGACAACCGCTAGTTTCAGTAACTCACTTTGTACGCAATGTGCCATAACATCATCATCATCATCATCATCATCATCATCATCATCATTATTATTATTATTATTATTATTATTATTATTATTATTATTATTATTAATTAGATTTCTATACCGCCCTTCTCCTGAAGGACTCAGGGCGGTGTACAGCCAGCATAAAAACAAACAATACAATATACAATTAAAACAAAATTAAAAAACTTATTACACAATTGGCCGAAAACTTTAAAACATTTAAAATTCTAAAAACCCATTAAAATTCATATAAAATTTAAAAATATGAAATATAAATTTAAAAATACAACAAAATTTAAGCCAGCCCCGCGCAAGTAAATAAATGGGTTTTCAATTTGTGGCGAAAGGTCTGAAGGTCAGATATTTGGCGTAAACCAGGGGGAAGTTCATTCCAGAAGGTAGGAGCCCCCACAGAGAAGGATCTTCCCCTGGGGGACATTGTTTGGCGGACGGCACCCTGAGAAGTCCCTCTCTGTGTGAGCATACGGGTCGGTGGGAGGCATGAGGTAACAGCAGGCGGTCCCATAAGTACCCAGGCCCTAAGCCATGGAGCGCTTTGAAGGTAGTAACCAAAACCTTAAAGTGCACCCGAGAGACCACAGGCAGCCAGTGCAGTCTGTGCAGGAGTGGTGTTACGTGGGAGCTACGTGGAGCTCCCTCTATCACCCGCGCAGCTGCATTCTGGACTAACTGAAGCCTCCGGGTGCACTTCAAGGGGAACCCCATGTAGAGAGCATTGCAATAATCCAAGCGAGAGGTGACAAGAGCATGAGTGACTGTGCATAAGGCATCCCGATCAAGGAAGGGGCGCAACTGGCGAACATAGACTCCTTCGAGTGGCTTAATGTGTTGTATGTTTTATTCAGCAAACTTGCTTCTAAAGAAACCAGGCCTTAGTATAATGATTGGATCAATGATGCTCCTTTAATGTTAAGCAAGACTTTTTCATTAAAAACCTTCTATGAATTCCATCTTACTGCAATGAATAGGGCTTTAGCTTGGCAACAATGCTATGGCTGTTGGTGAAGCATTAGCATGGTAACGAAACTATCTCACGGTTTCTCTTCCCTCAAATTTGTAGAATGTGTGCAAGAGATAAGTAAAGGGACATCTTTATAACTACCTATCAGCCCTTGCAGTACCAAACTTTCAGCTATGCTTGCCTGAAAAAAAATATTATGCAATGATAATAGCTGAGAGACAGTTTAGTGTACTGGTTAAGCACCAGGCTAGAAATCAGGAAAACGTGAGTTCTAGTTTCATCTTAGGCATGAAGTCAGCTAGATGACTTTGGGCTGGTCATTCATTCTCAGGGACAAAGCAAATCTTGCCAAGAATACAAGGTTTTGTCCAAGCAGTTCTCAAGTCTCCAAAATGAATTAAAGATATATACAGGAAATCTCTATATACAGGAAATCTGTAGACGGGAAGTCCTTGACTTACAACAATTCATTTGGTGACTGTTCAAAGTTATAACAGCACTGGAAAAAGTGACTTCTGACCATTCCACACATTTACTGTTACAGCATCCCTATAGTCACATGATCAAAATTCAGGTGCCTGGCAACTGGCTCATATTTATGATGGGTGCAGTGTGTGCAGTCATGTGAACCCCTTTTGCGACCTTCTACCAAGCAAAGTCAATGGGAAAGCCAGATTCACTTAACAACGCTGTTACTAACTTAACAACTGCAGTAATTCACTTAACAATCGTGGCAGGAAAAGTCATAAAATGGAGCGAAACCAGTGGTGGGATTCAGCCAGTTCGCACTATTTCGGGAGAACCGGTTGTTAACTTTCTGAGCAGTTTGGCAAACTGGTTGTTGGAAGAAATCATTAGGGCAGAGAACCGGTTGTTAAATTACTTGAATCCCACCACTGGGCAAAACTCAGCAACTGTCTCAATTAGCAACAGAAATTTTGGGTTCAATTAACTATATTGTAGTTGATGACTATCAACTTACGAAGATGTAATGCCAACCAAGGTTGCCCTCCTGCCCCTACGTCAGGCTTAGAAGCCCTCCTGCCTTCTATATATGCTTTTGGGCTTTAGCTCCTATCAATATTTGAATATTGGGGTAATTGCGAGACCGCCTTCTGCCACCGATTGCCTCCCAACTACCTGTGCGCTCCCACAGAGCGGGCCTCCTCAGGGTGCCTTCGACCAAACAATGTAGGTTGGCGGCCCCCAGGGAGAGGGCCTTCTCTGTAGCGGCACCAGCCCTATGGAACGAGTTACCTCTGGGGTTACGCCAACTACCCGACCTCCGGGCCTTCAAGCGTGAACTAAAGACTTTATTATTTCACCGAGTGGGACTAGTCTAAGAATGTATTTTAGTGAATTTTAATGGGTTTTTAATCGTTCTTCGGCCATTTTAGTGATTCGGCCACTAAATATTTGTTTTTAAATTGTTTTTAAATAGTGTTTATTTACTATAGTTATATCATGTGTTATGTGTATTTTAATATTGGCTGTACACCGCCCTGAGTCCTTCGGGAGATGGTTGCGGTATATAAATGTAATTATAAATAAATAAAATAAAATATTATCCAAATAGCAAATGATCCCAAGATTACGGGAATTTTCTGGAGGACAGCAAATATCCAGACAATAACATTTTCATGTGGTTTTCAAGAGGGAAGAAGCAAATTCCATCTGATTCTGCTGCTCTTTATACTGTTGGGTGTTTCACTGATGTTATTTTTATCTCTGTCAGGGCTGCCAATTTGGTTGTTTTCTATATACCTCTATATATAGTCTAGAATTTTAACGGATCTGTTCACTGTCAAGAAGAGAGTGATTCTTGGATGGCTTAAAAATGAATGAATGGATAAATGAATACATGTGTAGTAGATGTTAAGGATAAACAGAGCCAAAATGGTTGGAGGTTTCTCTCTTTGCTAGGCATCCTACCAAGAAAAGTTTCACTGACTGCATTTTGAACAATAATAAGAAAGTTTTCTGGAAAGGGAGATTTGCTAACAAGCCAAAAGCAGTTCTCTCATTCTCTCCCTCCTCTCTCCAAATTGCTAGCATGATTATGCTTTGAAATGTGCCTAAGCAATGGAATAGTTTATCCATGTTTATTGCACTGATGAAGTGCTGAAGAAAAAGAATCAATAGTCATTAGGAGAAAAATAAAGAATTATAATTTACTAAAAGCTGTACATGCAAGTCTAAACAGCCATTAGTAATTCCACCTTGGTTTCCTAGTGTCCTCCATCTTCAATGATTAAGGTTGGGGACACCTTAACTGTTACCCTTAGCTGTTACTGAGTCACAGTACAGCACTTTCTGTTGCCATAATATTAAACAATACAAATTGTTAGGCACATACCCAGAATGCCTGCTGTTCTGGGTGATCTTGTACTGTGAACTAAGCTTTATATAATTCACAGTCTGTAATTTATGGTGTTTTGATAACTAATCTTTACTCCCATATAATCCAACCCAATTCTCAATTATTTGTGTGAGTGGTAATTTGCACTATTTTTTAAAAAATGCAAAGCTGAATATGATTCTGGTTTATATGAAGTCAACATTTTGGTCCACCACGTTTTGTGATATCTATCCTAACTGTATCCATGCTCCATGTTCTTGGGGAAAACTTTTTCTCTTGCTTAGCTCTAAGGATTATTGCAAACAGACATTACGTTAAGGTAAATGCTGGATTGCTTCTATAACAAAGGTTCCAGTTTGCTCAAATAAATCTTCTTCCTTTCCATTTCATAAGGGGGCAGGTAGTAGAGATGATATGAGGTTGTGTACTGTGGTATTGGAGAATCCATGCCTTAACTCTCCCTCCTGCTTGTAAAAGGACTTTTTTTCACTCAAGTGTAAGGCCAATGATACTCTTACAAATGAAATGTCTGGTGCAGACAAGTGCCAGGAGTTTAGATTAGAAATCTCACCATTAAATGTTAAGAGGTGTGAGATAGCAGGCTTGTAGTTCAAGCAGAACTGTGAAGACTTTTATGGACATGACAGTGGGGAATATCTCACACACACAAATTTCCTGACAGTTAGAACAATTAATCAGTGGAACAACTTGCCTGCAGAAGTTGTGAATGCTCCAACACTGGAAGTTTTTAAGAAGATGTTGGATAACCATTTGTCAGAAGTGGTGTAGGGTTTCCTGCCTAAGCAGGGGTTGGACTAGAAGACCTCCAAGGTCCTTTTCAACTCTGTTGCTCTATTATTCTATTCTATTCTATTCTATTCTATTCTATTCTATTCTATTCTATTCTATTCTATTCTATTCTATTCTATTCTATCTCCTCTGAATAGCCTGTATTGGGTGGACATACAGGTAGACTTCAATTTACAATCATTCTCTTAATGACAACATTCAAAACTAAAATGACGCTGAAAAAAGTGACTTACAACCGGTCTTCATAGTTATGACCATCATAGCATCTTCACAGTTTAGGTGCTGGGCAACCAGCATGTATTTACGATGGCTGCAGCATATTGGCATCATACTATCACCATTTGTGACCTTCCTAGCTGGTTTCTAACAAGCAAAATCAATAAATGAAGCTGAATTTGCTTAACAACCACGTAATTTAGTATGTAGCTCCAGGAAAACTGTAGCTTTAGGAAGAAAGGAGCACATTGAGTTTACCATTCAGCAAAATAATGGTAAGGAGCCATTTTTCCTTCCTACTCTATCTTCTACAAATTTCAGAGGCTGTACCCACCACTAGTTCCTGAGAACTAGAATGTTGGGATGGAAAAGTATACCAATCTCTTCACTTTCTATTCTACTGTCTTATCTAACTTGAGATACAGGCCGGCTTCTAAGTCCCTTTTTTCTTTTCCTTTTTTTTTTTAGTTGCATGATCCAATCAGGTCACAGTCCAAAGTTCAACTAGTCTCGCATCCCACCTCCTGGCACCTGGTGGGAATGTACTGTCATGTCCCACTCCTCCGCTGATGGCCGGGTCAGGGAAATCTGAATCAGGCGTGCCTCTGCAGCTCTGCCAAAGTCCTAGCAAAGTTCTCAAGGCAGGCAGGAGACCAGAAAGTGACTTCAGCAAGATAAGGTAGACTTTGCCTGACTCAGAGAATGCCAGAAAGCAGATCCTTTATATCGGCCATGGGATGTGGCTCCATGACTCAGCACTTATCCAGGCCTGCCCCTCCCTTCCTTCTGTTGCCGCCACCTATCAATTCTCCTGAAGCGAGGGTCACCCCAGTCTGCAGCTGTTGGTAATTGACCTTCCTCAGGCTCACATGCTGTGGGGGAGGGGGAGGGGTCTAGTTGCTCCGTTTGCCTGGGCATGGAGCCAGAGCTGGGGGCTGGAGGCACTTTTTCCTCCTTGGCCTGTCTGGGCATGGAGCCAGGGCTGAGGCCAGGAGGCATGCTAGGACATTCCTCAGCGTTCGGAAGCAGATAAGATGGGCCCAGCTGTGGGGAAAGCGGATGAGGCACAACATGTACTTAGTTCTTAGAGAGAAGAATTTTATTGTGTTTACAATCCTCTCGCTATCTCTACCTCCCTCCTCCCATTCCCACAGCTCGATGGCCTTTGCTATAGCAGCCCTGAAGAGGCCAGAGGGAAAATGGCTCCAGGGCTGACACTGATTCTGTAAACCACCTAGAGCAGCGATGGCTAACCTTTTCCAGACTGAGTGCCCAAAGTGTGTGTGAACCCCCAAAATGCAATGCATGTGTGGCCCTCAGCATGCATCCTGTCCCATAACCTTGTCCCCTTGCACACATGTGTATGCCCCCCGCACATGCCCTGCCCCATGCATGCACATCCCTGCATGACACACCCCCGCAGGTGCCCCCCACACATGCGCATCTGGCCACCCGCATGCCCCCCCCCCGTGCATACACAGCAGAGGCCCAAAGACCAGCTGTCCGGTGGGAGACACGCGTGCATCAGTGGTGGGTTTCAAAATTTTTTACTACTGGTTCTGTGGGTGTGGCTTGTTGGGCGTGGCTTGGTGTGCATGGCAGGGGAAGGATACTGTAAAATCTCCATTTCCTCCCTATCAGCTGGGAATTGGGAGGCAGAGAATAGATGGGGGCGGGGCCAGTCAGAATTTTTACTACCGGTTCTCCAAACTACTCAAAATTTCCGCTACCGATTCTCCAGAACTGGTCAGAACCTGCTGGAACCCTCTTCTGGTGTGCATGCATTGCGGAGCTGAACTGGGGTGACGGCTCACGTGCCATCAAAGAGGGCTCTGCATGCCACTTCTGGCAAACGTGCCATAGGTTTGCCATTACGGGCCTAGTGAGAGGGCTGTAAAGCACTCTGAAGCAGCATATAAGTCTAAGTGCTATTGCTATCCAGCCCTTTTCTCAGAGGCCATTTTGTGTGGTTACCATTTTCGAAGTTCATATATCCTCTAAGTCAAAGTTTTAAAATATTTTAAACTGAAAGTTCTCACCTGCATACCAGGTTTTTTTTTCTAGATAGAGGAAATAGAAGAAATATGATCCAGTGTCCTGCTTTTCATCTCTGTGCAGCTGCCATTAGATAACATTAAGAAGTTTCATACTGGAATAACCAAAAGGCATTCTGTTGAGGACTTTTCACTGCTGGTGGGTCTAGAAAATTCTGTATGTAGATATAATGTAAAGTCTTGTCTATTCATGTTTCTCTCTGGCCCTGCTTTGGTCTTGCTTCTTGTTCCTTTTTACCAATTAATTGTTTTGCCTGCTTTTTTTAAAAACAAAACAAAACAACTTTGCTGATATTTAATAAATAAACATCAAGCTATAATTTTTGCTAGCTGAACTGAGCTGCATGTCTGCTTGCTCCGATCTGGATGGAAAGATTGATTGGGACTGTGTTGGGTGCCCACTTAAGTGGAAATTACCCACAATGATTTTGCAACAGTCTCAGCTGGAGTCCCCACATAAAATTGTCATCGGTATATGAAATTTTAACTTCCTGAATTAAATGAAGGTGCGTGGAAGATATTCTACTGATGGTTCCTCTGAATCTCATTATTCTTCTGCAACAAAAGTCAATCATATAAAAAAAAATTGCTTCTTTCAATGTGTAAAAAACAAGAGGAAAAAGTCAAGGCAACGATTGGTCCATTAATGGGAGAAGATGGCAAGAAGGTGACGAGCAGCAGGGAGAAAGCAGAACTGCTTAACTCATTTTTTTATTTTTTTTATTTTTTTGCATCTGTCTTTATGGAAAAGGAAAAAACAGTCCAACCTATCAAAAACAGTACCATAAAAGACAGATTAGGAATACAAGTTAAAATAGGCCAACCCCCCCCCCCCACATATATTTACCCTAGAAGAGTTCAAATCACCAGGACAGGATGGATTACATCCCAAGGTTCTGAAGGAACTAGGACTAAGAATAGAATAGAATAGAATAGAATAGAATAGAATAGAATAGAATAGAATAGAATAGAATAGAATAGAATAGAATAGAATAGAATAGAATAGAATAGAATTTTATTGGCCAAGTGTGATTGGACACACAAGGAATTTGTCTTGGTGCATATGCTCTCAGTGTACATAAAAGAAAGATACGTTCATCAAGGTACAACATTTACAACACAATTGATGATCAATATATCAATATAAATCATAAGGATTGCCAGCAACAAGTTATAGTCATACAGTCATAAGTGGAAAGAGATTGGTGATGGGAACTATGAAACGATTAATAGTAGTGCAGATTCAGTAAATAGTCTGACAGTGTTGAGGGAATTATTTGTTTAGCAGAGTGATGGCCTTCGGGAAAAAACTGTTCTTGTGTCTAGTTGTTCTGGTGTGCAGTGCTCTATAGCGTCGTTTTGAGGGTAGGAGTTGAAACAGTTTATGTCCAGGATGCGAGGAGTCTGTAAATATTTTCACGGCCCTCTTCTTGATTCGTGCAGTATACAGGTCCTCAATGGAAGGCAGGTTGGTAGCAATTATTTTTTCTGCAGTTCTAGTTATCCTCTGAAGTCTGTGTATTTCTTGTTGGGTTGCAGAACCGAACCAGACAGTTATAGAGGTGCAAATGACAGACTCAATAATTCCTCTGTAGAACTGAATCAGCAGCTCCTTGGGCAATTTGAGCTTACTGAGTTGGCGCAGAAAGAACATTCTTTGCTGTCCTTTTTTAATGATGTTTTTGATGTTAGCTGTCCATTTGAGATCTTGCGATATGATAGAACCTAGAAATTTGAAGGTTTCTACCGTTGATACTGTGTTGTCTAGTATTGTGAGTGGTGGAAGTATGGAAGGGTTTCTCCTAAAGTCTACCACCATTTCTACGGTTTTGAGTGTGTTCAGTTCCAGATTGTTTTGGTTGCACCACAAGGCTAGTCGTTCGACCTCTCGTCTATATAGGACAGGATGGATTACATCCCAAGGTTCTGAAGGAACTAGGACTAAGGATGACATGATAGCAGTTTTCTAATATTGAGGGGCTGCCACAAAGAAGAGAGGGTTAACCTATTCTCCAAAGCACCTAAAGGCAAGATAAAAACCAATCGATGGAAGCTAACAAAGGAAAGAACCAACCTAGAACTAAGAGAATTTTCCTGACAGAACAATTAATCAATGGAATGACGTGCCTCCAGAAATAGTAGGTGTTCCAACACTGGAGGTTTTTAAGAGGAGATTGGACCACTATTTGTTTGAAATGGTATAGGATTGCCTGCCTGAGCAGGGGTTGGACTAGAAGACCTCCAAGGTCCTTTCCAATTCTGTTATTCTATTCTTCTTCTGCTAACCAAGATCTTTTAGATCACGAGTAAGTAACCAGTGGTTCCAAGGTTATATGTGTTTTCTGACAATTTGATTTTCTCCTCATCCTCTCACATCCTTTGACAACTATTGCTGGAGTAGCATCGTGTCTTGTTCTTTTGAAGCATGAAATACATAGACATATAGTGTGACTCCTTAATAAAGATTGCCCAATCTTAATAAAGAGTTTGCAAAGGACAAAACTGAAAAGCCTGTCCAGGAAATGTTTTGGAGTCAGGAAAATACTTTCCTCATGTGACATAGCCTTATCTGCTCTATAGGACCTTATTTTCCTCCTCCTCCTCCTCCTTTCTTCTTTCTTTCTTCTCCCCAGACAGCTCTGAACAGATTAACATCAGAATATATAGCTAAAACCATTAGAGTATAGAAAAACATAACAGCCTGGACATTTGCAGGCAGACAAAAGGAGGAAGAAAGTTGAAGTAACTATGATGGATTAAACTTTTGCAGTTGAGCATGCACAGAACAACAATATATGTCTATAAATGATGGGAGGAATCACCAAAGGGTAAGATATTATATAAACAAACTTTGAATAATAGTACCACAAATAATAACAACCGTGACTCCTTGGTTAGTCCCATCAACCCTTGGGATCGATATTGACCATGTTGGGGAAGTGATCTAGGCTAAAGCAACAAGTTTTTAAAAAACCCATTACCCTTGAATCATTTCAGAATTTGTCACTAAAATAACCCCAGTACTCTCCTCGCCAAGAGGGAAATTAAAGATTGTAATAACAGGGGCTATATGTTTTAATCACCATTTGCACAGCGAGTGTACCGAGTAGATGTTTTAATAAGAGTATGAGCTATGTATTCAAATGCAATTTTCATAGGGGAGGTTGAAATAAGTTCTAATTGTCACCCTGATGGTTAGTGAATCAATCTGGGCACAGGAAAAGACCTCTTGTGTGGAATGTGCTTGAGCTTTTAATAAAATAGCTGAGGAAGCTCAGAAGGACAGGGCAGTCTTACTATAAGAGAGAAGGAGATTTTAGCCCTACTCAACTGAGTATCTGAATCCCAGGCCCTTTGTTAGAATTCTTCTATACTGGGGTCCTTAAACTATGGCCTGTGGGCCACATACGGCCCGCTGAAGCCATTAATCCAGCCCATGCAGGACCATGAGGCTACCCCACCCACATCACCCCACCTACCCGCTGGCCCCCACCCACCTTCTGGAGGCCAAGAAGGCTAAAAACAGGACATGCAGAAGCCTGAGTAGGCCAAAAATGGGCCAGTTTTTGGCCTCCCGGCCAAAAGAGAAAGAGAGAGAGAGAGAAAGAGAACACAGCCACATCCCTTCACTAACCTGCTTTTCCCAGGAGCAAAACAAAGTTTGATTTGTGTGTATTGTTCAATGGACTGCTAAACTGGCCACACCCAACCAGTCACATGACCACCTAGCCACGCCCACCCAGCCAATCCACACACACACCCCAACAGTCTGCGGGACCATGAATTGGCCCCCTGTTTAAAAAGTTTGAAGACCCCTGTTCCATACTTTTATCAAGACCTAAAGTAACGAAAACTGGTATTGAGAAACCATACCGTGTCTTGATCAACCGGTTTTTGCAACCAGTGGGTAGAAAACTATCATTCAGGGTATATGAAAAACCAAGAAAGTTCCCTCAAAGGATTGCTTTGTCCAAGATGTTAAGCAGTGTAGGCTTCCAGGGCCCTCCAAAGAGATACAGCCCAGTTCTAATTGTATTAGACTGGAGCTGTGATGGAGAAACAATGGCATGCGTGCCTGAAGTGGCACACAAAGCCATGTCGCCTGGCATGCACGGCATCACCCATTCCTCTTCTGGGTTTCTGGTGCGATGATCAGCTGGCCTTTCCAGCAGTGCCAAAAACCGGAAGAGCTGGTCTTCCATTTTCCGGTGTGAGCATGCACGCCGGCCAGCTGATCAGTACATGCGCATGCGCATCAGTAATTGGAAGACTTGGCGGAAAACCAGAAGTGCCTTATCTGGTGCGCGCATGCTCCCTGGGCAGCTCCTTTTCCTTGGTCGCAGCCCTGATGAGCATGTACCCTGTTTGGCACTCAGTGCTGAAAAGATTTGCCATCACTGGACTAGAGCATTAAAGGTCAAGTAAGGAATGGGTGCGATGTTTTTAAAAATCTAGCTGGTACAGAATCAAAGATTAAGATCGTATAGACAGATGGTTAGGTATTACACAGCAATGTACCTAAAACTTTGAATAACTTAATGGCAGCCATTAATGTGCTTTCCCACTTAAGGAGCCCACCTGAGTGTCAAAAGTCAAGCTGGTGAACAGAACTTCATGTTCCAAGTCTTATGTCTTTTTTTAGGTTTGCGTAACCTCTCACATGCATGTTTTAAAATAAGACAGGGCTTTGCTTATATGCTCACAATTATAATTTCAGCCCCCCTCCCCAAAATAAATCTTTGTTCCTCACCATCTATTCATACTTATCTGCAATGAAAATAACCTACCTCTTGTGTTTATCTGCTTAAGGAATGGATGTGTGGAATTTGGTCCAGAATCTTACAATGTTATTACAAACGACATTCTTGAAATGTAGGTAGGCTGGACATTTTACAAGGGAAATGTCACCATTAGATGACATTTTCTTATCATTCTCCTGAAGCCAGAGGCTTTTTTCTTTTTCTTTTTTTTAAAAATGCTTATTTTTATATCATTCTATAGAATTGGTTAAATATTGAAAGTAACCACTTGCGAACATGGCATGTTAAATTTTAAAATACACGCCATTAAATGTTATTTTCCTAGTGACATTTCCCCACTCAAAACAAGTGCTTCAATTAAATTTTAGAGGGGAAAATGTATGTACTTAGGGAAATTGTAAGAATGCATTGCCTTGAATGTCCTCTGAATGCAACAGGGCTGAAGAGATGCCTGCCTCTGTTTTAAAGCAAACTCTGTTTGGATGTCACCCAAATCAGCAATTTACAGAGTTAAAGGTTTGAGAAATGAGCTTGTTCCCTGTTACCCTGAACCAGGGGTGATATTCTCCCGGTTTGGACCGGTTCGGCCGAATTGGTTATGATGGCGGCCAGTAGTTTGGAGAATTGGTAGCGATGGTCTTGCAAGGCTCCGCCCATCCATCCAGTAGTCATTACTTCCTAGTTTTAACCAGGAAGTAACCTGTTTTTTACCCTCTGCGCATGCAAAGAAAGGTTTGCTCATGCGCAGAGGGTCTGCCCATGCACATGACACATGCGAGCAAGCGAAGCAAGCACCTGTGTCCGGCGCATGAACTTCCAAACCAGTTGGGAAGGAAAGTAGATTTCACCCGTGTCTTGAACTAAAAAAGATTTTGAAATGCAGCAGGCGCTCTGTTTAAACCCCTGCATACCGGAATGCATGGGTGCCAATTGAATTCAATTTATCCTGACTTAATTTGAATTAACATGATGGGTCTTTTGACACAAGCCGTACCGACTAATTGTTGCCTGTTTGCTTGCATTAAATCAGCAACTGAGGCAATCAGGAGAGAAGAACCAGATGTTCAGTGTTTCTTTGATTGCCCACAGCATTAAGGTTGGGAAGAAGATATGTGTGGCTGATTGACTCTATTAGCATCTGTCAGGGCGATGTTTGCATTCCAGACACAACTGTCAAAATAAGCAGGATAATGGCAATCGTTCCCTTGTGTTACGTTTCTTGTAGGAACAGAGCAAGGGGCAAGATTTGTGAGGGTATAGAACAAGATGCCCAGGGAACAATTATGCCTTGGGCTGTGCACCGCAATCAACCAGAGATACAAACAAAAATATACAAACACATCTGTCTCATGGGTTACGGTATTTTTCGGACTATAAGACGCTCCGGACTATAAGACGCACCTAGCTTTTGGGGTGGAAAACAAGGGGGAAAAATCTGCCTCTGCTTCCCAGCATCCATCCAGTATTCATGTGGCCTGTTTGCCGCACCTCGTTCACCACCACCTGTCGTGTCCCATTCCTCCGCTGACGGCCGGGTCAGGGAAATCCGAATCAGGCGTGCCTCTGCAGCTCTGCCAAAGTCCTAGCAAAGTTCTCAAGGCAGGCAGGAGACCAGAAAGTGACTTCAGCAAGATATGTTAGACTTTGCCTGACTCAGAGAATGCCAGAAAGCAGGTTCTTTATATAGGCCATGCGGTGTGGCTCCATGACTCAGCACTTATCCAGGCCTGCCCCTCCCTTCCTTCTGTCGCCGCCACCTATCAATTCTTCTAAAGCGAGGGTCACTCCAGTCTGCAGCTGTTGGTAATTGACCTTCCTCAGGCTCACATGCTGTGGGGGAGGGGGAGGGGGAGGGGGAGGGGTCTAGTTGCTCTGTTTGCCTGGGCATGGAGCCAGAGCTGGGGGCTGGAGGTACTTCTTCCTCCTCAGCCTGTCTGGGCATGGAGCCAGGGCTGGGGCGGGAGGCATGCTAGGACATTCCTCAGCATTCGGAAGCAGATAAGAAGGCCCCGGCTGCGGTGAAAGCGGGCGAGACACAACACCACTGTAGCCCATTCACTGTCGTGTCCCGTTCGCCACCACCTGTTCGCTGAGCCCATTCTAGAACAGCTGATTGGGACTGCACCAACCCACTCCCCCCACTGCAATATTTGGAATATAAGACACACAGACATTTCCGCTCACTTTTTTTTGGGGGGGGGGAAGTGCGTCTTATATTCTGAAAAATATGGTACTTTACATTTCCTTTTTCCTATCAGTGGGCAACTAATAGAGATTACTGTTGACTTATGACTACAACCGAGCCCAAAATTTTCATTGCTAGGTTAGGTAGTTGTTAAGTGAATTACGCCTCATTTTATGAAGTCTTTTTGCCAGTCAAGTGAATCTGTGCAGCTGTTAAGTGAATCATGTGGTCGCTAAGTGAACCTGGCTTTCCCCATTGGCTTTGCTTGTTGGAAGCCAGATTGCAAATGGTGATCACATGACCCTGGAAGAGTGCAATTGCCATAAATACATGCCAGTTGCCAAATGCCCAAGTTTTGATCATGTGACCATGGAGATGCTACAACAGTCATAAGTGTGAAAACTGGTCATCAGCCACTTTTTTCAATGCTTTTGTAACTTCAAAGAGTCATTAAATAAATGGCCTTGTAAGCCAAGGACTACCTGGATAATATATCAAGGGAGCCTACTCATCCAGAGGTGAAAAACAGCTGCTTCCATTTTTTTTTTTTTGCTCCGCCGTGCTTTTCTGCCATGATTAGTTTGGCAGAGGGTTAGTCCCACCATAAGAAGAAGCAAGACAAAGAAAAAGGAAATCAGAAGGTCAGGTTGGGGAGCCTGTCCTGAATTAACCAAGGTGATTTTGCTATCCTGCTTCCTTAAGGCTAGAGTAAAGGTAGAGAAGTCCCTGTGGATTTTACTCCACTAGTTGTTGCTGACTATAGGGGTCATGCTCGTCTCCATTTCAAGGACATTGAGCCAGCACTGTCAAAAAACATTTCCATAGTCATGTGGCCAGCATGATGTCACAGGGCACTGTTGCCTTCCCACCAAAGTGGTACCTATTTATCTACTCGCATTTTCATGCTTTCGAACTGCTAGGTTGGCAGGAGCTGAAGTGAGGACAGTGGATTCTAAGATTCTTATAGCTATTTTGGTCTATACAAAGTATAGGATTCTTCTAACTCTAGTGAACCTAAAGTAGATTTATTTAACCATGTTAAGCTATTGATAAGATCAGATTTTTAATGGGTACAGTTGCTTTAACTCAAAACGGATAAAACCTAGCAGTTACAATTTCTTCGGACATTGAGAAAAGGTTTTATAACTTCTTGGAAGTTTTTGAAGCTAGTTCTAACTAATTTTCATGTCTCCAAATCTTTGTATTTTTCTACTCTATTTGTTCAGTGTATTTATTCTATTCTATTATTTATCCAATGTATTCAAAATCATACCTGATTGTTAATGATACTTCACATTCCTAATTAAATTTGTCTCAAGGTCCATGGCAAAGATGCCTTACTTCTCTTTTTCTTTCTAATCTGGCTTTATAAATTCTTGCTTTCACTAATAGAAGTTAACAAAGTTACAGCACAAGGCATAACATCAGTTTTTCAATTATATGTTTCATAAATACACCAGGTACCCTTGTTCTTCTGCCATGTCATTTATACATGAGCTTGGGAAACAGTCTGGATACTTTATAAGTCGAGATAAATCAAATTTGATTCTATTGACTTACTGCAATAGAAAAATATAAAGAGTGGAGCTTTAAGTTATGATCTAATTCCTTTTGTTTATCTTATATTCTTAAATTCCCAGAAACCCTTCTCAACTAGTAAATTTCAAATTATTCCCAGCTTTGATGCAAATGAAATAAGAATAGCCAGATGGTCTAGAATCCCAGTGAGTATCTGAGATAAGTTAAATGTGATTTAAATGAATAGAACTCCAAGACTGATTTATATTTTGAGCAGCCTCCCACATTTATTCCACCACAAAATTAAGTTTACAGAACATTTCTTGAGCAAGACTTTTTCCAGACTTCTGGACTTATCACTGGGCATTTGTGCTCACTTTGGCTAACGGCTAGAGAGAGGCTTCAGAATTAACTTCCCTTTTGGACTTGGCTGGAGAGCTGATAGTTCTTACTCAATGATGAGAATAAAATACTCTATGTTGTGTTCAGATTAGGGGTGAAATGCTACCAGTTTGGACCGGTTCTCCCAAATCGGTAGTAAAAAATGCTACCGATTCACAAGAACCGGTATTTCCGACGATTAGCTGGGTGATGATTAGCTGTGACGCGTGATTTATATTAGCTAGAATTGTTGGATTTCCTGCTTTCTAGCTAATCTAAATCATGTGGCACAGCGGATTCCCCTCCCCTCAGTGTTCTACTTACCTGTTCTGTCCTCCTCCACCTCCGTCCGAATGATGGCTTAATTAGCCGGCACTATCAGCTCTGCCAACAGAATAGCCAGCGTCTGCCAAGAGCCCTCATTATCTTCCACGATGCTGGGGAGTCACCCAGAAACAAACTTCAGCTCTAGGTCAATGAGTGGATTTGCCTGTTACAAAGAGACACACCAGCTCTCGCTGCCTTTTATATCCTGTGGAGTGTGGCTCCATGACTCAGCACTTTCTAGGCCTGCCCCACCCTTGCTTCTGTTGTTCCCTCCTCTCCTGCCTACGAAACCTAGGGTTCAACCAAGCCTGATAGCCATCAGCTGGGTCTGCATGCGTGACCTGGGGGCAGGGGAAAGAGTCAGGGGATGGAGGCCTCATTATTTCTTCCACTTGGCCTGCTTCTGGCTCCTGGAGCTGAGCCAGGGAAGCTGGTGCTCCCGAAGTAAGTCCTGACGGCCCTTCCCCCTCACTGTCCAAGTCACTTTCTGGCAGGAGGGCCAGCTCAGGGGGTGCAGACACAACATTACTTTTGCAGACTCAGAAGGCTTCAAAATGTTCCTTTTTTAGCGCTGCACAGGCATGCAGCATGCAGACAAAGCACATGTGTACAAAGCGCACATGCGAACAAAGTGAGCATGTGGGCAAAGCACACACAAAGTATGCACAAAGCACGTGCAAAGCAGGCGCTCGGTAGGAGACTCACAGAACTTGTAGCAGACTTCAGAGGATTTAACCGCTGGTTCAGAAGTATAACATTCAGCACTTTCTTGGCTAAATTCAGTCAGAAGCAAGCAGCTAAGTTTTTTTAAGTTATCCTCCTAATGTTCATAAGGATGCTGCCTTATTTGCAGCATATTTTGGGGGAAAGCTTCCTTTGAAACCAAACAATAATTCCTCAGAAGTTGTTTATGGTGATCTCATTCCATGGTTCTGTTATAGCAACCAGCAAAAATATAAATCTTGGCATCTCTGGATACCACAGAACTCCTGGTTATTTCTCTTTTGTTGCCCACCAAGTCTCCCTGTTCCATCTTTAATATTTTTTTTTAAAAAAGAATGATTTAATTCAAAACTTTTAATGATTTTTAGAAGCAAACCAAATCTAAATCATGCCTATTTTAAAATTCACTTGTTCATAGAAAGTAAAATATTGGGGGAACTCCAATCTGTAATTTTCTCAAAGTGAGCCTTACCAGGAAACAAAGATAACATATTCTTGGCCAGTGGTCGAATGATCTGATTTTAAATGATTTAGTTGTTGAGTCTCTGTCATGGTCAGATCATTCTCTTCTTTGTCTGGACTTTCGGATCGCTACTCAACACTGCAGGGAGATGGAACCAATGCGTTGGTTCCATCCCAGGCGCCTGATGGACCCGGAGAGGTTCCTGATGGAGCTTGGACCGTTTCCTGAGAATCTGGCCTGCGGCACGGCTGAAGAACTAGTCGCGGCCTGGGAACTGGCCGCGGCTGGGGCTTTGGACCGTGTCGTGCCTTTGCAGCCTCTGACCCGGCGTAGGTCTCAACCAGCTCCTTGGTTCTCCAAGGAGCTGAGGGAGATGAAACGACGGAGAAGACGCCTAAAGAGTGCTTGGAGATCCAGCCGTTCGGAAGCTGACCGGACACTAGTTAGGTCATATAGTAGGACCTACCTAGTGGCATTGAGGGAAGCAAAGCGTCTCTACGTTTCCTCCCTCATTGCGTTGGCAGATAACCGCCCGGCCGCCCTGTTTTGGGTGACCCACTCTCTCCTTCAACAGGAGGTGCGGGAGGACCCATTACAAGGGCGTGCCGAGGAGTTTAACGGTTATCTATACGATAAAATCGTTCAGCTTCGGGATGGGTTGGATCAAAATTGGGTAGATCTAGGCGAGAGGTCAGAGACTCGTCTTGTTGAAACTGTTTGGGATAGTTTTGACCCTGTGACTCCTGAGGACATGGACAGGTTGTTGGGGAGGTTGAATGCCACCACATGTTTACTGGACCCGTGCCCCTCCTGGTTGTTACTGGCCACGCAGGAGGTGACATGAGGCTGGCTCCAGGGGATTATAAATGCTTCTTTGTTGGAGGGGTTTTTTCCTGATGCCTTGAAAGAGGCGGTGGTGAGACCCCTCCTCAAGAAGCCTTCCCTGGACCCAGCTGTTTTAGGAAATTATCGTCCAGTCTCCAACCTTCGCTTTGTGGCGAAAGTTGTAGAGAGTGTGGTGGCACGTCAATTACCCCAATACCTGGATGAAACTGTCTATCTAGACCCGTTCCAGTCCGGCTTTCGACCCGGATATAGTACGGAGATGACTTTGGTCGCGTTGGTTGATGATCTCTGGAGGGACAGGGACAGGGGTTATTCCTCTGCCCTGGTCCTATTAGATCTCTCAACGGCTTTCGATACCATCGACCATGGTATCCTGCTGCACCGGCTGGAGGGTTTGGGAGTGGGAGGCACCGTTTATCGGTGGTTCTCCTCCTATCTCTCTGACCGGTAGCAGACGGTGTTGGCAGGGGTGCAGAGATCGACCCCGAGGCGCCTCACGTGTGGGGTGCCACAGGGGTCGATTCTCTTAATCCCTCCAAGACGGAGTGGCTGTGGATGCCGGCACCCCGGTACAGTCATCTGCAGCCGCTGCTGACTGTTGGGGGTGAGTCATTGGCCCCGATGGAAAGGGTGCGCAACTTGGGCGTTCTCCTGGATGGGCGGTTGTCTTTTGAAGATCACTTGACGACCGTCTCCAGGAGAGCTTTTTATCAGGTCCGCCTGATTCGCCAGTTGCGCCCCTTCCTTGACCGGGATGCCCTATGCACGGTCACTCATGCTCTTGTTACCTCTCGCTTGGATTACTGCAATGCTCTCTACATGGGGCTCCCCTTGAAGAGCACCCAGAGGCTCCAGTTAGAGGGAGCGGTTCAGAGCTCCCATGTAACATCCATCCTGCGCAGACTGCACTGGCTGCCTGTTGTCTTCCGGGTGCGCTTCAAGGTATTGGTTACCACCTTTAAAGTGCTCCATGGCTTAGGACCGGGATACTTACGGGATCGTCTACTGCCATCTTGTACCTCCCATCGACCTGTGCGTTCTCACAGAGAGGGACTCCTTAGGGTGCCGTCAGCCAAGCAATGTCGACTGGCGGCCCCCAGGCGAAGGGCCTTTTCTGTGGGGGCTCCTACCCTGTGGAACGAACTTTCCCCTGGACTTCGACAACTATCAGACCTTCGGACCTTTCGCCGCGAACTTAAGACTTATCTATTCCGTCTCGCAGGACTGGCTTGAATTTTTATTTTGTAGTTGATTTTATGGGTTTTAATTTTTATTAACTTTATAGGGTTTGATTGTATTTTAAAATTGGGCCAAATTTAATAAGTTTTTTAACGTCTGTTTTTAGTATTGTATGTGTTTCCATTGTATTTTATCTTGGCTGTAAACTGCCCTGAGTCCTTCGGGAGAAGGGCGGTATACAAATTAAAATATGATGATGATGATGATGATGATGATGATGATGATGATGATGATGATGATGATGATGATGATGATGATGATGAACTAGATGGGGTAGTGATGTGCAGCCTAAATAGTTTGCTTCCTAGAAAATTACTATTGATTTACTTCACTCATCCAGGCTGCCAATATTTCAGATGTGTAAGTAGCCCTGATATGAACAGCCTATATTTATTTATTTAAAAGCAATTGTGGTTTTGATTCAACGACTTAAACTATTTATCACCAAAAAACTATTCAAAGAGAGAATATTTGTTAAAACTCCTGATTTTTCATGAGTATAATGGAAAAAGCCTGTCTATTTTCTTTAGGTGTGAATCCAAAGGCATCTGAGTTAATCCTCACCAATTGCAAATAAATTCATTGGGACAAGTTTTTAATGTAGAGTTTTGCAAAAAAAAAAATGTTTTGAAAAGTACTACCAATCATCTTGGTAGTATGTCTTTTTTAACGGGATAGGGTTTTTTTGTGGATTTTTTGCTCATTAGCAGATTGTCAGTCATTCTGTCATTTTATTTCAGTTATTGACCAGAAAAACAGATCTTCGAAAAATAAAGTCCCATTTAACTGTCCAAATGTCATTTTTTTTGTGTGCTATATAGCACAAAATTTGATTGGAATAAAACAGGCTACAAAATCATATAGCAATAAAACTTACCCCTTAAAATTTGAGTGTTAAATATTAATGTAATAAGATATTATGTAATTTGAATAAAGTATTTAAATGATTATAATAGAATACTAAACTTACCAACCTAAAATATACAAATGCTATAATAAATCAATGGAAAACTGTAATTAATGTAAATTTATATCTAATCAAAATGTGACGTATAATAGTCATTATACGTCACATTTTGTTTAGATATAAATAAAGCATAAGGAGTGATCATATTTTGGAAATGAAAAGTTAGAATTCAATTATAATGACTATATTTTTAAAATGGCTCTGGCAATATGAGAATAAGACAGAAGAAAGAATCAATTGACAGTAAGTACATAATACAATGATATGGAATAGTGACTAAATGGACAGAAGCATTTGAAATGGTTCTGAATGTCTAAATGAAGAATGTCTAAGACGTGTTTGAAGAAAATTATGGTGCATTGAAGAAACTGAGGAATTATTTTTGGCTGCAGTCCTCAAAATGGACTCAGACTGATTTGTTAGTAACCGTTTGAAGTAGAAGAAGGTGAAGGTGTCTGGTGAAGAGTGGGAATAATAATTTCTGACAAGTGTCAGCATAAACAGAGCTTCACAACACAATGTGTTGTTCCAGTATCTCAATCGTTCCTGAATCACATGGGCGCAATGTTTGCTCAAAGCTAATGTTTATCTAAGGGACGTGGTGGCTCAGGGGCTAGGACATTGAGCTTGTCGATCGAAAGGTCGGCAGCTCAATGGTTCGAATCCCTAATGCTGCCATTAACAGGGTGAGCTCCCGTTACTTGTCTCAGCTTCTGCCAACCTAGCAGTTTTGAAAGCACGTAAAAATGCAAGTAGAAAAAATAGGGACCACCTTTGGTGGGAAGGTGACAGCGTTCCGTGCGCCTTTGGCATTGAGTCATGCCGGCCACATGACCATGGAGATGTCTTTGGATAGCGCTGGCTATTCAGCTTTGAAACGGAGATGAGCACCGCCCCCCTAGAGTCGGCAACGACTAGCACGTATGTGCGAAGGGAACCTTTACCTTTACCTTAATGTTTATCTCCCCACACTGACTACTATTGGAAGGGCATTGCAACCAGCCAAAGGCTAAGTTCTAAATTTAGGGATTGTTATGAAACTGAAATATGTAGCTATGCAGAATGGCTCAAGCAGACATATAAGTCCTTAAATAATTGATCAGGGTGCTGGCTGCTCAAGTGAAGCCATTGGGTTTTTCATGTAGCACTTGGTGCCAGGGAGATTAGAAGCTGTCAGTCATAATTAAAAGGAACCCAGCCAGCTGGGTTTTTTTTTTAAAAAAAGTTTAAGCCAGTATGAAAGGATGTAAATCCAGTGAGAAATTTCTATTTTGAGTATGCTAGTTTCACAATAAAACACTATGTTTAGAACTCAGGAAGCTATTTGGAAGATATATTTCAGGAACTTAAATTAGACTCTTTTGCAAGGGGGAACCTGTTAAGGTCCTAATGGAATTCAGAAAAAAGCTGAGCTTCTCTTCGCCAAGAAGACTTTGAGAAGGTATGTGCTGGATTCTCTTGCAGAAGAAGAAAGATTGTACAGATGAAACTGTTTAATATGATATGGTCAACATGAAATTTACCAATGCCTTTGGAATGGAAAACAATCCCTAGGTAGTTCAATGTCATGGGTTGTATTATTAAATGGCTATTTAGCCTCCAGACATATATCTTAGGGTATTTGGCAAATGCCATAATCTTGGTTTTTGAATCCTTGGTTTCTAGCATTGCTTTTCAATAGTGCTCAGCAAATCTTAAGTGCTTACTTCAGGCCAATCTATATCACCTGCATTCAGAAGAAGAGAGGTAAAGCTGTTTTCCAATTTGGATGGATGGAGGAATGGATTGTTCAATTTATCAATGAGGGGGTTGATGAATAGATGAAAAGAGAAGAGTTAGAATGCATCCTTGTCTCATTTCTCTTTTGTCTGGGATTTCTTTGGGGCAATGTCCATGCATATTATTCTGCACTTTCATCCAAGAATTTTCACAAAGCTTGTAGATGAGCATGAGTAACCAATCTATCCATTAAGAAAGAATTCCATTTCTCCCATAATTTAAATCTTGAGACAAAATTGAAGGCAATCTGAAATCGATGAAGCCTACATAGAGGGCTGAACAGGTTCCAGAGGAGTATTTCGCAACTAAATGTCAAAGAGTTAGGGCAACTTCCAAATTAAACAATGAAATAAAAAGGTAAAGGATCTCCTCGCACATATATGCTAGTCGTTCCTGCCTCTAGGGGGTGGTGCTCATCTCCATTTCAAAGCCGAAGAGCCAGCGCTGTCCGAAGACATCTCCATGGTCATATGGCCAGCATGACTAAACGCCAAAGGTACACGGAACACTGTTACCTTCCCACCAAAGGTGGTCCCTATTTTTCTACTTGCATTTTTTACATGCTTTCAAACTGCTAAGTTGGCAGAAGCTGGGACAAGTATATGTGCTTCCACATGACTTGGGACTATGAAATCAGGATTTTTCAATTACACGAGCTGGGTAAGGAACCCCCAGTTCTTCAGATGTTAAGCACAATTATTAGGATCCCTCAAGTTTGAAGAACGATGGTTGGGCTTCTAGAAATTGCAGTTTGGTATTGCCTGCTAGATGTTCCACACTCAAAACGCTGAAGAATTTAGGCAGATATGTATACATGTAACGTTCATTTCAGCAAAAAACAAAACGAAAAAAAAACAACCCCTGAGTTCAACATGTGGCTGATAAGATATACCTTAGGGTTTGTTTTTATGTTTTTATACTAATATAAAAGTAGCCCTAATTTGATGAAAAGAAATACTATTTCACATCTTCTCTGGAATTTCTTTTCCAATATTTTCTCCGGGATAGAAATAAAAACCATTCTTCTTTTAATTTAGGATAAGGATAAGGCTTTATCCTTATGTAGCAGGTCTAATCTCAACACATTCTTTGAAAGGTTACATGTGTTTTGTGTGTGTGTGGGGGGGCAGTAGTAGTTTTCAAATCCTGGCGCTACTAATTCGCTATCGATAGCATGAGAGTGCAGAGTTTCTGTGCATGCACAGAGTGTTTTTGATGACATCTGGGTGGGCTGAAGGAGCCTCCTGCCGCTGCCACTACCGGTTCGCCTGAACTGGGGTGAACCCGGAGCAACCCACCACTGTGGGGGGGCGGGGAGAAATGCCTGCAGTTGCAAATTCAGCACCCAGTCCAGCTTAGAGGTTCATGAGTTTCTGTAAGGATCTTTGGTGGGCTTTGAGGCCCTCTTTTAATCATCTGCCTTTCTTTCTTAACACTTAACGAAGTTTCAGACATTGCTTAAGGGCTAAAGCTATAAAAACAATCACTAAATATAATGTATTAAAAGGATTTCTGGGGCGAATAATGGAAGGGAGAGATTCATCAATTCCTCCGGAAACTTCATTAGCAATTTAACCAAATTAAAAAAAAAAAAAAGGATTTCATGGAAAACAAGCCATAGTGACTAAAATTACCAAAAAAAAAAAAAAAAGTGTCAGGGCCAAGTGTGAAAAGAAGTAATGTCACTTTTATTCCTGCCTTCATCAGCTAATGTAGCTCCTGCTCTTTATTTCCTATTCCGTTTAGTAATTCGAATGTCAAAAATAAATTCAAAGTGCCAGTATAAAGATAATAGGGGAAAGATTCTCGAAACATTACTATGGGTGATGAGCTGTAACATCAATTAATATGGGAATTAAGTTTACCGAATGAAACTTCTATCACGTAATGTTAAATTTGTTTCAAGTCTTTAAGGAAATTGGTATTGGAAGTGTATACGTTAACCAGATCTTAAGTAGAAGTGATTTCACTGTAAAGTAATTGCTTGAAATTGTGCAATATTAAAGAGAGCATGAGAGAAGTCTCATTCTAAATGGCTAAATTCTGAAAAGCCAGGTCAGAAAAATAAATGGACAGCAGTATAATCAGTCAGCATCAAGACTAAAAGTTGCATCAGCGTAAAACTGTGGAAGGATTTTCAATTACACGAGCTGGGTAAGGAACCCCCAGTTCTTCAGATGTTAAGCACAATTATTAGGATCCCTCAACTTTGAAGAATGATGGTTGGGCTTCTGGAAATTGCAGTTCGGTATTGCCTGCTAGATGTTCCACACTCAAAACGCTGAAGAATTTAGGCAGATATGTATACATGTAACATTCATTTCAGCAAAAAAAAACACGAAAAAAAACCCCCTGAGTTCAACATGCGGCTGATAAGATATACCTTAGGGTTTGTTTTTATGTTTTTATACTAATATAAAAGTAGCCCTAATTTGATGAAAAGAAATACTATTTCACATCTTCTCTGGAATTTCTTTTCCAATATTTTCTCCGGGATAGAAATAAAAACCATTCTTCTTTTAATTTAGGATAAGAATAAGGCTTTATCCTTATGTAGCAGGTCTAATCTCAACACATTCTTTGAAAGGTTACATGTGTTTTGTGTGTGTGGGGGGCAGTAGTAGTTTTCAAATCCTGGCGCTACTAATTCGCTATCGATAGCGTGAGAGTGCAGAGTTTCTGTGCATGTACAGAGCGTTTTTGATGACATCTGGGTGGGTTGAAGGAGCCTCCTGCCACTGCCACTACCGGTTCGCCTGAACAACCCACCACTGTGGGGGGGCGGGGAGGAATGCCTGCAGTTGCAAATTCAGCACCCAGTCCAGCTTGGAGGTTCATGGGTTTCTCTAAGGATCTTTGGTGGGCTTTGAGGCCCTCTTTTAATCATCTGCCTTTCTTTCTTAACACTTAACAAAGTTTCAGACATTGCTTAAGGGCTAAAGCTATAAAAACAATCACTAAATATAATGTATTAAAAGGATTTCTGGGGCGAATAATGGAAGGGAGAGATTCATCAATTCCTGTGGAAACTTCATTAGCAATTTAACCAAATTAAAAAAAAAAGGGATTTCATGGAAAACAAGCCATAGTGACTAAAATTACAAAAAAAAAAAAAAGTGTCAGGGCCAAGTGTGAAAAGAAGTAATGTCACTTTTATTCCTGCCTTCATCAGCTAATGTAGCTCCTGCTCTTTATTTCCTATTCCGTTTAGTAATTTGAATGTCAAAAATAAATTCAAAGTGCCAGTATAAAGATAATAGGGGAAAGATTCTCGAAACATTACTATGGGTGATGAGCTGTAACATCAATTAATATGGGAATTAAGTTTACCGAATGAAACTTCTATCACGTAATGTTAAATTTGTTTCAAGTCTTTAAGGAAATTGGTATTGGAAGTGTATACGTTAACCAGATCTTAAGTAGAAGTGATTTCACTGTAAAGTAATTGCTTGAAATTGTGCAATATTTAAGAGAGCATGAGAGAAGTCTCATTCGAAATGGCTAAATTCTGAAAAGCCAGGTCAGAAAAATAAATGGACAGCAGTATAATCAGTCAGCACCAAGACAAAAAGTTGCATCAGCGTAAAACTGTGGAAGGATTTTTCAACTTTTTGGAGAAGAGTAGAAATCCTGCTCCAAAATTTGTTGGTATTTGGCTTCTGTTAGCAAAAGTCACATAGTCTCTGGTCTAAATAAAGAGAGGAGAACCCAAAGAAGAAACTTCTTGGATAAGAAGCAAAACGTTTTCAAACAACAACAAAATCAAGAAAGTCCAGTTGTCTTTTGGAAAAAGCACCTTTGGGACAACCATGACCTGGATGATTGAGAATCTCCATAGACAAGGGGAGGAAAATAATTCAGGTTTGTCGACTCATTTCTGCATCAAGTGGGTTTACTATTATGTAATTGTTTCAAACATTTTATAATTTTAAAAAGCTGCTTTTACAAATTTAAAAAGGTAGTTCAAAGTCTTTGAAAGCTGTATTATTTATCACCTCTTTAAGCTCTGGAGGAAATACCTAGAAAGAGAGCAATCTGTTAAACAGCAATTTGTTTCTTTTTTTCTCTCTCTCTCCCATGAGCTATGAAAACTAAATTGTGGACTGTTGCAAAAAAAAAAATTAGCAAGCAAAAATGCTAATTATATTGTTCTCTGCTGCTTCTAGAATTTGTGGGAGGTAACATGCCTTGTGAGCACAAAAATCAGCTTTCTCCTTACCCTCATTCCCTTACAGTTGTCCCAGCTATGACATCTGGAGAAGCTGTTGTGGCACTGGGAAGTGTAGCTTCACGTGAAAAATTTATATCTTCCCCTTAGAGGTAAGAACTTTGACTGAAACTCTAGTTCAGATGTGAGATGTTCAGACAGCAAATTTAATTCCAGAGCTCCCTTCTGATTTAATAGTAAGAAACATCAAGAATGTTAAGTCGTTGGTTAATCCATAAACTATTAACAGAATATCTCTCAGAAAATAAAACAGGAAGAGGGAAAGAAAATTTACTGGAAAAAATACAATGAAGGACAGAACTGGGCAAGAAAAACATTGTTAGTGGTTTGCCAGGAAGAACAGAGCTGAATTTAAGATTAAGGATTGTGGGGGGAGAGGACTCCTTTGATCTTCCATATGTGGAAGATTTTTTTAAAAAAATCACTACACCTTATTGTGGAAACATATTGTCAAGAGCTGCTTCATTTAGATCAGAGTTCCCTTGTCCAGCTTTGCAGACTGGCCAGTGGGGGAGAGGGGATAGCTCCAGGCAAGTGGCGTACATGCTCCATTTATGTGAATGACCACTTGTGCAAATGGAATCTGCGCACATCCGCTTGCTCACTGCTTGTGCAAATGGGAATGCTTGCACACGTTTGCTGACCACTTCTGTGACCCAGTTCCAAACAGCTCAAGTTTGAGCTGTAGTGGTACAGCGGCCCAGGAGTTGGGGGCGTCGAATTTAGATCATAGTGAAGCAGCTTTTCATGTACATTCAGAACAGAAATCTCTGAGTATGTAACAGCAGTCAAATGAGAAATTATTTAGTAATACAAAACTTGTTATTTCCCCTTGCTAGGATTGTGATATATCAGGTGTCAAAATAGCTCTGTCTAATGTGTTGGATCTTGGAAGGGAGCCATTGTCATTTCCTGTCTATCCTAGATTTCGATATAATGTCATTCAATCTAGATAGAAAAAGAGCTGCCTTCATTCTTATGGGGAGTATGGTTAAAGTAATAGTATGGCCAAATTATGTAAGGTTATCTGAAACAGTCTGGGCATAAATCACTTGCCATTCATTTATCTTTATTTGTTGTTTGTGTTTGTTTATCTATTTAAATTTATTAGCCATCCAATTGCAAGGAGCAATGATTCCTTTCTCAGGAGCAGTGAAAGAAGCCTCTCTGAAGCTATGAAAAACAGAAGTCTTATGGAACAGTTGAAAAGTGTGTGTGTGTGTGTGTGTGTGTGTGTGTGTGTGTGTGTGTGTGTGAGGAAGATTTTTTTAAAAGATTGAAGGTATTGAAATCTGAAGTTCTGTTTTGTTAGAGTTTGCAGCAATCCAACCAGCACACAAGTAAACAATTCAGCAGGATTCATTTATAAAAGAAACTTGTTTATGTATGATACTATAAAGCATGATCCATGTATACAATACCCATGCAGCAGAAGCCAGAACGAGAAATCACAGAAGCACAGAATCAGAGGTGGTATTCAACAGGTTCTGACCAGTTTTGGAGAACTGGTAGCGGAAATTTTGAGTAGTTCAGAGAAGCAGTAAATACAACCTCTGACTAGCCCCACCCCCATCTATTCTCTGCCTCTCGAGTCCCAGATGATCGGGAGGAAATGGGGATTTTGCAGTAACCTTCCCCTGGAGTGGGGAGGGAATGGAAATTTTACAGTATCCTTCCCCTGCCAGCCCACCAAGCCACGCCACACTCACCAAGCCATGCCCACAGAACCAGTAGTTAAAAAGTTTGAAACACACCACTGCACAGAATCAATATAATCACAGAAGCAATAACAGTTTCAGTTCATATATCTTCTAATGTTGTAGCTAAAAAAGAAATTTTGGATCCAGTTTTGGCAATTAAGAATGAGGTTATTCAGATAGTTTGGATAAAGTTTGTTTGTTTGTTTGTTTCAACTAAAAATAGACATGATATTCTTCCTATTTTGCAAATATTTTGGGCTACTATTGGACCAGTTAACTGTAGCTGGAAATTTTAATTTAATTTGGGATCTATTGTTAGATCTGGTGTAGTTTTAAGAGAAAAAATATTCTCCATTATTGGAATGCTTCAAGGAGACATTGAGGAATGCAAATTAATACTTGTACTAATACAAATTACTTTTTAACAACCACTTACATCGTGGTGAATATTATTTTTTAGTATTTCCGCTGTCAGTTAATTTAATTCAAAATGTTTTCTTTCAGTTTCAAATTTTCGCCAAATTCTGGTAGTAATACCAATAGCTAGACTAGAAAACCACTATCATGGAAATACTTTTACTATTACTTTTATTGAATATACTTCCTCCTCCCTCTCTTTATCTTTGTGTGAAGTAGGGATGATTTTGTCTGAGATATTTAAAGTCCTTCATGACATGGGTCCAGATTACTTGAGTGACTGTCTCACCCCACTGAGATTGGCCCATACCACGCTGGCAGAGGTGGCAAGCTGCGGGTCCCATCAGTCAGAGTAATCCAGCTGGCAATGTCCAGAAGGAAGGCATATTATGAGTGTTGAATATTCATTAAAGGTATTAAATCAGGGGTGAAATCCAGCAGGTTCTGACAGGTTCTGGAGAACCGGTAGCAGAAATTTTGAGTAGTTCAGAGAACCAGCAATGCCACCTCTGGCTGGCCTCAGAGTAGGGTGGGAATGGAGATTTTGCAGTATCCTTCCCCTGCCACTCCCTCCAAGCCACACCATGCCCACCAAGCCATGCCCACAGAATCAGTAATAAAAAAATAGATTTCACCACTTTATTAAATGGATAGATTTGGACATGAGAGGAAAAACTTGGTAAATGTTTGGTTTCCTGAAACTGCGTGATGGGGCTTGATAAATTGACACTTAGAGTTTTAAAATTAATGATTAGTTACGATCAGCCTCTCCTCTCACCTTCTCTCCCTCAGGCTAGTCCCAAAGAAGCCTCTCCTGTCTTCTCCTCTTCTCTCCCTCAGGCTGGCCCATAGACCCTCTCATCTCCCCTTTTCCCCCTCAGGCTCGCCCCACAAAAGCCTCTCCTCTCCCCTTCTCTCCCTCAGCCTTGCCCCACAGAAATGTCTCCTATCCTATCCCCTTCTATCCCTCAGGCTTTCGAGCCCCTTCTCTCCATGAGGCTTGCCCTACAGAAGCCTCTCCTATGCTATCCCATTCTCTACAGAGTTATTTTCAAGTTGGGTGGGAGAGTAGAACATCTAACTAATTAGCATCAGAGCTTGTTATAATAATATAGGAAATACTAATGCTCTGATAGTCATTTCAAAAAATCCTTTCTTAGTGAGCACCTAGAAGCCAAGAGGAACATACGTGGCAAATTTCAAGTTTTTAGACTTTATGGTTCTGGATATTTTGTGATTAATGTGTGAGTGGTTTTAACATATATATGAACACATCTCCACCCAATCAGAACACAGCCAAGTTCTCAACCAATCAGTTCAAAACCCCTACTAGCAGTTAAAAGGAAGAAACAGCTGCGATCACACATTGCTCCTAGAAGCATGAAGCAGAAGTCACCAGCCTGAAGATGACAAATGAGACTTCGTCGAAACATTGCCAAGACACTTCCAATTTTACGTGGGAGAAAACCCAAATAACCAAAGACCTACATACAAACACCCGCAAAAACCTCAGAAAACACACACACACACACACACACACACACACACACTTGTTTGTTTTCATAGGTATATATATGTGTGTGTGTGTGTGTGTGTGTGTGTGTGTCTTTGGTTGTTTTTTCTCCCAAGTGGAGATGATGCAGTCTCATTCATCATCTTCAGGCTTCAGTTTCGTGCTTCTGGGACCAATGTGTGATTGCAGCTGTTTCTGCAAAAGCTGCAATCACACATTGGTCCCAGAAGCACGAAGCTGAAGCCTGAAGATGATGAATGAGACTTCGTCGAAACGTCGCCAAGACACCTCCAATTTTACGCGGGAGAAAACCCGAATAACCAAAGACCTACATACAAACACCCGCGAAAACCTCAGAATATACACACACACACACACACACACACACACACACACATAAAATGAATTTTCTAGAAATTGAGGATTCCCATTGAAGGAATTTAGCTGCCATTCAAAACAATATTAATGAGATATTGCTACTATTGAAGCAATGAAATTCAAAATAAAGTAGCAAAAAAAGATGAAGGAGAGCATGGCTCCTATTTTGTCAGAGAAATTCTTTGAAAAAGGGGAACTTTATGAACATAATTGTATAAAAAGGTTATTTATGAAAAGGTTGTTATGAATTGTTTGAGTTATTAAAGAATATCTTAGTTAAATATTGATGGCAAGATTTTGGTATCACCACCTTAGTAAGATGATTACAGAAGATACTGTATATGCTTTAAAAATTCATACATCTTAATTTGATTCTAGAAAAAAAATATTACTTTAATTCCTCTTGCTTAAGTCATTACTCTTGGGAGTATCTCCTCTGTAATGAAGATGAGTTATCAGGAATGCCCTTTATCTGCCTTTAATATTTAATTTGGTATTTGACACTTCGGTATGTTTGCTGAAATGATCTGGTGAAATTCATGGCAATATAATTTGTTATGTGCAGATTATATTGACAGGGATTTTAATGGTTAAAATCTTTACCCAGAATTGTAAAACTGTTACAACAGTGGTAAATATAGGTAGTCCTTGACTTACAACCATAATTGAGGCCAACATTTCTGTCAATAAGCATAACATTTGTTAAGTGATTTTGCCCCATTTTATGACCTTTTTGCCACAATTGTTAAGTGAATCCCTGCAGTTGTTAAGTGAATTACACAACTGTTAAATGAAACTGGTTTCCCCATTGATTTTGCTAATAAGAAGGTCGGAAAAGGTGATCAGGTGACCCTGCGACACTGCAACCATCATAAATACGATGCCAGGCATCTGAATTTTGCTCACATGACCATGGGGATGCTGCTATGGTCGTAACTGTGAAAAATGGTCATAAGTCACTTTTTCAGTGCTGTTGTAACTTTGAACGGTCACTAAATGAACTGCTGTAAATTAAGGACCACCGATACCCTGAGCTCATGATAAATTGGAATAATGCTAACATTATACAAAATGGTAAAAAGCAAATCATAGAAGTAGGTTAAAAATGCATTTGTTTGTCTATATTTTGTTAAAAAAATAAGATTATTTCTAAGAAAATTTATTTAGTAGATACGAATATTGAATTATCTAGAAGAGCGATGGAAAAAATACATATACATTTGTAGAGAAGAATAAATGTGGGGGAAATGAATCTAACTTGAAAACTACAGTATATTTTGAGAATACTGCCTAGGTTAATATGCTGAAATATTTTAAATGGATTGCTAATAATTTCTTTTTAATGGAAGGACCAAATAATTAGGATTTCTCTTTTAAAGTTACCATTTTGTATAACAATTGTGGGATTATTTTAAAGTACATCAGTGGGCATATCTGATTAATTTAATAATGTTTTGGAATGAAAACGAAACTGAGTCTGCAACACTGGGCTTAGGTAGAGAAACATATTAAACCCTGGCAAGAACTTTTTTCCAATTATAAAAGGAATTCTAACATTTTTGCACATTTAAAACAAATTAACATCTTCTGGAAACACAGGCACTTGCCAACTTAATTTGCCTCTATATAAGTTTCTCATCTGAAATTTGAGTACTTGCTAGAATTCTTGTGTTATTATTGTATTAACATATTCAGACCTCTGAGAGAGTTGATTGTTGGATTAACCTTTTCTGTCCACTTTGCTATGTATTCCTGTATCACTCTTGCGTTTCATGTGGCAGTTAATGGTGAAATTATAGTGCCACCTTGTTTGCCTCTACTCAGAGAATAGCCTTTGATTTAATAGGATTTCCTCCCAATACTTTGGCCACCTAATGAGAAGGAAGGACTCACTGGAGAAGAGCCTAATGCTGGGAAAGATTGAGGGCAAAAGAAGAAGGGGATGACAGAGAACGAGGTGGCTGGATGGAGTCACTGAAGCAGTAGGCGTGAGCTTAAATGGACTCCAGGGGGTGGTAGAGGACAGAAAGGCCTGGAGGAATGTTGTCCATGGGGTCGCGGTGAGTTGGACATGACTTCCCAACTAACTGAAAAGAGTGTTCATTGACACTCATTGAAGCATTCATGAATTTATTGTGTTCTTTTTTTGTTGGAGACCACTGAAGAGTTTACAAGATTTAATCGTGATTCCAAATAGTATCAAAATATATAGCCTTCAAAATCCACAGCCCAACTCAAGAGGGTCTGGATGTATGGATTATGCAAATTTTAAAGCCATTTTAAGAAAATGGAGTGGTTGGTAATGCCTGTCTCAGCTCTGAAGGATCTCCAAAGGCAACCCCTAAAACATTTCTAAGACACATTCAACCAAGACTTAGAAATTTCAAAACAATGGCCTTTTCTAACGCGGAAAATGTACTTTGTTATGTAAATGAACCATTTTAAAAAGCTCTTTCCTGAACTGTCTCACAGACAATGAAGTCTTCCACTGATTCAGAATAGATATCAGAAAATTGGGCTGATGCATGCGTGTGCGTGAACATCAGAACTCATTTGAGGAGAGAATACCTTCAGTTTCTACTTTCCCGAGTTACGTCTCCCATTCTTTCACTTTGCATGCAACTGCAGTTGAACTTGAGTAGGAAACCTGGAAATCGGCTCAGCTCCCCACATCGTCTTTAGCAATGTGCGTATTCAAGATCATTATATGACTAATTGGCCTTGCATATGTTTCAATCAAATTCTAGCTCAGTTTTCAAAGGTGTGATTTTCCTTTCATCTTCCTTTCCATAGTAGCTAATTCTAACCTGCTCATTAAATTTAATGAGCAATCATACCTCCTAGCTGGTGTTTCTTGTTGAGGGCTTGCCTATGTTAGCATTAGAAAGATTATTCGAGGCATAAACAAGCATATTTGTATGCACCCATACAGAACTTAAGACTCTTTAAGAAAATTAATCAGGACCCAAACCTTGGATTATATTTGTACCTTACATTTTTCCCCCTTTCCAAGGGAAAGGCACAAGCTTTATGCATTCAGATCCTTGGCCTCTCCATCTATCTCACCTGATTGGTCAAGGCAAATTTGTCTCTAGCTTAATTTAATACCTATCCATCTTATTTTACAGAGGGTGACAAATAAATGAGCGAGTGAGTGATGATGGGATGGAAGCAGCTGTGAAGTCACTTTCTATTTCCTGGGTTCCCAAAATGGCATGTAATCATGGCAATGTGCCTGATGATAATTCTGTTTGGATTCCCAGGATGTCTGAAGAAAAAAACGAAACACATTTTTTTAAAAGTAGGAAGCTAGCTTGCTGTCTAGCAAAGCAGCAACTTGAAGAATAAATTGTGTTCTCAAGAATGTTCCTGGTGTCACAAAAATTCACAGAGAAGATGGCTGGAGGATTTTCTTTAGAAGTGTGTCCAGATTCCCGCACAGGTCTATTACAGAAATAAATTCAGTGAGAAGAATCATTCTCAGAAACCAGAAGGGGTGATGGAGGATAAGTTCACTAAATTGACATTTGGGATTGGTAAGGTGTTTCATTGGTGTTTTGTGAACGGCCATTTTTATCACATGCTTTGAGTGTTGTGGACATTTTGTTAATCTTTTTTTTTTTTGAATTTATATCCCGCCCTTCTCCGAAGACTCAGGGCGGCTTACATTGTGTTAAGCAATAGTCTCATCCATTTGTGTATTATATACAAAGTCAACTTTTATTGCCCCCAACAATCTGGGTCCTCATTTTACCTACCTTATAAAGGATGGAAGGCTGAGTCAACCCTGGCCCTGGTGGGACTTGAACTTGCAGTAATTGCAAGCAGCTGTGTTAATAACAGATTGCATTAGTCTGTTGAGCCACCAGAGGCCCCAATCTTTCAAATTGGATCATTGGCTTCCAACATCTGGGAACTTCTGCTGTGCTTCAGATAATGTTCTGATTCAAATAGTATGTGGCTATATGTGACCTTATTTTTTTACTACCCTTGGTACAACAACTTTCCTCACGTAACACCTGACTATATGCTTCCTAATGCAGATTAGGGCCCAGATTCGGAGGCGGAATGCACAACCTGAATTGGTGGGATGACCACAGCAAACGTTCTGTGGGCCACATTCCACAGTGGGCATGGAGTTTGCTTAAGAGCTTGCTTAAGCTTCTTACCTCACCACAAAATGCAGTGAAAGTCAAAAATGTGTCAACCCACTTTCAGAAGGCCTTGAGACTTCACAAAGAATGTAAACAAGTCATCTGTACCCCTGGGCTGAGGTAGGGTAAGGTAAAGGTAAAGGTTCCCTCGCACATAGGTGCTAGTCGTTGCTGACTCTAGGGGGTGGTGCTCATCTCCGTTTCAAAGCCGAAGAGCCAGCACTGTCCGAAGACATCTCCGTGGTCATGTGGCTGGCATGACTCAACGCCAAAGGTGCAAGGAACGCTTTACCTTCCCACCAAAGGTGGTCCCTATTTCTTCTACTTGCATTTTTACGTGTTTTCGAAACTGCTAGGTTGGCAGAAGCTGGGACAAGTAACGGGAGCTCACCCCGTTACATGGCAGCACTAGGGATTTGAACCACTGAGCTGCCAACCTTTCGATCGACAAGCTCAACATCCTAGCCCCTGAGCCACCGCGTCCCTTAGGGTAGTGGGAGCTTAATTGTTCCAATAGAAGAGAAAAAGTATAGCTTAGGGTTGAACTGTGGAATCCTTGGTGTTGTCTCAACTTGGTTGTTTGCTTAGAGATTTCATTACCCAAATAAGGACCATAATCAGTGATAGTGCATATGTTGTTTTCTTCTTGGTAGTTCCCTGATTAGGGATTGTTTTCTGCTTGTCTGTGTTCATGCTGCTTATCTGGGTGTCAGCTGCTGGGAGAGTTGTGTTCAAATCTTTTTGGGGAGGGGGTTCCTTTTTGGCTTTTTTGTTGTCCATTTGGAATGATAGGTAAATATGATATATTCCTATGTCCCTGTTGATGGCTAATTTGTCTGATTGTCAAGTTTCCAGGAATTTCTTAGCATTTTTTGTTTTTCATTTGGCTTGGTCTAAGATGCTCACAATTGAAACTCTGATTCAGTCTGTCCCTTTGTTGTGTAACTAGGAAGTTTTCCTTATATTTTCAGACTGCCAGTAAGTGTACATGAATGCGCTCTGCTCCTGACTGTTTGTCCTACATAGTAGCTATTACAGTGTTTACATTTTACACTGTAGATGCCTCCTGTTTTTTCTCCTTGGGGCACTGGCTCTTTTGATTACTTAAAATATTTTGGAAGGCTTTAGTTGCTTTGTATATTACAGTGATGCTATATGATGCTTTTGATGTATGGTAGTGTCATCCTTTTCATAGCTTATGTTGATTGTGCTATAGTGGGTTGAGTGGTCAGGTCCTTTTGTTTAAAGTTGTGAGGATCTCCATTTTGTTGGAGATGTTGTACAAGTGATTTGTTTCCTTTTTATTTATTTTATTTATTTATTTTGTCACAACAGTATATATAAGCATAAGCATGAAAGTAACTATATAATATATAAGTATATATATATATATAAGCATAAGTATATAAATAACTATATTAATTGGATATAATGAAAGAAAACAATAGGACAGGAACGGTAGGCACATTTGTGCTCTCATGCACGCCCTTTACAGACCTCTCAGGAATGGGATGAGGTCAATAGTAGACAGTTTTTGGTTAAAGCTTTGGGGATTTTGGGAAGAGACCACAGAGTCAGGTAGTGTGTTCCAAGCATTAACAACTCTGTTACAGAAGTCATATTTTCTGCAATCTGCAGAAAAATCTGCAATTTTTCTGGTGGTCTGCTTTGTTTCAGGGCATTTGTGCAGGGCAGGCTACTGTTTATAAACAGAGAACAAACTCCACACTTATTTGCACTTATGGTGTTATCTAGTTGGATAATTAAATGTGTGCAAGCCAACAATCAAGTTCAGAAAGCACCAAGGACTCCGGAGCTTAATTGGGTTCTCCATAGTGTAATCTGAATTTAGATTCTGAACTGAAATGACTGCTAGTAAAGAATCACCATTATTTATTCTATTTTATTTATTTTGCTCACAGTCCAAGATGGTATGCTAGAGGCATGTTTCTGCAATGGAGCAGTTACAGAGCTTCTGAACGTTTGCTTCTTAATGATTGTGCACAGAGCTTTTGAATGGTTGCAGTAAAATATCTTTATGAAAAAAAGACACCTAGGAGCATGAGAATAAATAAGAGAGTGAACTGTGAGACTGCATGTAAGCCTCACAGGCTTTAGTCTATTTTGTCTATGCATCCTCTTGAGCAGCTGGAAAGCAATGGGGAGACATGATATCACTGGAATTGTTATCCTGAAGGCATTTTGATCTAAAAAGAAAGGACATTCTGAAGCTCTGCTGAAATACAAGAATACAAAACCTGCTGTAAGTTCCTTATTAATAACTTGCACAAATATCTATTGTTTCCCCTCAAAGATTTTTTAATGCATTCTAAAAATAATTATTCTGTAAAGATGAAAGTGCCAAATAAGATTTGGGCAGGAGGGGGTGTGAAGAAGAAGAAGAAGAAAAACTAGACCTAATAAACTTTTGTATGTATTTCTTTCTTCATTAATATATAATATTTCTTTCTTTCTCCATTAACGTGTATATTAATGATTTTTCTGCATTCAAACTCCTGTTTCAGCATTTTACTAGAATAGATACAAATGGGAAGGTATGATTATGGCTTTTCAATTGGCAGTCAACATTAACACTCTTCAAGCTGATGTCCTCCTGATCGATAGGTTGCATTGCAACTCCTAGCAAGTCAATATTCTAATACATCTGGAAGAAACCTGGTTTCCAGCAAAATTTCTGTGTGCAAAATAGATTTGGAAAATGTATAGATATAATGGACGTATCCCCAACGGTGACAAAAATGTTGAGTCTTACCTAGATCTTCTTGCACTCCTGTCCATTTTAACATGAATTAAAGCCAAAAGATGAGGCATGGAATTGAGGGGGAATGACTGATTTAAGTTCATTTATGCCCCTCCTTTTTCAATCAAAAGGGGAGAAGATTAATGAATAAACCCAAGCCTGCTTAACTTTAACAAGGGACTACATCTTATGGTATATACTATCCTAGCCTTAGACCAGAGGTGGGTTCCCGGGGGTTCGACAGTGTTCGGGCAATCCTCTAGCCAAGGATCACCAAGGTCTAGTGAACCCCCAAATGCCACCCCTGGCTGGCCATGCCCTTCCCACCCGTCCCCTCCCAGGAGTCTCCACGCAGCCCATTCATCATTCCAGATAAGTGCAGGGGCTGCACAGAGGGTCTGGGAGGGCAAAAAACGGGCCTACCAGAGGTTCCGGAAGTCCAGAAATGGGCCTGTTTCTGGCCTTTGGAGGGCCTCCGGATCCCAGAGAAAGCTGTTTTCACCCCCCCCCCCCGGAGGCTCGAAAAACGTTCCCCCCCCGTGGTGCAGGTGGCTGACTAGGCCATGCCCAGCATAGCCACACCCACCCAGCAACAGGGTAGCGAACCCATTGCTAAAGGATCTGAAGCCCACTCTTGCCTTAGACCAGTGGAATTGTTGCTCTGTATCTAAACCAGAAGCGAAAAACCTCTAGGTCTCCAGATATTGTTGAACTACAGGTCCCAGCAGCCCACAAATGAACTACACTGAGCCACAGGTCTCCTTATCTCGATCTAAAGAATTCTCAATTCCTAGGGATTTTGTGTAGCCAAAATAACCAATCTTTCTTTCAACAGCAATTTACTTTTGCATTCTGCTTTGGTCCCTACTCCATCAGGATGCAGTTCCCCAGAGACAACTTTATTTTCATTTTTACTAAAGGACCAAGGCTCTACCCATGACCTATCAATTTGGAGCGTTGCTCTAACTTGTCTAGACTGTGGCCACAGTAATTGTCAAGAGATTTGAAGTGGTAGGAGAGGGAAGAGTGGATCATTTGAGTTTGCCACTTCACTGACAAACTGAAGGCTAGTTTTGAGAGTCATTTACTGTGTGTCTTTATAGATTAGGAGAAGGAGGGGAAGGAAGAGTCCTGGGAAAGCAATTAAGCCCACTCTCTCCTTAAGTAAGCAGAAGGCAAAATGATGATAAATGTTCTATCAAGCCTGCTGTTTACAGTATACTTAGGCAAGTGATTAATTTCTCATTTTCATGTTATCTGACTACAGCTTCTCAGCACAGCTGTTTTTTGTTTTTGAAACCAGGAAAAGCTGAAGTGATTATTCTTTCTCTGCTTGATGACAGGGAGAAAATACCAGATGAATATGAGGGAGGCAGGGTTTTATCAGTCACCTGGGAATTTAATGCCTGACAATAAAAAAAAAAAGAAGGAGGGTTAGGAGGAGGAGGAGGAGGAAAGAAGAGTCTAAGCTAAAATATCAGATGGTAAAGCTGACTGAAATATGGTGCTCTGTAGATAGATCACCAATCCTAAATGTAGCGAAATATAGTGAAGGGAAACTGATCACTTAATAGGGCTTTGACCATTTTGAAAATGCGAAGGGGTTGACAAACTCAGCAAGATGGTAGAAGGAGCATTACAATGCTCATTGCTGCGTTGCAATGCATTTACGATGCATGTACATTCAAATGGGGTAGGACTTGAATCCTGATCTTTCATCCACAATTGAATCACTTTTGACCCCAGCTCCAGAGTAATTAGTGCCAGGACAGCTGATTCTGCTACGACCTACTAGTTAAAAAAAAAATGCCAAAATTTTTGTCCGAGTGAAAGTGACTGAAAGATAAGTAAGAGCCGTCGTGGCCCAGTGGTTAGAATGCAGTATTGCAGGCTAATTCTGTCAACTGCTAGCAGTTCGATCCTCACTGGCTCAAGGTTGACTCAGGCTTCCATCCTTCTGAGGTTGGTAAAATGAGGATCCAGATTGTGGGGGAAAATATACTCTGTAAATCACTTAGAGAGGGCTGTAAAGCACTGTGAAGTGGTATATACTGTAAGTCTAAGTGCTTTTGCTATTAGCTAAAGAAGTGAAAGAAGAGAGGATGAATAGAATGGGATAGAAAACAAACAGGAAAAGGTAGGGGTATTTGTGATGTCCATGGGTACAGATACTTTTATGGATGTGTATGAAAGAGAGAGGGAAATGTTGACGGATGTGTAATCATTATTCCTGTAGAAGATAGAGATGATTCAGTTCAAATTATATATTTGGACTTAAGAAAAGGTCTGACAACTCAGGGTGTCTATGGGAGGGTTAAACAAAAAAGTCAAAATGGCAGCTACAACTGCATGATCCTAGCTTTGCCCATTGTGGGCAAAATAAAAAGTAAGCCTTTAATCATATGGTCAAAATTCTAACCTGATTTTTTAAGAACCATTAGATGTCCTTGTGTACCTCACTACAAAGGTCTTCAATAAGCTTAGTAGTTCTGGAGGTTGCATCATCTCATAAATGGCCAACTGGCTTAATGACAGGAAGTAGAGGGTAGAAATAGACACAATGGTATTACTTGTAGAAATACACCAGTTGTCATGGACTTTTTGGTTGCTCTGTGCTTTTTTGTTTGTTTGTTTTGTAGCTAAAATGGAGACAATTCTTACTGTAATTCTGTAGGGCTGTGTAAAAAAAGTAAGGAAAATCACATTTTAAAAATGAAAAGCAATTTCTCTCTCTCTCTCTCTCTCTGCTAAGGAATATGTATATCTCTATAAAGGAAGAATTTAGCTTGTGAAAAATAAAAGAAGTAGGCATTTAGGTATTGCATCCCAAAAGCTGCTTCTAGGTACATTTTTAGTTCAAGTCTGGTGGGTATTTTATTTTAATGCCTAGTTTTAGCATCTCAGTTTGCAAGAATCAATCCCGCTATGTTAATTTAGGATTGTCTGTGCTATGGACAGGCTCCAAATCTGACACTGCAATGGATTTGCAAGTTCTTCAACTAGCCTATTAATTAGATCCTTCAAATTGTGTGAAAAGAGCCATGGTTTCTCCTCAACAAAATGGAAAATTATTAGATGTTTTACTATTGTTGGGAAAACCTCATACCACTCAAAAGAAGTGGTGGCAAGTTATTATTACCATAAGAGATGACTGCTCTTTTCTAAATGAAAGTCACAAGGAGAAGTTTTTGGTTCAAATGCACGATTCCATTTGTCTTTCCCAGTCTAGGTGCAAATTCAAGTCTAAGAATAACCTTATTAACTCTATGGAACTTGGACAGGCAACTTGCACACAAAATAGGAGATTCAGTGGCTGTCTGTAGTGCTGATACCTTTAAACTGAATCTAGAATAAAGCTTCAACTCAGTCTGTCTGACTTTCTGCACCAGTTTGATATACTGACTAAGGCATCAGACTAGAAACTAGGACACTGGGAGTTCTAGTCCCATCTTACGCACAATAGCATATAAACATTCTGGGACAAATCACTTTTCCCCCAGTACTAGAAAGCAAGCAAGGGGAAACCATTTCCCTAAAACCTGCCCAAGAAAACTGTGGGGATTAATCTAGGCAGTTGTCAGGAGTCAACAATGCCTCAAAAGCAAAAACACCCCAAATCTTTTGCTCTTGTGATTTTTGTGGCAGCTGGGGAGTGGGAAAATGTGTTGTGCTTTTTAAGCTGATCTTCTCGAACTAAGGAAGCAAACCTTAGGCTGGGAAGATGTAGTTATCTGGTGCCAGTCCAGCAATTACTTTTCAAATTTATACAAGTAGTCCTCAACTTACAACCAAGCCCAACTGAGCCCAAAATTGAGCCTAAAATTTATGTTGCTAAATGAGAAATTTGTTAAGTGAGTTTTGTCCCATTTTATGACCTTTCTTGCCACATTTGTTAAGTGAATCATTGCAATTGTTAAATTAGTGAGTCTGGTTTACCCATTGTCTTTGCTTGTCGAAGATGATCACATGATCCCGGAACACCGAAACTGTTGGGATTCTGCAACGGTTGTAAAATGTGAAAAATGATTATCAGTTACTTTTTTCAGTGATGTTGCAACTTTGGTCACTAAATGAACTGTGGTAAGTCAAGGACAACCTGTATTTTTTTTCAGTACCCAGGACCTCATTTCTTAAAGCGATGGAACTAAATCAGGATTACTAGAATGCATTTTAAGCCTTATCTAAATATGTAGATTTCCAGATTTTGCATTACTGGTACCTGGCAGGATTATATTAGAATCAAATTAATTAATTAACCATGAAACTAGTGAAACTAAAAGTGCTTGTGATTGGCTGGACTGTGCCCCTACTTAACAATATAGCTGCATAGTTTCTAGTTATCTTTTATTTTCTCCTTCTTCCTATTTATGCTGTAAATGTTTTGCTGCTTGTAGTAATAATCACTTCAGTTCTATGTTGTATATAAACATTTCTGTCAAGTCTCTTTAGTTTTTATAGAGTGTTCTATACTTGACATTCTGCAGCAGTTTGTAGTTTAAATTAGTAAAGTTTTTTTTCTTTCTTAAAAAATACTAATCCATCTTAGTATTGCCTCTATTTAAATTTAATGAATTGAAACCAGATCCCAAATTAGGATGTTATTTAAGCCATAGAATTTACAAACTCAAAGCAATAAATGCAAATTGGGGTATTACAAATATATTTAATAGAGTGAGTCCATTCATCTCACATTTACAGGGACTTCTTCAATTCTCAGAAGAGGGAACATCAACATAAATCCCCCTCCCGACACACACACACATACAAACAACACACACACACACACACACAGAGAGAGAGAGAGAGAGAGCAACACAATCCCTGTATGTGAGATGTTATGCATTTTTTTTTGATCTGCTGGATAAAAGAAAATCTTGTAAACCGATAATATGTGCATTTATATCATGATTTCAAATGGGCAATAAACTGTATATTAGTTCACTAGGTGTGTAAACAATGAATTCCCACCCATGAGTTTAATTTATGGAAGTTATCTGGATTTTTAATTGAAGTCACCCAATTCAGCCATTTCTTGCAGTTTCTGAGCTCCACACCTTGAAATATTTTCCAATTAATTTCAATGAAATTTGGCATTCTATATTCATAAGTAATGGATATTTGAAGAATTCTGCTCCATTAAAGATGCTTGAAGAACTGATACTCTGCACACCCCTATATAAAATATCTTCTGTTTTTCAAATTTGTACACTGGAACTCAGCTATTAATCAGAATACTGAATAATTTCAGTAAGAGATGTCAACGCTCTAATGAGGAATTTGTTTTTCTGCCAAATATTCTGAGTTTGTTTGTTTGTTTTTAAAAAAAAGCGCACCGGGGCAGGAATGCATAGCTGGACACAACGTTAAGAAAAATTTGCAAAAACAAACCTTGTTCACTGATGAAAGATGCTTCCAAGAGCTTTCCTGAGTATTGCACGAAAGAGATAAGCAAAAAAAGAAAAAAGTAGGCAGCAGGACATTTATGTAACAAAAAGAATGAGACATCTAACCAATTAGCAGTTAAGAAAAATTTCTCAAAGTAGGGGGTGGGATTTACGTTTGAAGCTGCCCAAATGACGGGTAGCTGCAATTGCTATTATTGGAAAAACTGTATACATAAAGGGTTGCTATGGGGGGTGGGGAAGTCCCCAGATTTCCTTGAAAAACAAACTGCAAAATGAACCAATTGGTTGAAACAGTTCTCTTGATCAAGGTGATGGCAAACTGTTTCATACTGTACCGTTGCTCTGACGAATGGGTTTCAAAAAAGTTACAGGCTTCAGATTTACCTCAGAGGAGGCTTTATTTTTTTTTTAATGTGAACCATAGAATGAAGTATATGAGTTAAAAACACAGTCAAGGGGCATGATTAGAAACAGACTGATTAATTTCCACTCTTCTCTTTTTTTTCTTACAAAAAGGAACTGTAAAAACAGGCTCTGGATCAGGACTACTGGGTTAGTAATAATAAAAAAAAATACATATAAAGCACCAGAACTTGAATGTAAATGCTTTCTTCTCCCTTTAATAATTTTGAAAATCTTAGTTCCATTCATTGCAAAAAGGTTAAGGATTAAGTTCCATTTGACTCTTTCAAAGTCAATTTATTTTTGACAGAGAATTTAATAAAGTCAGGGTTTCTCAAGAAGAATAACAATTCTGCTCATGGAGGAAAATGTATGCCTTTTCTTAATTGCCATTTTCACTTTCTGGCAAACAGCACAATTCAGCTGACATGGGTTTCGAGGCAATGCTTCTGCCAAAATGCAGCTAATATTAGCACTGGTATCCAGCCAGCATACTAAACTCATCCCTTATTTTCTCGCTTTATTGTATTTTATTCTTTTTTTTGAAAATAATCACTTGATTTTCATCATAGTATGAAACACAATTTAATGTTTAATTAATTTGCCTATGAGAAAAAAGCGTCGTACTGTTAAGCTCCGCTATAAATGACTTTGCTAAGGTTAAAGCGTATGAATCCAGATAACCTTGAGATGGTAGTAAAGAGTTTTTATATAACTTTGCTGCCATGTGATGGTCATTTGCATTTTGCCATCACATTTGATAACCCCTAGAGCAGGGGTCTGCAACCTTAAACACTCAAAGAGCCATTTGGACCCGTTTTCACAAAACCTGGGTGGGCGTAGCCAACTTGATGTTACTCCCACCCAGTCACATGATACCCCCAGCCACGCCTACCCAAGTTTTGTGGCTCCTGGTGTTTTCTTTTCTGTGGGAAACGGATCTCTCTCTCCCTTTCGCTCTCCTTCTCTCTCCCTCTCATCTCTCTTCTTTCTCTCTCTGTCTGTCTCTTTCTCTCTGTCTGTCTATGTCTCTCTCTTTTTCCCTGTCTCTTTCTTTTGTACCTCTCTCTCACCCTTTCTCCCTCTTCCTCTCCCTCTCCCTCTCTCTCTGTTTGTGGTTTGAGTGTTTCCTCATGAACATTTCCAAAAACTGGCAGATTTTTCTTGCTGATGTTCTTTCTTCTTCTTTGGTGTGGCTGCTGTGGCTCCCTGTCAGCTGAACCCACCATTGGCTGGCCCTGCTCCTTGCCCTCCCCTCCCAGTCACTCCTCGCCTGGGGGATGGTGGGGGATGAAGATTTGCTGCATATTCCAGAGTGGGAGCGAAGAACCCTTGTACTTGCCTCATCTCTTGCTGGGTCTCACAGGTGCTTCTTCCAGCCCTTGTTGGTGCTGTGCACACCTTGTGCTATGTCCCCTTCCCCACTTCACAGAGCAAACGCAAAGACACATGTCTCCCAGTCTTTTTATTTGCTACAGACCTGATTTTCTTCAGTTGAGGAAATACTTAGCAGTGACTGTGCAGAGGCCTGCCAAGTTCTGAGTCCGTTATCTCGTGTCCAAGATCCGTTGCCAAAACTCACTGACAAAGTCCTTTAACCCTCCAACAACCGAGCTGCAGTGCACCCTTGGTAGCTTTTTTGTCCATCACAAGGGCCACATGGCAGCTCCACCCACTTTTATATCCTATGGGGTGTGGCTCAGTGACTCAGCAATTTCTGAGCCTGCCATACCTTTTCCTCTGCTGCGCACGCTTATCTTTACGTCGCTGCCTCGGATCAATCCAGGATTAATCGTCAGCAGTTGGGACTTGAGGCATTGCCAGGGAGGAGGAGGGTCCTGGCGAGGGAGGCCTTGCTGGCTCCTCTCCCTCACTTTCCAAATTACTCTCCTCCATGGGAAGAGGCTCAAGGGCCGGAGTCACAACACATTGGTTGCTTGGGGAAATGCGTGACCTGCTCTCTGCCCTGAGACACTTGCCTAACCCGGCTGCTGCTGCTCCACATCATAATGGGCTCCAGAAGGAGGAGGGGACGTCATCTCCCCCATAGTGAAGCATGCTAAATTTAACTGTGCTGTGCAAGGGCCGGAATAGTCTGCAAGATGAGGCAAGTACAGGGGTGCTTTGCTCCTGCTCTGGAATATGGAGTTAGTCTCCATCTCCTGCTGTCACCCTTACCTTCTCAGGCAAGGGAGGGAGGGGACAGCAAGGGGTGGGGCCAGCCAGTGGCGGGTTCAGCTGACAGGGAGTCACAGCAGGGGAACAAAAAGCTGTGGGTTGCCGACATCCACCCTAGAGTCTAGACCACTGCAATATTTAATAGACAATGGATGGTAATTACAAGTTTATGCAATGAAAGTGCCAGATTTTACTATGCCATTGGCATGTTATTCTTTCACCCATTGCTAATTACCTTTGCCAAAGGCTCCCAGTCATGCCTTTATGGCACATGTATGTATGTATCAGGGGTGAAATCCAGCAGGTTCTGACAGGTTCTGGAGAACCGGTAGTGGAAATTTTGAGTAATTTGGAGAACTGGCAAATATCACCTCTGGCTGGCCCCAGAGTAGGGTGGGAATGGAGATTTTGAAATATGCTTCCCCCAGGATTGGGGAGGGAATGGGGATTTTGCAGTATCCTTCCCCTGCCATGCCCACCAAGCCACGCCCACCAAGCCATGCCACACCCACCAAGCCACACCCACAGAACCGGTAGTAAAAAAAAATTGATTTCACCACTGGTATGTATGTGTGTAACCAGATCAGCTTGTACTCAGGATAGCGTGGGTGAATGGTCATGATGATGAATAGCAGCAGTGGTGAATTAGTAGAGTGTCATAACTGCTGTGATATTGGCAGAAGTTTATTGATAACACATTAGCCCAGTTAAGGATGGTCCATTTTAAACATTTAGACTTTCAGCAACTATTCAGTGATATTGTACTAACTGATCTAGAGTTTGGATTTAAAAATTAAAGTGGCCCCCATTCTCATACTCTTTCAGTAGTCCCTGAAGATGTGGTTCTGCCAGCGGGCCAGGGGAACTAAGAGCAGGAATGGCTGGTATGAATGTGTGTGGTCACCAGGACGTAGGGTTATTTTATTATTTTTATTTTTATTTCTTTTTTATGGTGCTTTTATGTCCTTGAGTTGCCATATGCGAGTGGGCTGCAATATAAATTTTCTAAATAAATAAATTTATACAGTAAGGCAGGCGAAAACAAATGCCTCTAATCTTAATAAGTTAAGTGTGTTAAGTGTCTTGTGGAAACCCAACCTCATTGTTTTGGTTTAGGGATCAATGTTAACTGAGAAAATGCATTCATTTGGTAAGCGTATTCTGTAAAAGCAGCTATAAAGTTATTTGCATTGTTTTAAACTAGTCAAAATAACACTTTTTCCCCCTCCCTGGACTCAGGCAGACATTTGTGAACTTCATCAACAATAAACAAACCTTTCTGAAGGTGACATTTAGAAAATCAAAATTGATTTAACACGCTCCTCCTATTCCATTTATGAGGATTTTGACCTGAATATTTACAAGAGGCTTTAATCTGTATTCTATGGCTTATGTGATAGATTATCTACAGCCAGAATTTAATTGTGCTATTGACGATTTATACAACATTTCCTGTAGGATTAAAAAACAGAATGATCAGTCCATGGAGACAGGAATTGATTTTATTAATAAAATGTATATTATTTTGTCTTTCAGGTGACAGTTAACAAACTTTGGTTTTTGAAAAGGAATTCCAAACAGCAAATTGTTGACTTTGAAATTTCTTTTACACATAAAATGCTTGCATGCTTTAAAACAGCTGAAAATGAGCTAGTGGGATCAGGTATCAATTAATTTAAAACAGATTTATATAAGAAATAGTAACAAATATTTTTCAAGTCTTACATATATTATGAGAAATAAGTACAAAAGGATTTGTGTTAAATTAATGTCTATGTTTGACCACCCAGAAAAAAAAAATCCTCCAGGCCAGGAAAAAATAAGATTGCAAATTGTAACTGTTTTGAGTTTAAAAAAAAATATCTTCATAGCAATTTTCTCATAGGTTGCTTGGCAACTAGGTAGAATCACATGACCTAGACTTATTTGCCACAATACAGCAAGAAGGCTACCTGAGCAGATTTAAGTTTTTACTCTCTTGTATCTTCTGTGCTGGGAGAGCAAATAGATTCCATCGATACAAATCCAGAATCTGAGGTTATAGTGCTGCATTGACTACAGTATATCCATCATCTGCAATGTGGTTTTTTTGCTTGTTAGCCAAGAGGCCAGGATGCAAGTCCTTTCACCTGATTACCATGGCCATTCTGATAGATAGGTAGTTACACTTTTGGTACAATAAATCAGGGGTCTCTAACTTTGGCCCCTTTAAGACTTGTGGACTTCAACACCCAGAATTCCTCAGCAAAGCTGGCTGAGGAATTCTGGGAGTTGAAGTCCACAAGTCTTAAAGTGGCCAAGGTTGGAGACCCCTGCAATAAATGGCAGTACTTGACATATTTTAAATCTGAAAGCCCTGTTCTTTTCTTCTTCTTTTTTTCCTTGGGCATCAGAATATGTCTGAAGAGGGGGGAAATATATCTTGATTGGGGGCAAGAGTCTTTGTTCTGAAGTTTCAGAAGTAAACAATGACACTGATAGAATAAAAACTAGACAGTGTGACAAATACACACACTGCTCATATATAATTTAGCTACACCTAGCAAACGTTCCAGAAAGATCACTGGAGTAAGCACAGTTCATAAATAATTGTGCAGAATCTACTTTTAATATCCAGATAAAAAATAATAATTTGGAGAGTTTCAATTAGTCATTAATTATAGACTAGTTAGTTCTATTACTGGAATTAATTCATTATACTCAAGGGCCCCTTATGACATTACAGGAAAAGATCTGGCAGCCAGAAACAAGGTATGCTTTGTTCCTAAGCTGTGGAAATATTGGAAGATGCATCCATAGATATAATATCCAATGCTGCTACTTTTCTGCATATCAGCATTTACTCCAATGCTGAAGGCAACGCCTTTAGTGGGGAATGAACCACAGAAATGGTCTCTTTCCATCTGGCTCACAACTTTGCATATTGTCAGAATACAGTACTAAGAACCTGCACTAGAGCTACAGGGACTTTCCTCACATCTTTTGCACATTTAATTTAACAGGACACATTTTTTTTCCCATGCCAACGTGAAAAATAACCACCACCAAAACGCAACTTGCTTAATGTCTTGAAATGAGGTATGGTGTTCCGTGGGAGTATCTCAATGGGCCCTTGAGGCCCCTCTTGGAATTATTGCGAGATAGTCCTTGCAGGAAAAGGATGCTTGCTGCTCCTTCGTTTCCAGTTCTGCCTGGACCTGAGGTTTTGTCACTGACTTCAAATAACGTTAACTCTAGAGATCAATATATACAAAGAGGGTACATTATAATATTACTAATCAGAAAAATATGGAGTGGGACTTCATTGGAAATTGCAGCTTTATTTTTCATAATACATACACGGTACTGAAATGTAATTTTGAAATTAGGATAAGGTTAACAGCCAGTTGCAATTCAGGGACGCATGCAAATTTTAGAAACAGACACTGGACAGCACTGTACTGTACATAGAATAATTACAGTTTATTAAACATATCTTCTTAGCACCTCTCATGTTGTAAAAAAAAAAGGAGCACCATTCAATTTTACAGCACCAAAAAATAATAATAAAAGGGAACATAGGTGGGTGAAGAAGGATAGGACATTCATAAGATGAACTTGCCTGTCGGTGACACAGGGTCATTCATCATTTGCCAAATAAATTTAAGTCATGTGATTCTGCTCCAAAAAGGGCAGTGGGTGTTTTCTAAAGACCTACGTATTTGGTGAAACACATCATCTATTCCATTCTTATTTAAAACTTACACATGGCACAAATGAATTGGTATGGTGACACCTAGCACATTTTTCTTCTTGAAAATTTGCTCTTTGCTCTAAACTTAACCAAGGAAACAGACTGGACCCACTTCAAAACCAAACTTCTGATTTTGATCACCAAAGTCATTAATCATCACATCGAAGATAGGCAGTTGGTCAATTTTGGGAGTACTGATTTCCATAACAGTCTTTGCATAGCCTTTTCTTGACTGTAAAACAAAATAACATTCAATTAATATATTAGTTTCTGCAGTAAAGATCAAAAAGTTCTTAGATGGACTGTGTTTATCTAAGGAGGTGGTTGTGAAGCCAATGAGACTACAGCAATGGTTGAATTTAAAGACGGAGTTAAGAATGTTGGAAGTATCACAAGTCTACCTAATAAGCAGTTGGGAAATTTTTTGACTGAATTATTTCTTATGCATTTAAACCGAAATGGCAGTTTGCATCTTGACTGGATTTCCAAAAAGTAGCAACATAACAAAGTACTTTAGAGAACAATCAGGTGAATATAATTATCTATATTTATCATCACTCATTCACTTGTCAGGGTAGTAATGAGGGTTAGATAAAGTGTCAAAAATCATAATATAGGGAATAATGTGCTGAAGACATGTCACTTCTAGTCCAAGTCTGAATTAGCTTTTGAGGAATGAGGAAGGGGGTGCTGTTGAATAAAGAAAAAAAAATGCCAACGGTGGTTGGAACAAAAGAAAGGGAAAAGGACCATGACTTGTTTAAATGAAAATTAATTAACATAATTACAGAATGACAGAATCATGAGTGGAAAGATCTTAAAGCACTTTTAGTCCAATTCCTACCCAGGGCGGACAAATTACTCTCATGGTTGATTAACGTTTACTTGAAAAACCTGCTGTGATAGAACATCCACAACTCCAGCAGCCAGGATGTTCCACTGCTTAATACCTCTCACAAGCTCCAAATCCTTCACCATTTCTGTTGCTCTTCTCTGCACCCTCTCCCAGTTTCTCAGCCTTCTTGTGTTGCAGGTCTAGAATTGGTGTTCTAGATATAATCTGATCAGTGGCGCACAATGTGGGACTATCAGTTTTGATTATCTCAACACTATATCTCCAGTGATCCAGCTCAAGACTATTGGTTCAGTAATTCCATGAATGCATTGCCTCTTTTGGTAGCTATATCACCCTCCTGGCTCTTGCTTACTTTGTGGTCTGCAAGATTCCGAGATCCTTCTCAGAAGTACTAGTACGTATACTAGGGGCCATCTATCTTGTATCTGTGGGTCTGCTTTTTTCCTACCTTACATTTCTCACTACAGATCCAAATTCAATGTTTGGATGTTAAATAAGCAGTTCCAAGACAGAAATGAAACTATGTAATACAGTGTAGATTGTAATGAGTTAGTATTTGAAAAACGTCTAAGACATTATTTAATATCATTCTATAACTACCAGATTCCAGTGCCAATTCAAACAGCAGCTCACTGGAAATGAATGAATATATATATATATTCATTTATATATATATATATATATTCATTTATATACATATATATATTCATTCAAACAAATATATATATATATATATATATATATACAGTGTTTCCCCAAAAATAAGCCCTCCCCAAAAATATTTAAACCCATGCACAGCTGGTCCCCGCCATTTCCTCTGGTTAGGGTTAGGGAGACAGAGCTGGAAATCAGGTAAGATGGCAAAAGGATCCCTGTCTTGCTCCATGCGCCCCAAAATACCTCCCCAAAAATAAGGCCAAGCACTTATTTCAGGGTTCAAAAATATAAAACAGGGTCTTATTTTCGGGGAAACATGGTATTTTAACCTAGACAGTTTGTTGCTGCTTTTATTTCTATTTTCCGTTTTAGACACTTGTTATATTAAAGTGTGCAAAGGGATCTTTCATTTGCAATATTACTGTTATTCATTTTTTGCAGTACATGATAAAGTACAAATGTTTTCCATTTGCTATCTCCAATCTTTTTCCTCTAGTGACTTCCCTTGTCAATGCATTTACAGAAGCCCGCTGTCTGATTGTTTTTGTCTTTTATTTGCCTTACATTACGGATTATATTTCCCCCACCCCCCTCTTCTACTGGGTTATTCTTTAAACAGACCGATGCTGCGAAGAACAAGGTACAAAAATGAAAGAATATGTTTAGAAAGAAACAGATGTGGGCAAGAGAGGTATTAAGCTGAGTTCATTTGAATACGAAGTTCACCTAAAGCTGGAAGAAAAATGTCCAAGGCTTATACTTACTGCACAGCCGTCATGAAGCACTTTGATGTACGGATTGTTGTCATAAGACATCTCTTCATCGTTTGACCCTAAGAACCTCAATGCTTTGTCATAGCTGTCAGAAGAGACGTCATGCCAGGCTACTGACTGATGACAGTTGTAAGTGAAGTTTTGTCGAGCAGATGCACTTAGCAGTTTAAGGAATGTCATTTGGACCATGCTAATAGAATTGCCTTCAGCATCCACATAAGAAAGCTAAGGAGGTTTAAAAAAAAAAAGGCAGGTTCGTAAACAGCTATATATAAACTTGCTCTTCAAAGTACAAAACAAGATAATATGCAACAGCAAAACATATTAACCGGCCCCTTATAAATCAGCTGACATAAGCCTGTTTGTTGTCCCATTAAGAATGCAGTTAGGCAATGAATCAATAAAGATATTTCCTTTAAGCAAAGCTATATGATTATGTACCCAATCTGTCTGTTATTATCAGAAGCTGAAAACCATTGCAAGCAATATGTGATAACCTTGTCCAGACAGCATTCTCCCAAGGACACAGTTTTCATTCTTAGTTAAATCCATTGTTTCCTTGAGATATCTCTCCTTTCCCACATGAAGGAGGCCACTCCCAAACTTTCTTCTGTCAAAGGTCTATACAGGCATATTCGGAGAACTGAATAGTTTATAGTAAAGGTAAAGGTTCCCTTCGCACCTAGGTGCTAGTCATTTCCGACTCTAGGGAGTGGTGCTCATCTCCGTTTCAAAGCCGAAAAGCCAGCGTTGTCCGAAGACATCTCCCTGGTCATGTGGCCGGCATGACTCTATGCCAAAGGCGCACGGAATGGTGGTCCCTATTTTTCAATTTGCATTTTTTACGTGCTTTCAAACTGCTAGGTTGGCAGAAGCTGAGAAAAGTAACGGGAGCTCATCCCGTTACACGGCACTTAGGGATTCGAACCACTGAACTGTAGACCTTTCAATCGACAAGCTCAGCATCTTAACCACGGAGCCATCATGTCCCTTGAATACCTTATACTTTATAATAAAGATAATTAGATTTTCTGAGTATGGAAGAGCCCTATATAATTCATTACTTAATGAACAGAATGAATAAAAGTGCACTTACCTATTTCTACATTATAGGATCAGAATCTCCGATCTAAATAAGTCTCTAAACTGAGGCAAATCAACCAGCAGTATATACGATATGTGGCGTGACCCAGAGATTAGTATGCAGTCTAGTTCTAGGTAGTCCTTGACTTATGACTGATCACTTAGCGATCATCCAAAGTTACAATGGACTTACCTTGGGGCTACTTAGGACCTAGATTGGAAGTTTGGATGATCAAGGCCTAGCCCTGCAATCACATGACCAAATTTCAGGCACTCGACAATATGACTGCATTTATGGCCATTTGCAGTGTTTTTCGGTCACATGAGTGCATTTTACAATAGTTTAGCTGTCAACCAGCATTTACTTTTGGGGTTTTTTTGGGGGAAAAAAAACATCAGTAGCAAACCACTGGTTCGCTTAAGAACCATGGTATTTGAGGGTAGATCTTAATGCCTTATTTTACCTCACCAAAAGAGTCGGACGTCAATGCCTTTTTTTTTTTCCCCTTGTTTTTCCCACTATCCCCTTCCCTTTTCCCTTTTCAAATTTCCCTAATATTTGCTTTTGTACGTCATATTATAAATTAATAAAACGATGAATAAAAAAAAAAAGAACCATGGCATTTGCTTAAGGATTCCTGCCAAAAAAAGGTTATAAAATTTATCCGTAATGACTCGTTTTTATGACTGTCACAAATTACAATTGATGGGCAGGCTCCATTTCTATCATATGTCGAGGACTTACGGTGAAGTAAGTATCGCTAGAAAAGAGCACAAAGGCAGTCAGCTGTATAATTAATTTCAGAATATTGTATTAAAGGATCCAGCAGAGGACAGACAAAACAATGTTTTTCATTTATCATGGCTCTTGAAAAACACCCTCAGTGGATGAAGAGTTACTTTGGATGCAGGCTTTACAGTGACCTAACTTAAGATCTGATGATAAAAAATATGTTTCTTCAAGTTAAGTCACTAAAGCAATGTGACAATGTTCACCTATAAATTGACCCCTTCAGAAAGGTATATGAGAAAGTCTTCAAAGGATCAGCCCATTCTAACATATATGCTCATGTTGAAGATTTAAGTGAGAGATGGAGTGGAATTCTTTTTGAGTCATATCTGAGTCACTTTCCTAAATTTGCCAGCATTACTTTTTGCTCAGATTAAAGATAAAAGTTGATAGATTAGGAAAAACCAACTGCTAAAAATTGGATATTTATTATCACAAACATCTGCAGAAATTGGATGGTGCAGATTAACACTGAAAACAAATTAACCAGCAAATGGTACCTGCTTTCCTACTCAAGCCAAAGTGTACAGTATCCAAAGGCAACTCAATTATTTTGATACATGAAAATCTTACAAGCATATATTCCCATCTGCAAAAATATAATAACTAAATTAAAAAACAAAAACAAATTTACACTCTTTTCTGAGATCTAAAGTTTTCTGTTTGAGGCAATAAATTCACTATAGCCAACAGAAAATCAGATGGACTAGAAACATGAAATTTTATTTCTAGTCTAAATGCAGGTCCTTCTTTAAAATCTTAACACATGGAAAAAGGTAATACATTTTGGACAAGTTAGCCGTCACACAAAATGTTTTCGAAAGGCAGAAAAGAGGAATTCCCAGCCTTTATTCCTGTAATGTAAAATGCAGCCTCTCTCTCTCTGAACATCTGATCCTTTGTCTAACTTCTCATGGCCCTCTGACAGAGGTAATTTCAAAGTGCTACATTTTATGTTATCTCTCACAGAAAGGAAGGAAGATATTGATGCTCATTTTGTTATGCTCCCACCCACTAGTTGCTTTATTTTTACTTTCTATATGCTCCCAGTGGATAAGTTATTTGTTATTTTGATTTGACTAGAATTCAAAATTAAATTTTGAATTGACTAGAATTAAAACCGGACTAGAAAACTTGACTAGAAAATATTTGTCTGCTCCTACAAATCAGTGGTAACTAAATAATAAATGCAAGAAAGAAAAAAGTAAAAAAAAATCAATTTACATATTCCCAGTTTGTTTCCTGTAACATATTTTGTCTTACCTGAGAATTCGGAATCCTTTATTCAGAAAATTACAGACCTATTTCTGCCCCTGAAGATGCAGGATGCCTAGAGTATCTTTATGCTGAAGCTCCCCACAAAAGTCACTACTTACATGCAACACTTTGTGTGTTGCAAAAAAAACCAACAACACTTTGTTTCAGGATAACTTTAGAGGAATTGTGCCTTTAGATTAGTATGCTAATTCTAAAGTAAAAAAGAAAGGGTAATTTACCAGTTTGCCTCTCTTAAATTCACTAAACCAGGTTCCTGGATTTTCTTTTGGCCACGATGAAATCCTAAACTGTGAGGGAGGAAAGAAATCATGAGTGTTAATTATGTCGGCAAGAAATGAGCGGGAATTAGCCAAGTTTTACATAAACACTGTTAAATTAATCTCTTTAAAAAATGAAAAGAAAAAAAAATAGCTTGGGCTTTCTGCCTAGTTTTAATTATATTTAGTTGTGCAGAAAAAAATTGTATCAAGTTCTCAGATAACATATTAAATAACTAAATACATTAATTGGATTGTTCCCGCAGATCTGTGGGAAAAGGATTGTGCTTGCAGTCTTTGGCACTGGGTGAGCCCAGATGGTGTTTTACTCTCTTCAAATACTACATTTTGGTATTCTGTCAGTTGTATCTTCTTGTGAGGCAGAGGAATGGACCATTAACAATGAGCAGAGATGAAGAGATGTCTTTAAAGACCTTTCTATATCTGCACGTTCAGTGTCTGAAAGGGAAACTTTCAGACTTTTTGCAAATTCTTAAGACTTATACATTTGCTCCTGGTTTGTGGATGCTGATAGCTGCTCTGACTTATTTGACAAGATTTATGTAGGTAATCCTCATTTTGGCAACCATTCAAAGTTACCACAGACCAATGGTGGGATTCAACATTTTTTTACTATCAGTTTTTGGCATGGCTTGGTGGGCATGGTAGGGGAAAGATACTGTAAAATCTTCATTCCCATCCCACTCCAGGGGAAGATTACTGAAAAATCCCCATTTCCTCCCAATCAGCTGGGACTTGGGAGGCAGACAATAGATGGGGGCAGGGCCAGTCAAAGGTAATATTTAGCAGTTCTCCGAACTACTCAACATTTCCACTACCGGTTCTCCAGAACTGGTCAGAACGTGATGAATACCACCTCTGCTGCAGATCTCCAAAAGTTACTTACAAGCCAGTTCTGGAGTTTCAATGGCTGGCCTCTACCCCCACGGTCACATGACTGCATTTCAGTTGCTTGGCAACTGGGCTACCTTTATGGCTGATTGAAGGGTTACATGGTCATATGACCATGATTTATGACGTTGTATATTTTTTTGTTTTTTCAGGTGATTTTTTTGCAAAAAAACACTCATACAAATACATTGGCATAGCGTTCACTTAATGACCATGGTGCTTGCTTAATGATTGCTGCAAAACAAGTCAGAAGATCAGTTCCAATCATGTGGGTGCCTTGACTTATGACCATCATGTTTTATGATGAAAATTCTGGGCTTCATTATGGTAATAAGTCAGGAACTACCTGCACCCTGCTCCAAGTGTAATGCGCTCCCAGAAGCAGCAACGTTTGATTTGATAATAGTCTATTCCAAACATGAGAACCCATGCTAGAACAAACAAAAGATTTATATAAGTCTAGTTACTTGTTTAAAAAAATATTATGGCTGGAATAACCTCACTATGATGATCAATTAACCAAAAAAATGCAATTTGGCACTATAATAACACTAGGTAAATGGATCTACCCTTCCTAACAAATATGTGTAGCAGAACTTAGATCTTTAACTGACATAATTCTTGGTCCAACCAAGCATGGAAATGTATTTCAAATGTTTACATTAAGAAAAATAAGGTTTGAATATATACATTTATCTGGTTGCTTTCTTGAAATGGCACAGTTAATCAAGCCAGATAAGAAAGGTACCTGATAAGAAGGGTATGAAAAGATAAGACAAATAACTTTACGAAGTATTTTTTCTTCCAAAATTTATACCAAGTGCTAACACAAAATTAAAATACAGCTGCAGAAGTAACAACTAATGGTGATTTTGTCACTAGTCTCTGACATTTATATTCTTGCTTTCATTGCTAAAATTAATTTAATACACTTAACTGTGATTTAATGCTTTTTTCTAATACAAAATATGCTGAATGCTAATTATATACTTGAAAATTCTTTTGTCCATATACAAATGGTCCTGAACTTATGACCATAATTGAGCCTGGAATTATGGTTATTAAACGGGTTGTTTTACTGGTTGTTAAATGGGTCATCCCATGACTGATCTAATTTTGACTTTTTTTTGCAGTGGTCAGTAAGCAACCATTGTGATTATTAAGTAAACTTGTTGTCTACAATGGATGGATTTTTTTGCTGGAAAACAGAATGCTAATTTCCAGCCTCCCCCCCCCAAAAAAAGTAATAGATTGCAGTCACATGACTGGGATGTCTGTTGTGACTTAAAAAGTAGCTGCAGAATTGTATCATGGCTATGAAAAAATGACCCTAGTAATAGGCACAAACTATTATCCACAAGTCATAGGCATTAGGCAAAGGCCTGGAAAGATTCAGATCTTCCCTCAATTCAGTTTTGTACTGGAATTTAAAAAAGGTTCATTCACAAAAAAGCAAAATGTCTTTGTTTGTTTGTTTTAGCCATTATCTTGCTCCAAGCAAAAAATATTTGCAAGAAGTACTGTTGGTACTTACTCCCTCTGATTTCTTATCTGGATAGATGCAAGTTTCCCCATCAGCTGTGAAGTTACAATATACTTTGAAAGAGTCCCCTGTACACCCCTGGTTAGGATCAATCCAATACTCTCCTATTAAAAAAATAAAATAAAAAGCAATCTCATTCATTTGATCGATTCCAAGGCTTAATTACTGATTAAATGAGCTGTTTTAAGGATAACCTTTACACCATATTATTGTGAAAATTGTCTTGTTTCAGAAATGTTAATGTTTTGCAGAACTATACATTAAGAGCCCAATAGGAATATCAAAATGAACAAACATAGTAATAAGCAGCACTTAATTTTAGACATACCAGGTTTATAACCAGAAGATAAATCTGAATTTTTCTTTACTTAATCCATATCAATTATCGTATTTTTTGGAGTATAAGACGCACCAGAGTATAAGACAGACCTTTTTGGGGAGGAAAATAAGAAAAAAGCTGATTGGCAAGTGGATTGGCCTCCCGAAATATCCTAATCAGCTGTTTCCAGAGGTGAATTTTAGCAACAGGTTCCTTGGTTGTGAGCTCTGAGTCTTGCTTTTTTTTTTGCTTTTTTTTTTCTGTCTCTGAAACTCAGTTTCGGAAAAACTTTTTTCTAACTCTGAAAGACTTTGAAACAGAGCTTCAGAAAAAAAAGCTTCTGAAGCTGTATTTGGGGGCTTTTTTTCTGAAGCTCTGTCTGAGGCTTCTTTTCTGAAGCTCCGTTTGGGGCTTTTTTTCTGACGCTCCATTTCTGATGCTTTTTTCAGCCTCTGAAACCTCCATTTGAGAAGCTGGGCGGGGCTACATTCGGAGTATAAGAAACACCCAGATTTTCACCCTCTTTTTTGGGGGAAAAAGATGCGTCTTATACTCCTAAAAATACGGTATATGATAGTGCAGTGGCAATGTAGAAGACCATTATTATTTCAAGGTGGTCAGTGACACACTTCGATTTCTCCTTCATATTAAGAAAAGTCTAGAAGTTTAGAGTTCATTTTGAGCTAAACTGCTTGGTGGTTTTACTCGTTTACTGAGTAAAGAAGAAGGGGGAGCTTCTACACAAAGCCTATCACTGGGTGCTGTGAAAACTGGCTGTCCTTTGGGTATCTCTGCTGTTGTTATTAAGGAGCTCCTGGCAACCTGTAAACGATTTGGGTATCATCTTGCTTGGTATGTTTCTTTTTTTAATGTTTTGCTTTTAAATCTGTTTTCTTGAGCTAATAATAAAGCTTAAAATCCCTTTATTTTAAGCTTAGGAGTGTTCATTGAATCCAAAAGAACCAACTGACCTGGGCATCTGATCACTGACCTTGGCAAAACAGACCTAGTGAAAGAATACTGGGCACAAAAATAATATGTGCATAACATATGAGAAACAAGAAATGATATCCACATTTAAACATTTACTTCAGTTCCCTTAATGATCCCCTTCAATGTGGAAAAAGAAAAGACAGCAAGTAAATTTCTCTAATTTTGACATTGGAAATAAATAGTCATATTATTTCTTTAACCAGAACTGACATCACCACAGAAAAAAAATGTACTAGCTGTTTCATTGAATGTCTGAGACAGACTCTTACCCCTCGGCAGCGTCTCCATGTGTGAGGAGCTGTGCTCTCCTCCAGCACTCCTGGGGCAACTTGCCTCCCCGACAGTGGCTCCTCCTCCCTCTCCTCCTGGCTGGAAGCGACAGCATGAGAACTGCTGCCGCCCCCTCTCCCCTCATGGTGGCAGGAGCAGCAGGCGGGGTGGCTGGCCACCCAGCCAGCCAACGCTGCCCCATTGCCCTGTGTGCCCAAGGTGGCCAGGTGCTCCGGACCGTGGATGCATGTCGGTGCCACGGGCTGGAAGGCTGGCGCCATGCAAGAAGCCCACTTGGGCAGGGAAAGAGGGAAGTCCAGGCCACCCATCCTGGCTGGCAGCTCTGTTCCCCTTGTGCTTCCAGCACGCTGGCCATCTGGTCTTCAGGTGCACGGGCGTGCCGAAACTAGAAGAACAGCTGCCCAGCGTGCCTGTGCCCACCAGGAAGATGATCTTCCAGTTCCAACGGGTGATGGCTTGCATGCCATCACCCGTTGTGATGTGCACAACGGGAAGATGATCTTCTAGACCAACGGGTGATGGCTCGCATGCCATAGGTTCACCATCACAATTCTAGTGTCCAACTTTCAAAGTCCCATGCTATGATATATTTTTTTTAATTTTTTTTTTTTAATTCCCACAGGAAGCTTTTTATAATTAATTTCCAAACTCTTATTTCAAATCCAACTGGACCTTAAGTCCGTTGTAATATTTCACAAACAATGTTCTAATTGTTTTGCTAAAAAAATAATAAATAAGTCCTTAAACTTATATTCACGATTTCTTTCATTAAGAATTAAAAGGAATTCACTGAGTACTGTAAAGTTGTCGATCCAAAGATTCCAAGTAATAAGAAACAGTTAACAAGCAATTTCCAAAAGTGATCCAATGTCCATAAAAGCACCAACTGCAGTTTGAGCAAAGATGGCTTTAATTCATCTCTCAGAGCTCTAACTCCATTGAAGACTGCTGTCTTGAAGTCTCTTCAGAAGAAGTAACCACTTGGAGCACTTGTGGGCAAACTCAAGCCGCCTCCTTGGCCAGAGAGGAATTATGAAGAACTAGTCTACTTGCTAGCTTTTAAGTCTGCCAAGATCATTAGTTCCACTTTTATAGAGCTGTTTTCAGTTTACCAATTCTTCCCTGGAAGTCCTTAACTAATATGATACTGTTCTGCCAAATCCCACCTGCTTTTTTTGTCCTGATTTCAAGCCAGCAATACAAAACAGTATGCGGAACATGACAGTGATTTACCGAGAGCAGATAAGATAGTCCTTTATAAAAAGCTGCCAATTGTTGAAGTGATGCTTCACTTATTTCAGCAGAGGCAAATATATGACTGATAATACACATACATAGTTTTCCAGGCCTAACCCAAGAGACACCGAGAGGGAGGTAGGCTTTCTTTTTTGATCCACCAAAGCGTACAAAAAGAGGATATACATCTGGAAAAGCTTAATATGATATGAAGGCTAGGGCTCACAGGGCAGCCAATTTACATTCCAACTCCAATGAAAGAAAAGAAGAGACATTTGGCAGGTCATTCAGAAGAGAGTCCCTAGTCATGGCAGAATACCAGTTTGCATTGATAGTTTGTATAAACCATAGAGCTCAGAATATATAGCACAGATGCTCTCAGAAGACCAGGAGTACTACTTTGAAAGTCAGTAATTGTAAATTTGAGGCAGCTACAACTTCAAAAAATGTCCTCACCAATGGAGACAACACCATCAATCACTGAGTGATTAAAGAAAAAACCTTGTTCAGTTTCAAAATTAACTTTACTCAGTGTCAGCCTCCACAACACAACTTAGCTGTGAATTCACACACACCCATATCAAGTAGATTTATGTGATAGTTAAGCTGTCCTGGTAGATTCAAGTGTGTTAAATTCATCCCAAGATAGGCATTTTCTTGTCTATTCCCCAACTCTATGCAGAGAGTTATGTACTGTATATACCCAAAAGCTTCTTTCCTAATAAAGGCAGTGGTGGGATTCAAGTAATTTAACAACCGGTTCTCTGCCCTAATGATTTCTTCCAACAACCAGTTTGCCAAACTGCTCAGAAAGTTAACAACCGGTTCTCCCGAAGTGGTGCGAACTGGCTGAACCCCACCACTGAATAAAGTATTTGTGAGCAGCCACATCTGCCTTTGGAGTGAAAATATATGAAAGGGCAGATCTGTAGGTGATGGAAGAGAATGTTGGTGTTGTGCTTCTGCTGGGTGGACTGGAAGTATTGAGTGTTTCAAGGAACAATTGGAGTGTGGATACTTGTGTGTAAAAAAAAGAGAAATCTGCAACTGATAATCCTGTAGAAAGAAGCAAGAATCTACAGAGTGGACTTGCAGGCGGAAAAGATTGTGATATTTGGAAAGACCTGACTGAGTGTTGTGGTCTGCCAGCAGCCTGCAGACCTGGCAGCGGAGTCAGACAGTGAGGAGGCTGGGGAGGACAATGGGCCAGTCCTGGAGTCAGGGGAAGGCCTGGACGAGGGCTCTGCATTGGAGGCAGAGATGGGGCCAGGGCCATCTGGGAATGATGCAAGGACTCCGGAGCCTCCAGAGGCGGACAGCAGAGTGCACGCATACAAAGAGCTGCCAGAAGGCAAGAACAGCTGAAGAAAAAAGGACAACTCAGGAGTAAGGCCAGAAGATAATTGGCCACTCTCAAAAGGCTTAAAAGAGCAGCAACAAGCCGTTGGGTTCTTTGTAGAAAAGCAACATTGATTCCATTGCTTCTTGTCAGCGTCTCTTGAACTTTGTGGGATTTTTGCCAAGAAAAGCTTTTGGCAGGTTGCCAAAAACATCAAAGGTTGGTGATAAGACCAAAGGACTGGTTATTAAGAATTTTGTTTTGGACGAAGCTGAGAATGAATTAATTCTCAGCTGTTTTAATAAAATAAGTTTGTTGAGGACTGAATTGTGTTTAGTAATCACTACTTGGGCCTTGGTCACAACACTGAGAAACTTGACCAAGGTGATGACTTTCCAAAAGACTCAGAAATATTTCTGCCCAGTCCCGTCTTTGTTTTATGTCTAGGCTAAAAGCCAGCCCAGAAAGGAAATTACTGAGAGCAGTTCTCAAATGGAGCAACTATTATCAAGGATCTGATAAGAAACACCTGTGTGACCAAAGAAGAGAATAAGTAAGACAGTTCAGAAACTAAAAAAGCTCTGTATGGAAGTGTATGATGACCACAATGTACAATAGAGATAAGCAGAAGTTATTTCCTTGAAAGGTACTGTAACAATAAAAAATCACTTTGGTTTGGAGACAAACAGTGTCTCTGTACTATATGGGGAAAGTTTTCACATATTCAACAGCTTATTTAATTGCTAGGAAGTAGGGAGATATACAAACTAGCTACATTCTCTGGCTATCAAAGGTTTTCTCTGGCTAAGAGAAAGAAATATGGAAGTGAGATGAACCATTTAAGTTTGGTCTATAATTCAAGTGAGCCAAAGAGGCAAACCACATTAGATTGGTCATAAGACAAGAATAATAAACTTATCTAATGCCCCAAAGTTTAAACCCTGAGCTTTTTACCTTCTGCTTTTTTCAGATCCTGGATACTTGCCAGTTTGCTTGGTGGTCTGTGTGGCTCAGAAGTTTACATAAGAATCACCTCTAGCCTGCCTCACCAGGTTCGGCTTGTTTTACGGGGTGTGTGAAAGTCAACAATTGTCATCCTGTCCATAGAAGGCAGAAAGCACAGCTGGATATGCCCTTATGGATGAGTGATACATATGGTGATTTCAGCAACTAAAGGAACTGAAAACATACTCAATACTGCAGATAGTACATTGTACTAAAACAGAATCTGTGCATAAATATAATTTCTTGTTGTAAGGCAACCCAGCAAATGGGTGTCTTGTACCCTTGTTTACTTTCTCCTTCTCAAAGAAGAACTAGAGGTTCCAATATGTCACACTGTTGATTACTAGACTTCTGATGAATCTTGCCTTTCTGGAGATTGGATCTGTCCACTAAAAGGAGACACTGATTGCTTTTGAAAACAAGAGCGATGTTGATGCAGGAAAGATACAGTTAGGTATGTACTTGGCAGTATTTGTCTGTTATTTGGATGGGCAGAACACTAGACAAGGAAATGAAGGGGGAAAAAACAGTACTCAACATCCCTCCCTGTTTTTTTGTTTTTTTTTAATAATCATCCTGGAAATGCAGATATACAAATAGGCTTGTGGATTGGCAGGCTGGTGGAGAAGCTTGCACAGAGACCCATTACACCCAGTTAGCAATCCTGTTTGTGAACTGGTATCATATGAAGCTGTGTGTTATATTTGTTTACTTCCATTATTCTCAAGTTAATTCTCAGTGGGAACTGAAACAGAACTGAATCACACCTGCTAAAGCTTGTATAATCTATTTTTTTAAGGAAGTATGTGGCTGAGAGGCTGGAGAAAGCTTACAAGGATCCTCATTTCGGTTCCAGGGAGGGAGGGAACAGGGATATTGATATACAATAGCTCACATCCATTTCTGTGGTATAATTTAAAAGAACTATCTCCAGTTTACAACCTAATAATACTGTGCCAAAAACGACAGTACCAGTCTGTCTGTCTGTGTCCAGCCAGCCAGCCATCCTCCTACCTCTATCTATCTATCTATCTATCTATCTATCTATCTATCTATCTATCTATCTATCTATCTATCTATCTATCTATCTATCTATCTGCACTTAGAATCTGCCTGACTCCCAAACAGTGGTTGGTGGCTTACATTTTTAAAAATAAGCTTTTCATTAAATGAAAAGGAAAAGAAGTGTATATATCCATAGAAAACAAACCCAAGTCATTAAAAAAAGAAAAACAACAGAATTTGGCCATTATTTTAATCCCAAACCTGGGAAACAAGACAGCTTTTCAAAGACTTTCAGGATAGCTCCAGGGTGGGAGCGATATAGATCTCAGGGGCAGAGAGGAGTGGGTTTATTGTTCCAAACTGCAGGATGAACAGTGCTTTTCAAGTAAAAACTGATTATACACCTATTGTCATTCTCTGTCCTGAGACTGATAGGCTGAATATGATTGATAAGATGGATCAAGATGGCAGCACCTGGTTGTCTGCAACTGCATAGACTCCAAGTCTAATTCTTTGTGATGGGATGTAGCCCTGCCAGGGGTACTAATGAAACAGCTAACTCCAGGATTGTGAAAAGTTGCTCAATTGATGGTATCTCACAAGGTGGAGACTATGGGAAACAATATTGCTCAGCATCACCCCGAAGCCCAGTGATGGGAGGCGGCAGCATAAGTGATGTCAACATACCCATTGCTGACTCAGAGTAGTGGGATGAACCCTATTATCTCTCCTTCATGTGCTGATCCTGTAAACTGCCTAATCCTCACTTTTCTTGGCATGCTAATGAAATTTGGTGTCCAGCAAATCCAGCAGAAGAGATAGTTATCAGTGGTGCTAAATCCAGTTGGTGAAGCCTGAACTTGATTTAAAAACTCAGTAACCTTGTTTGCTGAGCTCCCATTTCTCTCTCTTTTTCTTCTAAGAATCAGTGAGATGATTTGCCATCCCTGAGGACAAAACTTCCTGGCACGTATTTGAAGATATGACAGCCGTCAGATTTCACAAATGCAAAGATCGATTCCTTTGAGCTTCTTTTGTGAATCTTGGACAATAAATATTTAATTTGACTTGGTATAGCACACTCAAACATAATAGGCACAAAAAAAATGTCAGGAGGTGGCAAATTGCTTCTACAATGGGAACTTGTGGTAGGGCGACAATCTCCAGTACTCATCAAGAAGGCTTGATATTCTAATAAAAAAATAAATTCCTAATGAGCAATATTTCCCAGCTTTGTAGAAAGAAGGCACTAACAATATTCTAATTCAACTACTGTAATAATTAGAAAAGAATTGAGGGAGGGAGGAAGAGGACTGGTTTCATGCATGGCAAAGCTCTCAGCTAGGAAGTGTAGAGAATGTAGAGAGTAACAATGATGACTTTGATGGGAAATATGCAGGAGCTGTTACCTTGGCAAAACAGTTTGGAAGGTTTTTTTTTCCAGTCCAGAATGACCAGATAACATCCAAAGGTAGCTCAGACAGATACTGTACCTCCCTAATTCACTGAATTATAAGAAGGATGTGGAGGCACAATCATCTGCTACAATGTCCTTCCTGTCGAAGACTACTTCAGCTTCAATTGCAACAATACATGAGCACACAATAGATTTAAACTTAATGTGAACCGCTCCAATCTTGATTGTAGAAAATATGACTTCAGTAACAGAGTTGTTAATGCCTGGAATGCATTACCTGACTCTGTGGTCTCTTCCCAAAATCCCCAAAGCTTTAACCAAAAAGTATCTACTATTGACCTCACCCCATTCCTAAGACGTCTGTAAGGGGCGTGCATAAGAGCACCAGCATGCCTACCATTCTTGTCCTAATGTTCCCTTTGATTGTATCCAATTCGTATGGTTATTTCATGCTTATGCTTATATATACTGTTGTGTTTGACAAATAAATAAATAAATAAAAACCGGACTTGTAAGATTCTGTTATAAGTACAGCTAATTTCAATAAAAGTAGTTTTAGCCTTCCTGTGAAATGGAGGTGTTTTTTTTTAGTCTAGTCAGCCTGGTGAGGCTAAATGAAGAGTTCCTGTTAGAGTTTTAAGCCCAGATGCAGAATTAATATGTGTGATGCAACAAAGAGCATGGTATTCTATTTAAAGAGGAACAATGATTTAACGAGACAAACATTTTGTGTGTAATAAGAAAAATATGAAACAAGAAATAGTGAAACACTTCATTTACTGCCATTATATGCCAGAAATACAGTATTACTGAGGCATTTCTGTACAAATCTAAAGCAGTATATTTTATATTTTTAAAGCAACAATGTGGATATGTTTCAGGTAACTACAAACATTTTGATCCTCTGAACATATTTTTTTTTATTTCTTTTTGTCACAACAGTATATACAAACAATTGTCATAGATAAAACAACATACCTTGAAGAAAATATATATATATATATATAAGTAAAAAAATATGCATCAACTATATTAATTTGATATAATGAAGGGAACAATAGGATAGGAACGGTAGGCACTTTTGTGCTCTTATGCATGCCCTTTATGATATTTATATAATATGATATTTAAACCAATTCAGTAACATAATTTGGTAAAGTTCAAAAGTTATTTTCTAATTAACTTCTTAAAATAGGACAGTGAACATAAGCTATAGACTTTGGAGAACTGGTAGTATACACCAAAACCAATCTAACTAGAATGAATGAACTGATGTTAGCAGATTTTGACAAATCTGCTTTCATGGGACAATAGTAACCTACCGTCTGGAAAATCTGGGTGACAGAGCTGAAGATCCTTGCAGGTTCGAGCTGGGTTGTTCTGAGTGCCTATTGGGTATTTCATATGTTCAATATCTTGTTTCAGAGAACTCAGCGAGCCAAAGATCTCTTCCATTCCATCAGTGTAATCTTCTGCAACAGATAGCTTGGCATCTATGGATCTCTTGGACTTTTTGGAGGCCTGGATTGGTAACGGTTGAATAACCTCACCTGGTGGTCCCTGGGAACACAAAGCCAATAGCTTTTCTTTTCAGTAATAGCTTTTTACTTTCAGAAGTAAATAGCTTCCCATATTTTCTTAACATTAAGTATTAACATAAAAGAGAAACATTTCTGCCACGGACAATCCTCTTGCTCCAATCTTTTCAGCAGGAAATAGGTTTTTCCTTTTGTGATTTGCTCTTAAAATAAAGCACTGCAAGTTATAAAAGGAAGGCACCAACTTTGGTCAATTTTTGGCCCAAGTTTAAATTTTAACAGCTAGGAAATATGGGGATATACAAACTAACTACGTTCTCTGGCTATCAGAGGCTTAGTCTAGCTAAGAGAAAGAAATATGGAAGTGAGACAAACTTTATCATTTTGGTATCTAATCCAAGTGAGCCAAAGAAAAGAAATCTATTTTTATTGGTTCCATCAAACCAAAAAGTAATCCTTTGTGTTTAGAGTGAATAAAATAAGACAGAAGGATTATTCTGTACAGTCACCATTTTGTGTGTGCATGTGTACTCGTTTGAATTATTCTTGACTCCTGGTGAACTTTCTGAACTAGTCCTTACAGTTTTATTGGCAAAATTTTCATATTTTTTTTTTTTTATGTAATTTTGCTAAAGACTATAATTATAATTGGAATATTTTTTTAAAAAAAAAAGAATTGTAAGAAACAGTAGAAAGTGCAGGGAGAAAAAAGAAGAAAAAAAGAAAAACAGGAAGGACAAAAATAAGAATAAAAAAGAGAAAAAATATAAAGTGTTTTCCAAGTTTCATCACAACATGTAAACAGTGCAAGTAATTTATCCCCACTCTTAAAATACAACAAATGATCCCTTCTTTCCACATCCCATCTCTTATCTATAAACAAATTCATAAAGCATGGTCTTTTTGGTGTCAGCCAAAGTCCATTAAGGGTTACCAGAAATAACAACGTATCTGGGTTAACCTTGATCAAATAAACCCACTTTATATTTCTTCCTTTTACTTTTAACAGTCTTAATCTTTAGTGCAAATAATGTTGTAGAACTTGATTTTTTTTTTATTCTTCCTTTTCCCAAGAGTCCTCAAAACTTTAAGAAGCCTCTTTTGTAAATCCAATATAGGAAAATTATCCGTGTCACTCTCTGGGTTTATGGTTTAATTAAATTGCATTTTTCTTCAGCTCTGGTACAAAAGAGAACATTCTTAACTACTCATGTAGGTAGAAAGTTAACTACTCTCAACATTTTTGGTATATTCTTCTAGTATCTCCCGGATGGTAGAGGCTGCCTACCAATGTAACTTTTGCCCCTGGATTCCTGCAAAACCAGAGAATAGGCATATCGATGATCTATATGTCATTCAGCCATGGATTAAGCAAAATAAGCACGTGTTGTGTCTTGTCCGCTCTCACCGCAGCCGGGGTCTGCTTATCTGCTCCCGAACACGGAGGAATGTATGCCTCCCGGCCCCAGTCCTGGCTCCATGCCCAGGCAAGCTGCAGAGGAGGGGGCACCTCCCGGTCCCAGCCCTGGCTCCATGCCCAAGCAGGCTGCAGAGGAGGGAGCACCCCCCTGGCCCCAGCCCTGGCTCCATGCCCAGGCAAACGGAGCAGCTAGACCCCTCCCCCTCCTCCACAGCATGTGAGCCTGAGGAAAGTTTACTTCCAACAGCTGATTGGAGTGACCCTAGCATCAGAAGACTGGATAGGCGGAGGCAACAGAAGGAAGGGAGGGCCTTAATGAGTGCTGAGTCATGGAGCCACACCCCATGGCCTATATAAAGGATCTGCTTTCTGGCAGTCTCTGAGTCAGGCAAAGTCGAACTTATCTTGCTGAAGTCACTTTCTGGTCTCCTGCCTGCTCTGAGGACTTTGCTAGGACTTTGGGCAGCGCTGCAGAGGCAAGCCTGATTCGGATTTCCCTGACCCGGCCATCAGCGGAGGAGTGGGACACGACAGCACATGCTCAGAGCACCAAGGGAAGAGAGCACCACACATTTTTTCCCCATTGCTATCATGCCCTTAACTCTTTCATAGCTACACTCAACTTTAGTCATTTTTTGGGGGTAATTATCTTAATCTGCCGTGTCTCATTTTAATTTGCGTTGTCGAAAGCAAATCTTTTCTTTGACTGAAGTTTAAAAGTTTGGTTTGAAAGTGTCATCAGATATCACATTTGTTTTGTTTCTGTCTGATGGTGGGAGAATTTTGCTTCCCTTGTGAACCACCAGTAGGTTGTTTTTTTTTAAGCATTGTAAAAATTACATAATGCATTATATTATTCCAATACAGTGATATTTATACAGTATTGATTAAAAATGATAAACACTAACGCTTAAATAGGTTAAGCCATTGAGAATAGGATGAAATGAATATTATCTGTCTTCATTATCGAGAAGTGAACATAACAAGAAAGATGTTCTTACAATAAAGCACCTGCTGAGATTGCATTGAAGTATTTGTTGTACAATAAAGTTTTTGGTCTTAAGCTAATTAGCTAGAATACAACACCACTACTGAGCTGTGTATAGGGCATCAGTTGGCCTTAATCTGGCTCTGATATTATTGTATATAATTTAAAATATCCACAGTGTTGCTGGCTTTCTTTAAAAAGTCTCTGCTTTAGCTTTCCTTGAAGATTATCAGGAGAAAACCCCCACTGTTAAAGTCAGGTGCTAATCTCCCTCTTGTATTTAAAGGCTACTTCTTGCACTCAACATCTACAATAGTATACTCAATTTCAATCAAATCAAAAAGAGTCTTACTTACAGGAGGGCCGGGAGGTCCAGGTAAACCACTATCACCTTTCTGGCCACCAGGACCCTATGAAGGAGTAGAATAGTACAATTTTAATAAATCTTATAAATTGAAAAAGAATAGTGAGCCATACCAAGGCCGGAAGGGGGGAAGGGGGAGCAGAGGAATCTCTGTGGAGGAACTTACCGATGAACCTTTAGAACCTTTGGGGCCTTGAGGACCCTATAGAAAAAAGTATGACACAGTTATACAAAAATTATATTTGTAAAGGTGTCTGTATAATGAACCAAAACAAGGTAAACTGGATATAGCCACTTACAGGTAAACCAGGAGGGCCTGGAGGTCCAAGTGGGCCAGCTGGTCCAGGAATTCCCTAGAAAAAGAGTATGTATTAAATCATTGCTGGTCATTACATTAAAAACAGCATTGCTGGGTACGGAATTCTGGGAGTTGAAGTCCACCCATCTTAAATTTGCCAAGATCAAGAAACACTGTATCACTTTCACCTTAGATCAGAGGTTGGGAATTACGGCCCATTTATGACTTGTGGACTTCAATCCACAGAATTCCTGAGCCTGCATGGGCATGACTGGCTCAGGAATTCTGGGAGTTGAAGTCCACAAGTCATAAAAGGGCCATAGTTGCCTACCCCTGCCTTAGATACAAGGTACAGAACAGAGGTGGGTTTCAGCAGGTTCTGACCAGTTCTGGAGAACTGGTAGCGGAAATTTTGAGTAGTTCAGAGAACTGGTAAATACCACCTCTGACTGGCCCCGCCCCCATCTATTCTCTGCCTCCCAGGTCCCAGATTGGGAGGAAATGGGGATTTTGCAGTAACCGATCTCTAGAGTGGGGAGGGAATGGAGACTTTACAGTATCCTTCCCCTGCCACGCCCACCAAGCCACGCCACACCCACCAAGCCACACCCAGAGAACCAGTAGTAAAAAAATTTGAAACCCACCACTGGTACAGAAGGAGAGTGTGTCCTACAAATGAAATGATATCTCTGGCAGTCTGCAATCTCCCTTGCATCTCCAGGTGTCAATTAAATGTGAAAAGATAGAGAAACACCTCCCTGGGTGCTTTCTTCAGATGAGCAAGCAGCAGCAGTCAGGGAGATATCAAAGTAATAGAGAACTGTATAACAGAAAACCTAATTCTAAACCTCATCACCTCACAATAATTTATATCAAAACACCATGAAATGAATTTTAAAAGCATCCTGTGAATGATATATATATATAAAAAAAAGCTAAGGTGCTTTCACAGGAGAAGAAAAATTGCCTGAAATTGGGGAACAGATGTTCAGTTCTGGATTTGATTTGATGTTGATATATATAAAAGTGAAGAGATCTTACTCTGATTATTTCCATTTTACTACTGCTGAGTAAAGTTTAAAAGAAAAGGAGACCTCTAAAGCTACCAGCCCGAGTGCACAGACTTTATTCATAGGTGGATTAAAACATTAATATTCTTATGTAATTATTATAAAGATAATAATAGAAAGAGATTTCATTTTAATCCATAAATCTAATTATGGTGTCAAGGGGCACATTAGTGCATAACAATAATGGAAAGCCAATGAAATTATATTGCTAGAACAAGTAGGACAAATAACTGGAAAAATAAAGAAAAAGATTACATTTAGATCTGGAATGCAATGAATAGTCATAAGCAAATTTCAGTAAAATTAAAATCGGCTCTCAATTACCAGAATGTTTTCAGCCATGTATCGCTTACTGGAATGAAGCTAACACTAGCGGAAGTGCTTTGGGATTTCTGGAATTATTAATGTTTTAATTTCACTGAAAGTACATCTTCAAACCCTGTATACTCTGGATTAGTCACCTCTGTACTGATTTTTCATTGGGGAAATATTTTTCTTTTTCTCTTTGCTGGTGTTTTCTTTATTGGCTTTTGTAACTGTTCCGTTTTTCTTTAGTATTTTATAATAAATTTAATAAATGAACATTCATAAATGCTTATTGAAAGTATCAGTGAGAACTGGAAAGACCCAACCCAGATTCACATACTATAGTCTCCACTAGGAGGACTGCACTATAGATACGACTGTTTTCTTATCCCCAAAAGTCTACATGTGGGCAATATAGAACTTGCTAATGCACATGAGTGAAGTGGCCTGAAATTACATATTCTGTGTCATGTAATGTCTCCAATTCATTCTGCCAGTTTCTTATGAGAACTTCTCTGCTGTGAGGACCTGTTGTAGTCCCTGAAGTTTTCTCCTGTCCTTCAATCTCTCCATTGGCTGCAATCACACCCTATGTTCCTATAGCTAATTTTTGGTTTTGTTAATAAACAATTGGTCTATCTAAAGATGAAGACTGTCCTGTTCATGGCTTAATACATATAGCACCGTTTCTCATCAAAGGCCATGGGTTGGATGGGTGGATATGTAGACTAGTAAAACGCCAATCCATTTTACACTTTGCTTTTTATTGATAGATCTCCCTCAGCTTTTAAATGAAAATTTCCATGAGGTCCTTTTTCGTAGATTAGTATTTAGTTTTATTAGTAGATTTAGTATTTATAAAGGAAGATTTTTTAAAAAAAAAATAGCATTCTTTTAAAAACAAAATAGCTCTTTTTTATTTTTGTTTTTGCAGTTTTGAAAAACACACGGAGGGCTTCCAAATGAAGATGAGGTTAAGGGAGTCGGGCATGATATGTCCCCATTATCACACGATACTATATTGAAAACCTTGTAACTGTGAATAATTTTGACATACCCGTGAACAAATTTTATCTGAGGACAGAGAAATGCTATTTCAAGTCAGCGAATGCTGCTTCAGAATCAGCATAGCATCACTGCTTTTTGCTTGAAGAAGTGTATGCTCCTTGTTCACCTTCACTCTCCAGTTCTGGTATGCCAGCATTAATATTTTGAAAGACAAAATAACTTTGCTGCTATGAAGACCAGGAAGGATTTGAGGATTTTTAGGGCATTTGCTAATGATTGTTACAAATTCACATTACCTTATGTAGAAGGAACTCAAACTGCATTTGTCATTTTAGTATAATTTATACGCACAAAATATATGTAGGACATGCTTTCAATGTCTTTTCTAAGGGAAACTATGGCTGTTTTTAGGGATGGAGTGGACACGAGCTTTGTGTCTTGAAAATATAACAAGGAAGCCCTGATTGGCTGGAACTTTGTGATGTTCTGCTACTGGCCAGAAAGGCTTTATGATATGTAAAATTGAGTATCCCATTGGTCAATGAGTTTCAACTGGTGGGTACCTAGGAGGAGGGCCTTCTCAGATGCTGCTCCCCATCTTGTGGAACCTCTTACCTCCAGAGGCAAGGTGAGCCCCGCTCTTCTGGATTTTCTGGAAGAGTGTTAAGACCTGATTTGCCTTATCAGCACAGGGGTCTAAAAGTGCAATGCAGCCCAGGGATGTCTGGTGGCCTGAAGACACTCCTGCTGCCTTTTTAACCTCTTAGCTTTTGAATTTTAACCTGATTTATTTTTACTGGTTTGTTTTGACTTGTTTTTATTTCTGTTTTTAACCTACCTTTCTAGTTATGTATTTATATAGTTTTATTACAGTGTTGTAAACCACCCAGAATCACAAAGGTGAGTTGGGCAGCATAGAAAATTAATAAATAAACAAACAAATGACTAAACAGATGTGCAACTGGCCAAAATAGCCCAGATTAGTTCTGGCACATTTTAAATAGATCAAGAAGTGTTGGAGACAGAAGAAACAGTTATTTGAAATGGATCACATACTTTTTTTGGATTCAGTTTTCCAAAAGAAGTAAGGAGTTAAATGCAGGTTGCTTAATTTAAGAAAAACGCAGCAAATTTGATGCTTTCCATTACAATGTGCCTATGTTGGGGCAGAATCTGCTTCAATGGATCTTGCAGATCTGTTCCTTGATAGGTTTGTTTACTCCCTAGTGTGACCCAGAAATTTTATTACTAAAACTCTACAACTAAAACGACTAGACACAAAAACAGTTTTTTCCTGAACCACATCACTCTTCTAAACAAATAATTCCCTCAACACTGTCAAACTGTTTACTAAATCTGCACTACTATTAATCTTCTCATCGTTCCCATCGTCCATCTCCTTCCACTTATGACTATATGACTGTAACCTTGTTGCTGGTATCCTTACGATTTATATTTATATTGATTGTTTCCTGATTGCTTATTTGTACCCTATGACTATCATTAAATGTTGTACCTTATGATTCTTGATGAACGTATTTTTCTTTTATGTACACTGAGAGCATATGCACCAAGACAAATTCCAAGTCCAGTCATACTTGGCCAATAAAAAATTCTATTCTATTCTATTCTATTCTATTCTATTCTATTCTATTCTATTCTATTCTATTCTATTCTATTCTATTCTATTCTATTCTTTGTTGGACATTCCTATTTGCTTAACTGTACAAAGCTTCCTGTTGATGGATAGAGAAGTTGTCAATTTTTCCAATTACTTTTTGATCTTGGCGCTCTCTTTAATTTCTGAAAATTTGCTCTGCAGAACTCAGACTCTGAAACAGGGAGGAATTCTTCCATCCGTGCAAAGGTAAGCCTGAAACTAGTCTAGAATTATCTGACGATGGATAAGAGTGTAAAATAGCCCATTTTCTAATGTTAAAGGCTGTGCAACAAGCTACTAATTTGGAGATAGCCTAAACAGTTATAGAATTAGAAGATAAAGAAAAACATTTCTCTATGTGAAGTTTTTACTAACCGAATCTCCTTTTGATCCTGTAGATCCCTGTGTACCAGGCAGACCCCTGTCTCCCTTTTCTCCTTGTTCTCCTGGAGGTCCAATCAAACCAATCAATCCAGGATGTCCCTATAAGTAGATATATTATTTTTTTTTATTTATTTTGTCGAGTACATATTAGATAATATATATAAGTATAAGCATGAATTGAATACATAAAATGAATACAATTAAAGGGAACATTAGGACAGGGACGGTAAGCATGCTGGTGCTCTTACGCACGCCCAAAATATGACAAAAATATGACTTGCGGTCAAATAATACAACTGAAAGAATAGCATCCAGTGGATGATAATTATGTTTTTAGGCAATGATATATGGAATAGTTATTGCATGATCACTATGCTAATGATATATTTCCATGTACCTTTTCTCCTTTCGAACCTGGATCCCCCTTCAATCCTGGCAAGCCGGGTGGACCCTAAAGATATCAAGAAAAATAACATGAAATAAAGATGCCAGCTATTTCTGAATTAAGTTCATCAAAGGTTCTGCATGTCCATACGTAATCCCATCTCACAGCATTCAATGGCCAATGTCATCCAGTGTGCTACAAGGCACAAGATGACCTTTAACAATATGCTTTTACAAGGAATTTATCTGAGTAATTCATTGGGCTAATGTTGTTGGTGGTTTTTATCCTGTTTTACCTGACATTTATTGTTCTCTTTGTGATACCGAGCAGGCTTAAGAAGGTCATTTTATTTCAGTTCAGTCTGCTTTCCAATTGGCATCAGTCTGTAAAACTATACAGAAGCACAATCTGGCTGCAAGTGAGTTTTATTAATTAATGTATTAATTATATCATTCTGATAGCCACTTTTTTTCCTGGGCACTTAAAGTCAAAAATGAACTCCACATTACAGGAAAAAGAAGCTATAAGAAGGTTACAACTAACAACCTATGCAGTGTGGTTAGAATGCAGTATTGCAGGATAACATACTGCTCACTGTCAGCAGTTCAGTTCGGATCAGCTCAAGGTTGACTCAGCCTTCCATCCTTCCATTGCTTTGATTTCATTGTTAGCTATTTGTCCTAAGCATCTTTTCTTTCATTTGAAGTCTCTCAAAATTATTTGTCTTAGAACAGGGAGCTTCCTTGTTATTAAAGTAATAGAAAAACATGTTATCTGCAACTATGACATTTAGAGGAAACCCTATGATTTTTTTTTAAAGTTAGTGCAATATTTTTTTCTCTCTGTGACCTAAACAAAGCTGTAAGTCACATATATAACTCAATCCATTTCAGAGTCTGGCCATGCTTATTGCTGGAATACAGACTTTGCTCAGTTTCAAGCTTAGAGAATGAGGTTTTTGAAAAATTATCCACTCCCAGAGATAAATGAAGGAAATGTGTTACAATATTTCTTTTGCAATAGTTAAAAAGAAAATGCACATATTTATTTTAGAATGCCAGCCCAATGTTACGGGGAGGACATTTACAACAGAAGGATGAAGATGACAGATAATATGTGGAATCTATTGATAACAGGTGAAAACTATAAGCTAATTTTTCATGTCATGCAACACCAGTTATTTTCAAATGTACAGAAAGGATATCAACTATTTTATCCATGTAGAGCAATGTCAAAGTATTTAAACAGGTTTAGAAAAATAAAGCATTCATATATCAAGCTGGAACTGAATTATTGCAACTACATCTGAAAGAAGCAAGCATGGGACTGCAACATAAATCTCACTTAATGCAAGTGATAAGACTCACTTATGAGTATGTAGGCATCAGAATACGTTATTAATTATTCATTGAACATCTGCTTGCAGTGATGAGAAGGCTGTCAAGGGTAGGGTAGGGAATAAAATATCTCAGGTTGTAATCCTTTTCACACTTACACGTGAAGCCCAAAAGAACTTAATAGGATATCATTGGGAGTAACTGTGTTAGGAATACACAGGTAATTCCAACTACTAACTCTTAACATTTCTGCTTTTAGGTAGCATTAGATGCAAACATTGCAGGCAAATGTAAAGTTCATGAAGATTACACATATATTCTCACTTGTGACACATTTGGTATTCCTGCTTTACCTAATATTGACTGTTTCCTAATATGATTTGATTGCTTATTTGTACCCTATGACTATCATTACGCATTGTACCTTTTGATTCTTGATGAATGTATCTTTTCTTTTATGTACACTGAGAGCATATGTACCAAGACAAATTCCTTGTGTGTCCAATCACACCTGACCAATAAAATTCAATTCAATTCAATTCTATTCTATTCTATTCTATTCTATTCTATTCTATTCTATTCTATTCTATTCTATTCTATTCAGAAGAAACAATTGCTACCAACCTGCCTTCCATTGAGGACCTGTATACTACATGAGTCAAAAAGAGGGCTGTAAAAATATTTACAATCTCCTCGCATCCTGGACATAAACTGTTTCAATTCCTACCCTTAAAACGACACTATAGAGCACTGCACACCAGAACAACTAGACACAATAACAGTTTTTTCCTGAACACCATCACTCTGCTAAACAAATAATTCCCTCAACACTGTCAAACTATTCACTAAGTCTGCACTACTATTAATCTTCTCATCGTCCCCATCACCCATCTCCTTCCACTTGCCTGTATGACTATAACTTTGTTGCTTGTATCCTTACGATTTATATTGATATTGATTGTTTCCTGATTGCTTATTTGTACCCTATGACTATCATTAAGGGTTGTACCTTATGGTTCTTGATGAACATATATTTTCTTTTATGTACACTGAGAGCATATACACCAAGACAAATTCCTTGTGTGTCAAATCACACTTGGCCAACAAAAAAATTCTATTCTATTCTATTCTATTCTATTCTATTCTATTCTATTCTATTCCATTCCATCTCATTCCATTCCATTCTAAGGCTTTGCATTCTGTTCACAAATGCAATACACAGGATATAACCTGAAGTTAACAACTGCAGCAATGTATAGAACTTTAGGTAAGAATCAGTGAGTTAAAAGGCTAGATATCTAATTAACATTACTTTTTTATCCTTATCAAACTGAGTTTGCAAAGTTACTTCTGAAGGCAGATATAATTAGTAAAATCTGAATTGACATTTGATTTAAAATCAGAAGTATAAGAAGAACTAGGAGTACAGATGAGACTACAGTAATATGGATGGATTTTTGATGCCTCTGCTTTCTACTTCTGCTACTCAAGAATAAATCGCAGTTGATCAGTTTTAAAAGATATTGACTAGGACTTTAAAACAACCCATACTAGATGCTAAAAGAAACATGAACCCTATTCTTGTTATATATGTCCAAAGCTTTTCAGGTAGTTATAATGCAGTACGGCGATGTCATTCTGTCATATGTTGATATATAGAGAGTAACGAAGAGTATAGCATGACTTCAATCTGACAGACTTTTAAAGGTCATGTTCCATGTCAAGCAAAAAGATGAAGTCTAGTAGAAAAATAAATGTAGCCTATGTTTTAAGACAGTTTCATAAACAAAATACTTACCATGGGACCTGGTGGGCCATCTTGACCAGGTACTCCAGGTAAACCTTGTTCTCCCTGCAAGAAGACATAAATTCATCTTAATTTGGAAAGGCACATTATGAAAATCTGAATCAAGAAAGAAAAAAATGTAATGGTTGAGGTACTCACCACAGGGCCAGGAATACCCCTAAGTCCTTCTGGGCCAGGTTTTCCTGCAGGACCTTGAGGACCAACTGGGCCAGTTTTTCCCGGAGCACCCTCTAATCCAGCCTCACCCTATGACATAAATATCAGTGTGAATATTCATATACTGTTGAATCAAATTATTTACACATAAAGAAAAAGTTGATAAGAATTCCACAGCCAGTACAAGAAATAATCCTTTACTTGAGCAAAAGACAAGAAAAGTACCCAAGCAGTACCCTTGAGGAGGAGGTAAGTGCAGCCAGGCATCCCCTAGGGGAAGCAGGGCTGTGCTGAGTTGTGAGGTCCCAGCATCCTGGGAGCTCGAGGGATGGGCTGGGCATTTGCTCTCTGCTGCCTAAGGCTCTGGACAGCCTGTACCACCGTCTGGGGTCATCCGCATGGCCTGAGAGAGATGGCGAGGCTCCTCTGGAGGACAAGGGTTAGGCGCTCTCCCTGGTCTCACCTTCCTCCAATGGAGACAATGGATCTCCCCAGCCCTGCCTAGGCCACCAGAGGTGCCCCCGACACAAGTGACGTTGAGCTGGCCATGCCTATCAGGCCCCCCAAGTTCAGACACAACCCTGATGTGGCCCTCAATGAAATCGAATTTGACATCCCTGGTTTAGACCATGCTCCTTCCTTTTCTTCAGAAATGTCTAAAGATTTGGACTGAATTTTTGGTTAACAAGGATGCAGAGAATTTAATGCAAAAAAAGAAGAAGCGGTGATTAGAGTAAAGATACAACTGTTACGTGCTACCATTTGGATAAGCAGACTATTAACAGGAGACAGCCTAGTAGAATAATGAGCCTCTCAGTTGATAGCTGCTAGGACTGAAAAGCTTTTGGGATCCAATTCCAAAAATGTGTTTTGAAGAGCATGAGAGAATATTAGCTGCAGCTCCTTAACAAGAACCTTTTCCTAGGATTGTGTGGCTGCAGTATACAGTCACAACATGATTCTGAGAAAAGACGTTATTGCTTTAAAATTGAGACAGGTGTTGCTTTCTTCTTTTACGTGCTTTGAGCACCTGGGATTTTGGAACTGAAACCAAACCATTTACAGTCCTAATAGGTAGTGCCTTATCTTGTCATAAAAGTCTCACCACTTCTGGACAAATCAATCACTCATATTTTACTCTTGATTTATGATTCATTCACTCATTCGTTTGTGAAGGTTTGAGGTTTCCCAGCTCGGCAAGACTCTGGGAAGCTCACAAAATTAAAAGCTAGAAATGGTAGAACAATAAGAATAAAGATTGTGTGCATCCAGAAGATGTAAAATAGTTTTTATAGGGACCTATAACATCCTAGCCCAAGGCTTGGGAGGAACAGCCAAATTTTCACTACTTTTTGAATATTTACAAGAAGGATACATAGGGAGGGCAGAAACGTGTTCATTTTGTACTTAAAATATTTACCTTTGCTCCTTTTTCACCTTGTCTTCCTTCTGCACCAGCTGCTCCAGGAGGCCCCTGACATAAAAGGAGAAAAATGTATATTAAGCATAATGAGATGAGTTAGAATCAGACTTTATCCCTACTTCATGAAGATATACATCTCTTCCATAGAAATCTTCACAAGGAATGTTCTTCTGGAGGAGCAGAACAAAACTCTTGCTGATTTTGATTCACTACAGCCCTTGGTCCTCTTAAAAATCTCATCCAAAGTTGGAGATTTTCTAGAGTAGGGATGGAGAATATTTCCAGCCAGAGGTGTCATTTTTTTCCTTTTTTGATAACTACAAAGAACATGACTAATGAGATCAGAAATGGCAGGGCTCCATTTTTCAACAGTTCCTGTTTTGTTTAGAATGGCCTTAGTGCCTTGAGGTTTGTTAGTTAAAATCTACTCTTTCAGAGAGTTAAATACTGAAATGAGTGCTTTAAGCTTTTCCATTTAAGCATCTGTTTTAATCTTTAAAATCACTAACTGAAACTCGTAAAATTGTAAAGAAATGTTGCCATCCACTCCATGGTTGTGTTGGAAGCCACAAAAGGATCTTAGTGAACTAAATAAAGACTTGCGGATTGAGCTTTTCCAAGATGACTGTTGAATAGTATGGAGGGTTTTTTTTTCTCTTGCCTATGATCTGCTGATTTTGCTGCCTAAATTGGTTTTTTCTGGCAGTGCTGCTCCCTGGATTTGAATGGGGGCACTTAGAAATGATCCAAGACAACTTTTGGATGGCTATGGACACATTTGGGAAGGGAGGTATTGAAGATTCTAGTTCCCTTTGGGAGTGATCAAAAAATTTTCCTCTTGGCATTTCGGGTTTTCTTAAGCATGCCCAGGTCTTAATTTCACTTTTTGAATTTTTGCTTTGCTTTTCAACTTTTAAAAGTAGACCGGCTGGCTAAATGCTGATTTATTTCAATCCCTTGATGGACTTTAGCTGTTCTCTTTTGTCTTTTTCTCTTTGAGTGATTGAGTGATTGATTTACTTATTGAATTTATATTGCCACCTATTTGCCCATGGTGACTCAAGGTGGCTTACAGAATATAAAACCACATTTAAAACAATAAAAACTAACAAAAAGAATCAAATAAATTAATATAGTACAATATAACAAAATCACCCCCCACCTCCCACCTCCCGCCCTGGCCACAGCAGATGACATGAGCCATTTAATGGGCTCCATCCTGCTCTAGGTTCCCCAAGCCCGCTGGCAGAACCTGGTCTTCAGCGCCTTCTGGTAGTGTATTAGAGTGGGGGCCATTTTAATCTCTGGGGGAATGATGTTCCAGAGGGAGGGAGCCACCATGGAGAAGGCCCTTCTTCTGGGTGCCACCAGGTGTATCTCCCTCGGGGATGGGACTCACAACATTCCTTGCTTCCCCACTCTGATGGGTCAGGTAGACGGAAAAAGACGGTCCCTCAGATAATCTGGTCCCAAGCCATGAAAGGCTTTAAAGGTGATAACCAGCTCCTTGAATTGCACCTGGAAGCAAATTGGCAACCAATGCAGCTCCCGCAGGAGAGGTGATACATGTGCACACCGGAGTCTGCACAAAACCATGTCGGCTGCTGCATTTTGCACCAACTGGAGCTTCCAGATTCTCTTCAAGGGCAGCCCCATGTAGAGAGTATTGCAATAATCAAGACGGGAAGTGACTAGGGCATGAATGACTGTGAGTAGGGGCTGTTAGTCCAGGAAAGGGCATAAATACCGCACAGCCTGCAGTTGCATAAAGGCCCGCCTGGCCATGATTGCTACCTGCTCTTCAAGCAGGAGTCGTGAGACCTGTAAAACCACTAGATTTCGCACAGGGTCTGATTCTCTGATAATAGCAGGCACACACCCTCCCTGGCCCTGAGATCTAGACTGGTGCCATGCTCAATAACCCACTGGGCACATTTCTACAAGGGGAATGCCTTCCTCTGGGCCCATCCAGGCCTCAGTTATACAAGCCAGATCAGCATTCTCTTCGAGGATCAAATTGGCAAGAAGGCTAGCCTTACTGCAAGCTGATCTGACATTTAAAAACAGCCGCCTAAGACCAGGGCCACCACAGATCTGCTGACCAGGTAAATGAGGTGAATGCAAGAGGGCAGAACACGAGACGGGCACCAAACACTGAGGTCGCATTCCCAATACATGCCCCCCCTTTGCCTCCTGTATTTCCCATTACCCAACACCACTGAAATAGGTCACCCTCCTCCGCATACGCAGAGGGTATTTGATGACGTCCGGGCAGGTGGGCAGAACCTTCTGCCGCTGCTACTACTGGTTCGACTGAACCAGGGCGAACCGGTAGCAATCCACCACTGATGTGGTCACCTGTGTGTGAAGTGGTAGTGAGGGTAGGGAATCCAAGAAGCCTCTGCAACTGGGATAAATCTTTCACTATTGCAACACAAGACTAATTCAAGAAAAGACTATCTAGCTTTTGTGGAGGGGAAATAGAAAAGGCAGCCTTGGGTTGTGTATTAGACAGCCTAATTGGATGTATCCCTGGGCAATGGACCACACTTTCCAGAATGTTCAGAAAGAAAGAGAAAAGTTGACGAAGTATCACTGAGTGAAAGAGAAAATATCCTTTAATCATACCTGAATGTAAAATATGCACAATTGCCACCCCAGCAAAAAAAAAAGGCAGGCGTTTTTTTTTTCACACAAGGAAAACAATTATCTATTTATGTCAATATACTGTCAGCAAGATGTTTCTGTTTCTGCTGAGTTTGATGAGATTTTAGAATCTTTAAAAACGCCACTTCTGTAAGATGCATGCGTGCATCTCTTTGATTAAATAGCCCAGCAGGCTAGAGCAGTTCTAGTTCTTACTAAGGTTTAAAATATAGCTTTATTTCATTCTTTGAATGACACATGCATCTTGCAGAACAGACAAGTCTAGCATTATAAGTCAGTAATGCATGTTTTAATGCTTAGCTCATGTGTGTGTCTGTGTATAAGTGTGTGTGTATATACACACACATACTCTATATATACATACATACACATACATACATATACAGTGTGTGTGTGTGTGTGTGTGTGTGTGTATACTGTACACACACACACACGCTTATATCACCATATCTCCTAGTACACACCATATCTCCTAGTGCAGAAGTGTGCAAAAGTGCAGAGTTCTGGGAAAAACAGTAAATGGAACAAACTCACATTGTTCATACAATCCATATCAAATATTAATAATATATCTTCCTTCTCCTATTTTCCCCACAAAAGCACTCCACAAAAGTTGGGATGAGAGAGTAACTGCCCAAGATCACCCTGCTGGCTTTCGTGGCATTGGCTAAGGCAGGACTAGAACTCACAATCTCCTGCTTTCTAGCCGGGTGCCTTAATCACTAAGCCCAAATGACACATGCTTGACAATAAAATAATTCTCCTCACCAACACCACACATATTTCCACCTTGGAACTTAAACTTCATAATGGATAATCAATATAATTTAGGCTATGCTTAATAAACTTTTAAAACATCCATTAACATTTGTAAGACCGTTCCGTACAAAAAGTAGATTAATAAAAGCACAGAACACAAAACAAAAACAAAACAAAGGAACAACATATATCACATGTGCATCAACAAACTATAAACTCACAAAGTATTGTATGTTTTCAGTTGCATTTGTCATGACAACCCTAAATTTATTGTGCATTGTATAAAAAGAGATTGTGTTACAAGAGCATTGATATATTATTTTACTACATGAGACACACTTGAACAAGCTTTGAAATGGCTAGAGCAAATGATCTTGGGAACAGGAGAAACAATACAAAACTTTATAATAATTATAAATGTACTTCTTGCATAATCTAGGAATGCAGCTGCAACAGCAATTAGCAGTGCTTAGGAACACTGTGATCGCTAAATTATAAATACAATGAATCATGATTGCCAAAACAAAGGGGAGGGGCTATATTCATTATCAGACAGTACCAATTCTGCACCGAATGCAAAGTTGGTAAATGAAAAGCTCTTGTTAACCCTCATCAGTTGCCAGCATTGCACAGATGGAGCTTCTGAAAAAGAAAGATGGCTAATTGTTATTTATCTGTCTTTGCTATGCTTAGATTTTGTAGCGTGGAGGAAAATTTTAACTAACATAAAATATCTCAGCAACAAGAACAAACTCTCCCCTACCCAAGGCTCCGAAATATGAACAAATTGTACTGAAATTCAATGAATAAATCTGGATTAGATACTCTTTCAGTTTGCCTATATCATAGGATACTTATAAGAATAACTTGGGGAGAACCACTGGTGTTGGAAGAAGGGTGAGAGAAAAATATAAAAGTAATCTGTGGAATTAATCATTAAGATGACTTGTGTATAAAAACTATGCCCATAGAACCAGACTGGGAAATCATTTGTTGCGTGAGTGGGCAACGATATATATCACATATGTGGATAGGGTAAGATTGGCTGGATTTTCCCCCCTGTGTTCTGTTTAGGGTGAAGAATTCTACATTAGAATTTACACTACAGCTGCATAATTTCCCGCTCAAAATGGAAGGAGATTGTACCACAGTTTTTTGGCAATCAGAAGAGACCCACAAAAGAGAATTTAAGGATTACTTGTGGTTTTGAGGCAGTTTCACAGATTAGGTTGATTCATCTCTAATCTTGTATTGTCGATCCTGATCGTGTTTCTTATTTGCATCAGACAATTCCACCCCCCCAATTATTCTGATACGTTATCATACAAATCCAGATTCATACAACAAAGCCCGCAGGAAACATTTTATAATGCAAAGGCTTACTTACATATCCGGGTTTCCTTTTGGGATTAACACATTTGGTCCAGGAATTTATGATGTTATTTGATGTGCTGATACGAAACCATTTATCAAACACATTTTGATAAATACAAAAATTGATACAGTGGATGGAGGCAACTTTTTCATGGTGCTCACTGTATGTTAATATCGTAAAATAGTTTATCCCCATCTCATTCCTCAGCTTGAAGGTTTCTCTTGAAAATTTGTTCAAATGCTATTCAGAGTCATCTGTCAGCTGACTGAAAATATGCTTGTTTAATGTTTAAAAGAAAAAAAAGGTGCCATTTATTATTTATAAGGGCATAAACATGATATGGTTATTTGTAAGGCTGAGAATACTCCACAACTGTTTGCTATAATAGTAGGTTTTCTCTGTTATATTTTCAAGAAGACTAAAAGATCTATTCTTCAATTTACAAGAGTCAGAGATATTCAGCTGAGATTGCAAAATGGAATAATCCAAACCCAGGATAAATCACTGGTAAGTTTTTTTCTCATTCTCCAGATGCTACGCTTTCTTTATATCTAAAATGTATAAAATTTACTGGACCAAGATCCAAAACCCATTTTCATAGACCACTAATTCCCTTAAATCCTGCACTGTATTCCAAAAAAACCCAAATTCCCTGAAAATGTAACATGTTTTTTTTTTTCAGGACAAGTAGTACAGGTAGTCCTCGACTTACAACAGTTCATTTAGTGACCATTCAAAGTTACAGCGGCACAGAAAAAAGTCACTATTTTTTGGATATGACCATTGCAGCATCCCCCATGGTCATGTGATCAAAATTCAGACCCTTGGCATTTGACTCATATTTATGATGGTTGCAGTGTCCTGAGATCATATGATCACTTTTTGCAACCTTCTGATAAGCAAAGTCAATGGGGAAGCCAGATTCACTTAACAACCATGTTACTAACTGAACAACTGCAATGATTTGCTTAACAACTGTGTCAAGAAAAGTCATAAAATGGGGCAAAATTCGCTTAACAACTAGCTACAGAAATATTGGTCTCAATTATAGTTGTAAGTCGAGGACTATCTGTAATTGCAGTCTTTGTCTTTTGGCAACAGAGGTACAAGATAGAGAATAACCTATACTGAAATGACTTCTTACCTCAAGAAGGGAAGAACTAAGTTCCTACCCGTTTATCTCAAATATTGTCAATGAAATAAGTATATACAAATATTGCAATAATTAGAGAGGAAGTTGGCAGTTCAATATGAAAAAGCTCATTAAATGTAAATTTTGACTGGGTTTTGAAACTCTTTAGCAATTTAATTTTTGGAAAGCTGTTCAAAGCAGTCATTATTGCTACCATAGTATTGCAAAAAGCGGCAGTTTGCATTGGACTTTCCCAGACTGCTAGTTCCAGATATATTGGACCTGCAAGACTGAAAATTCCTCAACAGGAATAGCCAAAGTGTGTGAGTTACAGACCCAAAAAATATAGATGGGAAGAGGAAAAGCATCTCTATGCTGCTATTTATCCGGATGATGAACTGTGTGATTGCATGGTCATTCCCAGAAGAGATGCAAAGAAGAAATCATTTTTGAATTGAGAACATCCTACACAGTTTCAAACATTATCAATACCTTTCCTTGATTTTCCTAGCAAGACAAATGTGGTTATCATTGGGGTTTTATTAAAATAATATTTATTACCAAGCAGATAACAAGAGAACATAGAAAAAATAGGAATGAAGACCAGCTGACATTTGTTTTCCTCTTTTTAAAAGTGAAATAGCTAAGGACCTTCTTTCTTTCTTTCTTTCTTTCTTTCTTTCTTTCTTTCTTTCTTTCTTTCTTTCTTTCTTTCCTTCCTTCCTTCCTTCCTTCCTTCCTTCCTTCCTTCCTTCCTTCCTTCCTTCCTTCCAAAATATAGTCGTCTCTTTAGTGGTAATTTGGCTCTGAGAATACCAGACACCCGTGCTTTCGATACTGCATTGCATCTCAACTGTTTTTGAACTACAGTTCAAAATAGTCATCCTCACCTATAAAGTACTATCTGATATGGCATTTGGAATCTACAGAACCTCATTCTGCAATCATATCTAACCTCTCTGATACAGATGTCCCAGGAGAAGCTGTTAGCTGCACCCAGCTTTGATAAAGTGAGTGGAATTGAGGCATACAAATGTTCCTTCTTGGTAGCAGCTACTACGATTTAAATAGTCCCCTGATTGAAATCAGGCTAGCTTCCATCCTGATTTCATTTAGAATGGTATTCAAAACTGAGCTCTTTTGAAAACAATTTATGTGTTGGCAGGATGCTATTTAGGTTGAATGCATCATTGAAGTATACTTTGCTAGGCTTTGACTGTACCTTAATTTTTAAATTTGTTTTACTGTAGATGTCTTGTGTATATGTAAGATGATTCTCTGAATCTGAGAAAGAAGGGAGATTTCAGTCTTACTTCTTAAGGGAGGCATCAGTCCATCTATTAGGGAATTGATGAGACAGAAGATCAGTCAGTTCACAAGGGTCTTAAAACTAATAAATGAGGGAATGGGGTATATTTATCTAGTTTCCAAGTTTTTGCAACCTTATCGGGGTTTTTTCCCCTGGCATTAATGAAACTCTATGAAACTTGCACTGCTGTAGGAGGTTGATAGTATCTTTTTTTAAAAAAAATAATTACAATGGATTTTTAAATTTATTTTTAATTTATTCATATAGTGTGGATGTTTTATCCACCAACCAATGAAAGTTCTATGAGATTTGGATATTCAATATTCTTGGTCAGCACACACACACAGTGTCTGACCAAGTATTTTGCAATGGCTGCAGTTGAGTCAATCCCATGCCAGGGACAAAAATTATGAATGTTGAGGATTACTTGGAGGCAGTAACTGTGGCTTGCTGAAAGTGCCTAAAATTCAATTAGCTTTGTTGGCTTCTGAACATGGAATGGACATTGAAGGCATTGGATGGGTTTTACTGACAATGAAAAAATTACTTGAATTGATAAAGCATCACTAAGTATTGCAAAGCTCCTTTGCTCAGTGGCTCAAGAGTTCCCCTGACCTTAATCCCAAACACTCCACACAAAAACAATAAGAAATGTAGCTTCATAATGTCTTTAAAAAGAACAAGTAAATGTTGCATACTTCCTTTTATTGTCTTGGACTTGGATCTAATAAAAACATATTGGAAAAGAAATGTTTTGGCTTAACTGTAGCAAACTTAGTCGTTGTTGAATCTACAAGTGAGTCTTATTCCAATTTTGCTGAAAAGACTACTAAGGCCACTATAATTGTTTCCAGAATTATAAATGTTCAGTAAATTGGTGGAACAAATAGATTATTGTGTAAAATAGATAAAACTAATTAAGCATGTCAGTTCACTCAAGCCTATTATATAGAACGGTTTATCTCATTTTGCTAAACAGATTACAGCTTACATTTAATGCTGCTGTGTTTTTTTTTAAAAAAAAACTGTTAAAAATCAACTAATTGCCTGACAAATAAGGCTTAGATGTTCACATGCCTGTAGAGATTCTTCAGGATGCGTATCTATTATTTCTTCAAAAAGACTAATGACAGTAGGATAATTGCAGGCCTATCAACTTTTAGGGTGTTCTTGAAGCATTATTTTCTGAAGACATTACTTTTTATTTGGCACTAAACTTTAATTCATCTTATATCATGAGCTGACTTTAGGATAAATTCCATTTAAAACAATGTGTTGTAAATTAATGTTGTCTAAACCGCACACTCATGTGTAGGGAAATACTTCCTTTTCTTTTCAGAATACTCCAAGCTGAACTGATTAAATTGTACCTCATTATATACAAAATGGTTTAAAGGGACAACTTCCTTCCTCCTGTTAGTTTCCAAACATCTCAAAATCTTCGTAAATATAAGCTGACTTCCTTGATTCCAGATCTATAGGCATCTGGTTGAAGCCACAGTGACATCATATGCAGCATAATGACATTACGGGTAGTTATTGACTTATGACTGATCGCTTAGAGACATTCAAAGTTCCAACAGACCCTCCAAAAGCTATTTATGACTGGTTCCAAAAACTTTCAATGATTCCCACCCCCGCGATAGTCACATGATTTTAGGTGCTCTGCAATGCATTTATGGCCATATGCAGGATTCTGTGATTTACAACATTTTGGCAAAAACAGTTTACTTCTGATTTTCAGCAAAAGCACTCCATAGTGACAAGGGGTTCGCTTCGTAACAGAGATTCACTTAACAACAGTGGTGATTTGTTTAACAACTACCACAGAAAAAAAATGTAAAATCAGGTTGGTCATGTGGGTGACCTGGTTTATGACCATCATGATAATATTACGATCATAGTAGACAAGCTCCATTACAGTTGTAAGTCAATGGCTACCTGTATACAAATGACCCAAATAATGTAATTTACATTTAATGTATTTATATTACATTAGTCACCTTTTGACTGCAAATTAAATTCAATATATTCACATCATCTGCATGAAGACCTCAAAAAAAACATTTGCCTCCTTACTCTCCTGGAGACAGCCTGGGCTGCCTATCATTTTGAAATGTTAGTAGTAGTCTTCAAATGTTCTCCCAGATATAGTGAGAAGGAAGATCCTAATATTAAGTTTTTCCATGGTATATGACACTGCTATTGATCTTACTTATCTGATTACCCAATGGCCTGACTTGTTCCTCTAGTGCAGGGTTGTCCAAACGTGGTAGCTTTAAAACTTGTGGACTTCAGCTTCAGCAAAGCTGGCTGAGGAATTCTAGGAGTTGATGTCCACAAGTCTTAAAGTTGCCAAGTTTGGACACCCCTGCTCTAGTGAGAAGTGAGGTTATATTGGCTATAAATATTAGAACATATTAGCAATGTGCAATACCATTAATTTTTAAAAAACACTGAATTTCCTTTATGGCAATCGCATCTTCTATGGTTTGGGCACACACATATATTTTTTTTTTTGGTATTATATTTTACATATAGTATATAGGCTCTGGGTAACTTAAAATACAAGAGCAGAACTTTAAAATACCATCAAACAACAAAGCATGTGACAATAAACAAAATGGTGAATCCAGTTAAAAATACACACAGTATACATTCAGCAAGAAGCTCCATTCATCCTTGCCAAAGCCTCAGAGGATAATGAATATAAATGATGAAAACAATTTTTGCAAATAAAGATATCACACAAGAATGAAGTGCACATCTGGCAACCTGACATGCGTCAGGCATGGCAGCTTATTATTTTACAATTCTCGTGCCTCAGGTTACAAAGTCAAATCTTAGCTTGTATAGTAAAACTATGTACAATTATAGAGCCTCTTTGTTCTTTACTTTGTGGCTGAAGGTGGAAGACATTTATTCATTTCTATTTGGACAGGGATATTATGATTTTTAATTGTAGAACAAGCCTAGCAATTAAAATAGAATCTAAACTTAATGTAATACCCTGACTCATTTTAAAGCTTTTAATTACAGCTTGCGCTTTAAAAAAATCAGAAAACAATGGTAAATTAAGCAAATGTTTACTCTTCCTGCTTTTTCCATCTAAAAATTTGTGGCTTTTAGTACAAAGATAATACGCCTCTCCTAATGGCCCTTTAAAGTGTTCTCTTCTTGTATGTATTCTTCCTCTTATTGTTCTTGTAATTAATTAAGTTTTGTGCTCCATAGTAACAATTACCATGCATCCATGATCATTTTCCCACTAGCAATTTATAATGTCATCCAGCCATTGTTGTGGCAATATATCATTAAAGAAATCACGCTTTCTATTGTAGCAGCAATAGCTGTGTAATGCTTTAAATCACCAGTGCAGTAACATTTACGTCTATATGAAACAACAAAGATTCACTTCAATGAAGTGGTGCAGGCTGTGGAAGCATCCTGATTTGTTTGCTGAAACAAGGAAGACAGCTGATTCACCTCCACAAAGTTGTTTCCCTGACCTTGAAACACCTAAGGCCAATACCATTGAACTCTTGAAGCTTCTCTGTGCCTTCTCTTGTCTGAAGAAGTGATTGCCTTCAGCCTTTGCTGAAATTGTCTAAATTGGAAGAGTTTTACTGTATACTGAGTGGAATCTGGATTAGGCTTTGCTCTTTTCTGTCCTCTTGGTTTTCTCCTGCAAAGCTTGTTGAAAAGTCAGTGGAGATTCTCGGTCAAGCAGGTCATGGTGTCTCAAAGGTGCCTTTTTCAAAAGGCAACTGGACTTTCTTTGTTTTTGCTTGAATACATTTTCTTCTCATTCAGAAAGCTTCATCAGTTCATGGATGAGAAGAGAAACATCTTCAAGGAAAAACAATGAAAGTCCAGCTGCCTTTTGAAAAAGGCACCTTTGAGCTTGTTGAAAATGTTTCACTTATCTTTCTCCCATAGTTCCTCTAAGGAGAAGGCAGAGGAAAACACAAGCAGGTCAGACTGAAGCAATATAATTAAGTTTCTAAAAATTTTCCAAGTAAGATGACCACTGTTGCATTGTGAAGATGTTTCAAGGAGATCCTTTGAAGTTTCATCAAAGCAAAGCACTCTTTGATTTAAGTGTAGAATATTACTATCAGTGTGTACTGCCTCTGGCGATCTTGACACACACACACAAAGACAAAGTTGGTAGATAAAACGTAAGAGGTAATAATGTATTATCACTTCTGGAGATAATAAAATATTGTGGCATCTCAATGGTCTGGTTTGCATTAAGAATGTCGGTAAGAAACCTAGTATTTTCTGGTATCTCACTACCTATTAGAAGACTATAGAGTGGGAAATACATACAAGCCATGAAGTGGTCAATGCAGGGAATTAGCTACTCAGGGACCATGGCAAAAAGGATTGGGACAAATGCATGCAGATAGTCTCAGTCATACAGGCCATGGTTGTCCCAAAGGTGCCTTTTCAGGAGACACCTGGACTTTCTTGTTTTTTTCTTTTGAAATGATTTTGCTTCTCATCCAAGAAGCTTCTTCAGCTCTGACAGGATCCCTACTATTCTGTCAGAGCTGAAGAAGCTTCTTGGATGAGAAGTGAAATGATTTTCAAAAGAAAAAAAAACCCCAAGAAAGTTCAGTTGCCTCCAGAAAGCCTTTGGGATTGGGACAAATATCCCAGTACATGATTGGTGAGATTGACCTGCACTGTGTGCGATTGAGATTTGGCATAATCAGGCATGCTCACTCATTATACAAAGAAGGCAGATGCTGAGTGCAGTAGCTAAGTTCATTTTCCTGCCAGGAGGTCTTTGAGCATCACATTGTGCAGAAGTATGATAATTTATGATAAAAACAAATGAAAACTTGATGTTTTATAGATGTTTTATAGATGGCACTTAGATCCCAAAAAATTATCACGTATGTATTCTAATATCCAAGCGAAATGTTGGAGGTGTGATTGTGATGACGCTACATATTTTCATATTTGGTGGACTTGCAAGAAAATTAAGGTCTTTTGGATAAGAATTTGGTGGATTATTCAAAATGTACTGAAGAAGAAGATAAAGTTCCTGCCACAATTTTTCCTTTTGGGAATTATAACGGATTGTACAGGGATTGAGACTAAATTGATTCTGAATTTAATAACAGCAGCAAGACTGTTGATTGGACAATACTGGAAGAAGGAAGAGATACCTACAATAGAAGAATGGATACTGAAAGTTACTAATTTGGCTGAGATGGCTAAAATCTCAGCTTTTTAAAAAGACAATACGCAGGAAAGATATTTAATTGAATGGGAAAAATGGATTGATTATCTACAAAACAGATATCAGATTAAGAAATATCAGATTGCCTTTGAATAATTAGAAAGTAATTTTATGTAATGGGGAGGGGGTTGGGAGATGAAAAGCTGTGGATGTGGTTATTTGGATTGGAAGGGAAAATTTTATTCTATGTTTGGTTTATGTATAACAATACCTTGTGATTGACCCGGGAAGCCGGGGAGGGGGGGAGGGGGTTTTTTGGGAGGGAGGGGGGAAAAAAGGGGAAAAAATGTTTTTGTTTTTTAAAACTCTTTCAATAAAAAAAAAAAAACAAATGAAAACTTTTCTCAGTGTAGAAGAAAGAGGCATCATTTATTAGATTTTAACTGTTACTCTGGGTTGGCAAAACACCAGAATCAAACAATGTTTAAAAAAAGAGAGCATGCCCTAATGTCATAACCTTGCTGATTAAAACTTGTCCCCCCATTGTCTTATTAGAATTTTCCCTGTAGACAAATCAGCTAAAGTTTCTTTTGATTAATATACTAATTAAATGGATCAAGGCCTGTTGCCTTAATTGAAATGAATAACCATTCACTAAACAAGCAACTGCCCTTTTTTTTTTAGTATGAAAGATCTAGAAAAAAAAGGTGGAGCAGGAGGACTTAATTAATCATTAATTTACACTGGGGTCTCCTAAAATATAAAATTGGATTACTCTCCATATATAATAGATTGAATCAAATTACTTTTCAAAGTACTGTTGATACTGTTCTAACATAGAATGATTGTTTATTATTACCCCTGCTGATGAACATTTGTTACTGTGCAGTTACTGTGATAGAGGCACCCAAAGAGGCTCTTCTCAGTATCTTTTCCCACTCCGAATACCCAATTTTAGTAAGCACGCATGGAAATTACCCATTTTCAAAATTCACCACAAGGCTACCTTCGTAGTAAATGTAAAGAAATAACGCAAAGCAGCACATAATTTAATACCCTATAATCTGGGCCTTTGAAAGTATATCAAATATAAGACAGTTTTCCACAAAAATGCACCTAGTCCTAGATCAAGTTGATTTTCGTTACACTAGAAATGCTAAGGGGAAGCTCTCCTGGCTAAATAAAACAACAGAACACCTGTTCATGAATTTTCTAATTGTGTTGCATTAATTTGCTATGATTGGTGGCATATAATGCCTATATATTTCTTGGAACTGTATTGAGGGAGGAGGGAAAAACCACAGAATAGACTATAGATTGCCTAATAGACAAACAGATATAACTGTCAAGGCTATGCATTCCATATGCTGAACAAAGTTCAAAAGCTTTTCGGTTACAATTTGCCATGTGTTTGAAAATCTATCTGTTTTACTTCTCTAGAATGCAAGAATATCGGGTGAAAACCTGCTGTAGGTAGGCTTTCTTTAGGAATTTATCCTTCTGCTTATTTCTTGTTCAGGTCACTTTTTATGTGGTTTCATGATTTCCTTTTGTATCTGCATTAAGCTACGTTGTCAAAAACAATGCTCAGAATATGCGTTTCATGCATTTAAATTAGGTTTGGATAGATTTAAATTGTCAAGTTGTTCAAAGAAGTGCAAAATGTGGCAAGATAGCTGAATAGCTGAATTATGTGTATAAAAGTGAAAGTTGCTGGATTTTCAGATACACAAAATAATTCCTCCTACACCTCTGCCTGTGTTGGGAGGCAATGTGGCGAAGTGTGAAATAAATTGTGCATGCTGTTACAAGTCAGATGAAATTTAGTATACTAAATGCATGGCAATCTGGCAGAAAGAAGAATCTTAGTAACAGATGGTGAAAACACTTAAAAGGGAAAAGGAGTTTTCCCACATATTAATGAGCCCTTGGGTCAATACAAACGATAGAGTCTGCCTAAATTGTTCCATCTATCCACCTAAATTGATAGCCTCCCCTCCAAATCCAATCATGTTTAAACAAAAAATAACGAAGACAATGAAGAACAACAAAAAAAAGACAGTCATGTACAGAGAAATATGACTTACTCTCTTTCCAGGAGGGCCAGGGGGACCTGCTTCACCAGAAGGACCTGGTGGCCCCTGAAATGATAAAAATATGCAAATTACCCATTTTCAAATGTGATTGCTAAAACATCCTGTGCAATTTTACATACACACACACGGCAAACAAAGCATGTACCATCAACTGATACTGGATAAGAAAACCAAAAGTGTATACTAGGAAAATATAAGCACGTGGACTTGACTTGTTCAGAAATATAAACGGCTTCCCATTTTGGAAACTATAAAAAGTTGTATTAATGGTAACGTCTTACTCAAATATTACAGATAAATCCTTGAGTTACAATCATTTGTTTGGTGACCGTGAAGGTCACGATGGTGCTGGAAAAATGTGACTTGCAACCAGCCCTTGCACATATGACTACCACAATAAGTGATTTGCAATGGTCATATATATGTGCACCATCCTGGGCTCGCATAGTTGCCATTTGTGACTTCCTGGCAAGCAAAGCCAATGCGGGGAGCAGATTTGCTTAATGACTGGGACAAAAAAAGGTTGTAAAATTGGAAAGGGTCATGTGAGAACACACTTAATGTCTGCAACACTTAGTGATGGAGGTTCCAGTCCCAATTTTGATCATAATTTGAGAATTACCTATTTTCATCCATTGTCCCCATGGATAAATAGGAAAAGTAAATAAATAGATAAGGATTGCATATGAATTGTTCCAGAGAGAAGCTTTCAGTCTTTTCCATACAATTCTGATGCGATTGGAATAGAACTGCTGTCATCCTCAATTATTACAATACAATCAATTAATACAACGCAATCAACAGAATTATTCTCGCAAAGATATTACTTACAGGTTGGCCTGGATCTCCATCATCACCTTTTTCCCCTCCTGTGCCATCAGTTCCCTAGGGAGGTAGAAAAGAAAAGAAAGAGGATGAAAGAAAATAAAACCCACCTAATTTATTTCCTGTTTAAATTGTATGTTCTACTCAGAAAGAAGATTTTCTTTTTAAGAACTATGACAGACAGCAATATTAATTCAATATAGTATCCTGTGTTTGCCTAAATATCTCAGTGATTTGCTTATTATCCAAGAGAGCCTCTCATAGCAACTTCTGCTTCATGTTAGCTGTAGAACTGCAATGTTTTTATACTTGATTTATATATACTGGATTTCTCAAAAATCCAGCTCGACGTAATAATCAGGATACTTGTACTGCAACAAGGACACCAAGATTCAATTTTCCACTAAGCCAATACAATCACAAGTTGATACCAAGAAAGCCTCCGTGCCTCACTCACTGTACAGGTTGATATGAAAATAGTATTTAGACAAGCGTTACACTGAATCCTGGAAAGGAGCTGAGGAAAGAAACTTTCAATTTCAGTTCCACAAAGCTGTATTTTGCTCAGAGCAAAGAGATGCAACAAAGTAAATTTCTCAGAATCAAAGTCCGTATCCAATATCAACTGAAGCCAGGGAGAGTTTCACTTCACCTGGTAAAGCAGTTTTATTTTCAAAATACTTACAGATGGACCAGGTTCTCCAGGGGGTCCAGGATCACCGGGGAACCCAACAGGGCCCTACAGAAATTAAAAACAAGATAAAACTAATGAGCGTCAGGAAAAAGTAATTGCAAATAAGACATTTTTATTGATACATAGGCTCTGAGAAGATACAGCCTCTAAAACAAAAATAGTTCATACGATGCTCACAAGATATTTCGGGATATAACTTCCTTAAATCCAACAAGAGTGACCAATGTTAAGAAATTTAGGAAAATATTTTTTTATTTATCGATTTATTAAATTTCTATGCCACCCTTCTCACTGATACAGCAACTCTGTCTACAATAAATCTACCTGACAGCACTCAGAATTGCTTTATAGGGAGTTGAGAAAATACAGTTAAGAAATGAAACAGGGCTCGGTTATACTTATTTTTAAATCTTAATATATATATTTTTTTGGGGGGGGGAATTAATATCTTCACTCACTGGATTTCCCTTTGGACCATCATCACCTGGAGGTCCTTTAAGTCCAGGAGGTCCTGCTGCTCCAGGTGGCCCAGATTCGCCTTTTTCACCTCTTTCACCTTTTGGACCCTGCAAAAAAGAAGAGTTTTTAATGGATATATAGATTGTTTAAAACAAGTAGGGAGTAACCAAAAATAATAATCTATAAAAAATCTCAGTAATGTTGAAAATATATTTTGAGCTGAGAAATGAAGAAAGCACTCCAAAATTTCCCAACAAAATCTGTTCGGAAAAGAAATTCATTTCTGGGGAGGTTTGAAAACGATCTTAAGTGCAAGTGATTGTAAATTAATTGTAGAATTCTTCATGATAAATCACTGAGCGAAAAGATTTTCTGAACGTATGCAGTATGTAGAAGTATGATGCTAATATTTAGGAGTCCTGTTTTATGATTAATGAAAACTGCTACTTCAAGAAAAATGGGACCATATGCAATAGGTCTCTCCTATGAAGTTCTCTGTAGTATGAGTGTCACTGTGTTTAAAATGCTGATGGAACATAAATTTAGAGCTGTACGTCAAATGTTAGAAGTAGCAATAGCACTTAGACTTATATACCACTTCACAGTGCTTTATAGCCCTCTCTAAGCAGTTTACGGAGTCAGCATATTGCCTCCAACAATCTGGGTCCTCATTTTACTGACCTTGGAAAGATGAAAGGCTGAGTCAACCTTGAGCCAGTGAGAATTGAACTGTTGGCAGTCAGCAGAATTGCAATATTGCATTCTAACCACTGTGGCACCCCAGTTCTAATTGAAAAGCCTGTCCAAATAACTGGAAAAGGGCCAAGGGCAAATAAGCCAAGATTATGATAGCAAATGAATCTAATACCAGTTTTCAACATCAATATTAAAAAAAGGCTCAGAGGTGATATGAGTCAGAAAAATTGGTGGAAAAGACAGGCAAATATCACACAAATTGACCAACAGACCCTGCTCCTTGAAATTATCTTGCAATAAAAAAAAGTTCGCTTCAGATTTTTGCTATGTAGATCAAGTAGCAAAGAGAACTTATTTCATCACTAAGAATCACCAATTTTAATAAGAAACCTTTCCTGGTCCATTGAAGGGTGTCATAATGAAATTATGTGTACATTTTGGCAGAAAGAAACAGAACATGTTACTATCTCAAAGCACTATAGAGAAGCTACAGTACAGTCACTTCTACAAAACCCACTGGAAGAAAAAGTGTATATACTTACAGTTGTGCCACCTTCTCCAGGAGGCCCAGGATTTCCAGCTTCTCCAGGCTCACCCTATGAATATTTAAAGACAGAAGTAATACATTATATAGTGACTCTTGTCTTGATTACTTCCATTTAATTTAATATTTTGATTAAATTGTCCTTCTTGTTAAAGGACAAATACTACTCTATATCATCTATTAATGAACTCTTCTTCAATCTTAAAAAAAACAATCTTGAAATAAATCCTTGAGAAATCAGGAAATGCTAATAGAAAATTATTTCAAAATAGCTGGTTAGACATTATGTTAGGTATTCAGCCTAAGGAAAGACTAATAAATAAACATAGTGACAATAAATAAAACAACATGCTGACAGTTAACAAACTGTTCATTCCTGGTCTCAAAAGCAAACATAGCAGCATTTATTAGTGATGATAGGTCTTCATTAAACCATATGGCTTATCTGACATATATAAACAATCTATGAAAAGGCAACATGTATACCCCATTAAAGAAATGTTTAAGTTAATTTATTCATCTCTTGATCCCATATTGAGAGTTCCATGAAAACCCCTATCAGAAATGAGGAGCAATCAGTGAGCTTCCCTTGGTTTCATATGGAACCGGCTCAATATTTATGATCTTCCTTAGCAAAAAAGAAAAAAAAACTTGATTTTTGCATGTTTTCTCTTGGCTGATAACATAAATATGTAATTTACTACCCATCTGTATGCTACAAGTCACTGATTGCAGTAGATACAATAGTGATGTATCACTACAATAGTGATGTAGATAGATAGATAGATAGATAGATAGATAGATAGATAGATAGATAGATAGATAGATAGATGAGAGAGAGAGACAGACAGCCAATGCGATGAAATGAAACATTATTGCATTGCTGTCATGAATATTTAATTAAATTATATTTATGTTGCAATACATGTCTCTTTAGGCAGCTAATTATTGGTTTACATGAAGTTCCACAGCATTAAGGAACGGCTGTCTATTAATATCAGTCAATTTACTACTCAATAATTTATTTTTATACTTGTGTTTTTTAAAAAGTTGTAAAGCTGTTTAAATTTCAGAATAAAAGTCAGAATAATTCCATTATTTATTTATATATTATTCACATGTACTGTATATAGCTGCTCGTCCATATACATAAGCCTGCATATAGATGGGTGACTTTGAATCCATCTTGATTTCTGGCAACTGCTTGGACAAATCCCAGCAGTTTTCTTGGCAAGATTTCAGAAGTGTTTTGCCATTGTCTGCTTCCTAGGGTTAAGGGTGAGTGACTGGCCCAAGATGACATCTGCCAATTTATATTTAAAGGGGAACTCATGGTCTCCTGGTTTCTAGCCTGATGGCTTAATCACCACACCAAACTATCTCACTCTCTCTATAGAAAGACAATCATATATAGAAACTCTTAATATAAAGTATATGTCAGCATCTGGCATACCGCCTATGGAAGGTCATTCTATAGAAATGTCTGTGGTATCTTCTGCCTTCCCACACAACGGCACTGGTTTATAGAATTGACCAATTTCATGGAACATAGTGGAATAGGCAGTCAGTTATAATATGGAATATACTGAAAGAATTCTAAGGCTGTAGTTCTATTCCCCTGGAATAGCATCCCAAATACCACAGGATATATTGAATTTCCTGTTCCAAAATCAGAAAGAGTATGCAGGATTCTCCTGCCTTGTCACTTTAAATGATTTCTGAGAACTTTGAGGTTAGGAAAGCAAACAACAACAACAACAACAACAACGGAATGTCAAGGTCTTACAAAGCTAATGGAAGAGTTATATCTCATATTGGATATGAAAGTGGAATTAGTTCCATAAGAAGAGTGCAAGAATAGTAATTGGATCAAGATTTGGAGCACCATGCTTATTATTTCTACGTTGTATACATACAGTATAAAACTGTTATAATTAGAATCAGGTCACTGAGAGATAAAGCCTAATAGTCTCCCTTTTGATTAGCAGGCTGAAGTCTTTTTTAAAAAAATTCTTCCTTGTGGAATTCCTTTTAATTGAAGATGCCAAGACAGAAACTTTAATCAATGTATTCAAAGCATAACTTTTTGTTTTAAAGAATGCTACCGGCACTTTTTGAAAAATGGCCTTTTAAGAAAACCTAGTCTTCCCTACCTAAGCCTAGCTCCATTAGATCATATTTGAATCAAGTGCATCCACACTGTCAACTTCCAATCCATTTCACAATATTTTAAAGCCTGAACTTGGGGGGCGGGGGGAGTGAGTTGGTTTTTAAGTGGTTAATGTGCATGTATAATATTGGTTGTTCAGAAGTCAAATCTAGTCTGAGAAAGACAGAAAGCATTAATGATTCAGCATGACCCTCAGAGTTTTACAGCACTATCTTTGGCCTATATGATTGCATGAATAGCAAAAAGAAAGAACAATCTAGCTAAACCTGCATGGCATTAACTAAAGCAAAAAAAAAAAAAAAACCAAATAAAAAAAAACCCCTTTGTATTTGAATGACTTTTAAAAAAAGGTGTACATGATAATTTCCATGAAAATCACTATGGAATAATGTAAAATCCTGTGGTACTTCTCATCGTTTTATCCATATCTTTAAGAAATGTATTAAAAATCTAGCTGCTATGTATGAACGGAATCTGACAACACAGCCTTCTTTAACATCAGTACAAGAGTAAGACAGAAAGAGTGGTGTGGTGGCCTAGAAGTGGAACTCTCGCCTCACCATCAGGAGGCTGTGAGTTCAATCCTAGGTAGAGGCAGATATTTCTCTCTCTGAGCACAATGAGAATATATCTGTTGAACAAAGCTCTACATTGGCAGCCGGTCGTTAAGTGCTCTGCTAGCTCCATTCAGATGCCCAGACTCCACTCCACAAGGAATTATGGGGTCATTAAATGATGATGATGACAGGAGTAAGACAGAGATGTATACTGTCACTATTCTTGTTTCTCCTCTCCATGGACTTTGTTTTTCAGAGAGCAATGGATATCCCTATCTTTGGCATCCCATGGGCAACAACCTATCTAACACATTTAGATTGTGCAGATGACATCGCATTGCTTGGTGAAACAAAGAGGTACTTGCAATAAATGCAAGTTTAGATAATGAGGCCAATGAGAGTGGCTTGCATATAAATTTTGAGAAGACCAAGTTTATACAAGTTGGACGTGCTCAGGACAATATGCCTATAACAGTCTGTGGCCAGGCTATGGAACAAGTCCAACAATTTATTTATCTTGGTAGTATTATGTCTATGAATGGAGGACATTCACCATCAAATTAGAATGGCAGCAGCCGTGTTTCAACGCATGTACCCAATATGGTCTACAAAGATAAAACTCTTCAAGATTGTTGTTATACCAATTGCAATATGCTTGTGAAACATGGAAGTGTACAATCAAGATGATTAAATGGTTAAACGTTTTCCAACAATGTTGCTTTAAAAGAATCCTCCACATCTCGTATTGGGACCACATCACTAATGAAGAGATACTGCAAAGATCAGATTTAGAACACTTATCGAGAAGTGTGATTGAATGTCGTATCTTACATATGGCTAAAAACCGGCATTCAAAAATTGCTTTACGTTGGATGCCTTCAGGAGGAATGTCTATGGAGATTCTCAGTCATCCAGGACATGGTTGTCCCAAAGGTGCTTTTTCAAGAGGCAACTGGACGTTCTGGTTTTTCTTTGAAGATGTTTGCTTTTCATCCAAGAACCTTCTTCAGCTCTCAGAGAAGGATGATGAGAAGCGAAACGTCTTCAAAGAAAAACCAGAACGTTCAGTTGCCTCTTGAAAAAGCATCTTTGGGACTTGAGGGGGAAAGAGAAGCCTCAGAAAACTTGGCATCAAACACTTAAGGAAGATCTTAAGATTATTAATGTCCCTTGGGACAATGCAGAAGATGCTGCAAATGATAGAAACCACTGGAAAACTCTTGCTGCCCAATGTACTCTGCATGGGACTCACTGATGATAATAGTTCCTTCTTGTGTTGTTTTTAAAATGTGATCAAGTGCATTTGGGAGCAAGTATACCAAAATGTTTGTTTGTTTTTCTATTTACATTGGACCATGAACTGTAATCTCTGGGATGATGAATATAGCATGAGAGAAGCTTTACTGTAAAACAAGAGATGTTACTACAATTGCAGCATGGAAAGAGACAAAGAAATTGAAAATTGCTGTATGATTTTATGGTGCGAGGAATATTCCTGGAATGTTGAACAAGTTTCAGACCTTGAATTTTGTAGTAGCTTGGGTACCCACCACGCAAATATTTGCATAGCTTCTAAAACTAGAAAGGCTGATTCAAATATAAAGAGGATGGTTTGTATATGTCCATTTCCTTTGACACAATGCTAACAAGAAAGAGGTTTTGTTTGACGGGCATCTAGGAAAAGGAAGATAAAGCGATGAGCGTTGTAGAATCAATATCTTGCAATGGATGTCAACATTAGAGCAACAGAGCATTAAAAATAGATTGAAATAGGAAAGGTAAAATCTTTACTTACTTATTCTATAGTCTTCTTAAAAATGAAGAACGATGGCACCCACATTAAATAGTTGGTCCTTCTTCTGTGTTCTTTTGAACACGGAAGAAAAGGCCTGGAGCCTTTTGTCTCCATTTCTGGCAATGATTAAATAATGATTCCTTATTTGTATGACCTGCACCTTTGGTCAATGTTATTGCACAATGAAAGATCTGAACTGGAGGGTAAAAAGTTAGATAGTACTTCAAAAAGAATACAGGAAGAATTTGTTTGATGTCAAATTTCAGACATGGAAAGAAAGGGAAGATCAAGGACTTCAACTCAGGCCAAGAAGATAAAGACTGGAAATCTTCTCAAAGATCTACCGGAAATCTGGTTTATGAGTTTAAAAAAAAAAGAGGAAAAAACAATTTGATTTTTAGGTATTAATTATTACTCTAGAACTATATCATGTTATTTTCAGTCATGTACAATGACATAACATTAAGTGAAGTTATGTTAGTCTAAGAAATATCTATACGTCAATATTTCATATACAACGATTTGAATTTACAATGGCACTGAAAAAAGTGACTTTCGACGGGTCCTTGCACTTACAATTGTTTCCACATCCTCACAGCCACATGATCAATATTTGACAACTGCCATGTATTTATGATGGCTGCAGTGTCCTGGAGGGTCACATGATCACTTGCAACTTTCCCAGTGGGTTTTTGATATTCAAAGTTAATGAGGAAAGCTGCGTTAGCTTACAACTGCAGCAAAAAATTTTTTTGTAAAAGATGGTATATCTCGCTGAATAATGGCAACACTTAGCAATGGAAGTTCCACTCCCAATTGTGCCATTAGTCAATGATTGTCTGTACTGTAATGTTTCTATAATACAAAATTTTAGCCCATATTTGATTATATAGTATTCTTTCCAACTTGACATCCTGTGAGAAATGTTGATTCTATAAGTCACAATATTCTTAACCAACTTTAAAAAGCCATATGGCTAGGAACTTAGCAATTATAATCCAAATTCACCTCCATAATACCAGGATCATGCAACTGATGTGGTCAGTCCTTCTGAATACATAGAAGTAGATACAGAAAGAGATGTAATTTCTCTTAGATTCTATAAACTTGAAATATACAATTTCAGTTTTCAGGGTCCCAATTCTTGAGTGGAAATGTTTAAAATACAAATAAAGGGAATCATAATGTAACCGTTCCCATATTCTCTTTTTTTTTATGTTTAAGTTATATTTTTTAAAAATTGAGGAGGAAGGGATCTTCACAGTCAAAAAAGATGGGAAAGAAAGTTTCAAACCTATCTAGATTCTGGTAGATTCTGAATTTGACAAATTCAAATTTTAGACATGTTTTAGATTAGATTATATCTGCTGGAACAATTTACTAGTTAAGAGCCCTATTCTTCAAATTTATTGTGACAATGCCAATTCCACACAATAGGATTAGAGTTATGGCTGTAGTATATTCAATTTGTTTTTATAGAGAAACATTTTTTCATTAAAAAACCCCACAATTCTTTACGTCCCCAACAAGTTTACAAAGAATTTTAAATAATAATTGAACAAAGATAACTATAGTTTTGACACCGCTGCACCTACTGTACTTCCTTCGGATTATATATATAAAAGGCAGTAATAATAATGTAGCACCTGCCACATAACCAGCCAGATTTAACAATTATCAATAAGAAAGAGAAAAAAAGTCTGGATAGTGGAGAGACAGTAGTCAGAATAGAAGAGAAACAACTGGGGGTAAAAAATCACAAAATGCCAAGATCTACAAATAGGAGTAGAACAACTATGAAGAAGAAAGCAAAGATAGTACCAACAGAAATGGGTGTCTTGGGTGCAATTCCAAAACATTTGGAGTACCACTTGAATACCATTGACATTGACAAAATCACCACCAGTCAATTGCAACAACTTACATCCAGCGATGATACCTTTAACATCATGAAACAAACAACATCTGCCTATGCCAGGAAAGGTATTCAAGGTGGACAAAAAGGTTCACTCCAATCTAAACATCTGTCTGACTCCACAAAACATCTGTCGGGTTCAACAAAATGTTGAATCCAACCTAAACATCTGTGCGACAATAATGACATATTTTGTCACAAACATCTAATGCACGCAGCAAAACAAACCCTAGTCTATGGACACTTATGGAACAAGATATTGATTAGATGCGATTTTACACATATGCCCTAAAAAGTAACCATCACTGAGTTCATAAGTAGATATTTAGGATAATGTATTTTTGTTGATGGAGATTTATGGACACTACAGTCCAATCTCTCGGCAAAACATCAGGGGGATATTTCCTATTCCATAAGGTATAAAATGATTAAAAGCATTCACTGTGGTTTCTTACCTTCTGACCAACTCCTCCAACAGAGCCAGCTGAACCTGATGGACCTTGAGGACCCTTGGATGAGAAGAATATTTAAGGTGAGTCATATGTTAATTACGCCTTAAACTACATACATGTATATACATGCATAAACATCATCAGATGTTCATGTATTTCTTACATCTGATCCGCTTGGACCTTGAGGGCCTCTAGGGCCAGGGGGACCTGGAGGACCCTGCAAAAGAGAAAACACAAACAAAATTACAAAATTATAAGTCTGGTCCAAAGGACAAGAGGAAATGGGAAAAGTAAATTTAACTTGCTTCTTATTTTGAACACTCTTTGGTGAATCAACTTTATGGGACATTTAGAGAAGAAAGAACAACGTCTTACCATTGGACCAACATCGCCATTTTCACCTTTTTCACCTGGGGGCCCAGGAAGACCCTAGTGATAAGAAACAGCAATAGAAATACATAGTATTAATTATAGAATAGCTCAAATAATGGCACATGGCAGAAAATATTTTCTAAACTAACATTTGAGAAATCTAGATTTCCTTAGTGTTTTTTACTTCCACCAAAGTTCTAAAGTGAACGCATAAAAGTGAACTCCATCTTGCATTTTTATCTCATTTTACTAACTGAATTTGCACAGCCGATTCCTGAGAATGGTTCCCGAGGAACTCCCAAAAAATGCCACAAGTTAAAACATAAAACACAAAATGAAATTATTCTAAAATGCATTTCAAGCACAGTTGTTTAAAGATGATCTCCATGATAAAAGATATATTATTTAAAAGGCTCAGATAAAGAATGTTTTTCCTGGCACTGAAATGTATGGTAGCCTGGCAAGAAGTTTCTTAAGTGAAGTACAACTATTGAAAAATGCATCTATCCTGATGCTTATCATGTCAGGATAAGCATCAGGATTTAATTTAATAGGAGCAAATTGCTTAATTTGAAGCAGTCTGGATATTTCTGCAAATTTTATTATTAGATTTTTATCCAACCTTTATTACTTTATAAATAACTGAAGGTGGTGAACACTCATAATGTTCCTTCCTCCCCCTTTTGTTCCCTACAACAGCCCTGCGAGGTGGGTTGGACTGAGAGAAAGTGACTGCCCAAAGTAATCTTCCCAACTGTTTTCGCCCTCCCCAGACTCCTAGAGAGGCCCTGGAGGCTGGGACAACAAAAAAAATGCCCTTCCAGTTCCACCAGAAGTTGGCAAAGGAGCCATTTTCAGTCTCCAGAGGACCTCTGGGGGTGGGGGGGAAGGCTGTTTTCGCCCCCCCCCCCGACTCCTAGTCTGGAGCCAGGTGAGAGAGAAAAACGGGCCTACCGGGCCATCGTGTGCCAGGAGCGGAGAGAACAGGGGGATGGGGTTGCGTGCGCATGCACGGGGGCAGAGCACATAGAATTATGGGTGTGGGCACACGCACACATGACCCTCCCCCTGCCCTGACCCCCCCTCCCCCCTCCTGGCACACAATGGCAAAAAGGTTAACCATCACTGGTATACTCAATCCAGAAGCCAAAGTCATAAATCATAATTTTAAATTTTGACTTTAAAATCTGCCAAAGCACTTATATAGCAATTGTATATTATGATGTCAATACTGTCAAACTTTAGTGGAATCTAATATTTAAGAGGTCTGTTATGCGAAAAACTCACCTTAATGGCTCAAGTTATATGTGACATGCTGTCTATATTTTTTCCATTTCTAAAATAATGTCCTTATCCTTCTACACATACAAAATCTTTTTTACATCAAGCAATAAAACATTCATCTTTCAAATATGATAATTATAGCTTTTAGTAACATCATTAATGATCAAAGAATATCTCTCTTTTGCTTTTTATAATGCTCAAAAAAATTTAACTACAAATTTATTCTACCTTGTTTCTACATTTAATTCAGTACTGGCCTTCAAGCACAAAGAAATTCCGGCACAATTCCCTTAATATTTTTTGCAAGTTTTTCCCCAAAATATGAGTATATTTTTTCAAAAATCGAAGGACAGCACTGAAAATAAATGTGAGAAGTACAGAAACAAAAAGATAATTGCTTCTAGTGATGGCATAAGTAAGAAACTGCAAATTATGTTGATTAATATTAATAAGTAAGGCAAATTCAGGTTGCTCCCACTCTTACTAAATATGCAAGAAGAAAAGGTTATATAACAATGGCTTTTTATAAGCCATTTTTAATCTAATATATATGAGACAAACTTTCTTTTCCTGTTGTATCATTTGTACAGCTCATTCCAATAATTTGGAAGTTGAATAGACTTTGCGACATTTAAACAAAGAAACTATAATGAATGGTAATATGCATAATGAAATATATTCATTGATTGTGAATAATGAAGAATTGTAGAGTCAATAAAAGCTTGACTTATTACCAGTATCTAAAGATAATTTAATGGCAGGTGTTATGAATTATTTAAAGACACAGTAAATAGATGTTGATCGCTGGGTGCATAGCACTGAGTTCTGACATTCATGAGCTACGCTGCTCTTGAATTCATTCAGAACTTCAGATTATTTGAACACTCAGTCACTTGGGAGAAGTTGTCTTTCTTTTCCATTGACTGCAAGATTTATTGTTGTAGTCTTATTCGAACAGTCTCTCGATGTGCATTAGATGCATGTAACAGAGCTTTATAATGGGATGTTTTTCAGAGTGATACTTCAAGAATCAGGTTCAAATTGTTCACGTTAGACCCAAGTGCTAAAGTCAATAGAATCTATTCTCTTTTCCTATTTAAAAGACAAATTGGGCTTGAACTGAAAGAATATGCTTAGAAAGGAAAATAGGAAAGTCCTGGCTCACTAGGATATTGGACAGTTTTATGCTCTAAGTTTTAGGTTGGAATTGTAGCAGATTTCTAATAAAATAGTCAACAGAAAACTGTTGGACCATGAAGCATAATATATGTTGTACCCACCCATCTCAAATATATGTCCTCCACAAATATTGAAATTATAACTCTCAGAATACAAAGCCAGCATGAATTTTAGAAGGATATCAGGCTGGGGAAGCCCGTTATACATTTTACACAAATTCTCCTGTATTCCAAGACTATGTGTCATTCTTTTTTTTCCAGATTGACTGTGTAATGTTGGCAAATCATGCAAAATGTAGAATCTTGTTTTATGCAAAAAGTATCCACTGAATTAACTATTAAAACCAACAGAAATTTGGAGACCACTTAAATGGGCACAGCATCTCACCTATAATATCATTCTTCAAAATTACTATAGATAAAACCTTCATTAAGAACCTTAAATTCTTAATGAAGAAATATTGCTGGTAGAAAATTGAGACATTCACTAACTAAAAGACTTGACTGCAGTTTACAGTTCTGCTTTACAAAACTGAAAAAAAAAATGAATAAAATCAAGCTTCACATTCAAAATAGTGTGTGAGTTACAGTTCATCTTCATGCCAAAAAGGGTGGGTGATGGGCTTAGCGTTCCTACTAAAATAAACAGATTCAATTGGATTAAAGGATAATACTTTGATGTAACTAAATGTAGAATGAATACTTAGTCACTGATTTATGTGGAAGATATTATATATATGCAAGTATTATTTTACAATCATGATTACATGGTATGGGGCATGATCCAGATAAAATGCAAGGATCCAAGGGTTACTTGTTTATTTGAGCGCTCCAAGATACGTTGACAGTTGCACAACATAAAAGTTTCGTAAATTATTATTATTATTAAAGATTTAATCTTCAATTCGATTCACAGTCTGAGACTGGTAAAAACTTAACAGTTCAAGTCTAACCAAGACCCTAAGAGCTATTAAGGTAATATCTGAATATACAGGCAGTTTTTTGCAAAAATATTCAGATCTGATACGCTCAAGTATCTAGGCAACCCTTTGGTATTGCTCCAAGGGCTTCTATTACTATTGGTACAACCACTGATTTCTTCCTCTAAAAACTGCTCACATTTAATTTGCTGCTGCTGCTGCTGTTGTTGTTGTTGTTATTATTAAGCAAAATTGAAACTTGCCTAGTTCTGCTCACTATCAGTTCTAGCCTCTACTCTAATTTGCACTATAACTTCCAAATACCGTATATACTCGAGTATAAGCCGAGTTTTTCAGCACGTTTTTTGTGCTGAAAAACGTCCCCTCGGCTTATACTCGGGTCTATACGGCTTATACTCGAGTTTTTTTTTTTTTTTTAAGCCCCTCGGCTTATATTCGAGTATATACGGCTTATACTCGAGGTTTTTTGTTTTTTCACATTTTGCGGACGGTAGCGGAAGCCCTGCCGGTGCAGTGAGAGGGCGGGGCGGGGGAGCCGCCAGCCTTCTCAGCTGAGGGAGGGAGGGTTTCCCCAACCGGTAGGTGCCTCATTTCCCACCCTCGGCTTATACTCGAGTCCCCAGTTTACCCCAGTTTTTGGGGTAAAATTGGGGACCTCGGCTTATACTCGGATCGGCTTATATTCGAGTATATACGGTACTTTAAATATATCAATAAACATTACTTGATGATGTTTGGCAAATTACCATTATTGTATTCTACAATTGTTATACAGATAGTCCTCCACTTAAAACCACAATTGAGCCAAAAATTTCCATTGCTTCATGAGACATAGTTAAGTGAGTTCTATTTTATATTTTAGCCACAGTTTTAAGCGAATCACTGCAGTTGCTAAGTGAATCATGTGTTTTTAAGCAAAACTGGTTTCCCCGTTGGCTTTGCTTGTTGGAACCCAGCTGGGAAGGTTACAAATGGTAACCACATGATCCTGTATGTCACGTCTGCAAATAGTAATTGATGATAAATACATTCCAGTAGCCAAGTGCCCAAATTTTGATCACATGACCATGGGGATGATGCTACAATGGACGTAAGTGTGAAAACCAGTCATAGATCACTTACTTCAATGCTGTTGTGACCTCAAACAATCACTAAATGAATGGTTGTAAATCAAGGACTACCTGTAAAAAGAAATGTATGCTGTCCAAAGCTACTTATAGGAAGGGCATGATATAAGTATAAATAAAAGTGTATACTTGATTTTCCTATAGATACTTCTGGGGGACGGGGAAGCTGGGAGGTGTGTATACATTGCATTTTAAAGCATTAAATATCTCAGGAAAGAAAAATCACACAGATGTCCTAAGAATTAGGACAACTGTGGTCACAATGCTTTGAATGAATTATTACCTACAAATTACTTGCTTGCAGATGTAACTGTAGAAAAAGTAAAGAGCTTCCTGTTGAAGATGCTAGAATCTCATCAATTACTATTTGCTGACATGACATGCACTAACAACCAATCTAGCAGTTTGTTATTAAGATTTATTGAGCCATAAACCTGTCTTTTGTATCTCAAACTTAGGTCGTCAATTAATGTGATAGTTTAATTTTTCAGTCTGTCAATAGTACCATTACAATTATGGGAGAATAGATGTGTCTAAGGTTAAGTATGCTAATTATGTTCAAATTTGTTCTCAAGCACAGTCTTGATATGCTCACACTTAAATATCCCCACTGTCAAAACCTCTATCCTAATTCATGTTCTGAAGAATTTGATGCTGGCGTGCGGTTTTTAAAATTTATCTTTTCTTTACATCACTTCAATTTATTATTGTTGTTCATTTTTATTTTCTTTCTGTAAGAGGTTGAAGAGGTGATTTAAGAATACTGAATAAATGTTTGAATTATTTTATTTTGTTTTTTAGATAACATCTATGGTCTTTTATAACAGGGATCTCCAACCTTGGTCCCTTTAAGACTTGTGGACTTCAACTTCCAGAGTTCCTCAGCCAGCTTTGCTGGCTTAAAGGGACCACAAGTCTTAAAGGGACCAAGGTTGGAGACCGCTGTTTTATAATGTGCTTTGGGAGTAATGGTTTCATTACACACCTTGGAAACCTTAATTATATCTGATTGGCTCTACTTATATCAGCTATTATAACTATAACATCCTTTAGATGTAAGAAGCTTGTACATCCCTATAGGTAGGAAGTTTTGCTGAAGGTTCTGATGAGTTTTCCTATTATTTTTTTAGAATGAGAGATTCCACAATAAAAGATATAGAAAGAGGGACATCATATTTTATCAGATGAACAGTTAACAAGGTTCAGATATTCCAGGAAAAGTCTTTAAAAGAGCAGCCTATTTACAAAAAACTTAAGACAGAATCAGTTGCAGTATTTACCACAGGTTTACTACTAAGATTGGAAGAAACTCTGCTATTAAATGGTAACACTTTAAAATAATGATTTGTATTATTGAAACCTTTTTTCGTATATATGATTGCAAATGTATCAGACAACATGATGATAATTTGGATATATCAAGTAAAATTTGACATCAAGGAATATTCTTCATAACAAAAAGAAAGGTACTTATGTCCTACATGATTTTTCTTGTTATTATGCATTCTGTGCAAACTCTTGATTGCTCAGTGACCCTTTATTAGCACAATTGTGAACACTGATACAAGAAATTATTACAAAGAAAAATGAGATTGAAAGAAATATTTTCAGATTAATGAGTAGCTACCCTTCACACAACCACCACTAAATTAAACTTACATAAAGTATATAACACTTACAATGCAGGAAAAATTTGCACTGTATTTCCATTGTGGAGCAGTTCAAAATGCTAAATTCATCAGCCACTTTACTAAAATAGCAATTTCATTATCATGCAACTTTTAAATTGTTGCATTTTTTTAAAAAAAATGTTTAATGTTTTAAAAACATGTTTCCTTTCTTATCCAAAACATTTTAATACCTATTCTTAAATAGAAAAGTGTTCCAGATGTTGCACTGAACTGAATCAATTTTACACTGGAATGTATTTTACTTTGTAAAGTAGGCAGCAGATTGACTCATTAATTCCCTTCTGGAGCTTTGAAATGAAACAGCTGTGCCTGCAGAAAAAAATCCTGGGAAAGCCCTTGAATAATGAGGATTGCTTTTGTCTCCTATTTCTTTATGGACGTCCTGATGAGAGATCCAATGTTTTGGGGTAGCTTACCATCCCTTCCACACACGTAATGAATTTTGTAGTGGAGGATAATTATGATCCAAACCTCGCCTTTAAAGAACTCAGTAGGCACCTCCCTATCTCTGCTTTAGTGCTTCATCTGCAATTCTAACAACTTTAGAATGGTGATTTAAGGATTTATTTGTTGTCACTGTCAGTACTCTGTATTGTTTAGTATGTAAAGTAGCCTCTATTGTTCAATAGGCTCACTTTACAATAGATGAAAAAAAATGAAGAAGGATAATACAATAAAATATACCTGAAGGCCAATAGGTCCTGGAGGACCAGGGAAGCCACGTGCACCTTCATCTCCTTTCTGTCCAAACATCCCTTGTTGTCCTCTTGGACCAGGCTCCCCATCACCTCCCTGTAAATTAAAATAGGTTTAACTGACTCAAAATGTAAAGTACGTCCCAACAATTTCAGCTCTGTTAGTTGTATAAAAAATGCGGATCTAGAAAATGGGGGAGAACTCCCTCCCCAGATTCTGAACCCAACTCTGTGAGCTACGAAAACATCTCATTGACTTCAGTCGCGCTAAGGCAGCTTAATCATGTACAAGATTGCTCGCTTTACCTCATTTCTTGCAAATGATTCCATAAATTCAACCCTGGGAAACAGACATTCTAACAGAGTAAATAGTGACGGGGTTCAGATACTTGTCACAGAAATACAGAAAGCACCATGTATTAGCCAAGAGCAGTTTGTCTTGCTCAGGGAAAAAAAAAAAAAGCTAAATACATGGATAATGGTGCTGTCTTTCACAGTTATCTGAAATCGTTACAGAATTTTCTTGATTAGATATTACCCTGAAAAAATCCTAAGGGATGCAATCCATAATAGACATGTGGCTGGTTCACAAAGACAGATTTTAAAATGAATGCAAAATTAAGCAATGGGTTATGTACAGTACATGAAACACCTGTGCAATATGTAAAGCCATTGAAAAGGATGCTTTTTGTGCTCAATGAAGAGCCAAAAATGTGTTTTTTTTTCTTTTGCGTTGTCATACTAATGAACAAAGGAAGCAGAATGGCATTGATTTAAAGCTTATATTAACCTTGCAGGTATGCAGTCATAGAGTCCTGGAAGGTGTTTTTTTTTTTTAAATCCAGGTTTTAAGCTGTGTAAATCATTTCTAAACCTTTTCAATGAACAGTGAGATTTTTTTTAAAAATAGAAAAAGTTCTGAAGAATTCATCTCCAATTTGTAACAAACAGGAAACTTACAGCTATTCCAGGAGCGCCAATAGGACCCTGAAGACCAGGTGGTCCTGGAGGTCCCTGAAAAAAAAAAACCATTATTACATTATTCAAATATACATCTTACATTATTCAAATATAACACGCATTACCATCTTTCTTTGAAGAATTGGAGCTCAAGGTTTATTACATTCACTGAAGCAGACCAATGTTCTGAAGTTGCTTTTCTTTTTTTCTTTTTTTGCATTTTCTCAATGCATCGGTCTTGCTTTTCTAATAAACAGGTTTTAGTATTCTAGCTTTTTAATTTACTCATTCATTTGCACCCTTTCTCTTCAGCTGAAAGGGCAGAGATGTTTGCAGACAGCAAGCACAGTCTTCTTCTCAGATTTAAAGTATCAAATAAATTACACAAGAAGAAGGAAAGAGGAAAGCAAATTCAACAGCTTAAGCTAAAGTTCAACACAAAGAGTTAATGCAAACAGCTGGAAAGAAAGGGAGGGAAGGAACTGAAAAGAACTAGTCTTTCAATAAGGACCACTCTTTCCATATAATCCATAATGTAGACCAGGGGTCTCCAACCTTGGCAAGTTTAAGACTTGTGGACTTCAACTCCCAGAATTCCTCAGCCAGCTTTCCTAAGCAAAGCTGGTTGATGGACTCTGGGAGTTGAAGTTCACAAGTCTTAATAATAAGAATAACAACAGAGTTGGAAGGGACCTTGGAGGCCTTCTAGTCCAACCCCCTGCCCAGGCAGGAAACCCTACACCATCTCAGACAGATGGTTATCCAACAGTTTCTTAAAAATTTCCAGTGTTGGAGCATTCTTAAAGTTGCCAAGGCTGGAGACCCATGATATAGACCACAGATGTCAAACTTGCTGCGTCACATTGCAGTCATGTGACCTTTTGCAATGTTTTTTCCATTCACAGAGCTGGGTTGGGCATGGCCTGGTTGTGATGTATCGGGACTGTGGGCCATCAGTTTGATACCTCTGATGTAGACTGACAGAAAGGGAATGATGACATCTTCACCTAACCTTTGAAATATTGGGCCAGAAATTAACTTAAAGCTCTTCATATTGTTATAGGTAAAGGACATTATCACTAGTAGCCTGCTTTCCTGAAAATAAGACCCAACTGGAAAATAAGCCCTTTCGTGATTTTTTAAGATGCTTGTTACGTAAGCCCTACCCCAAAAATAAGCCCCACTTAAGATCATCAGCCAGACGAACACAATTAGTACCATATTTATCAGAAAATAAGCCCTAATGCATCTTTTGGAGCAAAAAACAATATACTGTAAGACCCAGTCTTATTTTTGAGGAAATATAGTATTTGCTATCAAATAGTCAAACTTGCATAAATAAAATGGAATTTTAAATGACAATAATTACTATTGTCATTTAAATAGTAAATTTGATAGAATATTACTATTCAGTAAATAAGCTGAATAATGTTTTATTTATTTAAAATAAGATTTTATTTTATGACTTGTACATTTCTTGAAAATAGTCCTTCCAGATTGACTTGTTTTTAAGAATGGTAAAACTAAACAAAAGACTTAAATTTAAACACATCAGAGCATCTTGCAATCATATTAAAATGTGCTCATATTTACATGATGTTTATTGAGCAATGACAGTTAAAATGACAATAATTTAGTAACAATTTCTGAAAATGAAAATGATCCATGTTAGGTAATATGACTGAGAACATCCAAAATTTGAGCATTGATACATATTCTGACATATTGTTTGTCAGAATCAACACATGGTTGACTAAAAGTACCAATGTAGAAAAATGCTAACATGAAAACTAAGAAAGAGTAATTACATAGCAGCACCTATAACCAAATGAAATTAGCTACCTGCAGTTTTTACTTTGATTGTAGCCTCCAGGTGAATTTTATTTAAAATATTCTAGTAAATCTCCTCAAAGTAAAATTTGATTCCAAACTTTGTGAAACATAAATATAATACCTTTTCATATACTTCTGAAGTTTTATTTTATTAAAAAAAGTCTTTTAACTATTTTGCTAGAGATCAATAGAATACAGATTATGGCAAATGTATCTAAAAAGTTATATTGTTACTAACTTTTGCAATATTTTTCCAAATATGGAAAATACATACATTTCTTCTTCCATCTTAATACAGTAATGAATAATAAGCACATACGGAAAAGAGGAAAGCAAGGCAGGAAGATTAAACTTTATCATTTCTATAAGAAATAAATTGTAAGAAAATATTTTCAATCCACTCCCCACTATTTTAACATGTCACCAAGATGTCCAAGGTAACTGACAAACCTAAAAACATAATAAGATATGCTGTCACCTAATATTTCAACATTCTGCACTCATAGAAAACAAAGTGAAATACAGTGACAGCAGATACAATTATTATAAGAAAAAAAAAACAAATAATAAAGAGAAAAAAAGGAGCCTCATGTATAAATAACAGTAATTGGTTATGGCAATCAAAATGCCCTTCAAAAATAAATAAAAGTTTTCACAATCTGTTAAATGTCTAAAACAAAGTAAGTCAAGCTAAGAATTGGAAGAAAATTTAATGGAATCCTTTTCTCCTGGTAAGTAGAGTGCCACATACAGCATTTATGAGTGTGACAAGCAGCATCTTATTTCCTACTAAAATAGGAGAAATTGCAGATAATCTGGGGGAGAGATCCATCTACATAGCTCCAAAGTTCAGAAAGTCCAGCAATTATTGTTACTTCAACAGCAGGGAAAAGAACTAGCTTTATTTGAGAATCTGATCCACCACAAAGATCTCTTGGAGTAGTGGTAGCCCAGTGTCTCTGTAGATATAGATCAGGGGTGGGTTCTACTTACCTTTACTACTGGTTTGCATCGTGCCCATGCACGAGCGATTGCCCCACTCATGTGCACGCGCACTCTTCTGCATTCGCAGAAGAGTTTTGATGATATTTGGGTCAATGGGCGGAGCCTCCCGCCAGTTTTACTACCGGTTCTATAGAACTGGTCCAAACCGGGGGCCACCCACCACTGATGTAGATATAAGAATGATGTTGAAACTCTAGAAAAAGTGAAGAGGAGAGCAACCAGGATGATTAGGGGACTGGAGAATAAAACATATGAAGAACGGTTACATGACCTGGGCATTGCTAGTCTAGTGAAGAGAAGGACCAGGGGAGACATGATAGCTGTCTTCCAATACTTGAGGGGCTGCCAGAGAGAGGAGGGGGTCAAGATGTTTTCCAAAGCACCTGAAGGCCAGACAACGAAAAATGGATGGAAACTAACCAAGGAGAGATTCAACCTAGAAATGAGGAGGAACTTTCTGACAGTGAGAACGATCAACCAATGGAATAGTTTGCCTTCAGAAGTTGTGGGAGCTTCATCACTTGAGACTTTCAAGAAAATATTGGACTGCCATTTGTTAGAAATGGTATAGGGTCTCCTGCTTGAGCAGGGGGTTGAACTAGATGACCTAATAGGTCCCTTCCAACTCTGTTATAGATATAGTATCTGAAATAGATACTTTCTTTGGAGGTTTTCCAGGCTTAGGAAGATGTGTAACCACAAAAGAGTTGGGTTATAGGGAAAAAGAAGCTTTGATCTGTCAAGGACAGGGCTAAAAGACACAAGTTGGATCGCATTGAAGAAATATAATGATAATCAAAAACCATTATCAAGGAATATGAAGCCCCTTCTTTATTTTATTAATTAGAAATGTGAATCTTTCTGCAAAAAATAGATATTTTTCCTGTTCGTCGAGAGTACTGATTTTTGATTAAAAAAAAAATCATGCATTTCTTTATTGCCAAGCAATAAAAAAGCAATATAGTAAAGGCAGTGGCCAGAGTGGGGGGAGGGGAATAGAAAAACACTTACATTTTCTCCTTTGTCACCTTTACTCCCTTTTTGACCTGGTTCTCCAATTTCACCCTGTAATCAAAAGAAAGGTATTACATCTCTCTTTAAAGGGCCCGTTTCTTTGTTAACAGTAGTCAATACTGAACTACCTTCAAATGTCACCATATTATTCTCTCTGCCTTTGAGTGGCAGCCTGAGGAGGGCAATTTTGGGTTGATCAATCACATTTTGGTACGAGAGATTTGGCGACATATTGCCCACTAAAGCTCAAAGTGCAGCGTTCTTGCGATAAAATTTACTTTAACTCAATTTTATAATAAGGAAACTGCTACCTTTGTTTTACCCTCACGCCTCCTTCAATATAAAGTTACTATAATTGTGATTGACCAAAGGACAGCTGCTTTCTTCTGTGTGTAAGGTGTTCATGATCATCATATAAAAATATTATTAAGTTTGCATTCAGATGTTCCTCTCTCAAGATAGAAAAAAGCCTTGCCCTGTACACATAATTCCCTCGCTAAGGTGTGAATAAGTGAAAAAGTTAGCAACTAAAAATAGATTTCCATTTCATCTCAAATGACCAGCTTTGAAACATACTAAGATTTATTAACCGTACTTCGAAGTTGGCTGGTTTGTTTCAAACCTTGAAGCTACTTTTTCCTCATTTTTTATTAAATCAGAAATGATAGTTCATTAAAAAGTAGTGTGCACCATTTTGGGGCATATTGAGAAGGTAAGCACATGGGTAAATGAGAAATATAACTTCCATTTTATCAATCTGAGGCCCATACCACTGGCATTACCATCCTCCTCAAATATAAGCAATCTTTTCACCTCCACTATGTGGTGCTTGCTCCCATCCCTTAAATTAATCAGCTTTCTGTTTAGCTGGCCAATGGGGAAACATAGACAATATTATCAAATTGGCTCCCTGTTCTTGCTTTGTATTTGTATTTTTTCACCAGAAACATGCATTTTGTAAAACCCCACATGGCCTTCACTTAGCGGAAGTGGAAAAGCCATTCCTCAGTATATTCATGGAGAATAGAGAGACAGTGGAGTGGATGGGGGAACAAGGTTTAATCTGGAAAAAAGAAGAAAAATACCAATATCCAGGAGATCTTGCTGGTAAGAAACCACCTATCTTGCAACATTAGTGGAAAGTTTGCAAATCTGTCTTCAATATGTTTCCTCTGCAGTAGGAGCTAAACCAATAGATCATTCACTGAACTTCTAAAGCTGCACAGAAACCATTCAAGATGTAGTGACAACAGCGGAAAGTGCCATGTATCTGCCAACCCCCATATATGGAAGGGGCCTGAAACATAATGTCTGGATAGTAATATAATTACGTTTTCATCTATGTAACTTCCTATTTTATTCATAGGCAAACTTCCTATTACTGGAAGTTTGCCCATGAATAAAGAAATAGCTGCTAAAGTATATGCATTGTGAAAGTTGCAGATAGGAAGGACTATCCAGCTGGACTTCCTCTTAGTCTTTCCAAAACAACCGAAAAGAATATTAATAAGGCAGAAATACATGAGAAAGGGAACAGCTGTCAGGAATTATATTCTGCAACCAAGGTTAAATTATCTTCTCCCATGCATCATCTCTCCATGTTTAGCTTTGGTGCAATCAGACTTTTAGAAGGCACCAGTTCAAGGAAGTTGTTGTAGTAAACGTCAAAAGAAACACAGAAAGATAATCAACTGACCTTGTCACCATCTTCTCCAGGAGAACCAGCTGGTCCTGCAGGGCCAGGAAGACCCACCGGTCCCTGTATTCCATCACGTCCGGCTGGTCCCTGAGGACCTTTTTCACCCTGTTTCCAATAAGAAGCCATCGTTCATATTATTGGTGATAAATAATTGGCAGTTCTAAAAGATGAAAGGTTTATAAGATCTTAGTGCTTAGCTCAGAACTATAAATTCTCACTTACGTTGTTAAAATGGTTTAATATTTTTACATATAATTTAATAACGGTTAATTTCTAATCAAAGTTATGCCGAGCATTAATTTGATTTATTTTGGTACTTCTATTGTTCATTTGTAAATGAACACCAATTTTTTCACCAATTTCACCAATTTTTCACCAATATTTTTTTTTTGCTTTTCCTTTTGCCTCCTTTTTTTTAATCACTAGTATTTTTTTTTTTTAAAATGTAGCGCATTATGCAGAATTAAAGGAAATAATGCATCAGCAGAACATGTTAATATTCTGAATGTCACAGGAATCTGGTGAACGAAGGTCTGAATGGAGTCCTGTCATCAGCAGCCTTGTCAAGCTGACTTATTCTCAGATATTTCTCCCAATCAGGTTTATACCAAAATCCCGGTTTGAATCCATTGTGAAATGTCTTTAAGGATTGGTTGAGAATAGTACTATGCTCCCCGGAGTAGGTAAAACAAACGTGTTCAGAAATCAGTGCTATCTAGTTCAATATATTCATCATTTACTTTTTAAGAGTAAAGTCTAAATCACAAAGAAGAGGAGGGTTGAACTATTTTCCAAAGCATCAAAAGGCAAGACCAAAATAAATAAATAAAAAATGGATGGAAACTAACCAAGGAGAGAAGCAACCTAGAACTAAGAAGAAATTTCCTAAAGGTGAGAGCAATTAACCAGTGGAACGGCTTGCCTTCAGAAGTTGTGGGTGTCCCATCTCTGGAGGCTTTTAAGAAGAGACCAGACAGCCCCTTCACTGAAATGGTATAGCGTCTTCTGCTCAAGCAGTGGGTTGGGCTAGAACAGGGGTCTCCAACCTTGGCAACTTTAAGAGTTGTGGACTTCAACTCCCAGAATACCTCAGCCAGGAAAGTTGGAGTTGAAGTCCACAAGTCTTAAAGTTGTCAAGGTTGGAGACCCTTGGGCTAGAAGACCTCTAAGGTCTCTTCCAACTCTGTTATTCTATGATCCTATAAATGGTCTCTTGGACTGTAGTAATATTTAGGGGCTGGTGAAGTGACAGTTTTCTGGATGGAGGAGAAATGCACAATAGGCATTATTATTATTATTGTTATTGTTATTATTTTATTTGGTGCTGTAGAGAGGAATATCACAAAAATATTTTAATGATGCTTCAGTAGGGATTCCTTTTAAAGTTGAAGACTATTTCATGCCTTATTACATGGGGTATGTTATCCTTAACCCTAACTCTTGTGAGTGGAATATAACTCTCTGTTCAATCCTACAAAGCTTGAGTAAATAAATCCCACAAAGCTTGAGTAAAGCCAATCCCTTGAAAATGAGCTTTTTTTAAAAAAACAACAACCCTATGAAGAATCTCTCTACTGTTCCAGAAAGGGATTCATTCCACAAAGGAAGGTGGAGGCAAAGGGATGTATTCAGGACCACTCTAACTGAAATCTTAATTTAAAAGATTTACACAATAAAAGCATGTCAGCCAAGTGCCAAAATACTGTGAGTTAAAGTATCCAAGGGAGTGTATATAAAAGACAGGATGCACAATTGAAAATTCCTGTTGCCCCTTCAACTGCTGACTGTTTCTCTGAGGCTGGGAAACAACCCCCCCACCCAAAAAAAAAAAGAGCTAACAATAAATATCTTAAAGGAAGAATAGGAGTGTGTAGGAGAAATTCTAATCTGAATGTATTTGGTAGATTTTGTACTTCTACTTGCTTGATTGATTATAGTTGTCCTAGTTGAATATGTGAGTGGCAAAGAACAGAATTTAAAATTGTTGATTGGTTGCAATGAGAAACATATCTCCAGGTTTCCTCAGCTTTGTTCTTTAAGCCTTCCACAAGCTTTTATCCCTGGATCTATTTTAGCAAGTTCAGCGACAGCGTTCAGATTTTCCCTCCTTGTTCATTCAGTCATGATAAGGACTCATACATATGAATTTCAGAAATCAGGATGTCATGCCGCAAAAGAGTTTAAATCGCTCGGTAAGCATTGTCTGCATTTCAGAATTTCAATACATCTTTATGATACATGCATTATAAATAACAGGCCAGGAAACAGAAATAAGAATACAAATAACATGGCTTCCTAAAGATTACAGACAAAAATCAAATTGAAAATATATGAAAGAATAAAGAAAAAAACCCTAACCAAACCAAAAAACAAAACAAAACCCTGAATACCTTTTTTTCCCAATTTTATAGCTAATGGTATAAATGTTACCCAAATAAAGCAGGTAATTCAATGTCAGTAAGAGAGGAAAGGGCATGAAATGGAATATTCTCAAATAAAGCACAGCTGCCTGGAAGACTGAACAGCAGCACTGCAACGTATTGTGGCAGGATCCATTTATATGTAGAAATAGAGACAATGCATTTATTTAAGAAACAAGGAATCGTTCTTGAATTAAATGTGAAGAATTAAGCAGTATTAAATAAAGCCATGCTAACTTCCCAAGGTATCTCATTAATTTAAGCTCTATTGACCTTTTTTGAATTCCAAGCTCTCTTCCTCCACTGATATGGGGCTATTGACATAATCTCCTATAGTTTTTCACTGTACTGAATTCAAATATTTGCAGTCATGAGTCACGGTCCTGACTCATAGAATCCTACCATTTTTTTTTTAAGTCAAGACTATGCTGCTATTTAGTTCTCAGCCAATCATACAAGACTAAGGATATAACTATATTCTGTATGAAATTAGTAGTGAAGGATAATAATTTCTCCCAATTACATCAACCCGTCCCACCCGGTCAGGCAGGGAGGGCATGCTGTGTATTTCATCAAAGAATTATGACTGACAGGATCTAGGAAGATATCCTTCTCTGCCATTGACCTAGTCCTAGTCCTTTGGGACAGTTTACCCTCAGAGGTGAACCAAGCCCCTACTCTTAGGACTCTCCAGAAGAGCGTTAAGACTTTCTGGTTCTGCAGCGGGTTCTAAGAATGTTATTCAACCCCATGGATGGCTGGTGGGTTGAGGACATTCTCACTATTTTATTAACCTATTATCTTTGTTAATTTCTTAAGTATGACTTTTTACATTTTACTTGTATATTTTAACCTTGCTTTAACCCTGTTTTTAATCACATTATGCATGTCCCTTATAGTCCTTTTAGGAATGGGGTGAGGTCAATAGTAGATAGTTTTTGGTTAAAGCTTTTGGGATTATGAGAAGAGACCACAGAGTCAGGTAATGTGTTCAAAGCACTGATAACTCTGTTACAGAAGTCATATTTTCTGCAAACTAGATTGAAGCGGTTTAATCTAGATAAATAGAATAGAATAGAATAGAATAGAATAGAATTTTTATTGGCCAAGTGTGATTGGACACACAAGGAATTCGTCTTGGTGCATATGCTCTCATAAAAGAAAAGATACGTTCATCAAGGTACAAATATAAATAGTTCAAAGAAAGGTGTAATGTGATAATATTTGTACCTATTGGAATTTTTGACAAATGGACCGAAGCAAAAATGTCATTTGATTTGAGGGGATTTTTTGGACAAACATGTATCAGAAAAATTGGAAGTTTTTTTCATAAATGAGATTCAAACAGTTCAGAAGTTGTTTAAGTGGTACGATCTGCATCAGAAAAGTAGATTTTTCTGTAATATTTTTACCACCAGTCAAATAAAATCATTTTTACATCCATGTATTACAACAGAATTTTATACATTTTTAAAACATACTGCCACTTTTCCTAAGCTATTCTATTCAGTAGTTTGAGTTTCCTTCATTTCAATGCTTGATGAGCCTCAGTTAATACATTTTACTGATAAGATATATTGGAATTTTCTGTAAGGACTAAAAAAAAAGATAACAGAAGTATGTAGTTTTTAATTTGTGGCATAATTTTAATTGTTACAATTAAGCACTCATCTTAATACTGACACTGAATTTATAATATAAGATTCCCATGAAGCACCTGTTATATTGAATTTCAAGAGTCTTTTTATCTGTCAATATACATTTTCACTTACAAGCTATACATAGTAGGAATAATTTTAATGAAATATGATAAGGAAGGAAAAAAATAAATGAGTGCATTAAAATAGAACAGGGCACTAAGTTTAAAACAAACCTACATTTTAACAAAATATTTTATAACCAAACACAGCCCTTATTGTGTTCATAATTATCGGTTCTGCTTAACCTCTTTCCCTGGGTTTTAAGGGTCTGATAAAGTGTACCAAACTGTCATAGAGTTTAATTAAATTTTTGTAGAACTCTGTTGTAAATACTGTAGAAAAGGAGTATGCCTGGCACATATGCAATAGAAAGGTGCTGGAGTGTGAAGAACTAACATTAGCAAATATGAAAGGTAATAAGTTTTGTAATATCATAGTCTTAACATGTGCTGTCTTCAGAATTACTTACCGGACCTCCTTTTTCTCCTGCAGGGCCTGGGGGACCTTGTGGTCCAGGACGTCCTGGTAAACCAATTGGCCCTGCTGAACCTGCTGGGCCACGTTCACCAGAAGAACCCTTGTATGTAAAGAAGAAGTAACAGCTTATTTTAGGACTGATGTGCTAAACATTCATTCATTCATTCATTCATTTATTCATTCATTCCTGCAAAGTGCCTAAATTTTGGGGACTTCCATGGCATAAGAAGAAGGAGCTGTCTTACATGAAATCATGAAACCTTTGAACCATACATCTTAGTGCTATCTTTTTTGATTGCTAAAATTCCTCAAGGGCATTCCTAAACATTTAACTTGACATCCTGCTAGACTGGAATAATTGGCATGGAATGGAATTCTGTAAAGGTTTTTATTTGTGGCAGTAAGTGCTTTGCATTTTAGGAAATCTTGACAGTCAAAAGCAAAATGATATCATATAGTAAAAAAATAAATGAAGACAAATACTACAAATATAGCCATCAGAATCACTACCATTTCAACATAATTTTCTTTAAAAAAAACACTTCTGGGAAATGAACATTTTTTTCTCGAGCCATAAAAAGCCACTGAATCCTGGTACTGATTTCATATCATTCAAGAAGCAATTATATTAGAATTTATCAGGCAGTGAATGGTTAGAATATCTTAGTATTACTTTCTACTTCCTACACAGGACCAGCTACATCTGCCACTCACAATTTTGTTACTGCAGAAGATGACACTCACATATCTCAAAACTATAGAAGAATTCTGAAAATGTTTGTTAGAATATAGGCCCACTAAAAAAAATTCCACCCTACCTCTATGAAGAATATGTTAAAAATATGAATACTTGGCCTTATAGACATCTGAATTCATTGAAAATCAATTACTATAATGAATGGGCACCCCCCCCCATTAACTCTAGAATCTGCTGCAGGTAAGAAAAACAAGCAAACTCCTGCAGCCCCAATTCATTCTCCACACAGCCTATAATCTCTACCCTTGTCTCCCTCAGAGAAATACTCAAAATATCTGCTTTCCCAGTAAAGCATGTCTGAATATGTGTAAACCAACTGAATGGCCACTATGAAAAAGCCAGCAATCACCTTAGAATTCTAGCCTCTAGGAGGAGAGGGGAAAGTTTATCCAAGCAAAACCAAAGGGAGTTCAGTTCTTTCTGTTTAAAAATCCCTTAGAGGTGAAAAAGAGAGATCCAGGGAAATTAAAGAGCTGATGAAAGACATGAACGGAAGAGAATGCTGAAAACAGTTCTCTAAAAGGGAAATCTTGGGAGTCAGGGATTAAAAGAACACCCAAGGGATCTGGTCTCTTCATGAAGAGAAGAGGTAGATCTTTCTGGTTTGGAGGTGGGGAGTTGGCCAGGTTCCATGGCATATGATGAAGGAAAAAGTTACATCCATTGTAAAGAGTTTCATGTTGGTTTCTTGGGGAATGGAGGTGAAGGATGGGAGTAAGAAACAAACTATGAATCTATTGATTCTTCTTGACTGCTCAGCAGTTTTTGATTTGCTGTGAGATATGAAAACCCAGGGACACTTTTTAATTACAAACTGTGTCCACGCTAGAAGCACCAACCACATCCCTTTTGGAAGAAAGAGACTTTAAAATTTCTGTGCACATTCTGGTAACCTCCGGGTTTTAACAAATGCCTGAAGGGCAACTTTAGAAATTTCAGATAATTCAGGACTTTCGAACCTGATTGGATGCTGAAAGAACTCAAGAAGATCCCTTTAGACTTGTGCTAAAAACATTGTTCTAGCTGCCCATTTATTGCTAGATGTAATATGAAGTACATTTAAAGCCTTACAGTATATAGCTGGGGTCCACAATACTCAAGAGAGCAATTATTTCTGAATGATTCTTCCTTCGGTCATTAAGACCGATTCCTTCGGTCACCGAAGAAGTTCACTGCAGTTGCTATGATGTGTCATGGATTTGTTTTTAAACTTGGAAGTTTAGAGCTTTCTCTATAGCACCTTAAATTACTGAAATGTGCTTCATGTTGTGTTCACAGGAGTTACCTACCAATATACTTACTACAAATAAGTCAATAATTATCGGTTTACCTATGAGAATATATGGTAATATTTTCCATAGTAAGTGCTCACATATAAGCCTACCGGTGGATAAGCACACCCTTTCTATTTTTAATTAATTAACCAATTTGGTTATTTTAATTAACCAAAAATGTACCTTCTGCAGATAAGCCAATTTTGAGGTTTTCTTCTTTCCTTTGGGGTTTTTATGAGTACTAGATTTATTTATTTGTTAGATTTATGTCCCACATTTTTGCTTAGGAGCTCAAAGTGGCATATGTAATACTATCTCTTTCTCTTTTTCTTCACATCAAAAAGCTTGTCAATTCAGAGAGTGAGTATGACCGGTCCAAGGCTACTTTCAGTGGCTGAAGGTAAAAATGAACCTGGGTCTCCCAATATCTTAACAACTATACCATACTGGTTTTCATTTTAGGTAGTCTTGATATTGCTTGATAAAGCAATACTGTCTTTAAAGTACAGTACAATTACATTTGTTTCCTGATTTGTTTTCTTTGACATAGCTGATTGCATGCTTAGAAAGATCAAATCAGAAACAAAACAAAGAATGAAGACCAATTTTAAATATTAACTTGGCACGATTCAAAAGCATATAAAAATATTAGTATTGCTTTGTTTTGATTGGGACTCCCAGAGAGCGAGAATTAAATTTCATAGCAATTACAGCCTTAGCCCATAGAGGTTAGCTTCTATGTTTTGTTAGCTATTCTGTTTTTGGTGGAAAATATGTATATGTTTAAGGCTTCAAAATCTGCAGAAAATATCCTAAACTTGAGGGGGGAAAGGGTTTGGGATTTATACTCTGATTTTTCTTTTGCATACTTCAGTGAAGTTCTGAGAGTCTGCTAATACAGAATCACAAAACCATAATGTATATCAATGTTTTTTAAAGGAATCCCCTCACAGATTTCTGGAAAATCAAAACTATGGGCCACATTTTGAAGATATTTTCAAAAATTTAAAACAATGTCATGCTTTACATTATTACTTTTATTTGCAGAAAAAAAATCGTGAAGATTATTGTATTTGTGTTAATATATTATAGGCTTAATGTCTTTATTTTGACATGATTCAGTAAATAGTTTTAAATAGTTTTCAAATATGTCAATTTAAATTTTTAATAGAATAACTATCAATAAATAACCCAGATAAACACAAGCTATTGGGGGGAGGCTCTGATTTTTCTTGGGGGGTGGGGGGGGCTCTGATATTTTTAAAAGTCAGAAGAGATCCTTAGAGCAAAAAGATTAAGGAACATTGGGCTATATTAAGGAACAGTTATACACTTATACATTATATTTATCTGTAACTCTATTTCCTGTATGTATATGCAAGTATATAAAATCACATATATAAGAGGACGTGCAACTTTGCTAATTCACATGCATATTAAAAGTGATACAATCCAGCCTGGGTTAAATCATATTCTGACCTAACAGTCAGCAGAATATGGAAAGATAGAAAACCAAGGAATTTCTATTGTCATAATAAGGAAAGTTGTCATCAAGATTTAAGCTGCACTTCTCTTCAGATATTTCATTTCTGAGCTAATCCTCCATGCAGGAATGAATAGCAACTGGAATAGTTGGTTGTTTTCCTGCCACTATCCTTTTTTTTAACAATTTGTTTCTCATTCCCACCCTTGCTGGCTGGGGAAACCAGAGAAAGTTTGAAGGGGAAATCCTCACCTCACCCTGCGTTTGACTAACTACAGAAAGGGTGAACAAAACTTTTTGAAGAATCTACATCTCAGTCAAGCTGAGGCAGGTGTTTACAAGGCAATTGGTCAACTCCAATGTTATTAAGGAACCTTGGTGGCGTAGTGGTTAGAATGCAGCACCCGCAGGCTACTTCTGTTGACTGCCAGCTGCCTGCAGTTTGGCAGTTCGAGTCTCACTGGCTTAAAGTTGACTCAGCCTTCCATCCTTCCGAGGTCAGTAAAATGAGGACCCAGATTGTTTGGGGCAATATGCTGGCTCTGTAAACTGCTTAAAGAGGCTACTGTAAAGCACTGTGAAGCGGTATATAAGTCTAAGTACTATTGCTAGACACCCAACACAAAGTTAAAGAGATAAAATGTACCCTCCCTGAAATTTCCAAGCAAGTCAATTTCCAACCTTGCTTGAGCTCACCCCTCCTCCAAGACTCCAACCATCATTCTCATCAATGGACCCCAACATGTTTCCTGTTCAAAACCATAATAAAACCCCTTTCTTTTTTCTCTATTGACTCTCAGGAGTCACGTGACTCCCTAGGAGCACCTAAAACTGGTTTAGGGCCAGCTGTTGCCTGCTACAAATATTCTTATATGAAGTGGTTTTAATACCAAACATCTATCCTCTGGAACCAAACTCACATGTGTTAAAACACTGAGTTTTGAACAAGCAAAAGGTAATCGTTAGTATCACATCCTATAACAGACAGCAGTGATGAAAGGGCTAGCCAAAACCATTGTTTTGACAAATAATGGTTATAATAGAGGTATGCCGATAAACGTTCGCTGCCAAACAGTGGATCGGCTTGCAAGGTTCAGTTCTACTCTCAAAGGGCCTGAAAAATTCCTGAAAATTTAACAAAAGGTTCTTGTAAGCTGGGAGGCATCAGCTCATGCACATTATTAAGATTCTTTTCAGTGATTGAAAATGCTAATCCAGGAAATCATTTTATGTATGAGAATAATAACACTACTTCCTGTAAAAAATGCATTCACTTTGAGTTCCAGTCCTGGCAATGCAGATCCAGAAAGGATCTGACTTTGGTTAGAGAGTCTTGCAGTTTTAACTAAAACAAAAAAAGGATACAAAACTCATGGATGTCAGGGGACACCACTGACAATCGTGTCATTCTTTCTGCATACAATGCCGGGATGGGAATATTCTCCAAGGAGCAGTCATGTGACCTAGATCCTTCAGAGTTCCACATAAATAACCTCATTTTCATCTCAAAAACAATTCTCAGAGGTTTCTGTATGTGAGGATTCTGTATCTGAGATTCTGTATTTGAACTTGCTTGTTTTCTTGCAGACATTTCATAACTAGGTAACATCATCAATGCTGGTGATGTTGATGTTACTAGCACTGATGATGTCACCTAGTTAGGGTAATGGAACATCTTTAAGAAAACGAGCAAGCTCAGAGAGCACCAAGGATCCCTCATTTCAACAAATACTCTCCTTTAATTCTGTATGTAATCCAAGGATACATTACACACTGCTTTAAATAAAAGGAAGATGCCTAAGCTGGCCAAGAAGAAAAGACAACTGCAAATGCTTCCCCTGAAATATATTCCTTATAGCAGGGTCTCCAACCTTGGTCCTTTTAAGACTTGTGGACTTCAACTCCCAGAGTCCCTCAGCCAGCAAAGCTGGCTGAGGAACTCTGAGAGTTGAAGTCCACAAGTCTTAAAGGGACCAAGGTTGGAGACCCCTGCCTTATAGCAAGGGACTCCAATCTTGGCAACTTTAAGACTGGTAGACTTCAACTCCCAGAATCTGGAAAGTAGGATTTCTGACTGGAATTGACACAGATCTACAATCTGAAAGTCTGGATTAGAACAATACAGCTGCTCTCTCGCTTTTTGTTTTTTTTTCATTTTGGAACAAAAAAAGGACAATTCAAGCAGATGCCTTCTGATAGCTGAATCACCAAATTTGTAATTTGGCCCTAATATTTGGAAAACAAAAGAATGCAGGAGAGAATTCTCTATCAGTCTCTTTAATAGACCTTATGCTTTTCAATTTCCTCCCACCAGAGGCAGATTTCCCTCCCTTTTTTTCTACCTTGGAAATATCAAGGAAAAGCAATTTGCCTCCTGCAGCTAACAGCAGGTTTGACAGAGGCCAACACGTTTAAGTTTAGACTTTCTTCTTCTTTTTATGGACTTGTTAGTTGCTGTAATTACTAGGAAACTGCTATTGACAAATATGAATGACACATGTTATCCATTTGTATAGTCTTTACAAGCATGTACAGGCACACATAGTATGAAAGAAATAAAAAGAGATGGTGCGTGTGTATATATATATATACACACACACACTATGGGTATATGTCTGTCTGTCTGTCTGTCTGTCTATCTCTCTATCTAGAATAGAATAGAATAGAATAGAATAGAATAGAATAGAATAGAATAGAATAGAATAGAATAGAATAGAATAGAATTTTATTGGCCAAGTGTGATTGGACACACAAGGAATTTGTCTTGGTGCATATGCTCTCAGTGTACATAAAAGAAAAGATACGTTCATCAAGGTACAACATTTACAACACAAATGATGGTCAGTATATCAATATAAATCATAAGGATTGCCAGCAACAAGTTATAGTCATACAGTCATAAATGGAAAGAGATTGGTGATGGTGATGTCTATCAACAGAGACAGACAGACAGAGACAGAGATAAATGAAATAAATGAAAAATGTCATTGTAACATAATCTGTGGACAAATCCTACTCACAATTGGACCAGGTGGGCCTTGAGGACCTTCACCGCCTTTCAGTCCTGCTGCACCCTATCAAAGTCAATTATTATTGTTATTATTATCTTGTTGTTGTTGTTGATGATGATATATATATCATAAGGCATTGCAACACATATTTTAAAACTTCTTTCTATTGCCATTAATTTTTTATGGGCTGATAATAAAATAAAATATAAAATAAAATAATTTATCTCTTTTAAGCCAATTCTTTTATTACTATTCAGCTTAATGTATAATCTATATCAGGGGTGAAATCCAGCAGGTTCTGACAGGTTCTGGAGAACCGGTAGCAGAAATTTTGAGTAGTTTGGAGAACCGGCAAATACCACCTCTGGCTGGCCCCAGAGTGGGGTGGGAATGGAGATTTTGCAGTATCCTTCCCCTGCCACGCCCACCAAGCCACACCTTGCTCACCAAGCCACGCCCACAAAACTGGTAGTAAAAAAAAATTGGATTTCACCACTGATCTATATTGCCTACCACCTGACAATGAAGTCTACAAATGTTTAACAGATAATGTTTTATAGCAGTGGTCAAGATAGGGACCCTCAGCTTGGGGCCTTCCTTGACCCATGTGCTTAAGAACCAGGTATCAGCAAATCTAATCACCATGGCATCAATGTTCCTTCCCCCTGGCAGGGGGAAGGAACATCTCTGCCCCCCCAGCAGGGGGGCAGAGATCGACCGCAAGGCGCCTCATGTGTGGGGTGCCACAGGGGTCGGTTCTCTTGCCTCTCCTGTTCAACATCGATATGAAGCCGTTGGGCAAGATCATCCGTGATTTGGGGGTGAGGTACCAGCTGTACGCTGATGATATTCAGCTGTACATTACCACCCCTAACCACCCCAATGAAGCTGTCAAAGTGTTGTCCCGGTGTCTGGAGGCCGTGCGGGTCTGGATGGGGAAGAACAGGCTTAAACTCAACCCCTCCAAGACTGAGTGGCTGTGGATGCCGGCATCCCGGTATAGTCAGCTGCAGCCGCTGCTGACTGTTGGGGGCGAGTCATTGGCCCCAATGGAGAGGGTCCGCAACTTAGGCATTCTCCTGGATGGACGGTTGTCCTTTGAAGAACATCTGACGACCGTCTCCAGGAGAGCTTTTTATCAGGTACGCCTGATCCGCCAGTTGCGCCCCTTTCTAGACCAGGATTCCCTATGCACGGTCACTCATGCCCTCGTCACTTCTCGCCTGGACTACTGCAACACTCTCTACATGGGGCTTCCCTTGAAGAGCACCCGGAGGCTCCAGCTGGTCCAGAATGTAGCTGCGCGGGTGATAGAGGGAGCTACTCGTGGCTCCCATATAACACCTCTCCTGCGCAAGCTGCATTGGCTGCCTGTGGTCTTCCAGGTGCAATTCAAGGTGTTGGTCACCACCTTTAAAGCGCTCTATGGCTCAGGACTGGGTTATTTACGGGACCGCTTGCTGCCACCGTTTGCCTCCCATCGACCTGTGTGCTCCCATAGGGAGGGCCTCCTCAGGGTGCCATCAGCCAAACAATGTCGGCTGGCAACCCCCAGGGGGAGAGCCTTCTCTGTGGGGGCACCTACCCTCTGGAATGAGCTTCCCCTAGGACTTTGACAGCTCCCTGACCTCCAGACCTTTCGCCGCGAGTTATTCTTCCGTGCAGGACTGGCATAAAACTATCAGTAATTTTAATTGGGTTTTTATGGTTTTAATGTGTATTTTAATTAATGGGCCAAATTGAATAGGTTTTTTAAACGGGTTTTTAACTGTATATTGTATGTTTTATTGTGTTTTACCTGGCTGTAAACCGCCCTGACTCCTTCGGAAGAAGGGCGGTATAGAAATTAAATTATTCTTATTCTTATTCTCTTGGTGATTAACTCATTAGGGCCCTTCTAGTTTTACCTGAGCTCCTGGCAAGCCTCTTTCTCCTGGGAAACCCCGCAGTCCTGCAGGCCCATCTTTCCCAGAAATGCCTTGAGGACCTGGATCACCCTAGGAAAATAGAACAAATAGTCTTTACTGAAAGTTGGCCATAAAGGCCCAGTTTTCAAAACAAAAAACAGGCAGTTCATCAACGAACCATCATATACATTGCAACTCAAAATCAACTTACAGGACAGAATTTATGATATTTTTAAATGTGCTTCTGAATCAGGAACGGGTTTTATAAGTAAACTTCATTAACGCAATCTCATTTTTATCACAACGGTAGTTACTATGTCATACTTCCTCTAGTTTATATTAAAACACAGCGAATCCTGTATGCAGCACCTCAAAATCCAAAGCATTAAGCTTCTCCTTTGAAGTTTTTGGAGAAAACTGTAGCACAATTAATTACATGACAACCAGATGATTACCTAGTCTTTCCGTTCAAAATCTTTGCTCTGTGAAAGTTCACGAGCTTGCTTTCTTTGAACTTTTGAGACTTTTACAATGTAGACCTTCCATCTTGTTAAATTAAGAGAGGATTGCATGTTATGGCAAGAGATACTTCACTTGTGCCAAAAAGCAATGCAATTTGTTTAGCAAGTCTCACTATGATCTTTATATTTGTCAACTGAAAAAAATAATGTGTAGGATCACCAAGCTGGAAAGGATTAGGGAAGCTGTTTATTTCAATTCATTGTTTAATGCAGAAATTGTAAGGGAAAAATGCAGCTACAAGTCCCAGGCAAATGACTTGATGGCCAAGTACCAAATGCATTCCATAAGTCACTGTATACGTTTCCCTGCGTTTCTGAAAAGTGAACATATACCTTAGCGCCTTCTTTCCCTCCAGCACCAGGAAGTCCTTGTTCACCTGGTGGCCCTGGAGGTCCAGGGTGACCTCTTTCACCAATTGGACCCGTCTCCCCAGTTGGACCCTAAATCCAAAAGCATGGCGTTAATTATTCCATAGTACAATACGCTATTCGTCACTTTAAAATAAAATATGTTTAATTAACTCCCATGTTCCAATGTTGAACTCCCAAGTTCAAATGTGGTTGAATCATCTGAGAATTAACCTCCCTCCAATATAATTGTATACTAGGGCAAGGTATTACCTTCTCCCTCTTCCAGAAGGATAAAAAATGGCTTCATCTATAGCTGGCCCTCAACTTACGACTTCAAATGAGCCCAAAATTTATGTTGTTAAGTGAGACATTTGTTAAGTGAGTGTTGCCCCATTTTACAACCTTTCTAGCCACAGTTGTTAAGTGAATCACTGCAGTTGTTAAGTTAGTAACATGGTTGTTAAGTGGATCTGGCTTCCCCATTGACTTTGCTTGGGACAAGGTCACAAAAGGTGATCTCATGACTGCTGGACATTGCAACTGTGATAAATATGAATCAGTTGCCAAGTATCTGAATTTTGATCATATAACCATGGGGAGGCTGCAATGGTTGTAAATGTGAAAAACGGTCATAAGTCACTTTTCTCAGTGCCCTTATAACTTTGAATAGTCACTAAAGAAACTGTTGTAAGTTGAGGACTACCTGTACAAAGGATCAGCAGATGAAGAATAGGAAAGGGAGAAATACAGGCAGTGTATAAAGTTAAAACAGCACTGAAAAAAAAGTGTCTAATGACCTTTTTTTCACACTTAAAACCACTGCAACATCCCCATGGTCACATGATCAAAATTAAGTTGTTTGGCAACTGACTTGCATTTTTTGACAGTTGCAGTGGTCACATGATCAACTTTTACAACAAGCAAAGTCAATGGGAAACCAGATTCACTTACTAACCGTGTTACTAACTCAACAGCTGCAGTGATTCACTTAAGAACTAAGGCAAGAAAGGTTGTACAATGGGGCCAAACTCAATTAAACAAATGTCTCACTTAGCAACAGCAATTTTGGGTTCCATTCTGGTTGTTAAATCGAGCAGTACCTGAATGTAGTCAGCTTTCTCTCTATCTCTTCCTTATGCTTACTTCTCTTAGAAGTGACACTACTGAGCTGTGAAGTCCTGAAGGGAGATAGATCTGCTTGCTTACCTTAGTCCTCATGTCTACACTATTCCTATTCACCAAAACCCCCACTAACATGGTAGATATGTCTTTTTGTGCAGCCAGCAAGGGTGCAACATGCTAGAATTGGCAAATAGAATATTGTTGCTAGTTGCAAAACAGAAACTTTGTGCAGATGGTGTTAGAGCAGTGATGGCGAACCGAATGCCCAAACTGGAACATGCACACTGGAGCACTAGGAACCCGAAGACCAGGTGGCCGGCATGCACAAATGCAACGGCCAGCTGGTCTTCAGATTTCCAGCACTCTGGCGCCTATGAAGATCAGCTGGCCAGTGCGTATGCGCGTGCCAGAAACCAGAAGAGCAGCTGGCAATGGCACCTGTGCCCACAGAGAGGGCACGCATGCCATAGGTTCAACATCACGGAATTAGAGGATAATTCCTATCAACTCTGAATACAGGCTATGTTTCTTTGAGATTATTAGATGTCCAATCTAATTATGAATATAAGTGAGTTAGCGCATATGGATGTACTGTTTCAATTGTCTTGGGGAAAGCAGGCAGTGTAGTCTAAGTACTCATGTAAACACTTGAGCTAAAAATGGATATCTTCCATGACCTGATTGACTTCCTTTGCTTACTTGTAGGTAGATTTCCTAAACATTGTGAGATAATCCAAATGTTCATAAGTATGCATTAGGGGGAAAAAAAAGAACTGAGGATTACCTCTTCTAAAGCATACTAAGAAGTCATTTTTTTCTTTATAAGGAAACCATTGATAGGAAACTTCAAAGGAAATTGAACCTAGTGCCTTGCCACAAGAATTTTAATTATTGTTATTGAAACGTTAAGCAGCCATCTGAAACATTAACACAGACTAATAATGATACAGCTGTCAATTTTTTCAAAAACAATGAATAATGACACATGTTTATGCCCCAAATTCGTTGTAAACATGGATGTGTGTAGCAAAATTCAGTTCGTAGATTGCTTCTGGTGACAGCAGGCACCCAGCTTAAAGAGCAAAAAAAGAATATAAAGCTTGACATGGAAAACAAATGTAGGGGATATTCAGGGATATTGGTATACAGCTGAGCTGAGACTTCATTTATCTTTACAAACACAAACAGCATGATCACACATTCCAAATTAAACAAAGCTTGTTCAATAAAAGAAGCAAGGAAAACAAAAAGATGATTCAGATAAAGTTTACACTTAGTAAGACGCCTGCTGTTTCACTTCAATGAAGTGTTGGGGGGGGGACCCCAAAACTGTATGGTGTTTCACTGTTTTTCCTGTATTTAAACTGTTCCTGTCATTAAAGTGGAGCAGAAAAAAAGTAGAAATATCTGGTTTCTAAAGCAGTGTTTCCAACCTGGAGCCTTTCAGAGTTGCTAAAACAATAGTTTCCAGAAACATGGATGAGCCCAGCCAGGACTCTTATAGCCCCAATATTGTTGGAGGACACCAGAAAGCATGGCTATTTTAAAAGATAAAATGGTTGGTATAACAAAGTTTCTGATTCTTAACAATACCCTAAATTTAAGATACAAATAATCTCCTGCGAATCTTCATTTTTCAGAAGCTCGTTTTGAGGAGACTTCACCCATTCCAGGATACTTTAACTCAGCTTTTTGGGGTTTCAATTGGTTTATTGGTTTTATTAATTTCAAACTCCACTGAAATTAGCTCACTTCTTTACAAAATGCTTCGATCTTCTAATTTTACTCTGGCAAAGGAATATCATGTTCGTTGACGGCTTACTATGAAGTAGAGCTGTGAATTTCCAGTACAAAATTATTCTCGATAATAATGGCTACGTCTCCAAATTTGATAAGACTGTTTTCAATCTATCTAATCTGAGTTTGATTGGCAGAGGCTCCTTTTCCCCTCTGTGATTCCAAAATCCTCCCGCCTAAGTATTGTATTTCCAGTGAAATCCTACAGGCTTTCTTGGAAAAAAGATCTTTACCGCTGTTAATTCACCCCAGAAATGAATTAACACCTTCGATATATTAAATTTTAAATATTTATTTCAGATGCCTCATTAGGGCTGTACAAAGCTGCTTTGCTTCACTGTGGTCACAGCGGATGCACAGTGAATATCACAATGCATGTATATATTCAGCCATTTGGGGACAGCTCAGTAGTCCTCACTTATCAACCATAATAGGGAGCAACAACTCCATCACTAAGCAGTGTGGTCATTAAGGACAATCTCACATGACCCCATTAACTTACAATGTCAATTCTAGCTGTGGCTGTGTTCTTTAAGACCAGGCAAATTCATATTGTATTTTAGAGATTCTGACGGTGGCAACCTGTTTACAGATTGTGAAGATCATAAACTGCCCTTGAGGTATACTTGGAAATGAAATATAGAGTTGCATAGCGGTAGAGTTAAACACTTTGTTCTTTTAGAGCTCATTCTAATTCTAACTGCCATATTTTCGACAAACAGCAGCTCATTCCAATAATAATTCCCAGATGTTTTCCCTGGATTATATGATAAGAACGCAAGAAATCCTCTAGAATAAATAGAGAGATAATTTCATCAAACTTTCTAAGCTTTTGTTTGACATTCCTTTGGCTTTTTTCTCATGAAAACTTCAACCTTCACTTGACATTTGTTTCCAACAAAACTAAAACAGGTAGACAATAACCTACAATGATTTGTTCAGCAATGGTTCAAAGTTGGTCCTGAACAAATAATAATATTTTTTTTTCCTCAGCATAATTTATGGCAGATTACTACTGCAGGGAGACCACAGCCGTGCACCACACCTTGACCTTCTTGAGAGAAAGTGGGTTACAAATTCAATCAATCAGTCATCAAGTTTAAATGACAACATTGTACCTGGGGTCCAACCACACCGCCAGGGCCAGGTGGGCCTGTTTTCCCTTGAAAACCCTGCAAAATAAAGCATAGGAAAGTTAGGCATACTTGGGAACATTTCAGATCAGTGTTAAAGAAGGGGTGGGAAATCAAGGGTTTCTACGAGGACTGGCATTTTCTGAGAATAAAGACTGCTATTTCAATTCAATTATTGCTGTGCCTCTTTAAATGTAAAATATTGAAGACTCTTTCAAAGAGCTATCATTTCCAATCATTCTGAGCGCAGCTCCTCCAGTGGAATGGTTCAAAGGAGCAGATAGTTTTCACAGACCGGATACTTTGTGAGAAAGCAATTACTGCAGATGCATAAATGACAGTCCTTCAAGTTCAACTCAGATACATGCGTTCAAAAGCCGTCAGGCCGGCACAGCTATACTGAATATTTAAGTGTTTAAAAAAGTACTGCAGTAAAGCAACAGTCATTTATTCCTCTCCAGGGGCCACTTATGAACAAATGTCTGGAAGAAGTAGCTTCTATATGTACTCCTGCAAGGGGTAAGGCTTTTACACTCATAGAACAAGTACCAGATTGTACAGGAGCTTCTATGTGTATAGGCTCCCTCTTGTATGGTGTATCACTTGACACTGGGAGAAGAAACTATTTATTTCATACAACATCTGTACAGCTCTACTCTGTGAAAATATTTAGATACTTAAATTCAGTCCATGAAAGGCAACTGATTACTTTAAAACCATGTTTCTTAAAGTATAGTTTGAATGTCTCCAGGGTTCCCTTAAGACTCTCCTCAGGGGTCCGCCCACAAAATGAAAATTATTTGCCAGCTACTTGATTATTTGAAGAAACTTGCAAACATTTACAATAATGTCACTCTTCTCATTATTAGCTTCTATTTGTTAAACTATAAGGTTTTCTTTATGAAAAAAATAGTTTATTTTTCCTAATGAATAATATTGTTAGTTTTACATGATTTCATAAATAAATATTCTACAGTTCAAAGTTCTTTTCAGGATGTGCATAATTTTTAAAAGTGGAAAGCGGTCCTGTCTAAGAAGAAATACGGACTTGCAGTAAAGACATGGAATTAATACCATAAAATAATTATTTAAAAAATCTACACATTTACTTTTTAAATCAATCAGTCATATGGTTCCAGGAAATCCCAGAAGAGACACTTTTCAAAGTCAAACTCTCCACCAATTACACCAGTTTTTTTTTTAAAAAAAAGATGAGACCATTTCCATAATAAGCATTTTAAAACAACAGAATGAAAACCTCCTTTCATCCCATCCAATTTTATCTTCAGCATGTACAAAATAAATAAATAAATCCATGGGGGGAAGGGGTGGGCAAGGGAGAGAATGAAAACTGCCCTGCCAAAATGCATAATGAAAAAAAGTGGATTTCTGAAAATCTACATGTTCCTACTTGAAACTTTCATTTCTTTTTTTTTTTAAAGAGATAAATGTGAAAATGAAGAAAGAGTGGTGTATATGTAATTATCCAGTCTGTATTTAGGTTGCTTTTTATAAAACAAACTAGGAAGTGTGATAAATATTTTCTGTATGAACAGATAAGGTTGCATGAAATTTCCTTTAAGAAAATTTCACACTTTTGCATTAAAACTCCTTCCATTATCTCTAAGAATGCTTAAATCTTTTATCAATTTAAGGTGTTCCAAATTTGCCTTGAACCGTTGCTCCAAGTAAAATCCAGGAGGAGCTATAATTCTGCGATACTTGATATAAATACTACTGGAAGTGCCACAGAAAGATAGATGTTTTCATACAGCACTGTGGTAAATCAACCATTTAAAGAAAGAGATCAACAATGCCAAAGAATGATAAATGTTTGGGGTTTTTTTTATTATTATTAAAGGAGAGGTGGGCAGAAAAAGATTTCCTAAAGTATTTTCTTCTAAATGACAAATCCTCTGTCTTGATCATTGTCCTATATATGGATTTGTAAATACTGTAACTGAACAATTCACCCCACATTATGAATGCCATGAACCAGCAATTTGCTTGCATTTTCTTCTGCATCTGCATAACGTTTCTATTCTAATTATCAGAATAACAGAGTTGGAAGGGACCTTGAAGGTCTTCTAGTACAACCCCCTGCTTGGGCAGGAAACCCTATACAGTTTCAGACAAATAGTTGTCCAGTCTCTTCTTAAAAGCCTCCAATGTTGGAGCACCCACAATTTCTGCAGACAAGTCATTCCACTTATTAATTCTTCTACCTGTCAGGAAATTTCTCCTTAGTTTTAGATTGGTTCTCTCCTTGATTAGTTTCTATCCATTGCTTCTTGTTCTGCCTTCGAGTGATTTGGACAATAGCTTGACTCTTCTTCTTTGTGGTAGTCCCTTAGATATTGGAATGCTGCTATCATGTCGCCCTTAGTTCTTTTCACTAGACTAGGCATACCCAATTCCTGCAACCGTTCTTTGCAGGAATTTGTATGTTTTAGCCTGCAGTCCCCTAATCATCTTTGTTGCTCTTCTCTGTGCTCTTTTGTACATCGTGGCGACCAAAACTGAATGCAATATTCCAAGTGTGGTCTTACCAAGGCATTATAAAGTCATATTAACATTTCACATGATCTTGATTTTATTCCTCTGTTAATGCAGCCTAGGACTGCACTGCAGCTGCCAAAATTAACCTGTTGGTTATATTTGGGGGCCAGAAAAAGAAATTTGACAGTAGGCAATGGTGTGAGAAACCTCCACTGTTAATAGAAAGATGCAAAATGGCAGAGATAAGGTAGCGTTTCTAGTGGAATAGCATTAAGCACATTAGCACATACAGTACATTCCTAAACATTATTACCTTTGCAATGGAAAATCAACAGGGAGGACTACCACAGGAAGAAAGAAAGAAAAATAGATACAGAAGGAAATAAGTATATTTTGCTTGATCTGTTGTTGTTTTTTCCAGTAGTGATGACAGACATTTCTTTCAGTTTCATGATGTTCTACCATGTCAGCTGCCAAACATCAAATGCCATCTCAGAATGAAAGAAGACGTGATGTGGAGACAAATGAATTTTCCCTTCCTATTTCAAGGGGAGCGATCTGTAGTAGCAAGATAGTTTGAAATTGTCCGGCAGTATTTATAAGAATACATGCACAAAGACATCATGATAGAAATGGTACCAGATTATTTAGGTGAATCCCTATGCAAGTACGTAAGTCTGGGTGATATCTTCTGATGTCCTCTTTGACTCCTTCTTGTTCCTGTGGATGGCTATGGGGTAGACATAAATGGAAACTGCCTGAATTGCTGGAGAAGACTCCTGCAAGTCCCTTGAACTGCAAGGTGATCAAAACGGTCAGTCCTAGAGGAGATCAACCCTGACTGCTCTTTAGAAGGCCAGATCCTGAAGATGAAACTCAAATACTTTGGCCACATAATGAGAAGGAAGGACTCACTGGAGAAGAGCCTAATGCTGGGAACGATTGAGGGCAAAAGCTGAAGGGGACAACAGAGAATGAGGTGGCTAGATGGAATCACTGAAGCAGTAGGCGTGAGCTTAAATGGACTCCAGAGGATGGTAGAGGACAGGAAGGCCTGGAGGAATGTTGTCCATGGGGTTGTGATGGGTCGGACATGACTTCGCAACTAACAACAACAACAATAAATGCATTTTTAAAGTCCTAAAAGAATCTGATTCTGTCATTCATGATCCTGTACTCTCCAGGTACATCAGGCTGCGGATGGGATAAACACTTTTTTAAATACAGGACCACACTGGATCTTTGAATGGGGTGCCAGGGGGTCACATTCCAAAGCGTACTTTTGTTTTAATTTAATTCAGATTTAAATTAACTATAGTTTGTATTATTGTTTTCTCTTGTCACATCTATGTTCCGCTAGGCAACTGGGTGACCCACTGAGTCATTGTTTCAGAGATATTTCTTTACTTAAACAGAGAAATAGAATCATCATGGGTGGGCAAAAAACCCCAGGGTGATTGGGAGCAGCTTCTGACTTCCCACTGGCTTCCCCTCTGACTTTCCTTATGGGAAGCTGGCAGGAAGCATTGGAGAGGATGATTTCATGACCACAGCTGAATGCCACAACGTCCCCAAACTTCAATCCCATGGAAGTCATGGGACCCAGGTTTTTGGTGCATTAGCCCATTTGAGGTATACCGATTCAAAAATTATTGCTTATGATTCACTATTTCACTCAACCGAAGGCCATAAAAAGACATGAGAGTTTAAGTAGTATATGGGAAGCAATTAATACAACACTAAGGGCGCCCCACTGTACTTTTTGAGCTACAGAACTTAGTTTCCTGAAACTGCATTTCTGTGCATGATGTTAATTGTTTTGTACTTTTGAAGGAGGGTGATTTTGAAGTTTTAAAATGCTTTTTATAAAATTTGTTTTTAATATGTGGATTGTACTCCCTTGGTATATTATGCATTCATTCATCCATTTAGGAACATACACATATTCATATACAAATATAGATATGTGATTTTCCATTGACTTCAGCAGTGATGATCATAATAAAATCAAGATGAATTAAAACCAAATTTGTAACAACAAGCATAACTAGCATCAAAAATACATTTTGGTAGTACATCAGGATCACTGAAACTGAAAGCGCTTTTTACTGGTTTTCAAAAATACCATTATATGTGTTTTGAATTTACAGTAATACAATAATGTATAACTGACTAATTCACAGATTTAAAATAATGAACAAATTTGGATTCTTCCCCTATTTAATAGGCACATTACAGTAAATGGGGTGTGGAGAAGGCTACATTATGCAGTATAAATAACATGCTTACAGTTTCACCCCGTTGTCCTGGGTGCCCAGGCAAGCCATCCTTCCCAGGTGGTCCCTGCAGTAGAAAACAAAATAAATGAAATGGCACGTCAAAAAAAAAAAAAAGATCATTTTTAGTTAGTCACCTTGGTGACACATCTGTGTTTCAAACTGGTTCTACAAACTTATTGTCCTCATACTGAGACAGTGGCTGTGCTTTGTTGATCTGGACATGACCTTGGTTGATTTTCTGATAATGAGAAGTAAGAACTGGAAATCACACTCCTGTATCTTTGAAGAGTAAAAGCTAGAGAAAAATAAATTTTCTTGCAACTTGAATTGGAAGAGATCAAAATGCTGGAAGGTTTGGGGAATTTAGCTGATCTAGAATCAGCAAGGGCCTTGTCGGATTCCAGGAATCACTTACTTGGGAAATATAATGCCAATATTTTGGCTGCCAGCTGTAGACAGCGATATTGTATTCCAATAAATTGTGCATTTATTTGTACACGTAATACTAAAGTTATAGAGATACTATAAATCTTTCTTATTTCATTCATATACAAAGGAGATTAAACTCTGCTACCCTTTTATTTTTTCACTAGGATAAAGGGACAGAACTTAATAGTGTTCTCTTACTTTCATACCATTGTGAATTTTCCCCTTCATTTTATTTCTTCATTATGAATTTATGACTCCAAATTTCATAACAATCTCTCCAAAGACAATCAAAAAAGAACACCAACATCATTTGTTTTCACTTATCCCTAAGCTTGATGTATTCTGTTTTTCCTTCCTTGCACATAAGTAAATGCATTTTTCACATAATATGAAAATAAAGATGTCTATGTTTATATTTTGTAAGGAAAAGTTGCTTTTGGAGATACGACTCGAAGAGTTGGCAAGAAATTTGTGTTAAACACTTTTCATGCCAGCCATCTTGCCAAAACTTTCTCCCAAATTGTTATTCTCCCTCTGGGGAAGCAACTGTGTGCTTGAAATTGTAACATTCGTTCTGTAATGAAATGATAGCTCCACAGATTCCCTAAAGTGAAACTGGGAAATTCTATTAATTATTCTCTCAATTAAATGAAAGCAGAAAAAGGGAAGGGGAGCCTAACTATCATTTAACGAAATGTCGTAGCCATGTCAGATAACTGAGGTGGGGTGTCACGAACAGACTGCAAAATGTTAGGTCATGTAATGTTGCACTTTCATGTCTGGTGATTGGAGGGAGCACCTGTTTGATTTTAAATGCCGAATGCAAAATATCTTGGCAATTTTTGGCACACTATACTATGAATTGATTTGTTCTTTGGAGATGCTGGAATATTTCAATACAATTTCAGCCTGGCTGTTCGCTTCTTCTAGTGTGAATCAGATCTACAACTAGAACATTAAAAATGGTTTCTTCTTTCCTAAGAGGTGCATTACAAAAAAAAAAATCAGCAAAGCTTCCCACTGATTCGGAAGGCACTGATCAATTCCACCAAGCTAAATGGAAGCCTAAGCATTCTGCAAGCTTGTGCATTAGTTCAGTTAATGCTTTGGTTCCACTTGTGAAAACAGCATTTTAAAGTCAATAATGCAGCTAGAATGAGTAGCGCACTCATTTTTGATGATAGCATGCCAATAACAGATCACATAGTTTCCCATCCCTTTCATCATTTTGGATTGGGATTAATGTAATAGAGATGGAGAGTGACCTCTAGTGGTGTTTGGATTCCTCTGCGGAGAAAGGTACGCAGCACACATTGGTGTATCAACTGGAAATAATGGGAAGTTATCTGGGCATGCACATATTTAGAAACAGCCTTTTAAGGAACAGCAAGAATCTGAAAAAGGCATAGCTGCTATAGTAATTCAAAAAAGCAGTGCTTTGTGTGTATGTGTTGCAAGTTCCAAAGCACCCATTCTGAAGGATTTGCAAAGACCTAATAGATACTTCCCAATAATCAAGCTTTTCAAATTTGTCTTTCATAAAAGCACAAAAACACAGCATTTTTAAAGATGCGCAGTGGCATTACCGGAGGTTTGTGACATTAAAAAAAACAACAGCAAAGGACTTCAGCCACAGAACTAAAACTACCTCAAGATAACAACATAACATTTTAACATAACATTCATTAAGTCATTCATCCATTGTTTTGTTTTGTTTTAAATTTATTCAAAAACACATGTTTTCTGAGCAGATAGTAAAATAATTGCAGGCTGCCTCCTTTTAATGTTTATCTGCATAGCTTTTGTGGCATTTTCTATTTTGTTATCAGTTTAGAGCAAGCACATTTTGCAAGCGCATTGTTCTACAGAACCAGCTCTGCTTTAGGACTGCTTTGCTAAACAGAGAACTGTTCTCAGCTGATTTTGTGATGTTTAAATTCAGGTCTCAGTTTGAGAGCATGTGTTGGCCTCGGGCTTGTTACTCCACTGTGTTTTTGCTCCTTTTGCTGATATTAGAAAAAAACTAGCTCACATTTAGCTACTCATCCAGCTTTTCTGAGCTGAATCTGGGACAGGACTGGATACATCAGAAGCCATCATAAATATCAAGCAGCTCTGCTTTCAGAGGGAATGATTCTACTTACTAATCTTCAATACTTACGGCAGACAAAATGAAGCTGGATTAAAGGGCTTGGATGAGTTCACAGAATCAATATTTAGAAAATCTGGTGCATCATACAGAATGCTACTTAGATTAATAAAGGGTTGTGGAGGAACAGCAGGGTAGGATAGTCTCCACATGGGGTTTTCACAAATGATGCCTCTGAAGAAATATCATTAGGAGAGCTTGAATATATCTAAAGTGCTTGAGTAGGTATTAAGGTAGTTTTCCTTCTGAAACAGATCTCTGTCTGTGTGAGCAGTTGTATTCAAACTAGAGACTTGAGACTTAAAAACATACATATATATATCAGTGATGGTATTCAGCTGGTTCTATCTGGTTCGGGCGAACCGGTAGTGGCAGTAGTGGGAGGCTCCGCCCACCCACCCGCATGTCATCATGTCCTGTTTTTGATGCTCTGAGCATACACAGAAAGTCCTGCATGCACACGCTCACATTTACGAACTGGTGGTAAGTGAATACCATCCCGATAGAGATAATAGATAGATAGATAGATAGATAGATAGATAGATAGATAGATAGATAGATAGATAGATAGATAGATAGATAGATAAGACAGACAGATATAGATATATAGATATATAGATATATAGATATATAGATATAAATATAGCTAGATATAGATATAGATACAGATACACACACACACACCTACACACACACAAAATGATAACTTATATTATCCAATCAGAAGGGAACCCTGCTTTAATCTGATTGGATAAGTTATATTATCCAATCAGATGAAAACTGGCAACTCGGTGAAAAGAATTAGAAGGTCTAATTCTCTAATTCTGTTTCTGTTCTCTTCACAGTAAATTAGAATATTCTTACAATATATGTAATACGTTGATAAAAATGCTCAATAAACACTATCTATTTCAACGTTTTCCATCCTATGTTTAGTTTAAGACATTTTAAGGCTAGCCTAGGGTTTTTAGTTTTAAATTTAGTTTTAATGGGGTTTTATACTATTTTAGTGATATTTTAATTTCGGCCTAATTAATAAGTTTTTTAATTGTTGCTTTTATTTGTATTATTCTTATGTTTTTATTTGGCTGTACACCGCCCCGAGTCCTTCGGGAGATAGGGCGGTATAAAAATTCGAATAAATAAATAAATAAAACAAATAAATAAAATACTTACAGGAGGTCCCTTAGGTCCTGGAAATCCAACAGGTCCCTGGGGCCCTTGTGGTCCCTAAAATCAAAGAAACAAACCAACCAATTGGCAGCATATTAGTAGAAACATCATCACAATTTAGCACAGAGAACAGTCCAAGTGTGTCAGGCAATGCTTTGTTCAGTAACAGAAAATTAAGTGTTTGCCCACTTGCAGCACCACAACAGAGCTGATAAACAAGTACCTTGCCTAAGGAGAACATCCCTTTCCCTAATGTAAATATACAGACCACAATTCAAGACCATCCAGCAGAGTTTTAACATAGACAATTTGATTTTAATGTAATGTCAGCTGCCCAGGTAAACATCAAACAAGGAAATTAATGTCCGATAAATAAATAAATCTCCCCAACTTAGCTTTGTGCGGCAAACTCATGCTTGCTTGGAAAAAATAAAATCTGGCTGCCAAAATAAAGTTTATTGCCAGATAACCGAATACCTCTGCAGCGTTATGGTAAATTTTTCAGTTCTTCCCCTATTAATTGTGGATGTTTGATAATGCATATTAAAGAGAAAATTTGGGGGTGGGGTGGGGAGGAACCTTGATCTGTTTCCTTGAGTCTGTCATCTGTGGAAGGAACAGGAATTCTTCATTGTAGACTGGACTTAGAATGAAATACTGAATTACAGCTGCCTTTAGCATCGCAAGAAATGTGTGAGGGATTATTAGGAATAATTTTTTTTACTATATAAAAGAAGCAGAAAACTGGGCAAAACACAAGACACAAGATCCAGCTAATATGTAAATCTGTTTACATATAGTTTATGTTGAGACAGTTGTTTGCTCAGCCAAGGTTTTATTGCGTGATCTACATTTGCTATCCTCAATTGATAGGATTATTGCTGATAACAAGTGTAAAAAGAAAATAGGTACAACCTGTAAAAACAGAAAAAAGAAAATAGAATCCTGGGTATTGCAGATTTGATGCTCTTTTGAAACAAATCTATTGATAAATACTACAATTGATTTATTGTCCTCTTTTGTAAATGTTGTAAATGTTGTACCTTGATGAACGTATCTTTTCTTTTATGTACACTGAGAGCATATGCACCAAGACAAATTCCTTGTGTGTCCAATCACACTTGGCCAATAAAAAATTCTATTCTATTCTATTCTATTCTATTTTAGTTTTCTTTTATGAGCAATATTGGGTAAATAGAGTAAATACTCCAAAAATCTTGTATTTTAATGGAGCTGATGTTTTTCATTGAAAAACTTTCTGTTGATAGTGTGTATTCACTTGACTACATGGAAAAGATCGCTATACATCTAATAAATCTAATAAATAATTAATATTAATAATAATACATTATTATTTATGTGTGAGTGTGCGTGTGCGTGTATTTGTAGAGATGGTACTTTACTTAAATGTTGAGATATTATCAAAACAATAAACGGCAGTTGGAACTACAAATTGCTGCTCTCATATTTGTTTGGAGAGAGTTATAAGCTTGACTTCACATATTTCAATGATGTACAACCTGACCCCATAAGGTAAATGTACTTCCCAACCTACTCTACCCTTGTTTACTTTGGACAAATTGTGCAAACACCTATCTTTCTGGAGAAAGCTAGATTTTCGTTCTTTCACTTTATCTCCTCAGATCCTTCCAATCATTTCCTCCCCCTCAACACATTCACTCTTCTTTCATATACAACTTTTGCAATTCATTCTCATTCTTTAGCTCTGTAAGACTGTTTCAACACAGTTCTTTCATATTGGCCACTCCCTTTTATGTGCATCCATCCACCCCTCCACTTATTCTTACGTTTTATTTTGCTTATATTTTAATTCTTACATTTAATTGCATTGAACTTATTTGTATGTTTCTCTTATGTAGTCATCTCTTATTTTTCACATTATAAATTGGACAAAAGGACACCCTTCAATGTGTTAAAATGGTTGAGGCAAGTAATTGCATTGATAGTTTACTTTAAAATGAAGGTAGCATTTGTTCGCTCTGTCTCCCTGTTAGTTTGCAAGCAATCTGCCCATGGAAAATGGAATTTAATTCCTAACATTTGGAAAAAAATGTGCTTCAAAATTCAATAATTATAAGTAGCTCTAAGCAGGCATTCAAGGACAGAGATCTCTGATAAGTAGGTCTATATTGTAAATACATCTGCAACGCTCCTGTCTGGAAAAAAAGGCACCACTTCATCAACATGCATTTAGATTAATTTGTGGCCAAAGACCACAAATATCAAATATCAAGCATGTGCATTGATAGAGTCCAATTCTGTCAGGTAGAAACAAAGGAAAACCAGGAAATTAAATAATTATTAAAATTAGATTTCTTTTTTTAAAAAAATGGTTGAGGCTAGTGATTGCATTGGTTCTTTACTTGAAAATGAAGGTAGCATCTCTGTCTCTCTGTTAGATTGCTAGCAATCTGCCTGTGGAAAATGGAATTTAATACCTAACAGCTGGGGGAAAAAAGTGCTTCAAAATAGATCATGAAGTGTATGTCTCTGTCAGAGATGAGGTGATTAGCCATGGCTCTGGAGAACATTATAGACAAACAAAGAAGCAATCTCTGGAGCAGAGGGGAGGTCTCAAAAGCTACCTTAGAGGAAAACTGATGACAACATATAGAGTCTAGACCTTTGAGGAATGTAAGAAAACATTTTTTTAAAAAAATCTATTTGGTTGTTGCATGGTGGCAGGCATAACAGAAGCATAAATAGGCCTTGATGCTTTCTCAGAAAAGAGGCCATCTAGGACTCAGCACAGAAAGAAAGTAGTCTTAAGGTAAAAGTAAAGGTTTCCCTCGCATATATGTGCTAGTTGTTCCCAACTCTAGGGGGCGGTGCTTATCTCCGTTTCAAAGCCGAAGAGCCAGTGCTGTCCAAAGACGTCTCCATGGTCATGTGGCCGGCATGACTAAACACCAAAGGCGCACGGAACGCTGTTACTTTCCCACCAAAGGTGGTCCCTATTTTTCTATTTGCACTTTTTACGTGCTTTCAAACTGCTAGGTTGGCAGAAGCTGGGACAAGTAACGGGAACTCACTCTGTTACCCGGCGCTAGGGATTCCAACCGCCGAACTGCTGACCTTTCGATCAACAAGCTCAGCATCTGAGCCACTGAGCCACCATGTCACCTAAGTCTTAAATACTTAATTACTTATTTGGAAGTCATAAATACTTCCAAATGTCAAGTGGGGTTATTGCAGTAGCAAAACTGTAAAGCTACTACTGGCTGTATAGTACATTCCTCCCTCGGAAGAAGATGAATAAAGAGTCTCTTGAAGCGCCTATCTGAGCCCATTTATTTATTTATTTGTTTGTTTGTTTGTTTGTTTGTTTGTTTGTTTGTCAAAAAGTACAAGGAAACAAGTCACTGTATAGACATAGACATGGACACATGAAAAGAATTGGCACAAATAGAAGGATATAAATAGGCAAAACATAGTCATAAACACATTTATTTATTTATTTATTTATTTATTTATTTATTATTCGAATTTATATACCGCCCTATCTCCCAAAGGACTCAGGGCGGTTTACAGGCATATAAAACATCAAAATCAATAAATTAAAATAATCCTTAAAAAACTTATTCTAGCGCCCGAATTATTAAAAATAGAAATATAAATATCAAATATAAATATTAAAATCAATTTAAAACCCCTCTAAATTTAAAAATCTAAGCCAGTCCTGCACAGATGAATAAATGTGTCTTGAGCTCGCGACGGAAGGTTCGAAGGTCAGGAAGTTGACGGAGTCCTGGGGGGAGTTCATTCCAGAGGTGGGAGCCCCACAGAGAAGGCCCTTCCTGGGCGCCGCCAACCGACACTGCCTAGCTGACGGCACCCTGAGGAGTCCTCTCTGTGAGAGCGCACGGGTCGGTGAGAGGTATCTGGTCGCAGTAGGCGGTCCCAGATAACCCGCCCTATGCCATGGAGCGCTTTAAAGGTGGTCACCAAAACCTTGAAGCGCACCCGAAGGCCACAGGTAGCCAGTGCAGCCTGCGCAGGATGGTGTTATGCGGAGCCACGAGGCTCCCTCTATCACCCGCGCAGCCGCATTCTGAACTAACTGCAGCCTCCGGATGCCCTTCAAGGAAGCCCCATGTAGAGGCGTTGCAGTAATCCAGGCGAGGCGTCACAAGGCGTGAGTGACCGTGCAAAGGGCCTCCCGGTCCAGAAAGGGGCGCAACTGGCGCACCAGGCGAACCTGGTAGAACGCTCTCCTGGAGACGGCCGTCAAATGATCTTCTAGAGACAGCCGTTCATCCAGGAGGACTTGCGCACCCTCTCCATCGGGGCCAATGACTCGCCACCGATGGTCAGCCGCGGATTTAGCTGACTGTACCGGGATGCCGCATCCACAGCCACTCTGTCTTGGAGGGATTGAGCTTGAGCCTGTTTCTCCCCATCCAGACCCGACGGCCTCCAGGCACCGGGACAGCACTTGATAGCCGCTGGGGTGGTCCGTGTGGAAAAGTAGTGCTGAGATGACAGCTCCAGCGGTTGTGGATTTCATTAGGATGATCTCCAGCCATTTGGAGAATGCATCCACCACAATTAGAAATGTTTGGCCGTGGAAGGGCCGGCAAAATCAATGTGTATGCGGGACCAAGGGCCTTGGGGTTTCTCCCACTCCAAAACTGGGGCCGTGGGTGGTAGTGGTCTGGATTCCTGACATACTTGGCATCGCCAACCCTGTCACTGATTTCCTGTCCATTAGGGGCCACCAGACATAGCTCCTAGCCAAACCCTTCATCCTCACAATTCCTGGGTGACCCTCATGCAGGAGTTCCAGAACTTTTTCTCAGCTTCTCTGGAACTACCACCCTATCCCCCAGAGCAGGCACCCCTTGCACAGACAATTCCCTTTTTCTTTACAAATTCCTTGAAACGTCGCCGCGCAGCGGGCCATCCCCTTTGAACCCAACTGATTACAGTCCTTAAAACAACGTCCCGGTAGGAGGCCCGAGCCACTTCCTGCGATGTGACTGGCCCCGAGTCCAAAGAGTCAATTAGTAGAACGGGTGTGCCCGTGGGGTCCTCGATTTCCCTGGCAATGGGCATCTGCTCAATCGTCCGCATGCCCCAGCTCCTTTCCAGGCCGATGCTGCAGCTTGTAGGAGTATGCGGTCAAAAATAGTCCATCTGGTCAGTCTAGGTGAGAGTGCTACTGGCGTTGGGCGTCGCCAGCCAGTAACCCCAATAGCGGTCTGTGATCAGTAACAATTTCAAATCACGCCCAAAAACGTATTCGTGAAATTTTTCACCCTGACACTATTGCAGAGCCTCCTATCTAGCTGGCTGTAATTCCTTTCAGCCGGGACATCGCTCGTGAATAGAACGCTATAGGGGCTTCAGTGCCGTTTGGGAGTCTGTGGCTAAGTACCGCTCCTACTCCATAGGGGACGCATCACAAACCAATACTAACGGCAGTCTGTTGTTGTATTGTATTAACAGGCTATCGCTTGATAGCAAACTTTTACTGCCTCAAATGCCCTATTCTCTGACTTCCCCACGACCAAACAGTGTTTTTCCAAGCAATTTATGCAGCGGTTCAGCAACGGTTGCCTTGTCTTTTAAAAACACGGCGTAAAGTTACCAGACCCAGGAAAGCCTGGAGTTCTGTCTTGTTTTTGGGTGCTGGGGCCTCTTTATCGCCTTTGACTTTGCTCTCAGTGGGTGAATCCCTTTTTGTCTATTCTATAGCCCAAAATTCAACAGATTCGACCCCTATCTGACACTTGCTTGCTTTGACTTTTAATCCTGCCGACCTAAAAATGGCCAAAACTTTCCTTAATCGCTTCCCCAGTTCTCTTAAATCTTCCCCTGTTACCCACACATCATCGAAATAGGGTCGACTCCTGGTAACCCTTGTAGAGCCGCTCCATCAAATTTTGGAATAGCCCGGGCCACTCACCCGAACTGTAACCGGGTGCACTTAAAGGCACCCCGGTGCGTTACAATGGTCTGGGCCTCAGCTGTGCTAGCATCTACGGGTAGCTGTTGGTACGCTTGTGCCAAGTCTAATTTGGCGAAAACTTGTCCGTGCCCTAGTGAGTGCAATAAGTGTTGCACTACTGGAACTGGGTAGGCGCTCTTTTGCAATGCTTTGTTCAAGGTAGCCTTGTAATCAGCGCAAATCCTTATGGACCCGTCTGGTTTTATAGGGTGATTGGCGTCTCCCATTTGGCATGGTCAACTGGCACTAGTATCCCTGGCTGACTAATTTATCTAACTCTTTGTCGATTTTAGGTTTGAGTGCAAAGGGCCTCCCGGTCCAGAAAGGGGCGAACTGGCGCACCAGGCGAACCTGGTAGAACGCTTCCTGGAGACGGCCGTCAAATGATCTTCTAGAGACAGCCGCTCATCCAGGAGGACGCTGTTGCGCACCCTCTCCATCGGGGCCAATGACTCGCCACCGATGGTCAGCCGCGATTTAGCTGACTGTACCGGGATGCCGCATCCACAGCCACTCTGTCTTGGAGGGATTGAGCTTGAGCCTGTTTCTCCCCATCCAGACCCGACGGCCTCCAGGCACCGGGACAGCACTTCGATAGCTTCGCTGGGGTGGTCCGTGGAAAAGTACAGCTGGGTGTCATCCGCGACAGCTGGTACCTCACACCGAACCCACTGATGATCTCACCCAGCGGCTTCATGTAGATGTTGAACAGAAGGGGCGAGAGGATCGATCCCCGCGGCACCCCACAAGTGAGGGGCCTCGGGCCGACCTCTGCCCCTGTCAACACCGACTGCGATCGTCGGAGAGATAGGAGGAGAACCACCGTAAACGGTGCCTCCCACTCCCAATCCTCCAACCGCGCAGCAGGATACCATGGTCGATGGTATCGAAAGCCGCTGAGAGGTCTAATAGGACCAGGGCAGAGGAACAACCCTATCCCTGGCCCTCCAGAGATCATCCACCAACGCGACCAAAGCCGCCTCCGTTGTAACCGGGCCGGAAACCGGACTGAACGGGTCTAGATAGACAGTTTCATCCAGGTGTAAGGGAAACTGATATGCCACCATATTTCAACAACCTTCGCCGCTGGCGAAGGTTGAGACCGGACGATAATTACCTAAAACAGCCGGGTCCAGGAAGGCTTCTTGAGGAGGGCTCACCACCGCCTCTTTCAAGGCGGCCGGAAAGACACCTCCACCAAAGAAGCGCCAGAATCGCCTGAGCCAGCTCGGTCACCTCCTGCGTGGCCAGCACCAACCAGGAGGGGCACGGGTCCAGTAAACATGTGGTGGCATTCAGCCTCCCAACAACCTGTCCATGTCCTCGGAGCAACAGGGTCAAACTCATCCCATAAAATGTCACCAAGACCACCTCAGCCGCCTCACCAGATCACCGCAATCTTGGTCCAAACCATCCCGAAGCTGAACGATTTTATCGTATAGATAACCGTTAAACTCCTCAGCACGTCCCTGCAACGGGTCATCCCGCTCCCCCTGGTGTAAGAGGGAGCGGGTCACCCGAAACAGGGCGGGTGATTATAGAATGATTATATATAAATGGGGACAGTAGGACAGGGATGGTAGGCACACTGGTGTGCTTATGCATGCCACCTTAGGGATCTCTTAAAAACATGAAAGGTCCACAGTAGAGAGTTTAAGGTAAAAGGTATGGGGATTAGCGAGACTAACAACAGGATCAGGTAAAGTGTTCCAGACATTTACTACTCTATTGCAGAAGTCATATTTCCTACAATCCTTCAAGAATAGAGCGGATTACATTGAGTTTGAATCTATTGATAGCCCTTGTGTTATTACGCTTGAAATTAAAGTACCGTATATACTCGAATATAAGCCGATCCGAGTATAAGCCGAGGTCCCCAATTTTACCCCAAAAACTGGGGTAAACTGGGGACTCGAGTATAAGCCGAGGGTGGGAAATGAGGCACCTACCGGTTGGGAAACCCTCCTCCCTCAGCTGAGAAGGCTGGCGGCTCCCGCCCGCCCTCTCACTGCACCGCAGGGCTTCCCGCCGTCCGTAAAATGTGAAAAAGAAAAAAAAACAACTCGAGTATAAGCCGTATATACTCGAGTATAAGCGAGGGCTTAAAAAACAAAACTGAGTATAAGTCAGAGACCGAGTATAAGCCGAGGGGACGTTTTTCAGCACAAAAAACGTGCTGAAAAACTCGGCTTATACTCGAGTATATACGGTACTCATTTACAGGTAGGATGTTTTGGTAAATAATCTTATGAACTAAGCATAGGTCAGAACATAGACGGCACATAACAGGCCTTGCTCCTGTTGTGTGCAAATTTGCTAAGTATACTGAAATGTAAAATTTCTCACTTGTGGAGTCTCATGGATTGAAACTGTAAAGTTTTGTGCCATTGGGCAAAGTTACAGGTTGTAGGATATAGACAGGCAGTGATTGTCAGGCTTGTGTGAAAAAAAATATGTTTCCTTCTTCTACAAGCTGGGAATGTAGGTTAATATTAAAATGGGAGAAAATCAGATCTATCTGATTTGGTACCAAAGGAATTTCTTAGACATCTGTAGATTTTCTGATTTCTTGGAACCTATTCAAGGTATAAAGTTCCTAGCAAGGAGATGGCACCAGTGCTGAAAAATATCTTTGATTAATTTAGTTTTGATTTTTTAAAAATTCACACTTTGTTTCTGCTAGCAATAGCTGCCCAGAAGAAAAGGTGTAAGGCAGAGGTCACTTTACAAAACCCTCACACAACAGGAACATTGTCCCAGTCAGAATAACAATGGGGTGAGTAGGAACTGGATGGCAGAGGAAGGGCTGGGAAGCAAACAGGTGAGAGAACAAGTCTTGTTGAACATTTGACCAGTTCCTCCTTTCTGGTAATTTGGAATTACAGTTTTTGTCCAAACTGCAAAATCAAAAGTGGGTTTAAAATAAAAGTTAGAAAATCCCACCCTCCAATGCTGCATCTCCTCAACATTTCAGGGGTGTGTGTGTGTGGGTGTGTGGGTGTTAAGAAAACTACAGTTCAGGTTGAGGAGAAAGTCCACCTGTATGGAAGTGCTACAGTTCCCTAGAAAATGCAATACTGGCAGTTCAAGGGAACATTTTTTATTTTAGCATATTGATTGTTTTAGTGAAGTCAGTCAAGTATAATTCTTCAGAATAAATTACCAGGCCATCCAAATAAACTCTATCAGATAAGAATAAACTGACATGAAAAATATTATTACTAAACTTCATTAAGGCTGACGAGCAATGACTAAATGACAGAACATAATTCTGTGTTGAGAATTAAATATTTGGGGGGCGTGGCCATGACCGTGGTGGGGTAAGGACCTTTCCTTCACTTCACAGGGCTTAATAATGAAGATTTATGAGGATTAATGCTGTTTGGAATGCACCGTTATGGATGAAAGTTAATAAATCATGAAGTGGAAGTGTTAATAGCCCAGCAGACTGAATTTAAAACTGGTAGGTCATCTGAAACTGCTTGAATTAAGGAGTTTTTACTGCGTGGGATGACCGAACTGGCAGACACAAGGAGTTTGGAATAAACTGCTGTCTTTTGCTTTCCTTATTATAATTATCGTGTTCTGTGTTAAATGCTGAGGCTAAGGAATATCAAAGACTGAATTTGCTAATGAGAAGAATTTTAATTGAAGAGATCGATCTTTTGTGCTGGACTGACTGGCTGATTGGCTGAAGAAGATTTTATTAGGTGGATAATTTTTTATTATTTTTCTTTTGAGAGGAAATTAATAGCTTGTTTATATTACAGAAAACAAAAAGGACTTTGTTTTGAAGTTCGTTGGTTTTTTTTTTTCTCTCTGCCGACGTGGAGAAAAATGGCGCTGATTAAGCTGTGAGGTAATTGTGTTTCTTTGTGGAGTGAATATGACTCATAAGTTACTGATAAGCTACTAACGAGTGCAAATAAGCCGCTTCGCTCAATTAAAAGATTGTCGTCCTTGATCTTCATCAAGACCCTCTGTAAAATTGGTTTGACTGCTGTCCTTTGATCTTCACTAAGACTCTTTTGGAATCCCAGTTTGAGAAATTTTTTGGTTTTTGTTTTTTTTTCAAAATGACTCAACAACTTTCAGAAACGCAGCAAATTGCTGCAGCTTTAAATAAAATTGGGGAAAAAATAGCAGCACTATCAGAGCGTATAGATAATTTGACATTTAAACTGACATCCAAGTGCAAAATTTAAAGCAAGATATGGATGATAACTTTGCTAAACAAAAGAGGAAATGACAATGATTAAAGATGAAATGGAGCAGCTGCATGTGCATGAGGCAAAAGTAGATCGGCAAATTGGCAAAATATTTTATAAAAATGAGCAGCAAGATAAGAGAATTTGTCTTTTGGAAGAAGAGATGAGGAAATATAATTTTGTTATCAGAGGAATCTCGGAAGAAAGGGAAGATAAATTGAAACAGCGGGTTTTGAAATGGATTAATGATTTGGATACGCAACTTACGTTCACAATAGCAGACCTGGCAAGCGTTTTTAGAATTGGATATAGAAGGCAAAATGGTTCTAACAGGAATGTGCTTGTCAGGTTCGCAAATCTTGGTGATAAGTTGGAAGTTATGGCCAAGTTAAGAGAGTTGGGAGATGCTTTGAAGTTTGAAGGGAAGACTATTCAAGTCTCCCCGGATATATCAAGAGAAGAAAGGGCATGGAGATTTTTTTTAAAACCAATTACAAAAGTTTTGAGAGATAATGGAATTAAATACAATTGAGGCCACCACAACAATTGAAATTTTTTATAAAGGAAGGATGCATAATCACCCCAGATATAGATGCATTATTATATTTACGGGAGCTTGGACTGATTGAGATGGAGGATTTAATGGAGATAAAAGATCAAATGCTTCAGATGGGTGGAACATACGTGGAAACATCAATCTCAGAAGAAGAAAAAGGGGCTATTGGAGGGCAAGACTCCAAAGGGTTAAAGAGGAAAGAAATATCACCTGTGTTGGTTGAACAGAAGAAGAGTCGTGAGGATACAGTAGGAGAAGAAGCAGATAAGAGTCTTGGAAAATATGAAGCTGAATGCGGGTCATCGTTATCTTTTTTTTTGAGTGATGAATTTAAATAGAATTTGAAGAAATGACAGGATTGAAAGTAAATTGGTCAAAGTCAGAATTATTGATGGATAGTAATGGTAATGAGTCTGAGAATATGCAAGAGCAATTTGGGATAAGGATTAAAAACACATTGAAATATTTGGGTATAGTGCTTTCACTTAAGGTTAAAGAATTGAAAAAACTTAATTATGATGTGGTGATTAACGAAATTGAGAAGAAGATAGATAAATATAAAATTTTAAAGTTGTCTTGGTTTGGTAGAATTGCAATGTGTAAGATGATGCTGCTGCCCAAGTTCAACTTTTTATTCGAGATGCTACCACTAAATCTGACAGAGAAAGATATTGAAGGATATCAGAAAAAACTGGATAAATTTTGCAATGGTAGCAAAAGACCCAGATTAGTGAAGAAAATGTGGTATCAAAATCAAAAGGAAGGCGGATTAGGAATCCCCAAATTATTTAATTATTACAGCGATGGTATCCGGATAGTGGTAAAAATACTTAAAGGTGAAGATAATTATTGGAGATTTAGAGTTAAGGGATATAGAAATTTGGATCAAGGTGGTTTTAGATAAAGCAAATTTAAAATGTGTAAGTAGAAGTTATTGGTTAAAGGATTAAGTAAAATGTGGAACAAATTTGTTAAAATTTTAATTCGGATATAATCTTTTGGGGAGACAACTGAATTTGGCGATTAAAATAATATAAAACGTAATGAAGTGATTAAAGAGGAAAATATAGAAATTATTAAAGATTGGATAAAAGTTATGGGAAATGAAAGGAGGAATAAAGAAATTATTGAAAAATTAGGGTTAAGTTGGTTTGAAAAAATACAGATAGAAAAATGGACAAAAAAACTAAAGGAAAATTATTCGATAAATAGATGTGAAACTGAATTTGAATATTTAGTATCTCGGATTATGAAAGATGAAATTGGGCTAAAGGGACTCGTTAGTAGGGTTTATAAGATTATAAATTCTGAATTACAAAGAGTGATGAGGACAAATTGGGAAAAAGATCTTAATATTGAAATACCAGAATCAGATTGGAATGTGAATTGGAAGAGTAGAATTATGAGAACTTTATCTATAAGGATTAAAGAGCACAATTATAAAGTTGTTTGAAATGGTATTTGACTCCAGTAAGATTGTCACAAATGGATAAAAAACTAGTAAAAATGTTGAGATGTGAGTTGGAATTGGGGACTTATGAACATATGTGGTATAATTGTGATAAGGTTAAAAGTTTTGGCAACAATTGGAGAAAATGATATTTGAAATGATGGGGAAAGTAATAACATTGAGAGTGGAAACTATATTATTGTTGGTAATTAAGGAAATAGAATTAACAAAATATGAAAAGAATTGATTAGAATTATGATTATAATAGGTAGAATTATAATAGCTAGATATTGGAAACTGGATGTGATTTTTAGAATAGAAGAGTGGAATTCTGAAATGTGGAAATTAGCTTTAAATGATAAAATGACATGTGATATTAAAATTAGAAGTGGTGTGTATAAAGAAGATATTTTCTGGAAGACTTGGAAACCATTTGTGGACTTTGCGCTTGGAACATTGGACGTTTCAGTACCTGTACCTCGAGAACGTGGATTTTGGCAATCATGAGGATATATCCGAAGACCCAAATCTTCCTTTTATGTATAGCACAAGGGTGTAATAATGTATTTTCTTTTTGTTTGTTTGTTGCAAAAAAAAATAATAAAAAAAAAAAAAAAAAAGAGAATTAAATATTTGTTCAAATTAGTTTTTAGGATCCCCTAAAATTTAACTCAGTTTAAAAAAATGAAGCTATTTAAAAAGTTTAGAAATGGAAGGGAGGACGTGAGCTGTAATAGTAATAATATTCAGAATAAAGAAATTGTTAACCACTCTTTAAAAGAAATATTTCTTTTGACAAAGAATGTGGGAATCCTGGCTGTGGATACAGAATGAACAATGACCCCTTCTGCAAATTTATTTGAGAAATTTCATTAGATGGGCTAGTTCCTTTGAGGACATGGGATGCTGCGATTTACCAAGACTCTGACTTCCAGAACCAAGTTATACAGAAAGTCCTCAATTTACGATCACAATTGCGCTCAAAATATATGTTGCTAACTGAGTTTTGTCCCATTTTACGACTTTGTCACCAGATTCATTAAGTGAATCACTGCATTTCTTAAATAAGTAACATGGTTGTTGAATCTGGTTTTCCCATTGACTTTGCTTGTCAGGAGGTCGCAATGACTCTGGGATACTGCAACCGTCATATATATGAGTCATTTGCCAAGATTCTGAGTTTTGACTACATGACCATGGAGATGCCACAATGGTTGTAAGTTTGAAAAACAGTCATTAAGTCACTTTTTGCAGTGCCGTTGTAACTTTGTAACTTTGAAGTGTTGTAAGTTGAGGACTACCTGCAGTATATTGACATGATCTACGGGATTGGATGGTTCATGAGTTTTGTTTCTCCTCAAACTGTACCTGGTTGCTAAGGCAAGGGAAAGTGAGAACAAGGGGAGGGGGATGTTCAGACTCTGCAAACAGTTTTAAGTTTCTGAAAAATCACATCTAATGTCTTCTGGGTCTCAGTGGATCAATGGATTATTGATCTGAAGCCAACCCATCAACAATACCATAAAGACATGGAGAAGACAAGCCAAACAAAGAAGTAAGGATTTTTATTGATCAGAGATCAGCCTTGCCTTCTTAGCAAAGACAGAAATCACTGATGGCAGACTCTTACAATTATTGCAAAGAATCTGCTACTAATGGTTTCCACTATCACCACTGGGTCTACTGGGTGAATGAGCAAGGCATAAGTGTATACAGTGGCAAAATCTCTCTCTCTCTCTCTTCCTCTCCCTCCCTCCCTCTCTCTCTCTTTATCAGGGTTTGGAGGTTTATTACAAAATCCAGTGTGAAGAGTATTAGAATCAAATATTGATACCCACTCCAATCTAATTGTTGGATGCATAATCAAACTCCTGAGAAAGCAGAAATGGATGTCTTAATTACTACTTAACAAGCCAGGACTGGGATGATTTTGTTCCATATGTAGCACTTAGTAAATACCTCAGGGCCATAAAGATTTTTCTGTAAAATGCCTCCATCATTCATGTTATATAGTATTTAAGAAAACAACATTTTTCCCTAGTTCACATTTGTTTAGTTTGTTACACATTCTTACCCTGAACTCATTCCTGGTTCTTTCAGTTTCACAATTCCCAGGAGAATTAACATGCAATTTCTGCCAACTATACATTCTATTTCATGCATACAACAATCTAGAGCAAGCCAATGAATATTTTCTGACCACAATATATTTCAGCCCTTTTGTTTGCAATTAAGTCTACAACTTCATTATGCTCATCATTTCATAAGATTAGGCTTTATCTTTATTCAGACTTGTATATCCTCACTTTTTCTTTTTCTCACAAACATTTTTTCCTTCCCTTCCCTTCCCTTCCCTTCCCTTCCCTTCCCTTTTCTTTCCTTCCCTCCCCTTTCTCCTTTCTTTTCCTTTCCTTCCCTGCAAACCTCTTTGAACTTCAGAAAAAAGCCCAGGATATAAACAGATCTGACTAACAAATTTGGTCCTCTTACAGTCCAAGTCATGTTTCCAAGTCATGCCTCAGCTGTAAATATATTATTTCTGCACATAGTAATAAAACAATGTATAGATAAATAACATTATTTTTTTGATATAACATAACCTAAACCTTTTTATTTGAGACCATGCTAACCAAAGATTTCGGGAGCTGGCCCGAAACGTCTGGATAACACAAAGCTCAGGAAAGGCTGATACACGCACATTGTTTGAATTGGGCGGCCCTATAAATCCATTACATACATAAATACATTTTTGAGTAGTGCGTCAACTATTCTCTGTCTCATCTATTACCTTCCCAGCAAATGTCAACAGGGTTCATAAAATACGGAGATTATGACAAAGACTATAAAACTTCACAACATGCTGAAAACTGCCTTACGAGGTAAGATACCATATTTTAAATAGACGTGTCTAATATATTCTCCGTGTAAATAAACTGCTTTCCAGACCTTGGTGGTTAACAGTCTTTTTTTGTCAAATAGTCTTTTAGCAGAGGGGTGATGTTTACCTTTGGGTATTACTGTAAAATCATGCCCATTTCATTTTACGATTAAAAAGATATTTCTGGAAAATCTTATATTGTTTTTCTACCACTCAGACAGGATGCAGTCAATTGAATACAGAATGGATGAAAGAAAAAGCTGTGATCATTTCATTGTCAGTTTTTTGTAAATGCTCAGCTTGCCAGCTGGAGCCTGCACTAGAGCAACAGGAGGTAAACAAGGTGATGAAATTAATTCTGGAAGAAGTATTTCAATGGATCCTATAAATTTAAATGGCAAGGGATGAACCATATCCATGTTTGACATGGGCCTTCTGTGCCCTCTTTTGTTCTGGTTCACCTATAGGCAGACACTGGGAAAATGAAAGACACTCAACAGGCTTCTATGGGCAATCTCAGAAGAGCAATATTGTTGGCAAGTGAAAATTTTAGGCAGCTTCGCTCAAATCAATTTCTTGAGTGGATGGAGCTCAGAACAAGCTTTTTTCATTCTCATTTTCAGAAAGTTTTATATTACATAGCTAATGATTCAGGCTACAGATCCCAAAATATATTCTCAAGTCTCAAACCAATTTAGCAATCTACTTAAAACTGGATAAAATGGACAAGAATTACTGGGGAGAGGCAAAGGAATAAAGAAGTAGCATTTGAAGAGTAAAGGCACCTCTTACTCCAGTGCTCAGATATTCCACCTGTCACTCTGTTTTTTAACTTCAGGCAAGCGTTCCTCAACTCTGGAAATCACCTGATTCTGGGAATAACTCCCACAATTCCTTAGCCAGCATTGATATTGCAGTGTATTCTGTGAATTGCAGTCTAAAGGGCACCAAGATTCAGAGAAGTTCTCCATGTCACAACACTTTTCAGTAAAAAAAGACTATAGCTTAGAAATCTGTCCATAGAGCCAGCTATTAGTTCTCATTTATTGGGTTCTTTACCAAGCAACATATTTATAGGCATTTTTTTTAAAGTTCCCCAAAAGTATCCCAACATCTGGAAATATGTTCATTTTGGCAAATTGGTGTATTTCCATTTGTGAATTGCAATCTAAACAAATTTCTCAACCATCCATCTCTAATTGCCGCTGCTACCTTTTGCAACATCTGGCTACGCTGAAAGACACAATAGACACTGGCATACAATAAGCCATAAATCTCTTCCAGGGTGGCACAATTCTTTCTTTGCAATAATTCCACCGGGAAGAATTCACTCAGCAGAAACTCAGCTAAGTTTTCAGACCCAGTTCAAAGGATTTGAAAATGTCCCAAATGTGCCAGTTTCTTTTGCTTTTCTAAAAGCAGATGTGAATACAGTCCACCCACGAGTTCTCCCTCATTCACCAGAATGGGGAGGAAAATCCTCCTGCAAAACAACCGTTCTGAGAGGTATAGCTCTACTCAAATCGGCATCACAGGCAGCATACAATGATTTTGGAATATTTGAGAAATACTGAGCCCAGAAAAAAGGAAAATGAAATAGACGTTATTCTTTGCATACCCTTTCACCAGACGGGCCAGGTGGGCCATCACCCCCAGCAGTGCCCTGGAAAAAACAACAACACCACAATTTATTTTAAAATGAGATGGACGTTTTGCACCAAGACAAGAAGCTAAACTCAGAATTAGTTACTGCATTCTGTCAAAATTACCTTTGGGCCGGGTTTTCCAGTTGGACCTCTTGCACCTCTTGATCCACGAGGTCCCTGGGAGTGGGAGAAAATATGTAATTAATATTTTTATTGAGCATTGTTGCATAGGAGAATATAAACGCAGGTTTCTGACCATGGTGTGGATAGCAATTAAAAAAAATGCATGCAGTGATAGCAAGGGCTAATGCTACTAAACAGAGATCCAAGAAAAACAGCAACATTACTTACTGTTGGTCCTCTTTGTCCTCTTGGACCTGGTTTGCCATGTAATCCCTGTCAATCAAAGTTCACAGAAATTAATCTGGGCTTCAGGGCAGATTATTTATTTACTGGCATATCTCTACACTGCTACAATCAAAAAGATTCTCACCAGCTCATTATAGAAAGTACAAATGAAAGCAACCAAGGTAAACAAATAAAATAAAATCACAATAGCATTACAACAATACAGACCCTTAAAAATAAAGGAAAGATAGCAAGATAGTTCATGAGAAAGCTCTCCAAAAATAGCTCAATTTTCCTGGAAAGAGGTTTTGCCACTTTGAAAAAGGAAAACAGAACGGTGATAATTTAGAAACCAGCTAGCATAACTATCGCCTCTGTCTTTATATTTTAATAAATAACGTGTATTTTCATACTCCGACGGTAGCTTGTCCTTATTTCTTTTGTTATCACATAAAAGTTTTGTTGAAGCTGTTCTTAATATACTCTTTAGCTTCCTTTTTTTTTTCTTGTCCTATTAACTATTATTCTTGGCTGCTCAATTTGTCTACTTGAAAGATCTTCCTTCCTTTAGGAGGAATAATTTAAATCTCATTCCTCCACCTGAAATTCAAACCACATGAATTTTCACTCTTTCTTCCTCCAATGGGTACTGAATATATTACTGAAATTGCCAAATATGCCATTACGATAAAGAAAGAAATTCAGACCTTACTGCCTACGCACTCTCATGGGCAAGAGCCTTCAAAATGCTTCTCCATAAAATGCTCTGGCCTCCTTTCCCTTGATATTCAATTCAATGAAGCCAACAAAGGACTTCATCACAGACAGTGTGTGATCTTCCCTCCCTCAGTATTGACTGGGAGTGCCTTAAATGAGTTGTGCAGGGTTGCCGACCCTTCTTTCATTTCAGCAAAACAGACAGCTACTTCAAAGCCCCTTCCTTCAGTACAATCCATTAAGGCTTCTCTTCTGAGAGGCCCCTTTTAATCAAGGCCTTGATTGAAAGTCCACAGAGTAAACAAGACGAACTGTTTTAGATCCATCTTCCAGTGGTAGAAGAAAATGTGTGTATGTGTACAGGTAGTCCTCAACGTACGACCACAACCGAGCTCAATTTTTCTGCCGCTAAGTGAGACTTTTGCTAAGTGAATTTTGCCTCATTTTATGACCTTTATTGTCATCATTGTTAAAGGAATCATTGCATTGATTATGTTAGTCACGCGGTTGTTAAATGAATCTGGCTTCCCCATTGATTTTGCTCATCAGAAGGCCGCCAAAGGTGATTACATGTCCCTGGGACACTGCAACCGTAATAAATATGCGCCACTTGCCAAGCGTCTGAATTTTGTTTATGTGACCATGGGGATGCTACAATGGTCGTAAGTGTGAAAAACAGTCGTAAGTCATTTTTTTCAGTGGTGGTGTAACTTCAAACGGTCACCAAATGAACTGTTGTAAGTCAAGGACTACCTGCATATGTGTATGTGTGTGTGTGTGTGTGTGTGTGTGTGTGTGTGTGTGTGTGAAGAAAGGGCACCTGTAGAATTTAAGGAAGCAGAAATACTCACTGACAATTGCAAATGAAAAGTGCCCCCACTCTTAAGCTGAAAAATACCACAGTCACAGATAGAGCTCAGCTGGCAGGATGTATTTTTGATCATTGATAACATATCACAATAAGGACAAAGATGGATATCAGAATTGTGAATGCTATTAATGCGTTGGTTTCATGTTATGCAAATAGCAGCTGTGGGGAAACTTCCCAAGCAACTTCTGGACTCTGAGAGGTGGGGGGAACTCCCCCCCTCTTGTAGTGCCAGCACAAATTGCTCATCTGAATCCAGCATCTGCATTTCAAAAGAAGTCTCTCTCCACCCCTCCCCCAGATCCTTTGAAGTGCAGGGCCTTTAAAATGCATGAAGCAGCTTCAGAAATGCAGTCTGTTGCGGCAAAGAAAAACAAGTTCAGACTCAGTTGACCCCTCCCATTTGCCTAGCCCCGCATTTGCTTAGCTCAGGGATGTCCAAACTGTGCCCCTTGAAGAGTGGTGGACTTCAGCTCCCAGAATTCCCCAGCCAGCAACTTGCTCATATTTATAGCTCATGCTGGCTGGGCAATTCTGGGAGTTGAAGTTCACCATTCTTCAAGGGGCCAAATTTGGACACCCCTGGCTTAGCTGCTCTGTGGCTTCCATTTGCGTAATAAGAAATTAGCACATTAACTGTATTCATAGAATTGACGTTTGTTTCCATCTTGACTGTAATTATTTTGTCAGAACCAATGCACCAATCTGGCTCTTAGTATGAGGTAAACCTCTACTCAGTGAAGCCTCTGGTGGCTCAACAGACTAAGTCTGTCTGTTATTAACACAGCTGCTTGCAATTACTGCAAGTTCTAGTCCCACCAGGCCCAAGGTTGACTCAGCCTTCCATCCTTTATAAGGTAGGTAAAATGAGGACCCAGATTGTTGGGGGCAATAAGTTGACTTTGTATATAATATACAAATGGATGAAGACTACTGCTTAACACAGTGTAAGCCGCCCTGAGTCTTCGGAGAAGGGCGGGATATAAATGCAAATTAAAAAAAAAGCATACAATGGCTACCATTGTAATTAATAAAAGTTTATAATTTTAAATTTGAAAAGTACCTCAGTGATTATGCTGAGTCTGTAAATCCTTGCAGGAGACACAGTCTAATAAAACTAGCCCAGAAGGCAAGATGTTTGAGCCAAAGGCTCAACCTGTAGGTTCTTTCTTTCTTTTCTCCCCGAGTTTCTTCTCTATATAAAAACTAGTTATCCACTTAGATATACGGCCAAATGAAGGCCATTGTCCTTGATTTTCAAGTAACTGATCTAACCACAAATCAAAACACTCTGCTTTTACTTAATTGATTCAAATGTCAACTTTGTCTCTTTATGAGGATCCATTTCTTAAAATCATGTGAGTTTAGCTCTGAATGTCTGTAGAGGGAGATGAGGTGAAAATGATGTGACATGCATTGTGTGCCATTATTTACATGATATCGTAATGCATGTAATGTCAGTGTGATTTCTGTAAGATACTTATAGCCATGTAGGCATGTGTCATGTCGTGTCTTGTCTGTCTGTCTGTCTGCCTGACTGTCTGTCTGTCTGTGTATCCATCCATCCATCCATCCATCCATCCATCCATCCATCCATCCATCCATCCATCCATCCATCCATCCATCTATCTATCTATCTATCTATCTATCTATCTATCTATCTATCTATCTATCTATCTATCCTGTACCATATGTGTATATGTATATACTGTATGTATATCTCTCTCTGTGTGTAAAATGAAATATAACAACCAATATACAGAATAATAATTAAATGGATGACATTTGAAGAAAATAAAGATATATCCATAAAAAGTTAATATAGAACTAGCTCAGTCTTATAACATTATTATATCTAACAATATAAACTATCTATTGCTCCATCTTCTCTGCCTTAAGAGTATACAATATTTATATAATATACTTAGTTTCTTGATATTCTGTTATTTAGGTACCTTAGAGCAAGGGTCCCCAACCTTTTAGACTTCAGGGACCACCAAGTTCATAATTTTAAATCCTGTGGACCACTAATACGAATCCAGCGCACCACTTGCTGAAGTGCCTGGACTCCCAATGATGGGATGGGGTTCTTCAGGCACTCTCTCCCCCCCTCTCTCGCACACACACACTTTCTCTCATTCTCTCTCTCTTTCTCTCCCCTGCTCTCTTTCTCTCTCTCCCATTCATTCTCTCTCTGATTCCTTCTGTTTCTTTCTCTCTCTCTCTCTCTCATTCTCTCTCTTTCATTCTGTCTCTTTCTCCCTTTCATTCTCTGTCTCTTTCTCTCTCTCTTTCTCTTTCATTCTCTGTCTCTCTCATTCTCTCTCTGTCTCTTCCTCTCTCTTTCATTGTCTCTCTCTCTCTCTTTCTCTCTTTCTCTCTCCACTCTCTCTTTTTCTTTCTCTCTCTCTCTCTCCCCCTCTCTCTTTCTTTCTCATCTCTCTTTCCCCTTTCTATCTCTCTCTCTCTCTCTCTCCAACTCTTTCTCATGGGCAAGCCAGTGTCTTGGGGCTGAGAAGAAGTTAATGCCCCCTCCCAAGAGACTGAGGTGCAGGGGCACCAACAAGGGATGGAAGAAACTTGCAACTTTGCAGTGCAGCCCTCGCTGGCTGGAATGAGGTAATGGTGCAAGGGGTGGTGGTGCAAGCGGGCCGAAGCAATGGGTAGTGGGAACCCCGGGCTGTTTCTTCCCCCTGCTGTAGCTTCCTTTCGGCTGAATCCACCAGTGGCTGTCCCCACCCCTCACTCTCCCTTCCCAGTCACTCTTTGCCTGGCAAGGGAAGGGGAGGGGGGATGGAGATTCACTCCATATTTCAGAATGGGAGTGAAGCTTCGTCTCTTGCTGGATCTCGCGGCCGTTTCTTCCATCCCTTGTTGGTGCTCCTGCACCTCAGTCTCTTGGGGGGATGATTGACTTCCTCTCAGCCCCAAGACACTGGCTGGCCCATGAGAAAGAGTGGGGGAGAGAGAGAAAGATCTAGCAAGAGACGAAGCTTCGCTCCCATTCTGGAATATGGAGCGAATCTCCTACCCCACTTCCCTTCCCTTGCCAGACGAGGAGTGACTGGGAAGGGAGGGCGACCACCGGTTGGTGACCGCTGTCTTAGAATATTAAATATAGATAGGAAGCGGCTATTCTATCCAAGTTAATTATAGTTTGAATATTAGTGTTAAAATGTAATTATTTTACTTTTTCTTCAAAATTAAATATAAAATTGGACACAAAATGAAAAATAATAAAGAAAGTGTGTACATCAAAATCCTAGTTTCATAATGAAGGTTTCAGTCTTAAGCTACATTATTTGATTCTAAAATCTCCAACGTGTTATTACACACACACACACATATATAAATGTATATACACATCTAAGAGGAATATGGATGCATGTATTCCATCAGAAAATTAATGGTTGGGTTTCCTGTCAGTTTGAAAAGGAATAAGGAAAAAGAAGACAAAACCCCTACTACTGATATATAAGTAAGAAAAAGAAAGGAAGGAAGGAAGGAAGGAAGGAAGGAAGGAAGGAAGGAAGGAAGGAAAGAAAGAAAGAGAAAGAAAGAAAGAAAGAAAGAAAGAAAGAAAGAAAGAAAGAAAGAAAGAAAGAAAGAAAGAAAGAAAGAAAGAAAGAACTCAAAACTTCACCAACATGTGTGAAGTAGCCCCATCTACCTTAAAATCCTCAGGCTCTCCCCAAAAAGTTACGTGTAGCCCTTGACAACAAAACAGTTGCCCAGTTCTACCTTAAATTATAACTGAGAAATTTAATCTACTGAAATTTGTAAAAAGGGGGACTGGAGTTTCTTCCTACTCCCTTCTCTTCCTTCCCTACCCTCCATCTGTCTTTATTACTAGATGTGTTACAGAATAGGCATGTGTTAGATGCTTTTAAATGTGAACACTTTTATTACCCTTCACATATACATGATATAATATTTATACGTCTTTGAAGGATTCAGAGAATTCCATGTGGAGAAGGGAACCCCGTTCTCCTAAAGATTAATTGTGCAAGCAATTAGGAATTCATGAGTCCCCTTTAGTTATAAATACCGTTTTGCCAATTTATGTGGCAAGCAGTCCTCATATGGAACTCTCTATCTAGACATTTAAAGTGATAAATTTCATTCACATTAAATAAAATGAAATGATAGGCAGATTAATGGCATGCATTACTTCAGTCTCACTTAATGGCACACTAAGCTACCATGAAGTATAACTGTCAGCCCGTCTTTTCCCCTTTGATGACTTTCGTGCAGCTCTATCACGAGCAATCAGCTACATCCAGCTGAGCTTTATGGATGCTGTGAATTTTTGACGATTTGCTTAGTCGGCATTATGGATGTATTCACTATCTTCAACTAAAGAGCAAATTCTTGATATCTTATCTGTTTAAAAACGTTTTCTTTAGAATCATATTCTATTTTTGAGCTGCAGACAAGTTGGCTTTTCAATGATATTATTGTGGGGGGTGCGGTTATTCCCCAAAGCATATTATGAACATTTGTCTTCAAAAGAGCAATTTCTTACAGTTTCAGCACGGGAATGGAATTTCCTTTTCACACTCCATAATGATGAGCTGTGGTGGCACAGTGGTTAGAGTGCCATACTGCAGGCTAACTCACTGCTCACTTCAGGAGTTCAATTCTGAACGGCTCAAGGTTGACTCAGTCTTCCATCCTTCCAAGGTCAGCAAAATGAGGACCAGATTGTTGAGGGCAATATGCTGACTCTGTAAACTTCTTAGAGAGGGCTGTAAAGCATTGTGAAGTGGCATAGAGGTCTAAGTGCTGTTGCTATTACTATCTACAAATGTTCTTCGCATTTTATATATAGAACAGAACAGAAAGAATAGAATAGAATAGAATAGAATAGAATAGAATAGAATAGAATAGAATAGAATAGAATAGAATAGAATAGAATACTTTATTGGTCAGGTGTGACTGGACACACAAGGAATTTGTCTTTGATGCATAAGCTCTCTTTCTACATAAAAGCTATAATTGACAAATCATGATCATAATCATCATAAAAATACATTCATCAATCAGAGAGCATTTCACCGAGGCTGCCGTTGGTGGCGCCATCTTGAATTCCATAATGATCTACTTAGCTTGGCCATCCACTTATAATTTCATCTGCTTCAACTCCAGGGCTCTTCTATCAAGCAATAACACCTTCTTTGAATCCAGTGTTATGCCGTCTCAGTGGCAGCATCGGAAACACCATCCCTCTGGAGATTTAGAGGATCCCAACCCTGTTTGGCTTTTTGCAAGGCATTGAAGATCTGGCTATTTCTCCAGACATTTGGGTCAGATGGTTAGGTGAGTTTTAGTGGATTGGTTGCTTATTCTTGCATGCTGGGGTACATCATGGGTTTTTCTGTGTTTTGATTCTTGTAAACCAGCCAGAGACATTGGTATACAACGGTTAGGTATATCAAACATACCAATCAATTAATCAATCTCCTTTTCACTAGCTAGGTATACAAGAAAGAAAAATAATCCTGACTCTCTATGCTTGTGTACTCTGTGGCATCTCATTAAGCAGTATTTTTAATTGGGAGCTGCATTTATGTATAATAGGGCTTAAAGTTGCTTCAATTGTAGCCATAATGGATATGTATAGCATTGATTTTTATTTTAAAAGCCTTGATACTCCTGAACTGCTATCATTCCATTTTTTTGTTTAGTTTGAACACCATCCAATTTAGAAAATTTTACATAATATTGTACATTACAATTTGTTTAATGTTCTCAAATTCAAATTCCATATATTCATAACTTTATAGGTAAAATGCTGTGACTTACCCGTCCTCCTTTCTCTCCATTAGAACCTGAAAATCCAGGAAACCCAGTAGATCCCTGCACAAAAAATTACAAATGTACTTTTAATTGATATAAATATTTAGTACACCCTTCACGCTGTATACTTTTGATGGATTATAATATTATATCCTGAAGATGATAACATATTTGATGAACCTTTCTACTATCTATTCAATGACAAAAAAATCTTCTTTAAACTAAACGCAGCGTTTTTAATAGCAAATGTGTTCAAACTCTTTCTCCCTGTTTCATACTTGGGAGGCCATTGGAAGCATAGCATGGGTAGAATATAGAATGCTGTCTTATATCAAGTCAAGCTATTTGTCTATTTATTCAACATCTCCATTGCTGTTCTCCAGAATTTGAGACAGAAATGCCTTCTCCTCCTACTTGATCATTCCAAGGATTTAATCTGGAACTTCAGGATGTAAACTACTTTTTATTATGAACTATATTTAAGTAATATAACATACAGTATATTAAGTGACACAATCCAAACATGAATATAGATATTAACAGTTTTCAGTTACTTACCATAATTATTCAAGTCCAGAATGCAGTAAAGAATTAACAGTAAGCTTATATACATTTATTTTGAAAACAATGACATGTCAAGCCACCATTCATGGAAAGAAGACACAGGAGTAGGAGTAGATGTGTGCCATTACAATAATTTGATTATAAAGCACAAACTCAACATACTTAATTTATATAAATACACACACAGAAAACAAAGAACAGATGTCCCCAGAATATCGTATCATGGATTTTAATTCCATAATTGATTATAATTTAGCTTTACTGGAATTGTTAGAAGACTAGTATCTATAGAAAGGGGGTAAGTGATGAAAAGTGTGTATGACACCATGGCACTAATAAAAAAAATGTGATGTGTTTGCATCACATTATGGTGGTTAGGAATAGACACCTACTGGAGCATATATATTGTCTATATATCTATATTGTCATATTTTTATAGTTTATTAATGGCATTTTTTTAAGAAATAAAAATGATTTTAAATTTTCTATGATATGAATAGTATCTTAATTTCAATATATAGTATTACTTTAGGTACAGATATTGAAGGGAGGTTTCTATACTGTATTTATGTATGTATATGTGTGTATACACATACATATATATATATGTAGGTCTTTGGTTATTCGGGTTTTCTCCCGTGTAAAATTGGAAGTGTCTTGGCGACGTTTCGACAAAGTCTCATTCGTCATTTTCAGGCTTCAGCTTCGTGCTTCTGGGAGCAATGTGTGATTGCAGCTGTTTCTTCCTTTTTAACTGCTAGTGGGGGTTTGAACTGATTGGGTGGGAGCTTGGCTGAGCTCTGATTGGATGGGGTTTTTTTGTGCTCTGATTGGCTGGGGGTGTGTCCTGTTTGGGTGGGGGCTTGGTTGTGCTCAGATTAGTCTGAGTTGCAGGGGGATTTGAGCTGGTGAGCTGCATTGCTGTTGTTTGGCTTCGTGTTCGTGGTTGTTCTACATCTTCATAGTGGGTGTCAGTCTGTTGCATGTATGGATTGGAGGGGTTTGAAATGGCTAATGTTGCAGCCAGACCGTACATATATACATATACATATACACATACATACATACATATATACATACAAATACATACATATGTATACACACAGACACACATACTTATAATACATATACATTTACGTTCACCTATACCTACATAATGCTACATAAATACACACAAACACACAAATACATGGCACCTAATATATGATGTACTGCTTTGCTACTTTTGACTTCGTTTTATGACTGTTTCATTTATGGTTTATGGTTTTAAATCAGTTTCAGTCAGTTTTGACTCCTTACAACTAGTAAAAAAAATCACACAATCTATCTTGTTGTTGTTGTTAGTTGCAAAGTCATGTCCGACCCATTGCAATCTATCTATTGTTGCATAATTAGTTGAAATCAGACTCAATCGTAATGGTGAATTTAATATCATTTAAACCTGAACATCAATAAACATTTCTAAATAGTGCCAGCTTTACAAGGAAATTTTACCTTTAATGTCTCATTGCCATAACTGTAATCACAGCTGACCACTCCACTGATATTACTATGACATGGCATTTGTATCAATAATAATAATGGATTATAAGCAGTTTGCTTCCATAATGGGTAGACAGATGCTATTTGATGAAAGAAACTAACTGGGGTTGAATGTGGAACATCGGGAAGATTAATAAAGAATATTTCTACTCAGAAATTATTGCAAAATGTTCTACTCATATGAAATGTGATCTTTGCCTACCATTAAAGCACTTCATATTATTTGATCTCTGCATTTGAATATAGAAAAAAGATTCCATCAAAATGTACAGTATGCATAGATGGTGGGATGGTAGGGTTTTCTTTCATTCCATTAAGTTTTTGTTGACTCCCAGTGATTGCCTGGACTAGTTCCTGCAATTTTCTTAGCAAGATTTCAGAAGTGGTTTGACACTGCCTGCTTCTTAGGGCTGAGAATGACTGACCCAACATCATTTTACTGGCTTTGTGCCAAAGGTAGGACTAGAAGTCACAGACTCCAGGTTTCTACACACAATTCATGGTAGTATACATTATATAGTGTCAACATAATTGTCCAGAGTAGAATATCAAGTCATAATTACTGGACTTGCTTCTATTAGAACAGGGTGTCAAGACTCGCAGGCTGGATCCGGCCCATGCGGCCACCCTGGAAACAGCGAAGGACCGGCCCACAGTGCCTCTGCCAGTGAAAACGGAATTCGGGAGGGCCACACACTCCGTTTTTGGTTGCGACAGCATCCTGCAGTTCTATGCCAGCCACAACAGAACTTGAGAGGGCCACCCACGAGCTCTGGTTTCACTGGCAGAATGGTGCAGGAGGCCATCACAACTAAAAATGGAGCCCGGGCGGACCGCAGGCCGCCCTCCCGAGCTCCGGTTTCACTGGCAGAGTGCTAGCAAAACAAATTACTAGCAAAAGTGGCATTTGATTACACAAGTGACGTGGAGCTGGCCACACCCATTCCGGCCCCGAGGTCAAACACAACCCTGATGCAGCCCTCAATGAAATCGAGTTTGACACCCCTGCATTAGAAGATCGGTATGTAATGAATGTCATGTTTAGATTGCAGTAAAAGTGTTTTATAATTCCAACTACATCAATTCTAAGTAACAAACTCATACACATCCATTCACCTAAATAAATGTGTACACACTATTTGTAGTTTTCCTACAAATAAATTACAAATAAAACATATACCAAAAAAAATTGTGCATGTACTATTAAATCTTAAATTACATATACCTCCCTAATGCTGTACCAAATTTACCTTAGGGCCTTGTCTTCCTGGATATCCTGGCAAACCGGGAACACCAAGTTTACCCTATAATAAAAAAACCCAAACATTAATTTTTCATTTACTTTTTCCAAATATTTCCATATTGTAACTACTGGTAGCATTTATATGTAGCCATCATACTTATTGATTTGTAGCTGTTTGGATCTGTCCACCTATCCATAGAGTGATGTATTTGTCTGTCTGTCCATCTATCCCATAGATACTGAATTTGTGAGGATCAGAAAAGACATTTATGAAAGATGGAATACATGAGACCTGCTCAGAGTAAGCCATGGGGGAAGAAAGAGTGATTCTGGAGTATTTCAACATAAACAGCATTCAGGAAAACACCAGGATAAAGATCTTTAAGAATATTTATTAGATAATATTCTTCAAAATAAAAAAATCAACAAAGGTAGTTTACTGGGACTGACCAAGCTTTATCAAAAGTCATAGAACTGGATGAAAACTGTAAGGTTTGGAGACACCACAGAAAATGAGACATTGTGCCAGGTGGGCTTTTCCTTTGATTCTTCTGGAGTTCAAACTGAGGATAATCAGATAGTGGGTAGGGAGGGAGGAGGATGAGAAATAGGGTATTGTAGTGAATAGAAATTTTGGAAGTACTTTGCTTAGTACGGTAATAATAGCATTGCTGATGATTACTGTGCTCCTGAGATACAATAAATTAACCATGTGGCCTTCTGTTTGTGATGTTTTAGGATCCTTCCTATCTTCTACTAGCCCTGTGATGGTAAACCTATGGCACGCATGCCACAAATGGCACACGGAGCCCTCTTTGCGGGCACATAAGCCATTGTCCAGCTCAACTCCACCCCACATGTTTGCACGTCTCCCGCCAGCCAGCTAATTTTGGGGTCTCTGTTGCACATGTGCGGGGGTGCATGCAGAACATGCGTGTGCATGCCCAGGGGGTCGCATGCACATGCATGGGGGCAGGAAGGTCATGCACACATGCACGGGGGTCATCACACACACCGTGGCCCGTTTTTGGTTTCAGGAGGCTGCAGGGAGGCCTGCTAGGCCCAAAACAGGTTGTGGCGGTTGTGTGGTGCCCCCCCCAGGTCACCCATTTTTGGTTCCAGGAGGCTGCAGGGACGCCTGCTAGGCCCAAAAAAGGGCAGGGGGCCATGCATGCATGCATGGGGGGCAGGTGGGAGAAGTGCATGCATGCATGGGAGGGCGGGTCACAGGTCACGCATGCATTATGCGACAACAAAAAGGTTAGCCATCACTATACTAGCCCAGAAGGATGGAATTAAGTACTGTTGAGGTTTTGCTTAAGCATGCCTCTGCTCTACAAAGCACCTGGTTCTCTCTGAGGAAACAAAATATCTGGCAGCACTATATTTTCTCCAAAAGTTATCTTTTTCTGAATTAATTATGTGTCTGTCACTCATGGAACAAAATGTAAATAGTCACATAATGCAAAAATAAGGCAAACCCTCTTGGGCAAGGGTCACGTTGTTTGTTCTGTTACATTGCTTCTGTCCTCATAAAATACTTCACTAAATCAGTCACTAACAAATCAAATCTCCTTATCAGTGCTTTTAGAAATACATAATGAGAATACGGAATCCCTAGCTTAATATCCATTAAATCTTTGTGCTGAGAAAATACTGGCAAAATTTCATAACTTTACTGGCCTCTTTAATACTGACTGTGCAAACAGGTGTTGTTTGGCCATTACTGCAAACCAGAGTTCAGAAGATGTGCTGTGCGTTGCCAAGCCTTGGCAAGAATTCAATAATGGAGAAGTTTGCTTTTTCAGCTGCACTTTCTCTTCAGTTCTTTTTGGGTATTCCAATGATATATCTAACTGGTTGGAGTTAGTTTAACTCTTTGCATGATGAAATATTAGTATGAGCTAATTTAACTCCCCAGTGGCTGACAGGGCCAACTGAACCCTTTTGTGTGTTCCCATGACATACTCCTCCTATTCAGTTAAGCATATTGAATAAATAAGGATCATTGTGCTGAAAGGAAAAAAAAATACTAAAATATAGAACAGTAGAAGACCCAAGCAGCAATGAGAAACTAGTATGGGATCGGGTAGAATTTGAGGCCTTAGCTAAATATTTCAACTTCCTTAACTCCTTTTTTTACCCTGAAATATTTCACTAAATCAGTCACTAACAAATCAAATCTCCTTATCAGTGCTTTTAGCAATACATAATGAGAATACGGAATCCCTAGCTTAATATCCGTTCAATCTTTGTGCTGAGAAAATACTGGCAAAATTTCATAACTTTACTGGCCTCTTTAATACTGACTGTGCAAACAGGTGTTGTTTGGCCATTACTGCAAACCAGAGTTCAGAAGATGTGCTGTGCGTTGCCAAACCATGGCAAGAATTCAATAATGGAGAAGTTTGCTTTTTCAGCTGCACTTTCTCTTCAGTTCTTTTTGGATATTCCAATGATATATCTAACTGGTTGGAGTTAGTTTAACTCTTTGCATGATGGAATATTAGTATGTAGCTAATTTAACTCCCCAGTGGCTGACAGGACCAACTGAACCCTTTTGTGTGTTCCCATGACATATTCCTCCAATCCAGTTAAGCATATTGAATAAATAAGGATCATTGTGCTGAAAGGAAAAAAAAATACTAAAATATAGAACAGTAGAAGACACAAGCAGCAATGAGAAACTAGTATGGGATCGGGTAGAATTTGAGGCCTTAGCTAAATATTTCAACTTCCTTAACTCCTTTTTTTACCCTGAAATATTCACTTTTCAAACTTTCAGAGCGGCAGTAGCTATGATGATAAAGATGATGATGTTCCTGAGACCTTTAATATATGTATTATTAATATATACCATAATCAGGGTCCTCAGAAATGTACATATCCTGTTTTCCCCAAAATAAGACATCCCTTTGACTTAGGTCTCAGCAAAATGTTGGAGATGTAATTGTGATGACGCTACATATTTTCATATTTGGTGGACTTGTAAGGATATAAAGGCCTTTTGGATAAAAATTTGGTGGATTTTACAAAATGTTTTGAAAAAGAAGATAAAGTTCCTGCCGCAATTTTATCTGTTGAGAATTATTACAGACTGTACAGTAATTGAGACTAAATTGATTTTAAATCTAATAACAGCAGCAAGATTACTAATAGGACAGTATTGGAAGAAAAAAGAAGTACCTACAACAGAAGAATGGATATTGAAAGTTGCCAATTTGGCTGAGATGGCGAAAATATCAGCCTTTTTGAAAGACAATACGCAAGAAAGATACTTAAAGGAATGGAAAAAATGGATTGACTATATTCAAAGTAGATAACAGACTAAGAGTTATCAGACTGCTTTTGAATTATTATGATGTATTATTTTTGATTGTTTTCAGGGGAAGTTAGGAACTGATGAGAATTGTAGGGGTATAATTAAGTTGGGACGAAAATTTTTTAGCATATGTTTGTTTTATTTTTAACTATACCTTGTGCTCGTTCTGGGAAGTCGGGGGGGAGGGGGGTTGTGAAGGGAGGTGCGGGGAAAGGGGGGGAAATTTTCTGTAAAACTTTTTGAATAAAAAAAAAGACATCCCTTGATAATAAGCCCAATTGAGCTTTTGAGCGCATGGCAATAAGGCAGGGTCTTATTTTCGGGGAAATATGGTATTTATGATCCTTGAGATCTCATCAAGTAAGAATTGTAAAAGCATTCCAGGAGCCGTGGTGGTGCAGTGGTTAGAGTGCCAGCGGTTTGGCAGATCAAATCTCTCCAGGCTCAAGGTTGACTCAGCCTTCCATCCTTCCGAAGTCGGTAAAAATGAGAACTCAGATTATTGGGGGCAATATGCTGACTCTGTAAACCACTTAGAGAGGGCTGTAAAGCACTGAAAACAGTATAAAAGCCTAAATGCTATTGATAGTGCTATTGAAGAGGAAAGGAAATTTGTCTCTTTAATACATTTTATGTCTTTGTAAACAATCTTAAATTTTAACTTGTGTTAGTTTATAATTAATAGCTTGCTGCTTTTCTTAGTTCTAGCTCCTGATCTTCTGAAATGTGCTAAATACTTTAATCTATATTTTATAATTTGTAGCATTAGATTTTGTGACTCATTAGACAAATATTGTAAAGATGCTATATGAAATAATATTGGCCATTCAAACTTGAATAAAACAATGGTTTTTTTAAAAAAATAACTATGTATCACTCATTTAATTATTGTTACTGTGTAAGATAGTTTGAGTATATATTGCTTTTATTAATTTTTAGAGCAAATAATCTAATATTATTTCAGAAATGTTTATATTTGGGTAGAGTTAACTAATTCAACGAACTATGGTTTTTAGCCTTCCTGGATTTTGTGTTGTATTTTGTTCTACTTTCTCTCCAATTTATTATTTCACTCCCTCTCCCAAAAAATTGAAACAAAAACAAAAACTTCAAATAGGAAAAGTGACAGAAATTCCCAATTTTAAGGCATGCCAAATCTGAAGGCATATAAATGAACCATGGATTGATAAATTTCAATAATCTCAGGGCAATGACAGGAAAATTTGACAGAAAAAAATTCAAGCTGAATCTGAAGAGAAGAACTCAAGAACTCATCAAACTAAAGGGTGTTAAAATTATAATCACAGCAGGGGGAAGAGAAATAATTGAAGGAAAGCAGGACAGTTACCCAATGGTGTCTTTAACTAATAAAAATGTGGAGAAAAAAAATCGGCTGGTTTGAGTACACAAGTAGTCCAAAATTGTACAGTTGGCTTCAGAAAGTATAAAGCTCAGCATAAGCCTTTGTTAACAAAGAATGCAGAAAACAACAAAAATATTTTTTTTTTGTAATTTCAGAATAAAGGCAAGTAACATAATTAGCATACCAATTGCTCAAAAAAGATGTTAAAAGCAAAATAATAATAATAATAAAAGAGGTATAACTACAAAGGTTTTATTTTGTTTTCTTTGACAATAGGGTATGCGTTCCACAGCCTGTGGTCAACAAAGAACTGAATGGACCAATGTATTGCAATTACTAGTTATTCAATTTATAATCAAACTAAGCAAGAGACAGCAAAATGTTTTGCTTACAAAAAAAAAGGCAAATATGCTTTTAGGCTGAATCAGTAATTATGTCGTACCATTTTCAAATCATGAAAAATAATAGTTCTGTCACACCTTGTGTTTAAATCTGAACATGACAACGTAAAGGATGACGGAAAAAAATGGAACACAATCAAGGAAGGATAATGAGGACAATCAGAGAACTGCAAGATGAATCCTAGATGGAAAAATTCTGGTTAGGTTTAACCTTAATAAGAAGGATAGAAGGGATGCGATAGAATGGACCGCCAAATGGATGTCACACAGAAAAGGGCCAAGATTTATTCTCTATCAACCCAAAATATGAGATGCAGAGTACAGATTCTAGATGAATGTTAAAAAGAAATCTTAAAAAATTTTTAATACTAAAAGTAATTTGACAGCGGAACCAACTGTCGGCACTGCAGGGGAAAAGAGCTGGATGTATTGAAGGAGATACTTGACAGACATCTATCAGAGATACCTTAATTCTTGCACTGAGCAGGGTATGGCCTCAATGGGTTCTTTCATCTCTAAGATTCTATGATCCCTGCACAAAGTGCGGAGGAAGTAAAGACGCAGCTTGCTCTATAACCAACCTGTAACAACTTCACATAAAGATACACTCATGTAAACCTTTGCAAAATTGCGCTAACTCTGTCTTCTTTTCTTCTGCTCACACTCTTTTCAGCCGAATTCTATACCTATCGTAATACTTCCCTATCAAAGTAGCACAATAGGAATTAATTTAGGTTGCGGGAGAAAGTGAGTTTCGTATAGTCCTGTTTTTTATGGAATTGGAATTTAATGGGGACTTAGTAATAACTTTGCAATTATGCTACCATTTATCCATAATTATACTAGTGGCGTTCTTTATTCATGACCTTTTTAACAGCTGGCAAGATGTCTTGAAACATTATAAGGATCATTAATTCCAAATAGCTCCCAACAGTTAAGTGAAGCTGAAAGGAATATTTTCTGGAATGAATGATCTGACTTTGAAAGTATTTTTATGACAGCTTATAAAGCTCTCTAGCATCAAATTATAACCTTCCTTTCTCTTTTTTACATAGAAAGGGAATCACCTGGGGAGAGTCATTCGAAAGATTCTTATAAACAAGCCTGTCTTTGATCAGACCACCGATGCAATCAAGCAGAAATGTAGTTGAATGAAAGGCTATCTACACACCAAGCAGAGAGAAAGGACACCTGGAAGTAATTTGGGAAAGGTGAAAGAATTTCCCTAAATGTACAGACATTAGATACAGAAACACAATCCAGGAATAGTGAATTAAAGGACTATTTCAGAAAGTGAAACAAAATATTGAGGAGACGCTACAAACTACTCTTGGTCCATTGCTCTATGTACTGTGGTTCTTCTTTTCCTTCTTTGATAAGAAACTGTGGTTTTAAGTGAGAGATTTGGTTTTCCATTTTACACCTCTTACTGACATAACAGCCATCATGTAAAAATGTGAGTTGCTTTTTTTTCCCCCTGGAAAAAAGGGACTCATGTGATGTAGGTTCCCATAACTGAGGGGTCTGCCAACTTGGCTCTTTTAAGACTTGTAGACTTCAAATCCCAGAGTTCTTTGGAACTTTGGGAGTTGAAATCCACAAGTCTTAAAAGAGCCAAGTTTGCAGACCCCTGCCATAACTCCAAATATATGACAAATCTGAGGTCCCCACACAGTCTACATACATGTTTCCATATGGCTTTTGTGTTTCAATTATTTCTGTCACATTCTTGCTAGTATTGTGCCAATCAATTCTCATAATAGAAATATCAATCCATTACTCACCTTTTCTCCAGCTTGGCCAGGGCCACCTGAGTCTCCTGTGGGACCTGCACGACCTTTGGGACCTTCAGGGCCATCTTCTCCTCGAGGACCAGGAGAACCAACTTCACCCTTAAAAATATTGTGTAAATAAAACAATAAAAATTAACCACCTATCTCCACAATTAAAAAAAAACCCTGAACACTAATCAAAGCCCACCTACTGACTCTCTCAAATTAAGTTCCTCCTAAAGCTTTCTAAAGACAATAGCTAAGGAGCCACCGCAGAAAGCAAAAAAGTTGGCATCCTTTTGCTTTCTTATCTATAACTTGATTAATCAGCATCCTCATTAGTTGTTCTGGCTAAAATCAGAAGGGTTAACACTATTAATTAGAGCCAACTGTGATACAGGAAGAAATCCTCATTCAGTTTTTTCTTCTGTAAAACCTTTTCGTTCCAGATCCCTCAAGATTTATCATCTGAACCATGGTGGTGCAGTGGTTAGAATGCAGTATTGCAGGCTAATTCTGCTGAGTGCCAGGAGTCAATTCTGATCATCTCAAGATTGAGTTAGCCTTCCATCCTTCCAAGGTCGGTAAAATGAGGATCCAGATTGTCGAGGGCAATATGCTGACTCTGTAAACACTTAGAGAGGGCTGAAAAGCACTGTGAAGTGGTATGTATGTCTACTGTAAGTGCTATTGCTATTGTTATTAATCTAGGCAGTGCTCTCAATTTATTTTGAATAAAGTATTATTCAAACTTGATCCTTCTTAAAAATTACCTTGATCCATTTTATTAAAAAAAATCAATAAATACAGATAGGACAGAAAATGGTCTTGCTCAGCAGTATCAAACTGCATGCAACTTTGGTAAAATATCAGTTTCTGTACTATATTGAGACACAATTTCTGTACTACACTAACAACGCTGAATAAAAGAAATCAATTGCTTTATTTTGTTTTAAAGTTTTTGGAGCTTTTGAGATATTCATAAGATGGCTCTACCATTGTAAGAAGAAGCAACAAGCAATTTGAGATCTGTCAGAAGAGTACAAAAGCTGACATATTCATACCAATAATGAGAATCATAAATCATAAATGTCCGGAAAATACTAAAAGCAATGCTACTTCAGGAGTAGCATACAGGAATGCATGAACAATGATTCCACTACTGTGTGTTGTTAATTTATAATTTAAATTACTTTAAGGTTACCTTCCAGCCAAGGTGAGACAAAGTGGAACAATTAAACAGTAAATACCAGTATTAATCAAAATTCAATGATTAATAAAGCATAAATAAAGCTTTAATGAAAAGTTTTAACCCATCCTCAGATTATAAAAATCAGAAGCCATGCAGCCCCATAAAATACAACTCTTAAGAAAAGTTCTCAAAAAGCAAGTGTATCTTTTGACATTTCCTAAAGTTTTGCAGTAAAACGGTAGAGACTACTAAAAGCTCTCATCAATCTACTGGATAGGGATGGCGAGAAGAGGAATGGAGGATAGAGAAGTTCTAGTACAAAGCTTAAACTATTGTCTTGCTAGCAAAGATCACATGCCTTCCGGTTCCTTCTTCTAAACATTGTCACCTACAAGGTCTTGTTGGCAAAGGTCTTCTCTGGATAGCCCAACAATCTAGGTAGTCCTTGATTTACAATTGTTCATTTAATGACATTTCAAAATTACAATGGCCATGGAAAAAGTGACTTACAACCCATCCAGTTTTGACTGTCACACCATGCCTAAAGTCATGTCATCACAATTTGGGCACTTGACAGCCAGCATGCATTTACAATGGATGTCGCTTCTTGTGTCATGGCACTGTGATTTGTGAGCTTCCCTGATGGCTTCTGACAAGGAAAGTCAATTGGGGAAACTGGATTTGCTCAACAACCACGATTCACTTAACAACCAGGTGTCTGAGGTAAAAATGATCATAAAATCAGATTTCAAGATGATTCGCTTAACAACTATATTGCTTAGTGACCAAAATTCCTGTCCCAATTATGGTAATAAATTAAGGAATACCTGTATTGGGATTTATGACAGTAATCAACCTGGCTTTGATTACATCAGGCCTTTGAGTGGAGATGAATTAAAAGATTCCTCCTGTATAGTATATGATTGAATAAATTTGTACGGTTCCTTAGCATAGGAATACTCTACTATATTGTATTAAATTCATGGATGTTAAAGTTTGTTTGTTTGTTTGTTTGTTTGTTTGTTTTTGTTTACATTTATACCCCGCCCTTCTCCGAAGACTCAGGGCGGCTTACAGTGTATAAGGCAATAGTCTCATTCTATTTGTATATTTTTTACAAAATCAACTTATTGCCCCCCCAACAATCTGGGTCCTCATTTTACCTACCTTGTTAGTTATCATGTTGCTTTATTCCTACTTACACATGGCAGGATAATCAGTTCCTTAATCAGTTGATGATTGGAGCAACATAGAAACTAATTATTAAAAATCTAATACAGTCATCTTGCCTTTCCTTTTGGGGAACAGAAAAGACTTCAGAAGAATCAATCATATCCATAACACAGTAGTTTCCATTAACAAAGATCTCTAAGTATTCAACTGAGACTAAAAAACCTCCTGAGTGGATGAAGTGATAATGAAAGTTCCCTTTATCAATTTAAGTACAATCCATCAATAGATCTAAAGAGGTTTTAAAATAATACTTACTCTATCACCCTTAAGGCCCATATCACCTTTAAATCCAGGGAAGCCATCTTCACCCTATGTTTTTGTGGTGAGAAAGGGAAACATAATAGACTTCCTTAAGAAACCAGAATGGAAGTTGTTAAAGAATTTGGATAAATTAATATAATGCATATGACAACCATAGCTATTTTCAAAGCAAGCCTTTTTTATAGTAATAGACTGGCATAACATTGCTATTTTTGCTGTAAGTCACAATAATGTACATTACTAAAGCTAGATCATAATACACCAAATTACTGCAATATGGCAATTTCTATATCCAAGGAAAAAATGTCACAGCTGAGTTGAATTACTTTTCAGCTTTAAAAAAAGTAGAATGAATAATGAGAAAGGTGCTTAAGGCAATAGGAGCATTCATTTCTTAATTCGTCAATGAGCTCTTCATTATAACATTACTTTTCCTTATTAAATTTCCTACTTATATTTCCAGCTTTAAAAGTGTTGGGATTTTTTCCCATCAGATATTTCATATTCAAAAGTCGAATAGAATATAATCCAAAGATACTACTACTGATTAAAGGCTGATTAACATAGCCATATTTTATTTGTTGCAATGATGCTATAACCACAATAAATCTGCACCTGGAAAGTTCAAAAAACAGCATTTCCAAGTCATCCAGTCAATGAAATCTAGTTTGTTCTGTTGACAGTCTTTGTTTCTCTCTTTTTTATGTTATTTTATTTATTTTTATTATTTTATTATTTATTTATTTTGTCACAACAGTATATATAAGCATAAGCATATATATAAGTATAAGTATGTAATAACTATCTTAATTGGATATAATGAAAGGAAACAATAAGACAGGAACGGTAGGCACGTTTGTGCTCTTATGCATGCCCCTTACAGTCCTCTTAGGAATGGGGTGAGGTCAATAGTAGACGGTTTTTGGTTAAAGCTTTGGGGATTTTGAGAAGAGACCACAGAGTCAGGTAGTGTGTTCCAAGCATTAACAACTCTGTTACAGAACTCATATTTTCTGCAATCAAGATTGAAGCGGTTAACATTAAGTTTAAATCTATTGTTTGCTCTTGTATAGTTTGTGATTGAAGCTGAAGTAGTCTTCAACAGGAAGAACATTGCAATAGATGATTCTATGAGTTAAACACAGGTCCTGTCGCAGGTGGCGGAGTTCTAAGTTTTCTAAACCCAAGATTTCAAGTCTGGTGGCATAAGGTATTTTGTTGTATTCAGAGGAGTGGAGAACTCTTCTTGTAAAATATTTCCAGACACGTTCAATTGTATTGATTTCTGAAATGTGGTATGGGTTCCAGACATACCATCATCTTCAGGTTTCAGCTTCGTGCTTCTGGGAGCAACATTGCTCCCAGAAGCACGAAGCTGAAGCCTGAAGATGACGAATGAGACTTCGTCGAAACGTCGCCAAGACACTTCCAATTTTACACGGGAGAAAACCCGAACAACCAAAGACCTATATACAAACACCCGTGAAAACCTCAGAAAACATATATATAATGTTTATATATATATATAATATATATATATATATACACACACACACACACAAACACACACACACACATATACATATTTACCAGTCCTCCAACAGATTGTGTTCAACTCTCATTCATAAACAATTAGCACATTTTCTGTGGAAAATGACCAGGCTGAGTCTGAGGTAGGAGATAAATATGTAATCTGCCCTGTGTCCCTTCATGCCCACAAGAGATCTAAGTCCAGGCCTACCTTGAATTCCACTGACTCTTATCTACTACCTATTTGCTTTGACCGTTAGTAGTTCAGATTCTTATAGACAGCTTACGCTTGCAATAAACCTTTATATTCATTTGAACTGCCTGGATTTCTTGATTTCTCACACTTGACATTTCATGTCCTATTCTGAAAGAAGTACAAGAATTTTTTGCTGAAGACATTTCAGGAGGGTACTCTGCCACTACGGCAATTTCTCAGCCACCATATAATAATTTTGCACCTAAATGTAATAGACATTATTTTCACTTAAATTTTCACATTTAATTTGGGTGGTTTTTTTTGCAATAGAATGTAAAAATTAACGTATTACCTTTTCACCTTTGCCTCCCTTTAACCCTCGAATGCCATCAGCACCCTACAGGAAAATACAGATGACAATGGCCAAGGGACCAGATTAGCAAAAATTAATACCAAGTTGATTATTTATCAAATAAAAACATAATGTTAGCCATACCTTTACACCACGGGGACCAGGATAACCAACTGGTCCATGAGGACCTGCAGGCCCCTAAAAGACATTGAATTTTATATAGATTAAGCTATGTGAAGTTTAAACAGTATACATGTACTACGACAACACACACAATGCTACACATTTACTTTTCAAAAGCATCAGCAGTTGCTGTTTGGAACATGCTTTCTTAATATAATCTGCAAGATTCAATCACAAATATCCAGAAATATGTTAATTTAAGGCAATTGCGATCAACTTACAATCATTTATTTAGTGACTGTTCGAAGCCACAAGGGCACTGAAAAAAATGGCATGGCTGGTTTTCACATATAGGATCACTACAGCATCCCCATGGTGATGTGATCAAAATTCAGGTGTTTGAGAACTGGCATGTGTTTATTACAGCTGCACTGATCACCACTGGTAATTTTCCCAGCCAGCTTCCAACCAGCAAAATTAATAAAGAGGCCAGCTTCGCTTAACTATTCACCTAAAAACTGCAGTGATTTGCTTAGCAACTGTGGCAAAAAATATTGTAAATGGGGCACAACTCACTTAACAATTGTCTTGCTTAGCAACATAAATTTTGGGACCCACTGTGGTCATTAATTGAGAACTGCCTGTATATTGCCTCAGTCAAGAAGCCCAAATTGTGAATAATGGCAGTCAACCGAGGGATTATTTAGTAAAACTTTATTTATTTATTTATTTATTTTATTTATTTATTTTGTCACAACAATATATGTAGGTATCATACAAAAGATTATATAGTATATAAACACATATATGAGTAAATATAAGGAGGTATAAGCATATATATAGGAAGAAGAAAAGAAAAACAATAGGACAGGAACGGTAGGCACGTTTGTGCGCTTATGCACGCCCCTTATGGTCCTCTTAGGAATGGGGTGAGGTCAACAGTAGAAAGTTTTTGGATAAAACTTGTACTAAGAAAGCCTTTTCAAGTGTAGTGGGAAATAAATATGGAATTTTAAACCAAGGCTACAGTGAACTGTGCCATGCAAATCCATCTAAATTGAAAGATAAACTATAAAGCTATTTGGGACAATTTTGTACCTTTATATACTCAATTTTTAAAAATCACATCAAATAAATCTTTATACTAATTTATGAGCATTAGCAAATACCATGATAATATTGGGCACTATGTGGTTTTAAAACTAGTCTGCTGGATTTTGGCTATCTGTGTGTGACATGTACTTTGACAATATAACCTGGCCAACATAAAGTTGTTGAGTAGTAATTTAAGGTTCATTTCATTTGAAGCAGTGGTGAAATCCAAATTTTTTTACTACCGGTTCTGTGGCCGTGGCTTGGTGGGTGTGGTGTGGCTTGGTAAGCATGGCAGGGGAAGGATACTGCAAAATCTCCATTTCCATCCCACTCCAGGGGAAGGATACTGCAAAATCCCCATTCCCTCCCCACTCCTGGGGGAAGGATATTGCAAAATTTCCATTCGCACCCCACTCTGGGGCCAGCCGGAGGTAGTATTTGCCAGTTCTCCAAACTATTCAAAATTTCCGCTACCGGTTCTTCAGAACCTGACAGAACCTGTTGGATTTCACCCCTGATTTGAAGTAATAAAAGTTTACTTTATTGAAAGTAATTTAAAATGGAAAAACAAGTGGGGCACTCATTGAGAATAGAATAAAAAGTCATTCTGATTCTATTTATTTATTATTTTATTTATTTGCCACCCATTTCATACCAAAATGACTCTGGGCAGATTTATTGCCTAATTTATTGAAAATTTATAGAGTTATTTCTTTATTGGTTGAGCTTATTGACGGAAGCATTGGGAAAACCAGGTTGTTCTAGAGAACAGTATAAATAGTATGAAATTATTACCATCATCATCATCTATGGCCAATAACAAAAACAGTATGGAAAATATTCTCTTTTTCCCATCACTTTTATGCTGAACGTTCTCTTTGTATCCTTAAATAGAGAACATCCAGTTGATGAATTTATGTATCGCTGTTGTTTTTTTGTTAACCACTTGTTGTACAGCTAAAATAGTACAAAAAGAATTGCATGGGAGAAATAAAATAAATATTCTTCAGTAGAAGAAAAAAAGTTTGTAAAAAGCTAGATTCCAGTGACTATAGTTTTAATGGTTTAAGATATCAATCACCATTAACATAGTTCCTTATCTGTCACTCTTTTTCTAATTACAAACTCACTCATACACACACACTTTTTACAGCAAAATATATAAATAAATAAACATACCGTGTCACCTTTCTCTCCAGTCTGCCCTTCTTTACCTGGATGGCCCTATTAACAAGATATATTTAGGGAAGGAGAAACACTTAGTCTGCAAACACCATACAATTAGATTCACTCCTACTCTCAAACAATATTTTAAAAAGACTTTAGCAACTTGAAATATCCACCCTCTCCTCTTACAGAAACTTGGCATCTATAATCTGATTAGGGATAGACAAATTCTACTAAATTTCTACTAATGATTATTTTCAGTATCTTCTAAGAACGACTCACAGTCTAAAATTGACATAGGTTTAGAGCAGTGGTTCCCAAGGTGGGGCCCACGCCCCACCAGGCGGCAATCTGTTTTTTAATGGGGGCAATTTGAACCTTGTTTAAACCAAGTTAATGGCCTTTTAGGTTTCCTCCGTATGAGTAGAGTTCACTTTTTGAGTAAAGTAAGAATTATATGTCACGGGGTGGGGGTGGGGGCATCAGGATTTTAGAGATGCTTAGATGGGGCTTGGCCAAAAAATGGTTGGGAATCATTGGTGAACAGTGTAAAACAATGAAGTCATTGAAGTCTTTGGACAATCTGATGGATAATGGCTATTCTTTTTATCACCTGTTGCTTCTGCTGAGTACACCCCTAGGCTTTGGCCTCAACAATGACATCACTGAATAAATATCAAAAGAATCCATTTGATTCATCAGGTCAAAGCCCAACAAATTGGAAGCAACTTGCTTTCCCAGAATGGCTAACCAGAATTGTCCTGTTCTTTTGGCATTCTCTTTCATAGACATTCTGATTGGAAGATTCCATTTTATTGTGCGAGCAAATTAATTTTAATAGCCTCCACCTGAGTCCATGTATCAGGCTTTCGATGGGAGACACAACCATATAATTGAAGTTCTATTCCCTGTTCAACAGGGATTGATTGCATGTGCATAACATACCGAACAGGACTTTGATCATTTATCTTGATTTTTATCTTGCTTCACAACCTCTTTTAAACATCTAAGGCAGAAACCAGTTCTACAGATTGGAATAATGAATTCTATATGTAAGTTACTTAAAATGAAAAATTACTTAATTTAATCTACCCTGAATCCAGGAAAGATATTATGGAATTTGGGGAGAAGGCAAAATTAGCTTTTAAAATAGGAACTCTATGGTACCATATATAAGAGAACATAAGGTTATTTAGAAACAAGTTGTTTAGTTATCTTTCCTGCTAAATGTTTAGTCTGGAACCAGATAACATGGCAAAAATTATTTCCTACTCCCACACTTCTTTTAATATATAGGAAAGTCGGAAACACAGAATGAAATACACCTTGTTGCAAACATTTATCACCCTTTTATTTGTTTGATTGTTACATATGGGCTGCTGTAGGGCTTCCTCTGAAAATAAATTATTAGTTGTCACTAGGAAAAAAGAAAATTGAATGGGGGTGGAGGGAAGCAGATTTTGGTGAATATCACATTTCCCATTATATATAATGTTAGGCTACAAACAAATTAGAGTCATAAAATAATTCAAAATAATAACTGGCATAATCCAGCTCTTTACGCATACCAGCATACCATGAGGCTGTTCTTGCTACATTAATAACACTAGCATCTAGAGATTGTCTTCAAAAATATAAATTAGTATTGACAATATATCAAACCAACAAAGATGCTCTTTTATTTTAGATCCAAATATTTCTAAAGGTAATGGAAAAGCAAGTAAAGCACTGGAAGTATTTCTCCATTTGATGTGTTTTCTCTGGAAGATAGGAATTGATTATTTTTATCTGTCACCAAACATTACACTAAACTACACCATTAAAGTTATGGCACAATAAGATGAAAGAAAACAGTAATAGAAATATTTTACTGCCAGTGCAAATCAATAACCTGAAGACTTTCCCACTGGGTTAAATCCACATGCAAGTTAAGAGTAAAATAAATCTTCAGCTTCGTTGTCCATCTCCAAAATGTAAGAATAAATATTAGATTGAGAGTGTGATTTAGGTTGTAATCTTACATAGTTACTTAGAACCAAGATTAAGTTAGATTTACTTTTGAGTAAAAATGTACTACTGTACTAGAGTTGCATCATCCTGCTCATTCCATTTTGCTCTATTCTTTTAATACCCACTTTAGGGCAAATATTTCATTTCTGTTTGCCCTTAAAAATTCAGCTGATAACTCAGTTCTATCCTCTATTCTGATCTCTTTCTGTTTATAAGTGTAGTAATAAAAGAATTGCTATAGTGGCAATATATACATATCACAGTCATTCCTATTCTCAGTTGCCTAGAAGTAAATCTCACTGAATTCAGTGGGATTTATTTCCAAGAGATCAGAATATGATTGCACTGTACCCATTATTATCTTCAGAGAGATCTAGAAAGTCTAGTTGACAGGCTGAGAATCGATAAAAAGAATTTTCAACACATTGAGACTAAAATAACCTGGGGAAAGTAATGACAGCAGAGCTGGCACAAATTCTATATTATGTTGAAACAAAAACATGTATTAAATCAGGGCTGATTTAACACAGATGTGCTACTCTTCAGATGTGTTAAACTCCTATTAAGCCATCAGCACAGATATACGTAGTAACCAATATGAGTTGTGGGCTAGAATGTCTGCAGGGCATCAGCCCAGGCAAGTCTGTACAAAATAATGATGGCATATATTTAAGCACGGATCCTAAACTTTTGCTCCTCCTCTCTTGCTTTGTAATTATGAGAGAGATGGGGGCGGGAGAACTTTTTTGCTTGTATACCATAGTCTCTGGCACTGTAATCTCTTTAAATTATTGCAGAAATAAAGGTATTCTCAAGTAAATATAGCAAATGTGCCAGCTGTAACAAATTGGTTTTATCTGTGTATCTACCTCTTTTTGAAAGATGTCTAATCAAGCATTGTAAAATTGAAGATGGCACTTAATATAGCCCAGTAGTCCTATGTGAAGCCAAACAGAAATTCAATAATCTACCAGTTTGTTGCTTATCTAAAGAAGTTTGTGTATATGTTTACTTCTCTTTTCTTATGTTCTCATCAGAGGCTAAATAAGTAATCAGAGGAGCTGGTAGTACAAAGTTTGTCAAGAGTGTTCCTGATAGCATCTTTTTTTTTAACTTGTTGGATCACAGTCTAAACCATAATGGATTAACTTGCAACTGCCATGCAGTGAACCTGACCGCTAAGATTAATTGGCCTAATACAGCTAGCTCTTTCTGGCATTGACTTTGCTTCATATATGCATATCATTAAGAGTCACTATTAAGCTTTGGAATTTTGAGTATCTGACTTCACAAATGATGCATTATCCTCATTTGCCTAGGGTGAGAGGTAAAGAGAATACTGAAAACATGGTTATCCACTGTAGAGGACAATTGCTATTATTTGTATCATTACATCATCATCTGAGTGAAAATAATAATGTGGTATATGTCTGTGGAGATTCTCAGGTCATGTTGCCCCAAAGGTGCTTTTTTAAAAGGCAACTGGACTTTGTTTTTCCTTGAAGACATTTTGCTTCTCAACCAAGAAGTTTCTTCAGATGACATATTATGTGGTATATGTCATTTGTGCTGTGTGGTTGCCCAGCTAACACATAACCGGATCCGGCCCCCGGGGTACTTAAAACTGGCCCAGAGGGCCACCCTGGAAACAGCGAAGGATTGGCCTGCGGTGCTCCTGCCAGGAAAAATGGGCTCCCAAGCTCCGTTTTTGGCTGCCATGGCCTCCTGCAATCCTCTGCCAGTAAAAACAGAGCTCCGCCCTCCCGAGCTTCATTTTCACTGGCAGAGGGTTGCAGGAGACAGTGGCAGCTGAAAATGGAGCTTGGGAGCCTGTTTTTACTGACAAAGTGCTCAGGCCACCACCAGCACCCCTGACAGGAGTGACGTCCAGCTGGCCACGCCCACCCTGGTCACCCCCCCCCCAAAGTCAAACATAACCCTGATGTGACCCTTAATGAAATTGAGTTTGACACCCCTGCTCTAGCTCATAAAAGCAGAATAAGTTTGTTGTTTCATTTTGAAATTAATTTTTGGAATGAAAAGTACCACAATGATTAGAACTCAAAAGCTGTGAGTTCAACCTTACCCCAAAAGCAAAGAAACATTTTTACCAGTACAGCACTATTTATTTAAATAGTTTTCTCCTAAAATTTCTATCCTGATAATTTCAGAATTTTATATCTGTCCTACACAGGTCAGGCAACTAAATGCATTTAAAAAAAAAAAAGTGCCAGTGCAATTTCTCATCTGCCATTTCAATGACCCTTTTTTTAGATGAGAAATGTGGATCAGGTTGAAATAATGAAACCGGATAAGCTTTATATGTTCTACTTCAAGCTATTGGTGTGCAACTTCCTTGTTGAAATTCATGAGCGTAGCACTGCAAAACGATTTCTTAACCCAAAACATAAAATGGACTAAATTACGTATCACTTACAGCAGGGCCATCAGTACCAGGAAGTCCTGCCAGACCAGGTTTGCCCTGAGGTCCCTGGAGAAAGAGATGAAAAAAGATTTTTGAAAAACCAAAGATAAGGTAGACTGGCATGCTGCCAATGTTTGCAAGTCAATGATTATTCTTGAATCAAAATCAAAACTCAATCAGGAAGAAGAAATGAAGTAGCACTTCAATGTTGAAGGCTAGTTAAAGCATTTTAAAGTTGGCATCCAGCTGAAAGATTGGGAACATATCACTTGGATGGGATGAACTTAATATTGTGGCATGATTTTTTTTTCAAAATCATTTTCCCATTTCTTTTATCAGTTACATATGCACACCCCATTATTATTTTTTATCCGAGTATATTGAATAAAGATTAGAAATGTGGTGTATTTTAACACTCATGAGTAGGATTGAATGGTGAGACTCTCAAATAAATTGGCATGAATATCTGGAAACAAAATTAATTTCTTCCATTTTTATATAAATAAAAATGAATGAACTTTTTTTCATTTATCAACATTCAGATTTTCCCAAGCTATTATTCATGTTTTGTTACAGTGATATTCATAGGTGAGTACTGTCGTTTTCTAAAAATATCACAAGTATGAACACAATTGTGAAATGATGGGATAAAGCAGACAATCTCAAAAAAAGAAAAAAAAACCGACATGGGGACATAGCTTGAATGAGACCTAAAAGAAATGTTTTTAACTGATGTGATTTTAGGATTAGAACTGCCATGCGATTGCAGGAAAAGATGCAGCTACTTTAAAAGTTTGCAAACTGATACGATATTCGAATTCCTATGCACTCTGATGAAACTTTTTAAAAAAAATCAAATCCACCTTTTTCTAATCAGATCTATTGTCATGTGATTGGAGCAAGAAGCTTTGGTGTCAGTAAAAGCAGCATTTTGTTAGCATTTATACTTTGTTACGAAGCTACACATCTGTGAGAGCTGGAGCTTGCAAAGTAGAAATGAGGAGCCTGGGGCCAAACATGACCATACTGTAAACACAGGCCAGGTGCACAAGACCAGCTGAAGGAAGGGAGTAAGAGAGAGACAGGAAGACAGAGAGGAGAGTGCAAGTACAGTAGAACCTCTGCTCACGAATGCTTCTAACCACGACCAAATCGGGTTCTGACCAAAAAAATTCACAATTACTTTTTTTGTGTGGCCAATTTCTCCTTCCGTATCATTTTTTTTTTTTTTTTTGTAAGCGCCAAATTTCCAAAATTAGGTTCAGGTCACGACCAAATCAGTTTGTGACCAAAGTTATGGAACGAACCATGGTCATGACCAGAGGTCCTATTGTAGTCCTTTACAAAAGTATAGGAGAAAGAAGCTCGGAGTTTAAACTTTAGGACACACATAGATGGAGAACTAGTTTCTCAGCCTTTGTAGAAGTGCTGCTTCATCAGAACAAAGGTAGCTTGTATTTGCCATTTATCTACTCAAGCCCCAAAGTCCCTTAACATCAGTTGGAGTCAGACAGTGCTAGGGCAACTTTTGATAATAGTTACAAATGAATGGTGAATTGATACTGCAGTAGATATTGTATGCGTTTGAAAGAATGGTCTTCACATGTTTTGCTATCAAAGTATTCTCAAAAATCTAACACAATCTTTCCAGTTAAGGGGTTTTTGTTTTGTTTTTTTTGCTTTCAGGTAAAAGCCGCTAGCAGAAGATAACCCAACCGATGGCTACGAACCAAGAAAGATATATTTTATTTTCATTATCTTCATCATCATGTCTTTCAGTATGTAATGGTGTATGGGAATGACCTTGGGAGATCGGGGGTTGATGCTGCCTTTAATCAAGTAAGAGAGAGCACAACCACAGCTTCCTTTCAGAAAGAAACCCCGCTAACTTCTCAGGCTATTAAAAAAAAAGATGAGAAATATGTAGACTTGGGATAAAGCAAAATTAGCTCATCTGGTTATGTTTCCTGTCTGGTCTACCTGTAAAAGCTAACACACTATCATGATCATTACTGTGCTTGTGTTCAGTTTATGGGTTTCCAAGATGTTTTGGTTACCGTGAAGTTGTCTAATTCAGCAGGGTACTTTTTATGTCCTCATGCATGTGAGAAGATGCATCTTGTAAACATGTTATTTTTTAGGAATGAAATGAATTCAAATGAAACCATTTAAACATGAATTTAGAGATTAACAGAATGTATTTAGTGTTGATCACAATATGGATCAAAGATATGAATTCATTGTCATAACTGGCTTGGTATGAGAAGGTCTTATTGATACAGTATGGTCCCTTCTATTGCAACTTCATTTCATTTCTATCCTAGAGAAGATATCTCATATGTGGAGGCTTTTTCTGAGATATGGACATCTGATTTCTAGAGTTCTATTTCAACAAAGAATCTCTAAAGGTAAAGAAGACATCCTACAACTTTTAGTGCTCTACCTCTGACAATCACAGATAATGAGATAAAGAGCAAAATCTTCATCTGCATCACCACTTAGAATGCTTGGTTAAAGATGACTGACCAAAGAACCCAAAGAATGGGAGAGGAAGAAAAAGAAATAGGCTATAACTGATACAATGGAAAATTAGTCCACACAGAAACTATCTTGATGTTGACTATGGAGATTCTCAGTCATCCAGGTCATGGTTTTCCCAAAAGTGCTTTTTCAAAAGACAACTGGATTGTTTTTCCCCCTGAAGATGCTTCACTTCTCATCCAAGAAGTTTCTTCAGCTCTGAAACTTGGCGTGCTTCAGCTTCTTCAGCTCTGAATTTTGATGTTGCTCAGTGCAGATTAATAATGCCTCATGGAAAGGCATCCGAGAGTATTTCCCTTAGAACATGGATATCCTGGGGCCAGGGAAGTCTGCCAGAATCTACATCTCTGCCTCATCTTCATGAAACTGATAGGAGCCAAAGGCTATTTCAAGCATTCCATGTATGCACATCACCTCTATGAGAAATGAATGTGCTTAGAAATGCACCTCGTAACAGCGGAAAGACCTTATAAGGGCAAGTTCTAACTGACCTAAAGAACCAGGCTGATTTTTAACAGTGAGCATAGGACCTCAAGCTTTTCTGGTTAAACTAGCTTCACTCTCCTTTCAATATAAAAAGGAAATTATATTCCAAGGACCTATTGTAATTAGTTTATTCTTTGACATAAGGCTGAGTTTTAATTGCTATTTTGACTTCAAGTGTCTTTGACTCCTCTTCAAGTGTCATTAATTCCATTAGACATTGATTCTAGAAAAAAGTCATTATGGCCACAGCGACAAACTTGGTGGAGACAACAGTTTTTTTAAAAAAAGCAAGCTTGCGGCCTAGGAAACAAAAAAAGCATGACAAATAAGCTGAGACTGACTTGACCCTAATTTACTGGAGTCTAATAGGAAAGGAATATTTAACTCACGAGATCCTGATTATGTATTATATCTCTATCAGTAAGATAGAGCTACAGCCAAACCTGTGAGATGTGCCTCCTAATTTGGGCTACCTCAAAGGGTTTACATACAGGTGGCAAAGCTGAAGAAGTGGAAATTAGCACTTTCAAACATAGAAAATGGTCCTTATTCTGATATTGTAAATTCAAGGTAAATAGAAAACAGGATGATGTAAAAAATATGTATTCTACTACCAAGCTGCAGGATTTTTCTCCTCACAGAGTACAGGTATATGTAAATAAGGTTAGAGGTCATAAGAAAAGTATCAGTGCATCCCAAGAAACTGGACTGCTAGTTGAAATTTATTTTAGGGGGGGGAAAAATCAAACCACATCTTAAGAAAGCAGAGTTTTTGCCGCTGATTATTCAGCAAAGGAATATTCCTTACTTTTTCACCTGGAACGCCAATTGGACCTTGTGGACCTGGGAGCCCCTGTGGAAAACATAAAAAACATACCATGAGAAATCCAAACAATCACAGAATTCCTTTCTCTAGAGTTGTATCATTAAAAAGAATTCTTTCCTTAAGAACCCCTTTTTAACGAAACACAATTAAGAGTTAGCGAAAACAAGATAATTGTAAGAACTTTCACACTGGCAGTTCTGCTGGCAGCGGGGTTGTCCTATGATCCATGATGAAACTCTCTTATGCTATTATTCATGTTGGTACCAAACCAGTCATCTCTCCCCCACCCCTCCAGAGGTGGGTTTCAGCAGGTTCTGACCAGTTCTGGAGAACCAGTAGCAGAAATTTTGAGTAGTTCAGAGAACCAGTAGTAAAAATTCTGACTGGCCCCACCCCCATCTATTCTCTGCCTCTCAAGTCCCATCTGATCGGGAGGAAATCAGGATTTTGCAGTAATCTTCCCCTGAATTGGGGAGGGAATGGAGATTTTACAGTATCCTTCCCCTGCCATGCCCACCAAGCCACGCCCACCAAGCCATGCTCACAGAACTGGTAGTAAAAAAATTTGAAACCCATCACTGCATCCCTCCCACTCCCCCCCAAAAAAACCCCTAATTATATTTGGAAGATTTGTGAAAAGGTAATGTAAACATTTATTCCTTTTTATACCAGGAACATTTTTTAAATAAGAAGGGAAGTAAGAGCATATGGAACCGGGGAAATTCATGCATATTTGAACTGTTCATGTTTGATGCTCCTGAATATTTTCTAAAATGGCAAAAGCTATCAAACAAGGGCTTACCTGTGGGCCTGGGATACCTTGCTGCCCATGTGGTCCTGGTTCCCCTTGTGGACCCTGTTTTATAACAAATGCACAGGAGAATATTAATCCCTTTGTTATTTCACATCGTCACTTGAAAAATACACTGAGTTTACAGAAAAAGTGGAAGAATTATGTATTGATATCTCCTCCAGACTTTTTTGTTCCATGGAGACTGCAAATCGTAATTGGCAGTATAGATCAATTAATCTGTGTCCTCTTCAGCACCCCAACTGGTGTGTGGGTAGATAAGACAGAAGACTCATACTAAGGATAAAATGCAGTTTTTATCCACAATATGTGAGGAACGTACAAATAAATATAAAGCACTGAAGACACGAATAGGAGAATTATCAACTTGCAGGTTGTTATTTTGGATTTCTTTGGACAAAATTTTTTTATTTGACTCAGCTACCCAAAGAGAAAAGAATTGAATCTACATACCAGGTTTCCTTTTGGGCCTGGTGGTCCATCAACACCTGGGATTCCCTACATTAAAAAAAACAAACCAGAAAAACTAATATAGGTTACCACCACGTTCAAAGGAAATTTCAAAATTTCAAGGTAGTTCTTTTTTGAAATACATACAGGTTGTCCTGGTAGTCCTGGAGTTCCTCTGGGCCCCAATAACCCTCGTGGACCCTGTGAGGAAAAATGTTGCTTAGAGTTAGTTTTTTGGTTCACAGAATATACTTTAAAGCAGGGGTCTCCAACCTTGGTCCCTTTAAGACTTGTGGACTTCAACTCCCAGAGTCCCTCAGCCAGCAAAGCTGGCTGAGGAACTCTGGGAGTTGAAGTCCACAAGTCTTAAAGGGACCAAGCTTGGAGACCCCTGCTTTAAAAAATATAACTGAAAGACCTCCAGCAAAACCCAAAGAAAATGGCAAAGGTTAAAGAGCTCTGTAACTAATTATTATCAATCACTGAAATAAACAATTCAGTCTTCCTCTATGCACCAAGACAAATTCCTTGTGTGTCCAATCACACTTGGCCAATAAAAAAATCTATTCTATTCTATTCTATTCTATTCTATTCTATTCTATTCTATTCTATTCTATTCTATTCTATTCTATTCTATTCTATTCCTGTTTTGTAAAGTATATAAATTGTAATGGTGGATTTAAGGCCTTTTCTTTTTCCTCTGTGTCTTGACAAGGTACAAATTGTTGAGACAAATATTCTCAAAAACTGGTCTGTGGACCACCAACAATCTACATAAGTTCACTACATTCATAAGCCAGGGATCTTGTACTGCTGTAGCCTAGCTGAACAGCCCCTGTTTCCAATGCACAAATGCCAGCTGATTTTTAAGAAAAAACCAGTGGCTAAAAGCTGGTCCATTGAAGTCTATAAGTGATAACACTATTACTGTGTGTCAGGCTTCTTAACTGCCACTGTGTTTTCCCAAAAATAAGACCTAACCAGAAAATAAGCCTTAGCATGCTTTTTCAGGATGCTTGTAATATAAGCCCTACCTAAACTAAGCCCCAGTTAAGATTGTCAGCCAGACGAACACATTTAGTACTGTATTTCCCCCAAAATAACACCAAACCGGAAAATAAGACCTAATGCATCTTTTGGAGCAAAAAATAATATAAGACCTAGTCTTATTTGTTGGGAAATACGATACCTATCTGAGAAATGTGACAACATTGAGTAGGTCTTGAATGAGGCTACCTATTGTAAATCTGTATATATGCTGTACTAAGTGGCATTTTGATCTCATGTAGGCATATCAGCAAGAATGCATAAGGAACACAATTATCAATTATTAGCCCAAAGCACACATTCTTTTAGAAAGAAGTTCCTTGAGGATGGGTTCCAATATGAGTTTGAAAGCTTGGAAGACTAAATCTCTGGTCCTGATGACCGACCCAGATTGAATCCTGCAACATTATCCTAGGACTTGTATATTTGCCTTCATTTGTGACAGTTATCAATATACAAAATGGGATTTTATTGATGTGAAGATCTCATCCCATCTGCTTACTACTAAGACATTTCTACTATAAAACATTCTTGGCTAGCAAATTATGTAAAATAATTAATGAGATAAGGGAATATTTATTTCTGGAATACAGGTAGTCCTTGACTTACAACCACAATTGAGTCCAAAATTTATGTTGTTAAGTGAGGCATTTGTTAAGTGAGTTTTGCCCCATTTTAGGACCTTTCTTGCCACAGTTAGTAAGGGAATCACTGCAGTTGATAAGTAAATAACACAGTTGTTAAGTGAATCTGGGTTCCCCATTGATTTTCCTTGTCAGTCACAAAAGTTGATCACATGACCTTGGGACACAGCAATGATCATAAGTATGAACCAGTTGCCAAGCATCTGAATTTTGAACACATCATCATGGGGATGCTACGAATTTCGTAAGCATGAAAAATGGTCATAAATCACTTTTTTCAATGCTGTTGTAACTTTGAACATTCACTAAATGAACTGTTGTTAGTTGAGGACTACCTGTACTTTTTTGTACAAAATTGAGTTTAAAATGGCCTTTTAAAATGAGTGGGAAGGCATACATGACAAAAATATAACCACAATCCTTATCTTAATTTGCCAAACAATATGAACATTAAAATTCTTAAAGATAAAAATGTGAGGGAGCTGATACATGTTTAACTGGGTGTTCCACACACCTACTAAATATTTTTTTATTATTTTATTTTATTGAAAAGACATTGCCATGTCAGGATAACAATGCTATTAAGGCACAACCAGAGAAAGATCAATGATAAATAACATACATGCTAATAACTATAACTACACTATTTTAACAGTAATTGCAACAATACAACAACCCAAAAAAAGGAAATAAAAGAAAACTTCAACTAAGTTTCTACTTACAGTAGCTTATTTACAAATTTTTTCATATTATATCCATAGTTTTATAGATCTTTGTTGTACTGACATTCATAAACTTCCCTCTCATTTCTACCTCTTCTCACTATCTTGTTTCTCTTCAGATCATATAAATCTTTCGCCTTTTACACCTACAAAATGTTTATTTAGTTGTTCACTAGCTTACATGAACTAGAATGTTGCCCACCTCCCACCAGGAATTTTATTTTGTTTGCCCTTTTAACTTAAAAAGAAATAATATCAACAAAATGAACATCAGCATACAATGTCAAAAACAGACCATCTTGTGAGAAAAAAAATGAGGTAATCAACTAAAGAAAATAATTTCTTTAGTTGATTACTAAAGTTAATTGCTAATTTTAGTCTAGCAAAAATATATCTAACAAAATCAAAAGGACCTTTGTTAGTTTTCTGAACACACAACTGACCCCTAATAATAAAACCTTTTTCAGCCCAGCTATCTTAGTCAGAGCATATATTGGAAAGTATCAAACTAGCCTCCCTAATCCAAGAAATCCAGTCTATATTGTCATTGCTTTTATTTATTTATTTATTTATTTATTTATTTATTTATTTATTTATTTATTTATTTATTTATTTTATTTTATTTTATTTTATTTATTTTATTTATTTATTTATTTATGTATTTTGTCACACAGAATATATAAGCATAAGCATGAAGTAACTATACAATATATAAGCATATATATAAGTATGAGTATGTAATTATATTAATTGGATATAACGAAAGGAAACAATAGGACAGGAACAGTAGGCACTCTTGTGCTCTTATGCACGCCTCTTACAGATCTCTTAGGAATGGGGTGAGGTCAATAGTAGACAGTCTTTGGTTAAAGCTTTGGGGATTTTGGGACGAGACCACAGAGTCAGGTAGTGTATTCCAAGCATTAACAACTCTGTTACTAAAGTCATATTTTCTGCAATCAAGATTGGAGTGGTTAACATAAAGCTTAAATCTATTGTGTGCTCGTGTATTGTTGCAATTGAAGCTGAAGTGGTCCTTAAACAGGAATATATAAATGAATGGGTTTCAAATAAGGCTTCTTTAACATAAATCTTCTAATTATTTATTTTGGAATAACAGTAATATATTCCTCTTTTAGATACATGTATTTATAACTGTGGAAGCCCATTTTATTCAGTGGTTAAAGACACTGGACTAGAAATCAGGAGACTGAATTTTTGTCCTGCCTCAGTGACTTTGAGCCAGGCCCTCTCTTTCTCTCGGCCTAGAAAGGGCAAACCAACTATGGAAACTGCATGGATTTGTCCAGATAGTCATCAGGAGTCAAGACTGACTCAAAGGTATAAATATACATTTACAATTATATATAGTAATGTGCTTTCAGAGCTTCAAAAAAGTATATAGTTTAAACTGAAAATTAAGGGATGTCTCTTCAAATTCCAAAGATGCCATTTTCAGAGCAATTTGAAAAGCCACTAATTGCTGATCTTTTTTCTCAAATCAAGGTCATCTCAACTTTGAAGCTCTGAACTTTTTTCCTATTCCCAACATAAAGACATGAATGGTGTAAGTTTCCTTTCCTAATCCATTTTGAGGATTCTGGGATCAATAGAAAGGCACCATACAAGTTACTCACTTTTATCCAGAATCATTTTTTAAATTAAAAAAAAAATATGGACAGCATATACCTACATGCAAAAGTATATACATAAGAACTTTAGAACCAAGAGGGAAAATAATTTCTATTCTTTGTTGCATACATGTATTAAACCAAAGACTTTAGAATATGCCATGTATGTGATGGAGTAGTTTTCTTCTATGAAAGCCAATAAATTCTAAAAGATCAACATGAATTCTGTATTTATTCATGTAAGAGGGATCATAAATCATTGCAGGGATAAAATTCCCTAAGCTAGACTTGTGGTTAAATTCACTAAAATTAAATAAGCAAGTGGATGAAAAAATGGCCATGACTATTCAAAAATAAAATATAGATAGATGTATCAATAAGAAAGGGAAATAGCATTACTTTACTTCAATAAAGAACCAAGAACTCTTTATGAATAAATCAGACATATCAGCTGAATTTGTCCCCTAATTATATTTGATTCCAAAATGAAGCCTTGGATGGACTATAGTATGTTTTTTTCAGAGACAAATAGATTCACAACAAAAGCAATCATGATTACTAAACAAAGAGAAAGCTTTGCTTACAGATTCACCTGGAAGGCCTCTTGGTCCAACCTCACCGTCTTCTCCCTTATTTCAAGAAAGACAACATTGAAAGGCGTTAAGCGTGAAAGAAACACTTCCTTTAAACTTTTATTTTGCAGGTGAGAGAAGAAAAGAAGGAACACTATGAATGACATACCCTCATTCCATCTTCCCCAGGAGCACCAGGAGGCCCTTGTGGTCCACGATCTCCCTGAAGAAAAAACATGATAAAATCACATTTTGGGGAAAAGATAAAAATGTATGCTGATGCACGTGTTTATGCTGGCATGTCCAGACATGGCTCTGTTAAAAAGGCACAGATCTCTACATTTTATATCACATTGCAAATGCTTCTATTGAAGGCTGGATTCAAAGTACTGGCCATAATCCAACACAAGAGTAAAATATGTTTAAACCCATTGAAATGAAAAGGCTGAAATACATCTAATCCTGCACTAGATAGTGGACAATATTTATTCATTCTCTTACAAACAACATACAATTCTAAGAACGCTGCATTTGCCAAACCTGCTTATTTGGATGTTTAGAAATAAGAACATGGATTTCTATGGAGCCAAAACAGTTTAGCAAATCACGGATTAAGGCATCAAACCAAATCACAATTTAACCTACTTCCAATTCATGCATTCCCCTCTGTTCTCTGGTACACCTATAATACACAGTTGGAAAATGTTTGTGTCCATGTTTTCTTAACCACAGTTTGCTATATCATCCAGCTAGTGGTGGGATTCAGCCGGTTCCGGCTGGTTCAGGCGAACCGGTAGTAAAGTTGCTGGCTGGCCTGCCCCTCCCCGCCCCGCCCCTTCCAGGAGTCCCCACATGCCCCATTTTCACTCCCAGAAGGCCGCAGGGATGCCTCCTACGCCCAAAACGGGGTGTGGGGGGATGGGGTGTGCTCCACCTGGGCCGTTTTTGCTTTCAGGAGATGTTAGGGAGGCCTCCTAGGCCCAAAACGGGGCACAGGGCTGCAGCGCACCACCCCATGGCCTGTTTTTGCTTCCAGGGGGGTGCAGAAGGCCAAGTGCTGCCTGTATCAACCCCTGGACACGCCCACCCAGCCTGTCATTAGGGCAGAGAACCGGTTATTAAATTATTTAAATCCCACCACTGCATCTACCTGCTGAAACTATGGTTAATCACTTCCACAGAAAGTTAAGTATTGAATTAACAGGGGAAGCAATATTTTGGAAAACCTCATCCAGGCAGTCGTAAAGGAGAAGAATAGAAAAGACCCATAAACCCAAGTTCACTATGATTTATCCTCAATATCTCAACTATGCTTTTGTCTGGTATTCAAACACAGTTATTAATTTCTAATTGAATGCTGAAATATTAAGCGAAGTTCCTTCTGGAGGATGACAGTTACGTTCCCTAGGTAGCAAAAAATGGTGTCTGAATTCAAATCAAAAGCTTTTGGACCTTTGAGGTTTAGAATGAAAAAAAACTCTCTCCACCCCCCTCCCCGAGATGTGTGTGTGTGTGTATCTGTGTGTGTGTGTGTGTGTGTGTGTTATTCCCTAAGAATAAAAATGTGAAAGATGTACACAGGCTGTGGAATATACTATATATTACTCTTCAATTACTTAGCTTCCTCGGCTAGAAGACGACAAGAGTACATACATCAAGGTAAGATAGGATTTGTGTTTTCAGGCTGGCTAGAAATTCTGGATGTTGTAATCCAATGGGCCAGAAAAACTTGCCACCATATATGGTTTAACAAAGCCAAAAGTAAATGAACAACATTATAGTTTAGTGCAGGGGTGTCAAACTTGATTTAATTGAGGGCAGCATCAGAGTTGTGTCTGACCTTGGGGGACTGGGGTGGGTATGGTCAGGGTGGGTGTGGCCAGCTTGATATCACTTGTGTGATCAAATGCCACTTTTGCTAGTAGTTTGTTTTGCTAGCACTCTGCCAGCAAAAATGGAGCTCAGGAGGGCTGCACACGGCCCTTCCAGGGCCATTTTTGCTGGCAGATGCATTGCAGGACAGTCCTTTCCAGTTTCCTTGCAAGCCAGATCTAAGCACCTTGCCGGATGTAGCCTGCAGGTCTTGAGTTTGACATCCCTAGTTTAGTGTGACATATGAACAGCTCTAAAAATCTGTCAATAAAGTAACTACAGTAATGAATTTGTTTGTCATCATCATCATTCTAGCCATTGTTTATCCACTGCAGAATGAGGGCCTCTACCGCATGCTTCCAACCAATCCAGTCTTGAATTTTCTTTTGTCCGATGGGCCTGCAATTCTTGCTGATATCATCATTCCATTTTGGTTTAGGTCTCTTTTGTGGGTGATTTTTATTGAGTGGAATCCATTCTAAGACTGTCTTAGTCCATCAATTCTTCTTGTTATATACACAGCTCAAAATTTCAATTGAATTCAAATTTCATAATCGCATTATTGGGTCTGAAATACCCCAAGAATCCTTTGAGAGGGAATGATATACAGGAACTTAGCTAAAATGTGTCCCTATCAACTTAGCATGTGAGTCATACTTTCTTCCAATTATAGACATACATATCATTAAAAGACGACAGTGGAAAGAAGCAAAATATGTTTGCTATCATATTATTCAAAATTTCACATCAATTTTGCTATTATTATTATTATTATTATTATTATTATTATTATTATTATTATTATTATTATTATTAAAATTTATTGGTTGCTTAACTATGATGGATTCTGATATAGAGTGTAACATAGTATTAAAAATTGCAATCTTGAATTGTTCAAGATAAGAGCTAGTATTATTTTGGGATAATTAAAAAAATACACAAAGAGGTATTTCTAAAGGAGGAACTAAGAGGAAATTGTAATGGGTCAACCTGACTGAAACTGTGATAATCCCATTCATTTTTTGAATTGAATTGACTACTTTATTGTCCAAGTGTGATTAGACACATAAGGAATTTGTCTCTGGTACAAAAACACTTAGTGGACATTCAAAACAACAGAGAAAATTATAATACCAATAAAGAGGGGAAGTAAAGAATTAAGCATGTTTTTGAATTAAAAAGTCCTCCCATGTAAAAAGCTTCATAAATGATAATAGACAGAGAGAGAGAGAGAGAGAGAGAGAGAGAGAGAGAGAGAGAGAGAGAGAATGTAAATAGGATAGCAAATATACCATTGTAATTGAAAGATGTTTATCTTTTATTTCCAAATTGCCATATTGAAGAAACAAGCTGCACTATAGGTAATGTCAAAAACCTGTAGTGTGTGTGGGACAGCAGAACGGAAGGGTTATCAATTACTTTCTATAGATTATTTTTCTAAGTGGATCAATAAGTAGACTTGCAATATATCGGCCTGTCATTTTTAAAACGTGCGTATCAGTTTAAAATAAGTGCATATTTTATCCTGTAAATTCATACCTTCGCATTGCTTCTGTATTCAGAATTCACCTAAGTCTGTGTTTCATGAGGATATTATTGTCCTGGTATTAACATTTATAAAGCTCAAGTTGAAAAATAACCATAACGTAAGTGTAAGTGGATGTGACAGTACAAATAGTCATCTATAAATAGAAACGATATAAAGAAAAGTACCCATGATTTTTAGGAAATGGGCACTTAAAGGTCACACAATTTCTCGCTCAGCCAAAGTGGCTTAGACAAAGACGGAGATGGAACTGTGGGAATATTTATCAGCCATGGAACTATTTAAGTAGCACAATAGTGATTAATGTAGAGCGCCCTCTACTGACCATTTATTTCATTGATTTGATTTTCAAAAGACTGTACTGCTTCCTATTCAAAATGTTTATCAACCTTATGTACTCTACAAATTAAATATCGATACACACAGCTAGGGTGTGGTCCAAAGAGGTACACAAAATATAAACAGTTAATAAAAAGGCGATGACATAGGGGTTAACATTACCTAAATTATCATTGTATACATTTTTTCAGGGTAAAAATAGTTATTGGGGGGCACTTATTTGTCACATACAAACATACAAATGAAAAATTTGCCTTATACACTGTAAGCTGTCCTGAGTCTTCGGAGAAGGGCGGGATATAAATGTAAACCAAAAAAAATGGATATTCTTTTTTTTAAAAGCAGTTGTGGGGTAGCCTCTAAAACTTCACTCCCTCAAATGCATTTTGTAATGTCTTTTCCACCATTGTATCCTATATTGTACCAGTGAAGCCTCCTTAGATCAATCTTATGGACACAGCAGAGTTAGAGCAGGAAAAAATTATATTATGGGATCAGTGGTGAGATTCAAATAATTTAGCAAACGGTTCTCTGCCCTAATGATTTCTTTCAACAACCAGTTCTCAAACTGTTCAGAAAGTTAACAACCGGTTCTCCCGAAGTGGTGCGAACTGGCTGAATCCCACCACTGTATGGGATCCTTTTATGTGTGTGTGTTTTTTTAAACTGTTTGTGCACATTCTACAATATGAGTGAAATGAACTGACTTTCTTTCACATTGTGAAGTTAAGTACTATAAGTCAGCGGCCCCCAACCTTTTAGGCTCCAGGAACTGGTTCAGGGGAGACAGATTTTTCCGTGGACCAGAAGGGGTGTGGTTTCATGTGCTGACTGAGAGGAGAGGGGAGGGACATTTACTTCTGAACACAGGGGTAGGGTCATAGGTGGTCCATCCTTGTCTATACTGACAATCAGTGATGAAATGTAAAAAATTTTACTACCAGTTCTGTGGGCGTGGCTTGGTGGTGGGGATAATGTGACTGGGTGGGCATGGCCAACTTTTTTTTTTACTTTTAAAAACATTTTATTCTACAACCTCTTCAGCCAAAGAGGTTGTAGAAAAATGCTTTTAAAAGGCTCCTCTGACGATCCCAGCTGAGTTGCCTGATCATCAGAAGCTTTTCTTTTCTTTTAAAATCATTTTTTTTTGCCTTTAAAAGAAAAGAAAAGCCTCTGACGATCAGGAAACTCAGCTGGGATCATCAGAGGAGCCTTTTAAAAGCATTTTTTACAACCTCTTCAGCTGAAGAGGTTGTAGAAAAAATATTTTTAAATGGCTCTGATGATCCCAGCTGAGCCGCGCAACCATCAGAGGCCTTTTTTTTTACTTTTAAAAGCATTTTTTCGGCCAAAGAAAAAATGCTTTTAAAAGTAAAAAAAAACCAAAAACCTCTGATGATCGCATGGCTCAGTTGGGCATGGAGGGGGGGGGCAGGGATTTTTGCTACCGGTTCTCCGAACCACCTGTCGCCATTGCTACCGGATCGGGCGATCCGGTCCGAACCAGGAACATTTCACCCCTGCTGACAATCCATAAAAGAAGAAACAATGTAAATCAGGGTTTTTCAAGCTTTATTCCACAAAAGCTGAGGGATCTGCAAGAACTTGATAGGATTTCATGAGAGATTACAGAGAGAAAAAAAGGTTTCTTGAATGCAACCTTTTTTCTATCACTAGAGTTTTGCCTCATGATCAAGGATTCTGGGATCTTTCCCCCCACTCAATTAACTAACTAACAAATTCTTTAAAAGCTTGAAAATGTCTGATCTGAGCTACCACTTTAATCTACAGCAATATTACTGACTTCAATGAAGAGATATTTAAGTCTGGCTAATGAAAACCTGCAGACATATTCAAAGTCTACATCCCATACATATTAATTTACTATCTGTTTGATTTCCATCCCATAACTGGGCATAAATCTCACTGAACATAATGGGAGTTATGTCTAAATAAACATATGCAGGACATGTAAACATATTGAAATCATATGGTTCTGGAAAACATCACAATTGTTTTGGACAATTCCAGATGTAGTTTTAATGCACCCACATTTTTAGATAAAGAATCCTGCGTATTTTTCTTACCCTGTGTCCTTTTTCACCTGGTAGTCCAGGAAGCCCATCAAAACCTCTGTCACCCTAACAGGAATAACAATAACAATAACAGTGTGAGCAATTCATTCTCGCATTTTATAATAGTCTTGATAAACGGGTCAATTTGATAAATGAATTCTACTATACATCTGTTTTATTGATGGATACCTTTGCCCTAAAACTAAACTGTTGCTTGGGATTGCAACAAATAATCATCCTAAGGATGTTATTTCTAAAACCTAATTGGAAAGAGAAAGAACATCTTCTTGGTTTAGGCTAAATTTTTCAAATTCTGGAAAGCAACTTCAGATGAAAGAGCAAGAAGATTTTTTTCCCCTCTTTTCTTTGGAGCAAAAAACCTCTAAACATCTTCTCCCTTTTGGTTTGAAGACTTGGAGGAACCAAGAAACATCTCTTTTCATTTCCAGACATTCATTCATTCAGAAGGAAAGTGCATCATGAAGTGGCTTTGTTTCTGGTATACTGCAAAGAACAAATGGCATCATACAATAGCCACCCAAGGTGTTTCCCTGAAGGTAAACTGGTTTCCTCTATTTGTTAAGATGCACCACTGTATGCAGAAATGGGCGACAACTGTGTTACTAGAGCGAAGAACTTCTATTTCACACATAATTCCTTACTCTGCTCTGCAAAGTCAGTCAGATTCAGTCATGTAATGGTATAAAAGGAGACATCTGGTTCCTAACAAGATATCTGGACATTACAACAGCCTCTGGATAATAAAAATACATAATTACTAACCTTAGAACCTGTCTCTCCTGGTATTCCTCTTGCTCCATCTGCACCAGGACGACCCTATGGGGGTGGGTGGGAAATGTCTGTTTTGTTAGGCGAGGCACATACTGCACATCACAAAATTAAAGAAAAAAACCATCCCATCCTATAATTCTAGAACTTTTTTTATCAAAATGACCATTTCAAAGCATCAAAACTTACCCTTTTACCAGATTTTCCAGATGGACCAGGTGGACCTTGAACACCTCGAGGACCCTGAAAGTATATACATATGTAAGTGCACATGCTGTACACACACACAAACACACACACACACACACAGAGAGAGAGAGAGAGAGAGAGAGAGAGAGAGAGAGACTATTTCTGCTACAAGGACATCATGAGGAGATTCTCCTTCATTATAATCCACCTCCAACTAAGTCTTTAATCGATGTCAACTAGGAGACCAATAAAAATGATTTCAGATTGATTTCAAACCAAATGAAGAGTAATCATGTGCAGTTCTTGGTCCTCACTGATCTTGGTTGGTTGTTTGCAGGTTTTTCACTATCCAACTAGGTAGGTAAAAGCAACATCTCTGAAAGCACCAAGGATCCCATAGTTCAACTCTGAGCTATAACTATTCTCTTCTATTGGAAGAATAACCAGTTTGCAAAATTCTTCCAATATTTTTATCCACTTGAAAAGGATTAAAAAGAAAGACTATTCCATAGCCTTGAACACCCATAAAATATGGTTCTTTAAACTGTACAAAATACGTGTTTGCTAAGAAGGAAAAACAGACAGACTCTATTAAACAATGGATTAAGAAATCTATCCCATATGGATTGATTAGATCCTACTATCCAGATCTGTGTCTCTCGGGGCATAAATCTTTCATTCTCTCTTCTGTGATGGAACCACAGATTTTAAATCAAAGTCTTTGCTGAATTGTTGACATTTAACATTTTAAACAAGATTTCCTTCATTATAATATGTATTTAGCTGTACAGCTTGAAGGAGTGGATAGCTTCATTTTCTATAACATTTGTTTTTTTTAAAAAGGACATTAATTCTTGAAGATTGTTTTCAAATGCCAGTAAGTTGTTTTTTTAAATATAAATTATTTTAGATCCATATTATAAATCGCTGTTTCTCAATCTTGGCAAGTTTAGTATGTGTGAACATTAACTCCCAGAATTCCCTAGTCATCATGGGAAGTGTACACATCTTAAAGTTTTTAAGTTTGTTAAATTTGAGCAACACTGCTATAAATATTGATTTAATATGTTTCTATAACCCTTCCTATGTGACCAGATCTCAAAGTTGTTTACAATGCAGTTTTTTAGTAGGCATAAGCAACCTATTTAACCTTTTTACATCCCAAAAATGTATTCCATGTTTGCAATTATGGGAAAATGTTCTGAACAAGCAGAAGATCTGCAAAAATATTATTAGATCCATAAAGCAGGGATCAGGGGACAATATCACAAAAACTACTTGCATCCTATTTGTATTTTTATGGGGAAAAGAGAAAAAAATAAACTAGTAGAAAATACAAACTAAGATAGTATTCAGTAGCAAGGAACATTTGTATGGGGGGAGGGGTAGAAAACAGATATCAGTTGTTTGCAGTTCTCTGCAAACATAAGTCTCATAAAGAGGAAATATTATTATTACAAAGGTATACCAGGTAAACCAAACCAAACAAAATAAGCATTGTTGGTCCGTTGTGGGGAGGCATTAAAATTGAGGGTATGTTTATCTAACTAAACTAATGTACAATGTTTGGGGAAAAATAAGAATGAAGAAATACCAAAACAATTAAGTTGGATGTTTAAAGTCATAAAATTTCAATGTAGGTGATGGATTGCATGCAGTGATGCTATTGGTATCAGATTACACCTGGATTTAAAGACAAATTGCCTTATGAAACAATTTTCTCTGTTACTGGGACCACTCCAGTAACTCTCTGGGACTAAAATTGAGGGACCCAGTTACAAATCTACCATTTGCATTTGTTTCTTCATTGCTGATGGACTCTTACCTGAGGTCCTGGATCTCCACCATCACCTTTGATACCAGATGAGCCAGGACTTCCCTACACCAAAGGAAAGATGCCCAAGAACATACTGTTTTAGTTCATTCTGACTCACATTTTGACACAGAAAAATAAATAGTTTTGTATTGCTGATTATGATTGTGATGGCCATGTTCACATCAAACTGGTTCATAATTTTATTTACTGCATTCCAGCCATCATCTTAAACCTAAAATTTACTGTCCATGAATAAATACCTTTAAAGATGCTGGTCAACTCCCTTCTAGTCTCAGTAATAAATTGAGGGCATTTCTACTTGGATTTTGTCACCAATCTGGGTTCACACCTCTGTGATCTCATGCTGATAGGCAGTTATGGTCAACCTCCATTTTCAATTTGCAGTGCTGGTGCTGTCAGGCCATCATTCACTGTCTCTCAATTATATGCATGCTTTAAGATTTTCTCTACCACTTCAACAACACAAACATGGTACAAGCTGTTTTTTGAGTTCTCAAGACTGGTGTCAGGACAATTATGGACTATTATAAAGACAGCTCTGAAGATTTAGAGAATGATAATAGTGGCTCCTTGGAAGAATCCTGAAATTCTTCAGTTTCACTCCTCTAGATGTCAAGCTAAATACCTGAGAAATCCAAACAGTGTCACCATTCTTTCTTTCACGCTACCTCGTTGCCCCCTTTTTAAGTAAGAAGAGAAATTAAGGAGAAAGAGAGTGGACAGCCTGCTACAAGTTCCTGTAATTCATGTCAAAACAATCCATCCAACCCTATTGGTGAAAATAAGTGCAGCATTTCCTGACAGGACTGATGTAATACAATTCTGCACAGGAAAAAAAAATTCCATATTCAAGGACAGATCCAATGGGAAACTCTCTGCACTAGTAAGAGCTCTATTCTGTTTGTTCTTCCCTTTAAAATTTTAGTGAGATTTTCCTTTCTCTTGGAGAAGGCAGATCTGTCTGTCTGTCTGTCTGCCTGCCTGCCTGCCTGCCTGCATATTTATCTATCACAGGGGACTCTGGGCAGTACACAAATATTAAAAATGACAAGCAAGGAGTTTTGGGTTGAAATGCAAGCCCCCAAGCTTAATAAAAAGGGAGCCAATTCAGCCTAAAGATAAATAAAGGCAGGGATAGGTGAACGAGAAATTTAAGGGTAGATGGTAAGAGTGAGGTCACCTTCATGAATATTTAGAAAAGTTAAGTATTATGCCTTGGATCTACAGAAACAGTACTCATTCTAAGTTAGAAAACTAGCATTTAAAAAAAAAAGAAACTACTATTGGAATCATTGATTAAGAAGTCATTGGCAGTGGTGTTTTTGCTAGGAGTGGGGAGGATGTTACAACCAGCAGTAGAATAAAGATTGGGAGAAGAAAAAAGACTTTTGCTTAAATTTTCTAAATTAGATTAAAAAATAGCTGGATTTCTCCAGCCTAAGTGGAAAATGGTTAAGATAACCATTTTAATGCAATCCCCGATTCACACTAAGCCCTGATTCAGAATTTAAGTTCTGGCTTTTAGCCTACTTATTTCAAAGTAACTTCCACTGAAATCAGCAGCACTGATTAGATGCAGGATGGATACAGGGCTGGGTGTTTTTTATTGCATTACTGAGCTCTGCAGAATGTGTAGCTTGCTAATTCACAAGGGTGGTCCTACTCCCTATTTGCTCCTGTATTATCATCAGCCAGAACTTTTCCAAGACAGTAATATCTCTTGCCTGCAAACTGGCTACAACCTCATTCCAAAAGGAAATATATATTCTATTGAAAACATGAGATAAACAATGGCAGCAGCAGTGAAATAATTCCACAGGATCCTTTTTAGTGGCAAATGACAGAGTGATTCTTCAGCTGCAAGACACCTTCAGACATCAGTTGTGGTGATCTTCTCGATCAGCAGCAATCTACAAAATCATTCTGATAACCTGGCAAGGAATGGCTGAATGGCAGCAGAAAGATCGGTTTTATTACCTTTTATCCTGCAAACCACAGAGGCTAGAGTGGGCTAATTGTGGAGAAATCTGGGCCAAAGGATATGAATCAAAACTATGCAGCTGGGGAATAGTTAAGCACAATGTTTCATTTTATTCTTCCTATCCTACCCTAGAGAAGGATAGTACTTTCTTCTGGCAGAATTTATAGGTGGGAGCATAATAAGTGGTCTTTGTCTAAAGATCCCTTTGCATTCGCTCCATCTCATCCTTTCTTATCTATGCCTCTCCCATTCCTCTTCTACATTTTATCTGTGACAGGTGCTTTGGCAGGCCTTCCCTACTTACATTTCAGTTGTTCGCTTATTGGCTTTAAAATATTCTGCTAGTGGATGGCAGCCTGTAAATTAACAAACAATGCTATGCTTTCCAGACTAGCTGCGCTGAGCATATGCTAATAAAAAGCTAGAGGAATCCAATCCCACATCACCATATCCCAAAAGTTTTTGGTTGGGGATTTTAAAACGAACAAACTAGATTTGGGGATTTCTAAAACAACCTATCTGTTGGGACTTTGCTTGTAAACAGGAGAATATCTCAAATGCTTACTATGAAGGCCTTGCAGGCAATTAATTGTTGACATATCTTTTCCTCCCACTACTACTACTGCTACTTTTTTTTTTGGAAGAATCGTTTTCATTTCACTACTGACAGACTCTTGCATGAGAAGATGCAAGACATTTTTCAAAAGAAGGTAGCTTCTCTATGGCAGATCATAACTCTCCACCCATTATTTTACAAACTGACCCGCTTCCATTTTCTAAATCTCCTTCACTCCAGGAAGAAGAGAATTGAAGATATCCTTTCTGAGGTCTTGATCGGTAGAAAAATCAGTTGTTGTCTACAGTAAAATATGGAGCTTGGGACCAGAGACTGTGAGAAAGATTCATTGAGGTCTACACTGTAAGGCAACGGGTGTCAAACTCGTGGCATCATGTTGCCATCATGTGATGTTTCACGATGTTTTTCCCATTCGTGGAGCTGGGGTGGGTGTGGCCCGGGTGTGGCTCATCCAGCCCACAGGCTGCCAGTTTGACATCCCTGCTAAGGTCTCTACTTGACTTAATCAATCAACAAGGTAAATATTTCCCATCAATGTCACTACTTTTACTAAGCTTTCTGTCCTTCACAAGTTTTCAATTGTAGTTTCCAAATATATGTTATTTTTTGCAGTGAGGGAATTATAAAAATATTGAGAAGTGGGCTTGTTTTCATGGACAAAACCAATTTTTTTAAAAAAAATGACTTTTTTTTTTATCAAGAAAACTGCAGCACATGTTCAAATGCAATTCCCACTACAGAATTGTCAGATTACTCACATTGCTTTGAGGCACCTCCTGCACTACTTGATGTCATAACAAAACCTTTTTGTTCTTGTTGTTAAATAGAAAGAATATAACACTCTTGTTTCCTCAACTGTACATAGCAATGCCCCTACCCAATGGATTCAGGTTTTCATTGTACTTATCATTCCACCTGCACAGCTGACAAAAATAGTTTGTGTTTACAACGTATTTTCAACAGCACATCCCTGAAGCCTGATGTCTCTTGGCCATGTCGGACATCAGCCATCTAATCACCAATTAACATGGCCTTTGGGAATGATGGCAACTGGGACAGTCCAGAACATGTAAAGAATTCAGGTCTAAAGAACATTTTTCTTCCAATGAGCTGTCACGGGAGCCCCTAAGATGACTGTGCTGGCTAGCCTGCTTTTGCAAATCAGGGAAACAGCACACTACATTAGGAAGTAAATATATCCTTTCATTCTGAATGGCATACTTCCTCTTGACCTTTATGTCTAAGTGTTTTTCTACCTCGGTGTAATTACTGAGGTTCCTCGGGAGACTACTAGGTTTATGCAAAGTCTGTAATCTTGGTTGTAATAAGTATCATTTTATATTGTTGTAAATACACTTGGATAGCTTGGAAAGAGATAGTAACTGCTTAACTGCAGCATTTAAATGAATCATTTTGATTATCTCTGTCAGCAGAGTATCCATTTTGTAAAAGAGGAAACCATCATTAGAAGAAAATTGCCCAGGTAATTTAACAACTGCAGAGCTAGTGTTCTGCTTTTCTCATTTAAACATTTAAAATGCTGGCAAATGTCAAATCTCTATCCAGTGAGTCTATAATATACAGGTCTGCAATTTTGCTCTGCTTGTTTTCCAAACTAGACAACTGGGACATTCTGTTTTAAACAGAATGTCATTTTAAACTTCAGGCTGAAACCAGAATCTCCAGTATTCTCCTCATTAAATCATGTATTTAAACAAACTTAAATAATTAAGGGGCGGACACCTCCTATTTTGTATAGGAGATAAAGTTCTAAATCATTTTTCCCAATACAAAGAAGACAGATGTGGAGGACATTAACCCTTCAAAAATTGCAGAAATGGTACAAATTCCAAGGGGACAAATAAATGTGTTGGAAAATATGTTAACTATCAAATGAAAAAAAATATATATGTAGAGAGCCTCTTTCCAGGCCAGGGTATACTGGATTCCAGTAAAGGACCATATGGAAACACCCTACTCTTGCAGCTGAACCTCATTTTAGCCTTGATTATGGGACCACACCCTTTATTGCAACCTGGGGATGGAGGTTTATTTAGGAGTACGCAGAAATGTCCAGTTTTGTGTCTTTTAGTATTTGGCAACTTCTTAGTATCTGTTGCCTCAGGCAGACATTTAATTCTGCTTAATATAAGGCTGAGCAGCTCAGAGACTGTATAAAGGTCCGTCACACAATTTCAAAATCCCCCTAACTTATGCTCCCCAAATTCATTTGGCAAAATGCCGAACAGCAGAAGGCTGATTTCCAAACAAATTTCAGCAGAGAGCAAATATAAAGGACATATAAACCATCAGAACAGCCAATAATAATCTTTAAAAGCAAAACACAAACCAACCCATGCATGATTGAAAATCCTAGCTCCATTCACTCATGTAATGTTGTTGCATGATTATATCGTCCTCTGCAGTCAATTGCTGCCTAATTTTGTTTTAGAACGTGCATTCTTGCTTCTAAAAGGTTGCCTGTCCCCAAACTTAATGCTAGGGACAGTTCCTAGATAGACTAATAAATCACTCTTATTAAAATCCCAGCCAATTAAATGGCATTGCAACTAAGCTAAATCATTTATGAATCACAACTTTGGATAACAGTTGTTTTGCATACCACAGGACCAGGTCTTCCAGTAAGTCCCATTGGACCAGGGGGGCCTCTCATTGCAATCTGTAATGTAAACAAAAATAAATATTTAACTACTCATAACCTCCAACAAATAGGACAGTTGCAAATTAACTATTTAATTATGTAAACCTTGTTCAGGCTTGCTACATTTTATGAGGAAAGATCACGATGCATCATGATTCTGGCATGATACAGAAAAGAACCTCAAAAATTAATTTTAGTAGCTCTTGGATTTTACAAAAATAGGAAGCAATGTCCCTTATGCAGAACTGAGTAAGATAAACACACCTATTATCTAATCCTTCTTCCCAAGAAGTTAGGGAAAATGGTGAGTTTTTCTTCATTGAACCTTCGCAGAACTTGCTAAAGATGTCTAGTTTGATCATAAGGCCATGGAAGAAAGTATTTTAAAAGTGCTAATATCTGTTCCTGAAATGGACCACCACCACCCCAAAAAGAAAGAAAGAAAGGGCAGAACTGAGGAATTTGTGTTGGGATGAAATTGCTTTATTTTATTTTTTTTATTTTGTCACAACAGTATACACAAGCATCAACATAAAACAACAAAACATCATATAAGCATATATATGAGCAAAAGTATGCAATAACTATATTAATTTGATATAATGAAAGGAAACAATAGGACAGGAACGGTAGGCACTTTTGTGCTCTTATGCACACCCCTTATAGTCCTCTTAGGAATGGGATGAGGTCAATAGTAGACAGTTTTTGGTTAAAGCTTTTGGGATTTTGAGAAGAGACCACAGAGTCAGGTAGTGTGTTCCAAGCATTAACAATTCTGTTAGAAAAGTCATATTTTCTGCAATCAAGATTGAAGCGGTTAACATTAAGTTTAAATCTATTGTTTGCTCTTGTATTATTGCGATTGAAGCTGAAGTAGTCTTCAACAGGCAGTTGAACTAGTTTAAATTTAGTTGAACTACGCTGAGAATGAAGTAATTCTCAGCTGTTCGAATAAAGTTTGTTTTTACACTGACTGAGTTTCCTACTACCTATTTGGGCCTGGGTCACAAATAGGAGCAAGAAAGGCCATAGAGCAGACCTCAATGCAGTTTCCACATTTAATCACTTCTGCTGTTGCTCTACTCATTTTCAGTTCTGGTTCCACTCATGTCAGAAGGGGGATCACAGCATTGTTTCGATCAATGAGAAATAGAGCCCTTGAAAAGGGGTGAATAGGAGGGGCAAGATTTTCCAGCTTTGCTTTGGTCTGCACCCCAACTTACCCTGGCTTGCTGAAGAATAGCTTGAGCTTGAGCCTCCTGAGGTGAGATTGCTGGGCCCTTCTCACCACCCCCACTGAAGCGGAACTGTACAGAAGAAAATCAAAATGAAAAATTCAGAATTAATCTCTATTCGTTAATGAAATATTTTTCATTAAAATCTTTAAAGGCCTTCCTTTGATATAATAAGGTTTTATTTAAGTAGTTTTTAGGTTGTATATTTTTGGCAATTTTTTTAAATTTAAAAATTAATCATTATTAAAAAAAAAACCAGCATTACTGCTGGTGACAAAGGGATCTCACATTCATTTTATTTTATTTTATTTATTTTGTCAAGCATGTATTTTATGACAGATACAAGTGTAAACATAATTATAAATACATGAAAAGGATACAAATAAAAGAAAACATTAGGACAGGGACGATAGGCATGCTGGTGCACTTATGCATGCCCCTTATAGACCTCTTAGGAATGGGGTGAGGTCTACAGTAGACAGTCGAAGGTTAAAGTTTTGGGGATTTGGGGAAGAAACCAGAGTCAGGTAGTGAATTCTAGGCATTGACAACTCTGTTACTGAAGTTGTATTTTCTGCAGTCTGGTTTGGATCGGTTTACCATGAGTTTGTATCTATTGTGTGCTGTTGTGTTGTTTTGGTTGAAGCTGAAGTATTCATTGGTTGGCAGGACATTATAGCAGATAATTTTATGTACTATGCTTAGGTCAGACCGATTCAGAACAGTTAACCTTAAATAAACTAATTTGGACAAAATGTTATTTGTTTATTATTAAATTTATATACTGCTCATCTCGCTGTTTTGATAAGATTTGAAGCGGATCATTTTAAAATGGCATCATTCTAAGCTCTAAAATTCCTCATGCTTTTGATGACAATTACTGAGGCACTGCAGTCTCAGCACTTCTTTGCCTTGCGGTTAATCCCCAGTTATGCCTTAAAAATTATCAAGGGGATGTTTTAAATGCAAATATTATTGGGAACTATAGTTTGCTATGTCTTCGGTGCTTTTAATTAGAGATTCCACAACCCCAGGTCATCTTTCACGTGAAGAAGTCCCTCTTGATAAGGATGTAGGCCTAAAAAATATTAGTTTCCTCTCCTCCATCGCTGGTGCTGTAAAGTTAAGTTTTAGAACATGTCAACCCAGAATAGGCCTATCTATAAGTTCAACTGGAATTTGGTTCAGTCCTAGGAATTTTAACATTATCATCATAAATTCATCCTCAAGGGAAGTTGCTTTTGCATTTAATTAAAGTCACAAATCTAATAACTCATGAACTCAGAAATTTATTTAATTAGTATGTATTAAAATTTAGGAAAGAGACCTGGTGAAACCACTTTTAACATAAACCTGGGCATTTTATGGCCTCTAGGCTTATCCAGCCCTTTGGGCCCTGAACGGGATGTGTGAGGTATGTCAGAAATTAGAAATCAAAAGTAAATAAGTGTGCCATGGGGGACAAGAGAAAAAGTGAAGTCACCATGCACTCCTTCCCTCAGCTGGAAGCTGCAGGAGGGATCTAGGAGAATTCGCCACAGCCAACTTGCCACAGTCATCTTGCCACAGACAACTCACCGTGGGACAATTCACTGTGGCCAATTCCCTGTGGGACAACTTGCTATGGACAACTCCACATAGGATAACTCAATGAGCGAAATATTATCCACCACTATTTCTTTGACATTATTTCCATAGAGAAAAATAGAAATAATGTCAAAGAAGCAGCGGCGGATAACATTGATTGTGTTGATAACAATTACCACACATGTGGTAAGTTGCCCCACGGCAAGATAGCCATAGTAAGTTATCCTGCAGTGAGTTGGCCGCAATGAGATGACCATGGTAAGCTGGCCGTGACGAGATGGCCATGATGATATGGCTGCTGTGTGAGCTATGCCATAGCTGGGGAAAATTGTGAGGGTACTTTTCTGCACCTGTGCAGAGCTTGCCCCTCACCTGCAGCAGCCTGAGTAGTTGAGGTAATGGAGTTTGTAGGATAGCAAATCAGGTTAAGTTGGTTTGGCCTTCTCCAGTTTTTCATTTGGCCCCTTGGGAAAATTAATTGCCCACTCCTGTTCTAACATGAACAACAGAAACAAAGAGTTCTTTCAAAACCTGATATATACGCTTGTCTAGAATGGTGGAAGGAGTGCAGTTCCATTTTCATTAGGAATGCCCTGTTGTCTGTTATTTCAGGAGTTAGCAATGAGTATTCCAACAACCTAAGACTATGCCAGCACAATCTAGTCATTTCTCTCATTTCAGAGGCACAATCTCAGGCCATTGTATAGTTTGGGGTGAAATGTCACTTCGCTCCATCAACACTGTCATCATGTCACTGGATATATAGTCTTCCTGAAGAGCAGAAGGCAACATCAAGAACATCAACATCATTCCCAAATCACTACCTACTTTTATGCTATTTGAATGAATGATGTAAAAAAGAGACAATGTAACATTTCTAGAATAAACCATTGTCTTTGATTTTTAGCAGAACTATGAACAAAATTTACAATGCTAGCTTTGTTTTATGGCTTGAAAATTCCTCAGTTTGAGGAATTAGCTCTTTGATTGGTCACTGCTATGGTCTAACTTCTAAGAGCTCTCCAACAGCCAGGACCTAGATGATCTAGTAAGAGAAATATTAATAGTTAAGGCGGCGGCGGCCTGGCCCTTCCCTCTCCGTCGGGCGTTGGCAGCGCCCTGGACCCCTGCCTGGAAGACTTGGCCAGTGGAAGTTGGTTTGGAGTTTGGGCGTCTCCGGTGGCGATGGGAGGAGCCCGGAGGCTGCGCCCAATGAAGATCTGGAGGGCCGCCCGGGCTCCATCGGCCTCTTTGAACCTGCGGTGGCGGCGGCCTGGCCCTTCCCTCTCCGTCGGGCGTTGGCACACTGGTGAGCCCTGGGTCTGCTGGCGGATTTGGCGACGGGTGTCCCCTCTCATCTGGGGAGCTCCAGTGGCCTGCTCGCGGTGGCGATGGGGGCGTTCCAGTGGCGATGGCCTGGCGGAGGCGGTGGCGGCGGCCTGCCCGGTGCTTTGAAGTGGCGGATGGCCCGATAGGCCCAGGGTGGCTGTGACCTTGCCCTAGTGGCGCGGATATGTGGCAGCGCCGAGGAAGGCCCGGGTCCAGCGGACACCCCTCCACTATTTACCATCTTTATAACATCTCTACCATCGTTCCTCTCCCCTTCTTCCTTAGCCCACCCCAGGTCGTTTGTATGGGGTGGTGAACTGACTGAGTCAGCGGTTTTGTCATCTACCGCACATGGATTATCTCGAACTATTTCCCATCAGGACAGACTGGTCATGGTCATTTTATCATCTGTTATGACTTTTGCTGCCAACTTGACCAGCCCAGGATGGGCCTTGCCCGGACCGTCTCAGTGATGCGAACATTTACTGCGGCTGACCTTCTTGCCCTGCGAGATGCCCTCTCTGGGTCTGGCCCTCCAGATTATCGAGGCCCACCTTGAGGACGGGCTTTGGAGTCCCGAGAGGTGGCATGCAAAAATAGGAGGCTTAGGGTTTTTAATTGGCTGTTTTAATAGATTTTTAAGGGAGTTTTAAAGGGATTTTAAGGGGAGGAAACCGACGGGCTTGGGTTGGGGGTGGGAGGAAGGGTGGGTGTTGGGGTAACCCGTCGGGGAGTCCAGTTCCTGCACATGCTCGTGGCGGGGTTGGTGGGTCCGAGGTCATGGGGAGTCGGTGTTCCATTGGTTGAGGGTGGTGCTATTTCCACGGTAAGGGGCAGGGGCAGATATGGCGGAAGTGGGGGCTCATATCGTGTTACGGGGGTGGGCGCTCGATGCTTACAGGCGATCGCGCGCCCCGGGCCCTCAAACTTCTCCCGTTCCCCGGATGGTGAGGGTCCTCAGGGCCCTGGCCTTGGCTGATGTTATGCAATGCACGGTCCGTGGCCAATAAGGCCCCCCTAATTCACGATCTTATTCAGGGGGGTGCCGCGGACCTTATGGGCGTTACGGAGACCTGGTTGGGCCCAGAAGGGGGCGTGCCCCTTGTTCAGATGTGCCCACCGGGTTTCCGAGCATTTCATCAGCCGAGGGGCCAGGGTAGGGGTGGTGGGGTGGCAGTTGTGATTAGAGTCTAGAGCCGAGGGAGACCACTGTACCTCAGATTGCCGGGTGCGAATCCCTCTTTGTGAGATGGGGTCATAGATGTCAGATGGGCTTGCTGGTCGCGTACCTGGCTCCTTGCTACGTGACAGCTGCCCTGCCCGAGCTCCTGGAGGTGCTTGCTGGGGTGGCAGTTGAGACCCCCAGACTTTTAGTCGTGGGGGACTTTAACTTGCCATCGTCCGGCTCGTCATCGACGGTAGCTCGGGAGTTCATGGCTTCCATGACGGCCTTGGACCTGACCCAAGTAGTTGATGGCCCTACTCACGTTGGGGGTGGCACTCTGGACCTGATTTTTGTCTCTGGTCAGTGGTTGAGAGATCTGGACTTAAAGGAAATAGTCATTGAACCTTTGTCATGGTCAGATCACTCTCTTCGCCTGGACTTTCTGACCGCCATTCACCACCGCAGGGAGACGGAGCCGACACGCTGGTTCCCGCCCCAGGCTCCTGATGGACCCGGAGGGGTTCCGGACGGAGCTTGGGCCATTTCCTGAGGGTCTGGCTCACGGCTCGGCTGAGGAACTTGTTGCGGCCTGGGAACGGGCCGCGCGGGGCCTTAGACCGGTCGTGCCTTTGCGGCCTCTGACCCGGCGCGGGTCCCAACCAGCCCTTGGTTCTCCGAGGAGCTGAGAGGGATGAAGCGCCGGAGAAGACGCCTAGAGAGTTCCTGGAGGTCTAGCCGCTCAGAAGCTGATCGGACACTAGTGAAGTCCTATACTAGGCTTACCTAGTGGCAATGAGGGAAGCGAGGCGTACCTACGCCTCCTCCCTCATTGCATCGGCAGATAACCGCCCAGCCGCCCTGTTTCGGGTGACCCGCTCCCTCCTACATCAGGGGGAGCGGGATGACCCGTTGCAGGGACGTGCTGAGGAGTTTAACGGTTATCTATACGATAAAATCGTTCAGCTTCGGGATGGTTTGGGCCAAGATTGCGGTGATCCGGGTGAGACGGCTGAGGGTGGTCTTGGTGACATTGTATGGGATGAGTTTGACCCTGTCGCTCCCGAGGACATGGACAGGTTGTTGGGGAGGCTGAATGCCACCACATGTTTACTGGACCCGTGCCCCTCCTGGTTGGTGCTGGCCACGCAGGAGGTGACACGAGGCTGGCTCCAGGCGATTACGAGCGCTTCTTTGGTGGAGGGTGTCTTTCCGGGCGCCTTGAAAGAGGGGGGGGTGGGGGCCCTCCTCAAGAAGGCTTCCTGACCCGCTGTTTTAGGTAATTATCGTCGGTCTCCAACCCGCCGCGGCGAAGGTTGTAGAGAGTATGGTGGCATATCAGTTTCCTTTGCACCTGGATGAAACTGTCTATCTAGACCTGTTCCAGTCCGGTTTCCGACCCGGTTACAGCACGGAGACGGCTTTGGTCGCGTTGGTGGATGATCTCTGGAGGGCCAGGGATAGGGGTTGTTCCTCTGCCCTGGTCCTATTAGACCTCTCAGCGGCTTTCGATACCATCGACCATGGTATCCTGCTGCGCCGGTTGGAGGGATTGGGAGTGGGAGGCACCGTTTATCGGTGGTTCTCCTCCTATCTCTCCGACCGGTCGCAGTCGGTGTTGACAGGGGGGCAGAGGTCGGCCCCGAGGCGCCTCACTTGTGGGTGCCGCAGGGTCGATTCTCTCGCCTTCTGTTTAACATCTACATGAAGCCGCTGGGTGAGATCATCAGTGGTTTCGTGTGAAGTACCAGCTGTATGCGGATGACACCCAGCTGTACTTTTCCACACCGGACCACCCCAACGGTTATCAAGTGCTGTCCCGGTGTCTGGAGGCCGACGGGTCTGGATGGGGAGAAACAGGCTCAAGCTCAATCCTCCAAGACAGAGTGGCTGTGGATGCCGGCATCCCGGTACAGTCAGCTAAATCGCGGCTGACCATCGGTGGCGAGTCACTGGCCCCGATGGAGAGGGTGCGCAACTTAGCGTCCTCCTGGATGAACGGCTGTCTCTAGAAGATCATTTGACGGCCGTCTCCAGGAGAGCGTTCTACCAGGTTCGCCTGGTGCGCCAGTTGCGCCTTTCTGGACCGGGAGGCCCTATGCACGGTCACTCACGCCCTCGTGACGCCTCGCCTGGATTACTGCAACGCCTCTACATGGGGCTCCCTTGAAGGGCATCCGGAGGCTACAGTTAGTCCAGAATGCGGCTGCGGGTGATAGATGGAGCCCTCGTGGCTCCCGCATAACACCCATCCTGCGCAGGCTGCACTGGCTACCTGTGGCCTTCGGGTGCGCTTCAAGGTTTTGGTGACCACCTTTAAAGCGCTCCATGGCATAGGGCGGGTTATCTACGGGACCGCCTACTGCGACCAGATACCTCTCACCGACCCGTGCGCTCTCACAGGGAGGGACTCCTCAGGGTGCCGTCAGCTAGGCAGTGTCGTCTGGCGACGCCCAGGGGAAGGGCCTTCTCTGTGGGGGCTCCCGCCCTCTGGAACGAGCTCCCCCCAGGACTCCGTCAACTTCCGGACCTTCGAACCTTCCGTCGCGAGCTCAAGACACATTTATTCATCTGTGCAGGACTGGCTTAGATTTTAATGTTATAGGGGTTTTAAATTGATTTTAATATTTATATTTCTATTTTTAATGATAGGGCATTGGAATAAGTTTTTTAAAGATTATTTTAATTTTGTATATTGATGTTTTATATGCCTGTGAACCGCCCTGAGTCCTTTGGGAGATAGGGCGGTATATAAATTTAAATAATAAAATAAATAAAAATAAATAAAATAAATAATAAATAAATCATACTGCATTGAAATTTTTATTCGTCCCTTTAAAATGAAACATTTGTAAAGCAAAGTAAGACTTACTGGTAACATTAACATGGTACCCGGAGGTCCAGGTAAGCCATCAGCCCCTGGAAGACCAGAACGTCCTGGTGGACCCTAAAACAGAGATTCAGGAAATTAGAAACATCTTAGAGCATGTTTAATTACTAGAGTTGCAAATTGAAAGGTAGAATGATCGAAATCCCATCTTATGTTCATTTCATCTCATTTCTGTAGTTTTTTAATTAAAATTTCCAGAACACTGTATACATACTTTTGTGCATGTTTCTTTTAATGCACACACTGCTGTCGACATTTTCCTCTTCATTTCATATGTGGATTCCAGGAACATGTATATTTTGTGAGTGCTTTCCCACCAATAAGCACGTTTTTGTCTACATCTTGTTCTAATACAGTATATGCATTTCTGTGTTTCCATCTTTAAAATAATTTTTGTTTAGTTTTAAAGTTGTGAAATATATGGCAACATTTATTAATGTGTGTTCTGGTTCAAATCTGGGTTCAGGAAATGCTAATTAAGAACATTTACATTCAAGCATTTCTTTATGTAAAAATGGATGTTAATAGATTTCTCAATGAACCACAAGAATAAAATGCACATATGCTTAAGAGCAAAACATCTCAAAACAATTATGAATAGCTTCCTAGAAGAAGTTGGCAAATCATTATTGCAAACAGCTGACTCTTCTTTCTTTAATGTTCACCAAGGTAATGTTAAAATGTCTATGTTCTGAGAATACTTTTTAATTACTTAAATTATTAAACCAGCATTTTAGGCATATGCCAGGGTACAAATTAAAAATCAGATTGTACTCACACATACATTAATCAAAGCTTTCCTAATCACCTCAGTTCCTATCTACATGCACATCATAGCCTAAATTTATTTCATTGGCACTGCACACAACATTGTTACAATCAAACTACAAGTAGTCCTCAACTTGAGATCACAACTGAACCCAAAATTTACGTTGCTAAGTGAGAAATTTGTTACGTGAGTTTTGTCCCATTTTATGACTTTTCTTGCCACGTTTGTTAAGTGAATCACTGCAGTTGTTAAATTAGCAACACAGCTGTTAAGTGAATCTGATTTCCCCATTGACTCTGCTTGTCAGAAGGTTGCAAAAAGAGATCACAGGACCCCTGGATACTGCAACCGTCATAAATATGAGTCAGTTGTCAAGCATCCAAATGTAAATCACGTGACCCTGGGGATGCTGCAACGATCGTAAGTGTGAAAAATAGTCCTAAGTCACTTTTTTCAGTGCCATTGTAACTTCAAATGGTCACTAAGTGAACTGTTGTAAGTCAAGGACTACCTGTACACTATACAGAATTTTGAGGGGAAAATAAACTCAGCTAGGATCTTCTTTGCAAGAATAAGCATCAAGTACATACGTAAGTATGAATATACAACTCCTGGAGACACATTCAGAATAAAAAATTACAGTGTGAAACAGCAAGGCAAGGGTGAGATTAGCAATGATTTATCTCCCGCGTTCCTTCAATATCTAGGATAAGGTGACCTAGCGCTTATCACTTCTTTATCTGAAAAAGTTGTAGGCAGATTCCAGAAACTTTCTAAATGTCTAGGCATCGTAACTGAATAAAGTATTCTTTTTCAGATTGCACACTAATGGTTTCAATTACCAAAGCTAATGGTTGAGCTGCCTGGCTTTTGATATTGTCATTTCAGTTTTCTATTTGATAAATTGGTGGATTGTTGCAGAAATATCTTTACATATACATGTGGTTTTATGCCGATAACATCCAAAGATCTATGCAATTCCACCCTTAATGTATCATCATGTATTGGAAATCTCAAAATGCTGCAATACAATTACAGGACACAGAAGGCAAAGCAAAGCAGAGCCATGATGGGAACAAGACTGGGGCAGACTTACCATGCTAAAAATATTTGTGGTTAATATTTAGAGATTAAGTGGGAAATCAGGAAGGGCAAAAGGATTAACCTGTACTAATCTGTCCTCCCAGAAGACTAATAACAAGGCCTTAGATATCTCCTATCTCAAGAGATGTGAACAGTTATCTTTCAGATGTAATAGCAAGCAAAACAAACAGAAAGAGAAAACCAGCTACATTTCCAGTTCATCTACCTGTTATCACTAAAAGTCACCCAGAAATAACAAGACATCTGCTAATCTGACTTTTAAAGCTAGATAATGGAGATTGTCTTCCGACTTTCATTTGCACCACCGATAACAACATTTTCCTTTACATTCAGTCACCCTGAACATATTCAGTAATGTGGACTTGTTTTCGGGAGACCTGGAGACATCCAATTCAGGATGTCCCATCTCCTCCACCAACTCTATGAGATGACCTTTAGGTGGCAGAATTTAGACCCTAGGGCCTCCATGTCCTATCTGCATAGCGATAAAAAGGATCTAACACTATCCTGGAGAACATCTAAAAATCTCATTATTTCTCATTAGAAAAGTGTCAAATTTGATCTGCAATGAATCAACTAAAACACCTGAATTCATTATCAGAATGAAAGTACTTTATTTACATAATGGTTTTGCAAAACACAAGAGTATTCCTTTAAGCTACATTAAGTAATTACAAAACAGTTGTGCTTCCTTAAGAATTGCTTACATTTCCAGCCATTCAATCTGGCTGCTCATTTGCAACCCATGGAGACTTACCCTATCACCGGGGTCACCAGGAGGACCACTGGGGCCTTGCATACCAGAGGGGCCCGAAAGACCCTATAAATAAACACAATATTTTTTATTCATTTATTTGTCAATCATATATAAGATAATAGGTAAAAGTATAAACATAATTTGGATACATGAAAATAGTAAGTACAAAAGGAATATTAGGACAGGGACGGTAGGCACTTATGGGTGCACTTATGCACGCCCTTTACAGACCTCTTAGGAATGGGGTGAGGTCAACAGTAGACAGTTTAAGCTTAAAGTTTTGGGGGTTTGGGGAAGAAACTACAGTGTCAGGTAGTGCATTCCAGGCATTGACCGCTCTGTTACTGAAGTCATATTTTCTGCAATCGAGTTTGGAGCGGTTTACCTTGAGTTTGTATCTATTATTTGTTTATGTATTGTTGTGGTTGAAGCTGAAGTAGTAGGTAGGACATTGTGGTAAATAATTTCATGTACTATGCTTAGGTCAGATTGAAGTCTGCGTAGTTCTAAGTTGTCTAAGCCCAAAATTTGGAGTAATTTTGATCAAGGACTGGCAAAATATGTGAGCTAGTAATGGTTGCCCGACAGAAACAAAAAGACACAGATAGGTAAACGACACCATTTCCAGATGGAACAATCTGTACTCAATGAAAATTGAAGTTATATACATATGAGCCCTGATGCAACTATCTTTGTTAATAGTATCAATAATTTTATGTAAATTATATTTCGAAAGCATATACTTACAGGCGGTCCTGGAGGTCCTGGAGGTCCTTCAACAAGCATTCCCTAAGGAAGGTGAGAAATGTATTGCGTATCATGTACTTAATGTATAAATGTCAAATATGTAGCATTTTATTCCAGCAAGTGTGAATGGCGTAAAATGAACCATAATTTGCAAAACTTTTTGTGCTGCATTTTTTCCCCCCTGTGTTAAAACCTTTGTAATAATCAGTGGTCTAGGGAAGGTGAATTAGGCTTCTTAGGCTTTCTAGCTAACATTTCACCTGGTTGGGCTTCATCTGATTAGTTCTGCCTACTTTATTTATTTATTTATTTATTTATTTATTTATTTATTTATTTATTTTGTCACAACGGTATATATAAGCATAAGCATGAAATAACTATATGACATATAAGCATATATATAAGTGAAATAATTATACGAGTTGGATACTATCAAGGGGAACATTAGGACAGGAACGGTAGGCACGCTGATGCTCTTATGCACGCCCCTTACAGACCTCTTAGGAATGGGGTGAGGTCAGTAATAGACAGACTTTGGTTAAAGCTTTGGGGATTTTGGGAAGAGACCACAGAGTCAGGTAGTGCATTCCAGGCATTAACAACTCTGTTACTGAAGTCATATTTTCTGCAATTAAGATTGGAGTGGTTCACATTAAGCTTAAATCTATCGTGTGCTCGTGTATTGTTGCGATTGAAGCTGAAGTAGTCTTCAACAGGAAGGACAATGTAACAGATGATTCTATGAGTTAAGCTCAGGTCATGCCGAAGGCAGAGGAGTTCTAAATTTTCTAAACCCAGGATTTCAAATCTGGTGACATAATGTATTTTGTTGTATTCAGAGGAGCAGAGAACTCTTCTTGTAAAATATTTCTAAACACGTTCAATTGTATTAATGTCCAAAATGAGGTGTGGGCTCCAGGCAGGCGAGCTGTATTCAAGAATTGGTCTTGCAAATGTTTTGTATGCTCTGGTTAGTAGTGTAATATTTCTGGAGAAGAAGCTACACAAGATTAAGTTTACAACTCTTAAAGCCTTTTTTGCAATGTAGTTGCAGTGGGCTTTGGCACTTCAATCATTTGATATGAAAACTCCAAGGTCTTTAACGGGTTGAGGGTCACCCCATTAAAGACTTTGGACCTTGGACCTTAAAGACTTTGTCAGAGTTGTGTGTTTGTAATGCAGCTGCCACCCCTTAGTTTGCTAGGGACCAACTGGCCTGGCCTCCCTTTGGTTTTTCTACCTAGGGTCAATAGGGTTCCCTAAAAATTCTCTTAACTGGGTTGAAAAAATAAAGCTTACAAGAACTGAAGAATAAGCTCTGGGCCACCCAGCTTCAAAGGATGATGCTAGAAACTGTTTCATTCCCTCCCATTGGGAATAGTTTGAAGAAATATAAAAACATATTCATTAAGTCCTCCAAAGTTTAATAAATACTATAGTTATGGTTGAAAATGGTTAATTAAAAATGATTAATTGATGATTAATTAAGAATAACTAAAGGAGGTCAGTATCAATCACAGAACAAAATAAATATACCAGATGAAATTCAACACAAAAAACTCAGCAATCTGTCCAGAAGTCTACGGAAGAACTTCTTGAAGTCTCATTATCTCGGATGCTCACAGGTTCCAAAACACAGACTATTAGAAGGAGGGAACTCTGAAAGGGTTTTTTAAAACTTTTTTCCAGAAAGGAAGGAAAACATGAGTGTCATTGAACAGAGTTATGTACAGGCATCCAATCCCTGAGATATATAGGTCTCTGTTAACATTTTCTACCCTATGGTGATTCCATATCAGGCCTTTATTTTCTAAATCTACAACCATTAAAGAGATTTATTCACCATCAAAAGCTTCAGTCTATTTCAGTATTTCCAAATTTGTCACTGAATTCCCTGCCAATGTTGTACATGTTATATTTTTGGATACCTCTCTGCTACTCTCTATTCCCCCCATATCCTATTGATTTGGTGCCAATTTTCTGCTCTTAAGTAGGGATTATTTTTTCTATTAAGAGCCATCTTTCTCAGTTTAGTTTATTCCAAGTGAATTGCCACTTCAATGCCCCCAAATTCCCAAGAAATCTAGGCATGTTGAATGAAAAGTCTGGGATTTGTTGTTCTAAACGAACTAAAATGAAAAATGATTTGGGACTCTGATTTAAATGATTCTAGCCAACTAACAACATTACAGTGCCCTCCTCTAAGGCAAATTCAGAATTATCTACATTCTCCGTGGTTCAGGTGAGACAGCATAATTACAGAGCTCCCATAATTGACCTCTTGAGTAATCCTAGGCAATCTGAATTACATGGTGATTAAAAGATCTTTCTAATCCTACTTCATGGAGTGGTTTCTAAATGTCTTGTTGCCTTTAGATTTTTTTTAAAAAAGGCCCTAAAAGGAAATTAGTTCTCAGTGTAGATAAAAAGGTCCATGAAAATCATCACCATGTTCAATTCAGCCTTTGTTACAAGCCTGCCAGTAGCCTCACATGTTCCGTATATTTTTTTACTATATGGTTCCCTAGGAACATTATAAACTCTGTCTTTTTGACCTGTGGAAGCCAAATGCTTTTTTTAATGGGATAATGATATCAAAGGAAGCGGTATAGCCAAATTTTGCAGCTTATTTTTGGGAGAAATTTAGCGTTTCATATACAATATGGGCCACTAACTGAAACAAAGGCTGAGTGCCATATTTTCATCCTTATTTTACAAGAAATGCCAAAAAAAAAAATCACTATTGTGAATTGGCAATTTGTCACAAGTTGATTTTCAGTGGTGTGATATTGTGGTTACAAAAAGGCTAGATTAAAGCTAGGACCTACATGTGAACCAAAGTCTACTTGTTGTCCTGCCTTAGGCAAGCACTCAATGGAGAGCCAAACTGTTGATGAACTACATTAGAAAGATATGATTTTTGCATAATACTGGGGAAAGGAAATCTTTTCATATAAAAAACAAACAAACAAGTCACAGAGTGAAACCTACAATTATCATGACACCTGTATTTGTATATACTAGGAATTTTTCTTTATAAATACATCCAGTTCTTAAATCTTTCACTACAGCAACTCACTAGCAAATACAATAATATATCAAAGGAAAAACACTTTACTCGTATATTATCTTTATTTCAAATAGAAACCTAATCAAAGTTGTTGGTTTTGCTTCTTGAAAGAAATATATCTAGCAGTTCCATCATAAGCGCTGCTTTTCCACACAAATCTTATAGAAGTAAAAACCAGATGCCTTTTTGCTTTAGTAATACTTTATGATGTTCTCTTGATAGTTTTACTGGTTTATTAAGATAGTATTTGCATTGTTTCCTCGGCCTGTTAGAGAAGGATCTAGCACAGGAGTGGGAATCAATGCTCTTGTATGAGTTGTGGACTTCAACTCCCAGTATTCTAGAGCCAGCCATGCTCAGTAATGCTGCATCAGGAATTCTGGGAGTTGAAGTCCACTAGTCATAAAGGCCCCATCGTTCACTACCCCTGATCTAGCACGTGCCACAGAAAAAGGTTTAACAGTAACCTGGGGAGACAGACATTCATTGGAGTACTTTTATTTTAACCAAAGCTTCTCTATTATTGAGGTGGATTCAATTTTGGATGATATACTTTATATTTTGCCATCATCTAGGCTAGCAGCAGTATCTTATTACTATGCTCCTCCTAAAAGAGATAGTGAAAATAACTATTGCCAGAGTGGTAATTTTGACAAAAGATAAAAAGGAACATTTTAAAATTGAGAAACAGCGGCAAATTGGAAGAAAACTCCCACCGATCAGAAAAGTACAGCATTTATGATCTACTCTTATAAAACTCATTCCCACAAAAAAAGATGATTCAGAATAATGATCAAGTGCCTCTGCTGGAGCTTCCTGCTTTTCCCAGACTTATCTTTGAACAGGTAATAGAACAGTAAACAGTTGAGAAGCTTGCAACATCTTGGAAGCACGAAATGCCCATTTATGGCAAAGTGTGGTGGGGGAAGGGGAATGGAGCCTGCAAGGCTTCCTAGGTGAAGTGGCATTCTTAAACATGCCTTAAAATAATGCAGTAATGGAGATCCAAGCCCTAAAGACAAACCCACCGATTCAAAATCTGATGTCAATTAGGCAGTTCCCTTCAATGCTCTTTTACAAAAAAAACTTGTTTTGGTAAATGGAGGAGGACAAGCACTGGGAATGTTCGACTGGGTTTATTTTAAAAATCTAAATAAACCTTTCAGGGAAAAGAAAAGAAAAGAAAAGAAAAAAAATCTCAAAGCTCCAAGAATCGGATACCTACATAATAGTGTATTAAGAATCTAAGCATGGTATATAAATATCATTGTGATGAAGTAACATATTGTACTAAAACTGAGAAGGAGCTATAAATGGTTAATATGTTTAAATGTAATAATACATTAAAAATGGAACTTCTGTTGTATTAACATTTTATGGATATACATTTAGTTTTTACAAATGTCGCTCAGTTATTCCTTGTTCTATATTTTTTTCTGACTTTATTAACACTGCTATATTTTTAATTGTGCTTCATATGTTCTAGTTGTTAGACTTGCCTGTATATTTATTTTATACAGTATATAAAATTTTATTATCATTTTTATATAATATATGTATTATACATAATATATAAAATAGCACACTCACTGGTTCAATGATAGCCGGTTCTCCTTTCTGTCCTTTTTCTCCATATGCATGATGGCCATTCACCTACCGAATCAATGCACAAATATATAAGGATATAGGTAACAACAACAACAACAACAGGTCCTTGGAAAGGGCTCGATGGGTAGTCAAAAATGCTAAATTCAGTCTGATCATCTGGCTGACTGTGCAAAGAACCATAATATTTAATAAGATTTAAACACCTTGTTTCTGAGAACTTTCTGAGAGTCTTAGAATTTATTGGTCTTTCATTAAAGGTAAAGGTTCCCCTCGCACGTATGTGCTAGTCGTTGCTGACTCTAGGGGGTGGTGCTCATCTCCGTTTCAAAGCCGAAGAGCCAACGCTGTCTGAAGATGTCTCCATGGTCATGTGGCCGGCCTGATTAAATGCCAAAGGTGCACGGAACGCTGTTACCTTCCCACCAAAGGTGGTCCCTATTTTTCTACTTGCATTTTTACGTGCTTTCAAACTGCTGGATTGGCAGAAGTTGGGACAAGTAACGGGAGCTCACCCCGTTACGCGGCACTAGGGATTCGAACCGCTGAATTGCCGACCTTTCGATGGACAAGCTCAGCGTCTTAGCTACTGAGCCACTGCGCCCCTTATGGTCTTTCATTAGATCTTCACAAAACTGAAAACCAAAGCATGCCATAAGCCTGTTCATAATCTACAAGTGAGTTCCTAAATTCCATGGGAGATTCATATGCTGCTTTATATCAATACAAGCTTCTATCCAGCCTTAACTGCACTGACAGAAACTCAATATTATCTGGAGTTGCCTGGGACAGAACTTTGAATATCTGCATATAAAGTGTGTGATTTACTGTTGGTCAACGAAGTAGTTCTCCATATTAACAAACTGATAAACAAAATAGCTTAGCAGAATCCATCCAAGTCAACAGCTCTGATGTAAACATCCACTGAATGTGGACCCTTTCTATGTGGTATCGGTTTGCTTCCTTCCTTCATATTAATATTAACAGTGGAGCGCAGTATGTATTACAAAGGCCTATTACGATAACAATGTTTTCTCCTTAAAAAAAAATCCTGAAAACTACTTTTCTAAGAGTTAAATCCAAGATTTTCAGTTTGTGACTATTAACATTTTTTGTTCTATAGACTCAAAAAAGTTTGTGGCAGGCTGGATTTTTTTGTGTGTGTCTGTGCTTAAGTTTATTTACTGAAAGAGTTGTGAGAATTAAGCAATCATTAACACAAATAGTTTATAAATACAAATTGTATATACAGCCATTTGTGCATGCGGGAGCAGAAATCCACTTACCGTATATACTCGAATATAAGCCGATCCGAGTATAAGCCGAGGTCCCCAATTTTACCCCAAAAACTGGGGTAAACTGGGGACTCGAGTATAAGCCGAGGGTGGGAAATGAGGCACCTACCGGTTGGGGAAACCCTCCCTCCCTCAGCTGAGAAGGCTGGCGGCTCCCCCGCCCCGCCCTCTCACTGCACCGGCAGGGCTTCCCCGCGCCGTCCGGTAAAATGTGAAAAAAAGGAAAAAAAAAAAACTCGAGTATAAGCCGTATATACTCGAGTATAAGCCGAGGGGCTTAAAAAAAAACAACTCGAGTATAAGCCGTATAGACCCGAGTATAAGCCGAGGGGACGTTTTTCAGCACAAAAAACGTGCTGAAAAACTCGGCTTATACTCGAGTATATACGGTATTTACAGTCTTGCTTGTTTACAAGTAGTCCTCACCTTACGGGCACAATTGAGCCCAACATTTCCATCGATAAGCAAAGCAGTTGTTAAGTGAATTGCGCTCCATTTTATGACCTTTTTTGTCACAGCTGTTAAGCAAATCATTGCAGTTGTTAAGTATGCAGCTGTTAAGGAAATCTAGCTTCCCCACTGACTTTGTTTGTGGGAAGCCAGCTGGGAAGATTATAAATGGTGATCACAAGTAACACAACACAACATGTGAAGTGGATGAGAACTCCCAAATTCAGAGTTGTATGTTCATACTAGGTTATTTTTTTAAAAAAAAATCAGTTTTTTAGCCAAGTCATTTTTATGGAAGTATACACAGGTAGTCCTCACTTAACTCATATAATGACTGCTCAAAATTACAACGGATTTCAAAAACGTTACTGACAATCCATCCTTGAATGTTTGTCATGCTTGAAAACTGACTCATATTTACAACTGGTTGCAGTGTCCTGTGGTAATGTAACCACAATTTGCAAAAATTATCCTGGTTTTTTGGGCAAAAATCACCAGTTGGAGAATGGAGATTCACTTAAGCACCACATGGCTTGCTTAACAACCACATTATTCTCTTCATAACTCTGGTGACGCCTTGAGATTGTCTTAAAAAACAGTTGTGAAATCAAGTCAGGACCCATGGTGACCCACTCAACGACCGCAATGCCTTATGACCAAAATTCAGACCTCAATTGTGATTGTTAAGTGAGGACTACCTGTAAATATTCCCTTTCCATTTTCATTCTGCTAAATGATAGAAAATATAGACACCCATAAAAAAACCTGCTAGCCATTAAGCATCTTTGAAGACTGTCTCAGATGTATCCAACTTACGGTTGTTTCTGTGATATCAGTCTCTGCAGGAACTCCAGGCCCAAACTCCTCATTAGTAGGACTGGTTGGTTTCTCTTCATATTCTTTATATTCATAAAAATCATATTCGCCTAAATCTCCATCTACCACAACTTCAGCCTCGCTGTGGTCTACTCCTCTGTTTCCATAATCTGTTTCCTCATTATTTTTAGTCTTTGAATTATAATCCTCTCCCGTTACGTATTCTTCAGTAAATACTTCTTCAACAGGAATTTGCTATTCGTATAGGCAGTAGAGGTTTGGAGGAATAGGGTGAATATGTGGATTATAGTTAGTAAAGCAATGTAAGCATTTTGCAGATTTTAAAACAAAATCTATAGCAAAATATAACAACATCTTTTAACTTGTTACTGAAAAACTCAGGAATCCAGTTTTTCAGAGTCATTAAAAGAATGCTCCAACATACATAGTTATCTGCAATGAAATTAATTCTTTTGAAGATTTATACTTTATCATTTATGCATATATTGAACAAAATCCCGTGTAGACTGGATTGATATAGTTAGATTATTTAGTGACAAATTCTCAGTAGTCCAATTTTTTAACTTGAATTTTTCAGGTATGCCATTCCTAAGACATAACTACAGTAGTGTCTCTGTGTATGTTTATTTACCAGAATTACTTCAAAGTTTTTATGCTTGGCTTCACACATATTAATGCCAGTAACGGTGTTCAAAATATATACCAAGCTGTAATGAGATATTGATTAATGCTATGTAACTGTCATATTTTTATGTCCTAAAATGATTTGCCAAGTGTTTTAAAGGAGTTAGCAGATGCCATCCCATATCTTTGAGAAATCATGGAGTAAAAGCATCATGCTAAAAAACTGGAACCAGGCAAATGTTCTTCTTAAGACTCAAATAATTACAGAATAATCAGCTCTAGTATCAACACTAATACTAGATACTAGATTACCAGCATGCTAGATGGATACTAGATACCAACATAGGTTTATCATGAACAAGTCATGCCAAACCAAATTGATCTCTTTTTTGGATAGAGTGATCAGTTTAATAAACCATGGAAATGTGATAGATCTTCTGTGGCTGACTTCAGCAAAAGATCTGTTAAAATTTCCATATTATACCAGTAGTACCAATGGGAAAATATGGATTTCTTACAAACTTTGACACAAGTTTAATATTTTTATCTACCACATTTAGGCAACATCCACCTCACTATCTAAGTGACTCTGGGCGGTTTACAGCTAAAAATATTCCTTAAACAATTGTTCTCAATGGGTAAATATATACCACACTGGAAGAAAGAATTGAAGAAATAGCACAGGGAGGTATAGACAATGTGAACCTGGATTTAGAAAATAGTATTATCAAATCTGCAGTAGAAAAAAAGAAGGGACGATTTAAAGAAAATTTAGGAACATTCAGGAGACTCTTGTAAGGCCAGAACATGAGTGAAAACTAATAAGGTTATATTTAATAATGACAAACGCAAGATCCTTTTAGGATCGGAAAAATTAAAGGCATGAATATGGATTGTGAGGGGGAAGGATCTTGGGTAACAGAGAAGAAAAATGGATCAGACTGTCTTGGTGGATCATCAGCTGATAATGAGACAACAGTATAAGGCAGTGGTTGTCAATCTGTGGTCCACGATGGTGCGGGGAGCACAATGTTGTCACAAGGGTTCCACAAAGTTTTGAAAAAATTTATATGGAACAGTTGGAGCAACTTGGCGTGTTTAGTCTGGAAAAGCAAAAGCTGCAGGGAGACGTGATAGCTGTCTTCAAGTATTTGAGGTTCCTCTAGACAGAAAAATAGGGCAGAGTTGTTCCAGAAAACAGGACAATAACTTATTAATTTAAGTTACAAGGAAGTAGATTTTAGCTGGCAGTGAGGGGGGAAAATGTAGTGGTAAGAATTATCCAAAATGGAGTAGAATGCTCTAACATGCACAGGCCCCTTCTTCATTAGGGAAGTTGCAGTTATGGATTCCCATACTTGACGAAGTTGGATTAGATAATCTGCAGGGCCCTGCCGAATCTTTTATTCTCTGAATCTGCAATACAGTTTTGTTAAAATACTGTATCCATGTGTACTTGAAGCAGAACAGATGAAAGCTAAGTCTTTTTATCTGAACGCGCTGTTTTGCAAAATCTTAAGCTTATCCAAGTTCAATTTTATATCCTTAATAAAGAAAACATTGTTCAACATTGATTGAACATAAAAAGCCGCTATTGTGGAAGATGGCAACTTTGAAAGTTCTGATTGAGAGCTGTGTGAAACCAAGCATTAAACTGTTAAGCACTAGCATTAGTTAAATAGCATTTTCTTCAATATGCAGAGAAGTTTGCTTTAGAATAAAACCAATCAAGCCCCACAGTAAATGTATCTGCTTTAGCAGAATCCAAAAACTTTAGAAATTATTGCTTAAAATCTCTTTTTTTTATCCCAGCAGGGCAATATTTATGAACCGCAGTATACACATTCATAAATATTAGCTGATTATGCACACTCATAAATGAGCAGATATCAGACACAGAAAGTTTAAGGCTTCATTTTCAATAAAGTTTTTGATTCATAGCCTAAAGAAAGATACATTTGGATATCAGTGCATATTTTTCAAATGCAGCTGAATTGCAAACTCTAGAGGTATAGAAACAAATACCCCTAAACAATAAAATGAGAACTGTATTTGACAAAAGTAATGTGTATGGGTGCCCATTACTGAACTAGGAACCAGGTGAGCAGAGCAGAAGACATCCAGGTGCTTATCTTCATGGTGCTGTGCATCTAGATATCATAGTTACACCTACTTAATCTCACTCAATATTTGATATAAATGAGACTGTAATAGAAATGTGAATAAATCTCTTGCACATAGCCAAGTAACTATTCTCAAGACTCTAGTCACCATCCACTCACTAGGTTTTTTTCTCTCTGAAGTAGGAGTCTCCATTGGAACAAACCTTACCTATAATGACTACTGGAGGAAAAAACCCCTAATACTTCCTTTCATGCCTCTGAAATCAACGCTTAGGTATCCGTGAGCTTTGCTTGGCTATTATTGAATGTTTTGCGTGACATCCAAAAATGTATGTGATTGCATTCCTGCAGAAAATAGGAATCTCTTGAAGTCATTTCTCAGGTAAAGACTGAATGTGACTATGAAATACCGCAAAACTGGATCGCATATATATAACACACGTTACTTTAGTCTTTAACTGTTCTCTTAAATGACATTATTTATTTATTTGATTTTTTTTTATCCTGCCTTTATTACTTTGTAAGTAACTCAAGGAGGTAAACATATATAATACTCCTTCCTCGTCCTGTTTTCCCCACAACCATCCTGTGAGGTGGGTTGGGCTAAGAAAGAATGACTGGCCCAGAGGAGCTTTCATGCCTAAGGCAAGACTAGAATTCATAATCTCCTGGTTTCTAGGGCAGTGCCTTAACCACTACACCAAACTGGTTTTCTGGCTAGCTGATAATGACATGGTAATATTTTTTTCACTGATGAAAATCTTTGAAATAGCCATGTCTTTATATTTTTCTAGTCTTCATTACCTCATTTCGTCCAGTTGTTTGAGTAGGAATTGCAGTCTGGTAAGCTTCAGTTCCATAGTCAACTTCAGCCACATTGTACTCATTATATTCGTCAACAACGTTGGCCTAATGTGAAAGGGAAAAACAAAGTTAACAGGGGGAAAAGACAAACACTTAAGGAGAATTTCTGTTTAGCTCAGGGGTCTCCAACCTTGGCCACTTTAAGACTTGTGGACTTCAACTCCCAGAATTTGCTGGCTGAGGAATTCTGGGAGTTGAAGTCCACAAGTCTTAAAGTGGCCAAGGTTGGAGACCCCTGAGCTAGATTACAATATTAGCCAGGGGTGTTTTCATCTACTAAGGGTTAGTGCTACTGGTTGTCATCATCACAGATCTTCCAAGCTCAGTCTAGGAGAGATCTTGATTATTTCTGAGCTACTTTTACCCCTATTTTGCTTCTGGCTGCAGCTCGAGAGCTTTTCTTCTTCTTGGAGGGCAGTGTTTCAGATTTTTTGAATTTGGACTTTTGGGGGTTGTTCTTTGAGCTAGCAATTCCTGTCTTCTTCTTCTTCTTTGGGGCTTTGTTCTTCCTCTGAAAAAGGGGGTGAAAGATGGAATGGGAAAACATAAACAAACAACAGGGGAAGAGCAGTAAGACATGAAAGACATCAGGACAAGCAAAGGGTGACAAATAACGATTTCCTATCAATTGCCCTGGCTGCCGCTGTTGAAATTAAATTGAGCTTTCGTGGACAAACAGGAAAGGAAAGCAGAGAGAGTGAGCTTGATGGACAATAAGACACCACGTGGACAAACCAGACAGGACGGACGGACATCAGACAAGATATACACCACGTGCTGTTACCTCAGTGTATGCTACAGTCTCGTCGTATAGTGGGGGTCCCTCTGTTACAGTTTCAAGGTCTTTATAATCTTTATAATCTTTATAATCTGGATCCCCATAGTCATAGTCATATTCGATTAAATCTTCGGTTGCATACTAAATTGCGGAAGGAAAAATACCAAGCATTGGTGGATTAGTGGCAGGAAACTCTATTAGCAGTCCTGGAAAGCTCTGTCTTATGCTTCCCTTTTATAGTTGGAAATTAAAGTTACCCAATTAAGGTATCAGAAACATAGTATGATTTTTTTCCCAGATGGGATTGATTAAAAAAGTATTTTTTTTTCACTTTACAAATTGAATAAAAAAAGGGCAATGTGACTTTTTTCCTTGCTAAAATATGATTTATGATTAACATTTTACTGTAAGTGTTACGATGCGGAATGGGACAACTCGCTGTGGCCAATTTGCTATGGCTGACTCACCAAGGGACAACTCACCATGGTTGTGGGACAACTCACTGTGGGACAAATCAATAACTCAATTTAATTATTTAAAATATGTCATTCACGTTTCCTTTTGTCCCTCCTTTGGCATCCTTTCTTTAATAATTCTATTCCACAATTTCTTCGATATTAGTGTAACTTTTATCTGTGGCAAGTTGTCCTGTGGAGAGCTGGCCATGGCAAGTTGGCCATGATACATTGGTCCTGGATGGCTGCAGCAAGTTAGCAGTGAGTCGTCCTAGACCAGTGATGGCTAACCTTTTTGCCTTTGTGTGCCAAAAGCGTGGAGAGTGTGGGGGTGTTGTGCACATGTGGCCACACCGATAATTCAATGCACCCCACCCCCATGCATGTACATGCTGACCCTCACTTTTGGCCCGGTGGGCCTCGTAGGCCCGTTTTTTGTCCTCCGCAGGCTCCAGAGGCTTTCTTGGAGCCTGGGTAGAGTGAAAACGGCCTTCTGCACACACACACCCCCGAGGCCCTCCAGAGGCCGGAAATGGCCCATTTGCCGACTTCCAGTGGGACCAGAAGTCACGAAAAACAGGTGGCTGGCATGCAGATGCACACCAGAGCCGAGCTAGGGCAACGCTCGCGTGCCCTCCAATACATGCCATAGGTATTACAGCATCACGGTCCTACACCCTTACATGGAACGCCTTTGTATTAAATGTATGTAAAAGCTTATCCTAAGCTTTTGTGTTGCTTAATGTTATTAATAAGCTGAGAAAATCTCCCAACTAGTCATGTATCCTACTAGGACTGTATCTTACTAGATGCCATAAAATAAGGATTAATAAATGTAATCCTGGGTTATAAACACAGTACTAAATCTTTTACCACTTGAACAATTTCCCATATTTAGCAATATATTTAATTCAGGACACCAGTTTCTAGAAGTATTAGATTACATTAATAAATGTAATCCTGGGTTACAAACACAGTACTAAATCTTTTACCACCTGAACAATTTCCCATATTTAGCAATATATTTAATTCAGGACACCAGTTTCTAGAAGTATTAGCAGCATTTCAAATGGGATTTAGGAAATGTTATATGATGCCTTCAAGTCAGTGTTGACTCCTAGGTACTGCCTGGACTATTTGTTGTACTGAAATTTTCTTGGCAAGAGTTCAGAAGTGGCTTGCTGTTGCCTTCTTCCTAGAGCTAAGAGAAAATGCTTGGCCCGGGGTCACCCAATTGGTATGTTCCTAAGGTGGACTAGAACTCTTAATCTCCCAGTTTCTATCTTGATGCCTTAACCACTACACCAAACTGGTATAATTAGAACTGCAGAAAAAATAATTGCTACCAACCTGCCTTCCATTGAGGACCTGTATACTGCACGAATCAAGAAGAGGGCTGTGAAAATATTTACAGATCCCTCACATCCAGGACATAAACTGTTTCAACTCCTACCCTCAAAACGACGCTATAGAGCACTGCACCCCAGAACAACTAGACACAAGAACAGTTTTTTCCCGAAGGCCATCACTCTGCTAAACAAATAATTCCCTCAACACTGTCAAACTATTTCTAAATCTGTACTACTATTAATCTTCTCATCGTTCCCATCACCAATCTCTTTCCACTTATGACTGTATGACTGTAACTTTGTTGCTGGCAATCCTTATGATTTATATTGATATATTGACCATCAATTGTGTTGTAAATGTTGTACCTTGATGAACGTATCTTTTCTTTTATATACACTAAGAGCATATGCACCAAGACAAATTCCTTGTGTGTCCAATCACACTTGGCCAATAAAAAATTCTATTCTATTCTATTCTATTCTACTATTATTATATGGAGAGCCAGTTTGGTGTTGTGGTTAAAGCACCAGAATAGGAACGGGGAGACTGCTGAGTTCCACCTTAGGCATGAAAGCAACTGACTGTCTATGGGCCAGTCACTCTCTTTTAGTTCTAGAAAGCAAACAATGGCAAGCCACTTCTGAAATCTTGCCCAAAAAAAAGGTGCACAGACTTCTCCAGGCAGTCTGCTGATGTCAATACTGACTCAAAATGAACCCTCCCCCCAAAAAAAGTTATATGAGAAAAAACACGAAATAAATGAGACATGAGTCATTTTTTGGCATTAAGGTTTGTCCCTTTTATTCTGACCTCCATGTGTAACTGAGAAAATTCTAAACTGACACTATAACCATATCATGCTGAGTTGTGCGATTCAAAATGCCATGATGTTAAAATTCAGAGGATAAACCATTACTATTCTGAGTAACAAAGGGAGGCCATATGACAGCAGATGTGAACTGCACATAATCCAAAGATACAGCATAAAAGCAAATCATGGAAAATTTAATCTAGTCTCACATGGAATGAATCCATATTTTTAATCCCGGTTATTTAGACTCTTATTCCTCTCAAAGCTTGATCGAAAGATACCTATCCACAAAATGTGGACTTCATCCAAGTAATGTTATCAGTTAACAGACCATAACAGGAGAAAGAGTTTTCCTCCCTTGATATAGTAGAAGTACCTATTATGTCTCAAGCTATTACATGTTCTTTGCAATAAGTTAATGTTGACATTTAGACCTGCCTCCAAACTCTTTTACCTACAAAGTTACCTGAAGGTGAAATGTCTTGCTTTAGTGTCTTGCAATTTCAGCAGATGCAAAGGAAAACGAGCACATTTAAAAAGAAATGTGGTTTGTTTTAATGTACATTTGTCACATACTAGCAAACAAGAAAATAATTTATTTTTCCAAATTTTAAAGAAGTTTAAACAAAGGTATGGCTGCTTGCAAAGAGACATTAACTTTAATGAACTGACTCTTTACCAACTGTACTTTTTTGAAAACCAACGAACGAAAATAATCAATCCCAAATAAATTCAGAAAGGAAATAATAAGACACTGTTTTAGACGTTTCAAAATCAAATTAAAAATTCCAAAAAGATATTCTTAAAACTGTATATTTTTCTGAATATGTTTTTCCTCCCCATCTTAGCTGAGTTTCTGAAAGCTGTACTGACAGAAAAGATGGTGACCACAAAGGAATGTAACACCTCAATGTCTTTTTTCTTTGACTAGGCAGCCAAGGAAGCTCAATTACATGCATTCATGTGGGCAAACAAACAAAAATGAATGAAAATATTTCACCAACAAAAGCTTCATTAAATTCAGTATAATTATTTTATGAAGCAGGTAAAGAAGAAAAAAGAGATGGAGAATATCTTAATGGCAATTCTAAAGTACCCAATTGAATTACACAAGTTTTCAAGAAATCAACTCGGTTTTGAACCAAACTAGGTGAAAGTTATGTGTGTTTAAATTCTCAGCCCTTGTGTAAAATTATTTTGGAAATGAATACATAAGTGGTGGCATGTCTTTAAGACAAGGCTGGAATCCCTGTGTAATCCATCTTTTAGGATGCTAATGATCAAAAATATTAAGGTATGAAAACAACCTTCTTCAACATATCTCCCTTAGCTAAGGCAACTCACTACGTATTTCAGACTAGTCTAAGAAGATATTTTAAAGTAAATAATATGACTATCAACCCACATAGTCATGAAGAAGGCTATATTTCAATAGCAGACTATCCCTAGGGAGCATAAATTTTATCTGGCAAAAAAAATTGTTATGCTTCTATGACAGCTACACAGGAATCTTAATAATATATTTTTTTTAATTTTGTGTCTGCCTAGAATTTGATTTAAAAAATGGGGATGTCTTGTCCAAGATGGAGGCTATAAATAATAATCTATAAATTATAATAGAATAGAATAGAATAGAATTTTTATTGGCCAAGTGTGATTGGACACACAAGGAATTTGTCTTGGTGCATATGCTCTCAGTGTACATAAAAGAAAAGATACGTTCATCAGGTACGTTCATCATCATAATCTATAAATTATAAAAATTATACGTTATACATTAGAAACCAAGGGCTTTATTTATCACTTAGCTACTGTACAATAAAAGAATTATTTCTTTCTAGCACTCAGATGAGCAATTAGTCAGCATTTTTAAAAGGATTACCTAAGTTTAATATTTTTATTAACAGTGAGAGGATTTGTCTGATTGCAAAATTAGCAACTGCTCCAGACTGTGACAATTTGGAGGTTAATAAAATTGGGGGCTAGAAGAAGTTCTTTGGAGACCATGAAACAAACGGAAACATTGACTGAATAAAATAAAACAGTGCCAAGTATGCTGATTAAAAACACACACAAAAAAGACACAGTAAGTAAATTGATATTCATTTTAAGGCTTGTTAGAGGCACATTTTGAAAAGCTATTCATTCACAAGAGTCAAGAAGATAGAAGGCAGAATTGCAGCACCATCAATTGAAAACTATTTATGCTGTTTAATATTTCAACAAAGTATCACTTTAAAAAAGACATTATGTTTATTCATTATATTCACTTCCTAGTTTTATAAGGACTTTGTGAAATGAAGCATACCTTTCCTTCTGTCTCATGTTTTTTCCTAAATTGATGAGCTGCCATTGATAATGTTTTTATAAGAGAGCCAAGAATTCAGTGAACCAGTATGCTACAATAAATGTACATTTTTTCCTCTCACTTAGCTTTGTCAACTCACCTAAAGACTCTAGACAGATTATTTTGCTACCTAGATGCACAGTCCAACAATCTGCTAATTTGGAGCAAACATTACTGTGCTTGAATGACCTAGGCATTATAGAAATCTTCTTGATATAACATCTACCATAGCTAGATAGCTTTTCTTCCCGAGACAACTTTGGGGCTGTAAATAGTTCATCATTCCATATCCATCATGACACCATGGGCCTGTTCCAATTAACACAGCTTTGCCATATGTAATTTAAGAATGAAACATTATGGCGATGGATTCCTATCTCATGTTTAACAGGTTGCAGTGTATATCATTTGAGTGTATGAAATGACCTTCTACAGAATCAAATTATTACTCCAGATAATTAGCGTAATATCATCTCCTTTGACTGGACGTGATATTGTAGGACCCTTATATATTTTTTTTAATTGATGATTGGTCATTCATAGGCAAATAAAGACTCTATCACTGAGCAATATCATTCCTTCACTCATACCTGGAATCTATTCACATCATTTTCAGAATGCATTTTGTGTGATGCTGGCAATCATATTTCAGTATAAAATAAGCCTTTTGTCTTCTTACTTAGTTATGCTCAAATTGTATTAATAGGGTTAGAGACCGCTTATGATTCTTATCAGTTCAATTTTAAGCCGCAGTTTTCTGCAGGCAACTTCTTTCTCAACATAGACCTCTTGATGGTCCGAATAGTTTATGGAGATGAAGCAATTTGCTTAGCTTGATAAGCCAAGAGCATCAAAGTATACCTTCTTTCAGATGGAGAAATGTATAGAATAATAGAATTGGAAGGGACCTCAGAGGTCTTCTAGTCCAACCTTGTTTGAGCTGGAGACCGGACATTATTTCAGATAAATGGTTATCCAGTCTCTTTTTGAAAACCTTCAGTGATGAAGCACCCACAACTTCTGAAGGCAAGCTATTCCATTGGTTAATTGCTCTCACCGTTAGGAAATTCCTCCTTAGTTCTAAGTTTCTTCTCTCCTTGGTTAGTTTCGATCCATTGTTTCTTATCTTGCCTTTTGGTGCTTTGGAAAATAAGGTAGTTTGACCCCTCATCTTTGTAGGAGCTCCTCAAATATTGGAACAGTGCCATCATGTCCCCTGTAGTCCTTCTTTTCATTAGACTAGATGGAGCCAGTTCTGTAATTATTCTTCATACGTTTTAGCCTCTAGCCCCCTAATCATTTTTGCTACTCTTCTTCCACATACATACATACATACATACACACACACACATTTTTTTTCAGGGATTTGAAATTTCTTTCCCTTTAAGTAGTAACATAAACTCAAACAAATTTGGAGGACCTAACACTTCAGAACACTGAAACTAAAAATGGGTGGACTTTTACTTTCTTGGAAAAAAGACAGGCAATTCTCCCTTCTAAAAATCTCTCTCATACACACTCTCCAATTCTCTGATGACAGTTGCTGAAAGAAAAACTCGAGCAGGCAATTTGTGTTGGAATTTCTAAATTATGAGACAGCCAGAAGATTATTTCTGCAGCCTCTCCTGGCTAGCTGTTTCATTCTTAATCTTTTTTTCCCCTTCTCCTGGGAAAGGCAGAGAAAGAGCAGAAGCCTTATCCAAGACTCATAAAGTCTTGTATTTGATCACAGATTACACTGGCCTTATAAAGTCATATACACCATACTATAAGGTCTGGTCGTTGAAATAGCTACTTTCTGAACTTTCTACCATTTCAGATGGCTGTTACTCCTCATGCAACTGAATTGTCCTCTGCACCAAAAACTGGGTATAATATAAATATAATTATTTGCATGCAAAAGTAGATTTCAGGAAAAATTAATATCTTCCCACCCAGAAAAAATTATCATCAAGGACCCCACATTTATTTCTTTGCCAAGGGGAGCACTAACTCAAGTAACAGTAACAGAATTGGAAGGGACCTTAGAGGTCATCTAGTCCAACCCACTGCTCACGCAGGAGACCTGCACTAGGGATTCAAACCACCAAACCGCCGACCTTTCAGATCAACAAGCTCAGTGCCTTAACCACTGAGCCACCTAGTCAGGAAGTCACCCTACCCTTTCTATACTGAATTGATACAGCCCAGAAGAAACTTCATCAGTTCATTTGCCAAATGTGAAAAATGGGCCTGAACTACTGCCAAGTTTATGAAAGGGTGGGAGCAAAAATACTGAACACATTATTGAAGATTTGATTTAATGTACAACCTACTATCTCCTGAGAACTAGAGTGAACAATCTAGATATATTATATATTCATCCTACATTAAGGTTGAAACGATATACCATAACCTCAACCATAAATTTCACTTGGAAACCATTTTAATGTTATCCAAAGGTTTTCTTTCACTAGTTTTTCTTTTAAAAATTTTGTTCGTTAGTTCCACCGCTTATTCAGGCACAAAGCAAATAAGAAAGGGGCCATTTCTGACAATATTGTTTGGAGCAGCTATTCAGAGTAGTAACAGAATAACAGGAAAGGACCTTGGAGGTCTTCTAATTCAACCTCCTGCTCAAGAAGGAGACATTATGCCATTTCAGACAAGAGGCTATCCAATCTCTTCTTGAAAACCTCCATGCTGGAGCACCCACAACTTCTGGAGGCAAGCTGCTCCACAGATTAATTGTCAGGAAATTTCTCCTTACTTCTAGGTTTAGTTCTCTCCTTGATTAGTTTCCATCCATTGCCCTGTTTTCAGGTGCTTTGGAGAATAGATTAGGTCAGGGGTAGTCAACCTTTTTATACCTTCCGCCCACTTTTGTATCTCTTGTTAGTAGTAAAATTTTCTAACTGCCCACCGGTTCCACAGTAATGCGCCGTGTATCGTCGTCTGCACGTGCCTCTCGCGCATCGTGGATTGGGTTTTGGGGGGGGTGCACCGGCTACCGGCTCCGCTTGTCTGTTACAGCTGGGTGGTGTGGCGGGAGATGCGCGAGCTATTCTGGGACAAGGCTCTTTTGTTTGCGGTCGCACCATAGCGCCATTTAGTTTCACTTACGCAACATGAACTAAACTTATGCGTGGGCGATACAAATAGTATATTTTCAGAAATTTAAATTGTCACGGAGAATTTTTTGAAAACTTAATGAAAATGTTTTTAAATAATGCAATTAAATTTTTTTTAAAAAGTCAATTAAATTAAAATAAAGGAAACTGCTTCAGTATAGGACAAAACCCCTACCACCCACCATGAAAGCTGGAACGCCTACTAGTGGGCGGTAGGGACTAGGTTGACTACCACTGGATTAGGTAGTGAACTTAATCTAGTTTAAAGACCAGATTGTGCCACAAATATATCCATAGGGCCAAGGGAAAAGGTTTAGCTTGGAAATGGCAGAAGTCTTTCTATCTCTAATCAGTTATTCTCTAGAGAGATAAAATAGAGAAAGCAAAAAAAAATTGCTGATATGATTTCCAAGATTTTCTCTGACTCACAGCCAAATAAAAAAATATTTCTGAACTCTAAGCTGTTTATTTCCAATTGATCAGATTTCAGAATCATTCACATTCTCACTGTTCCACTGAGAAAATCATTTTTTCTTAATTGGTTCTAGAATATCATGATGAGTCAGGTGGAGAGTAAAACAGAACAGAATAACAAGTTGGAAGAGACCCTGAGGTCTTTTAGTCCAATGCCTTGGTCAAGCAGTAAACTCTATTATTTCAGACAGATATTTGCCCAATCTCTTCTTAAAAACCTTCAATGTTGGAACATCCACAACATCTGGAGGCAAGCCATTCCATTAATTATTTGTTCTCACTGTCAGAAAATTTATCCTTTGTTCTAGGTTGGATCACTCTTTGATAAGTTTCCATCCATTGCTTCTTGTCCTCCCTTCAGGTGCTTTGGAGAATCTTTGTAGTGTTTGGTCCATCTCTTAGGAATTCAATGAATGAAATTATTTTCCCAATGAAGCCAGACCGATGATAATTTTTCCCAACTGGATGTCTTCTAGATGTGTGGACTTCATCTTTCAGAATTCTAGCCAGCATGGCCATTACTGGGAATCACAGAGTTGAAATCTACTTGACTGGAGGTTACCCAGAGTAGGGAAATTTGAAACTAAATCAGACTAACTTATACATTTTCAGTTAATGATTGCCTTACATGCCATATTATTGAGAGGCTCTTGATACTCTCTGAGCTTAATATTTACTGCAGATGTTTTATAACCCAAACTAGGTAACATCAACAACAATATGAACATGTTACCTAGCTTGGGTAATGAAACTTCTCCAAGAAAACAAGCAAGCTCAGGGAGCACCAAGCACCCCTCATTTCAACCCCGAACTACAAACATTCTCCTTTTTTGATGCCATATTATTCTTCATGGATACTTATTTGCCCTGACACTAATCAGTAAAGGTTGCATACTTTATTTTTATGACAAATTTAGTTTATATACTTAAGAAATCATTCCCCATCTCCAAATATTTATTCTGGTTATGTGCACCCACTCCCTCAAATTTTAGCGAACCAAGGATTTTTATAAGTGAATGCTTTCAGGCTAAATTCCTTATATTTAACGACATTCTTCGCAATTATTACAAACTGCATCAGACATACAAATAAGCAGTTTATTCTTGTTTAAAAATGTATCTTTTCTGTTTGAGTTGTTTTTATGAATAGTTTCTGAAAACATTTCATGTATTTGCATCTCCCTACCCTCTTCCCCAATGTTGGAGGATAAGGAGAACATGAATTTCCATGTGGCTCTGTGCCAGCATTAATTCAGTGAATGCAGAAACTCAAGGACAATTCTCAAGGGTCACTACATTAATATAATTATAGGTATAGTACCAATATTAGCTTTCAAAATTAAAAGAATGTTTCCTTTCTTTCACAAATAATAAGAAATGATAAATATTAAACTCATTCCAAATGCATTCCCAAAGCATAACCTGCACTAATTGGTAATAAAAAGTCAATGGAACTAAACTTCAAAAACAATAAAATCTACTGAGACTGTAGATGAAAACTTTAATGAGTCTTTCATTCTAAACAATTTGGTCAGCAGTTATAAAAAAGATACAAGAATGTATATTATGCAGATGCCTTAACCCAGTGTTTCACAACCTTGGAGCGTTTAAGTTTTGTAGGCTTCAATTCCCAGAATTCCCCAGCTGAAGACCCTGCTTTAACTAGACAGTGTAGCTTCTATCAAGGTAATGATGCCTTCTCTAGCTCAAGTATTCTTCTCCCCCAAAAGACATAGACAAAAACTTGGGAGAGAATCCTAGGGAATGCATAGAAGGAACACTTATTGGGGAAAATTCAATCTAAAACTGTAATATAAATAGTAATCATAAGAAAGAAGTATCTTGTTAACTATGCAATTAGTAATCAATTATCATTCAATGAACAATAATTATGATCAAGCAGGAAAGATCAAATGAAGAAATGGCAATAAAGCAGCCATATCAGCACTATGAGGATTTAACAAAGTTAGATAGGGGTACTTTCATAATGACAGCCTTTTGCTATTGATTTGCTTTTTGGTGCCTTTTTGGTGCCATGGTGGCGCAGTGGTTAGAATGCAGTACTGCATGCTAATTCTGCTGACTGCCGGCTTCCAGCAGTTCGGCAGTTCGAGTCTCACCGGCTCAAGGTTGACTCAGCCTTCCATCCTTCTGAGGTCGATAAAATGAGGACCCACATTGTTGCGGGCAATATGCTGACTCTGTAAACCGCTTAGAGAGGGCTGTAAAGCACTGCGAAGCGGTATTTAAGTTTAAGCACTATTGTTATTTCTTTCTGCATGAAAAGATCAGAATGAAGCAGCTTTCAATATTGTTGGTAGATTCAAATATCTTCCTCCCTAATGTTGTTTGCATTAACTTAGAATAGGCATCAACAAGTTTTACACCGAGGTTGATTGGTATCTGAGAAAACATTCACTCCCAAATCCTTGAACATACCAGTAACAGGAGTTTTGGTCTAACTGACAAGTATTCCATTTGCTACAGAAGCAATTGTGGATGAAAATTATTTCTATGATCTGAAAAACAACAATCATAGTTGCAGGCAAAAGTCAAGAAGCCCTAGAGGCTCAGCCTGGATCTAGATTGAACTCAAAGGACAGAATGTCCAAAATGAGTTAAAATCTAGAGGGGAAAAAAAACCACATTTCTTTCTGTAGAATGTCTGAAGTTACAACAGAGTTAGGTCCAACTGGTAAAGATCCATTTGTAATGATTATTGCACATGGGCGAGTGTTTTGATATAAGTTCAGGAATGAAATGAATAAATCCTTGTGTTGCTTGATGTAATATAATCTTTCCACTGTGAATTCATGCCTCCTTTTACCAGAGAAAAGCACATTTGTATTATACAACTTAATCATTATGCCACTCCCATGAAAATGGCTGTTTTCTTCATTAACTGCATTCTAGAAGCATCAGCTCATGGCTAAAAAAAAAGGAGGAAACTGACTTATATGACATATTCTGAGTAGAAAACGAAATCTGTTTTTGTACTGGAGGTGTATTTTTTTCTAAAATTCCCAAAAAGAAAATAATATTCTGATGTTTTAATCAACTTTTGAGTTTGAAGGGATACTGAGAGAGGCACTTATTAAATCCTTCCTAAAGGAAGATATAAAGCAATGATAAACGAATGGATCAATTAAACTATCTAAAATAGGCAAGGTTGGCGAGGAAGGGGCCGGATAGCTCAGGCTGGTAAGGCCTGTTATTAAGAACACAAAGCCTGCAATTACTGCAGGTTCAAGCCCGGCCCAAGGTTGACTCAGCCTTCCATCCTTTATAAGGTAGGTAAAATGAGGACCCAGATTGTTGGGGGGGCAATAAGTTGACTTTGTAAAAATATACAAATAGAATGAGACTATTGCCTTATACACTGTAAGCCGCCCTGAGTCTTCGGAGAAGGGCGGGGTATAAATGTAAACAAAACAAAAAAAAGTTGATGAAGAAAAAAGAGTGCTCTATTTCCAGTATCTACTAATGATTGACATACCCCCTGCCCTCCCCCTAAATGGGGAGGGCAACTACTGCAAATGTGTTTAATATGAATACATACTTGTTTTAAGCAATTCCAACATTGTGATTTCCAATGAGAACCTTCTTAATCATATTGCCCTGATCAATCTGTAAATGCCTATTTGTTTGCTTGCTATATAAAACATTTATATAGTTGCCCACCCTTCAACCACTTCTGGGTGGTTCCCGGTCAGAGTCTGTCCGTATAATGTTGCAAACCTCACCAAAAATTTCAAGTATCAATTAGGATCTCCTATTTATATTAAAAGTGTAAATCAATGTTGGTACTTGAACATGTTGAATGATTCATGTATCAATAAATCATGCAGCAAATATCCAAAGGAGGCTGTTTTTCACATCCTACTAAATGCACTATAAAAGGTATCACTAAATGGCAACGGTGCCAACAAAGGACATAGGGAAGCACTGCATAATTTATCTGCCTTCTAACTTGAATGGATGACATTACTATAATTCCAAAGAAGAAGCAATTGTTTTAGAGCAATTGCTTTCAAAGTAGGATATCTTACTATGTAGAAATCCTATTTCAAGACCGTAAAAACTAAAAGCTGTTGACTTCTGGAAATATTTTTGATTCTGACAATCTCTGGACAGAGTTCATTGAATTAGGCTGATGCTAGTCTGGCCAAAGACAGATTAACAGAGTTGGAAGGGACCTTGGAGGTCTTTTAGACCAACCCCCTGCTCAAGCAGGAAATCTTATACCAGTGCTCCCCCGCCCCAAAGTTTTGGGCACTAGGGACCGGTTCTGTGAAGAGAGGTTTTCCGCAGACCAGAGGGGTCATGGTTTCGCATGCTGCCTGCATCCTGCGGATGGGACTTCGCTTGTATGCACAGCCTGGTTTCTGGGATGCTGAGGCCTAGTGACAGTCCACAGCCTGGGGCTTTAGGACCCCTGCCCTATACCATTTCAGACAAAGGGTTTTCTAATCTCTTCTTCAAAACCTCCAGTGCTGGCGCACCCACAACTTCTAGAGGCAAGTCATTCCACTAATTAACTCTTCTCACTGTCAGGAAATTTCTCCTAAGTTGGCTCTCTCTCTTTAAGACACTTCCCTGCCTTAATGCATATTAGCACATGACATCATCCAGTGCATTTAGTCTTTTAAATGACATGTTGACAATACTATTGAGGTTCTCCCATCCCCCACATCGTCCCATTAAAGGAATTCCAAAGCATTTCTGAAAGAAAGGGCCCTTTCTACACTGCTGCATGTAATTTGACTCAAAGGCACAAATTGTTATCACGTTAAATAATTTGAGGTTAGAAGAGGTCAGTTCCCAAAGACTGTACAAGAATCAAAGGTTACTGAAATATTTATGGATGACATTGTTTTAATTGCTTTCAGGAAATACATTGAAATGCTGTCCTAACTAGACCATTTTATTATCTTTACTAAGGACAATATATCTAATTCATGCACATCCTTTGTGTCAGACATTAAAAGGGTGCCTCATGTGAACTATGTCTCTAGGGGGAAATAGCTCTAATAAGGCAGCAGGATTTGGGAGAAAAGTATATTAATGAGGCGGGGAAAGTGCAATAAGTCCCTTAGAAAATATAGGTAGACTTCCTTCAGTTCTTCCTTCCATAAAACACTTTTAATTTAAACATACGTTTGTGTTCTTTCAGATGTCCCTTGCAACTAGGGCCAAGCCAAAACAAATGAAGCAGACTTCCCTTTGGAGATCAATTTCTTCAGTCAAGGTTTTGAGATTTATTGAGTGGTGGGATTATGTTCCAAGCAAAGAACTGAAGCCTTTTGTTTAGGAGGCATTTTCAACCTTGCTTATACTAGAAGGGACAATCCAGTTTGGAGAAGGCCAGAATGTACATTATTAGATAGATTTTTCCCCCCCATCTCTGACTCCCAAGTTGGGACTACAGGGATATGATTTGCCTTGACTTGGCTTAATGTATCTGAACAACGCAAAGAGAATGTTGACAAAAGTCAAGTACTGAATTTTTTCAAAACCTTCAGAAGAAGAGACAGAGCCTCAACTCTTAAGGCGTATTCAATATTACAATGCAGATAGTCCTTGACTTATGAGCTCAGTTGGGGCAAGAATTTCCATTGCTACGTAGAGCGGTTGCTTAATTGAATCACAACTTTTTTTCTGCTGTGGTTAAATGCCCCAAAGTGTTAAGCAAATCACTGCAGTGAATCCAAATTACCCCCACTCATTTTCCTTGTTGGAAGTCTGCTAGGAAGGTCACCAATAGCAATCACATGACCTGGTATGCTGAAACCATTGCAAATACATGCCAGTTGCCATCACCTAAATTTTAATCACATGGCTGTGGGGATGCTGCAATGGTTATAAGCGCTAGAACCAGTTGTAAATCAATTTTTTCAATGCCGCTGCAATTTCAAATGGATGCTAAACGAATGATTGTAATTTGAAAACTACTTAATAGTATACTGAACTTCAAACTAGTTAAAGACTATAATATCAAGCATCTAACTAGTACATTATAATCAATGGGGTTATCAGATAGCAATTTTTCAAAATCCTCCATGCATCTAATAAACCTAGCCATATCCTTATTCCACAAATTTGTTCGCCTTTTAAACAAGCATAGAATGTCAAGTTGGAACACCATTTGCAACTAGCATTTCTCTATCTTTTTCAGTTCTTATTTTTAAGATTGGAGTTTACATTTAGAGCTCAGTGGGAGAATAGCAAGGACTGTTTTGGGGAAAAATCAGTATTTTTTTTTTAATACATCATGATAAAATCCAGAAATGGATCAGGAATTGAATGAATGAATGAATGAATGAATGAATGAATGAATGAATGAATGAATGAATGACTATGTGAAGACTCTATAAAAATGTCAAAGAAGCCAGAGAAATTGTCTGGAAGTAAGCTTGCAATCAGGAAGAATGCACTGGCGAGAGTTAAGAGCTTCCTCTTGCCAGTGGCTTCTAAACTTTTCTTTCTACCATATGAGATGGTTCCATTTCACTGAGAAGTATTGTGTCTCAATCATATTTGGAAATGTCAGTGACAGGCTTGGGAGCCTCTCCCTTTAGTGAGCTGGCCTCAGTTAAGAGAATGCATCCTTGTTTCCTTGTTATTTCCAGCATTCCAATATCCCATAAAAATTGCATTTCTGTCCATTTAAATCAGGGGTGTCCAAACTTGGCAACTTTAAGACTTGTGGACTTCAACTCCCAGAATTGCCAAGTTTGGACACCCCTGGTTTAAATGAAGGAGAGTCTTGAATTTATTCAGAAAAGCAGCCATATGTGGTCTGTGTATAAATTAAACACGCATGTACAACAGGATAGAGAGGCAACATTTGACTTTCTCACACTCTCTCTCTCTCACTCAGAATGGGAGGCGTTTAGCTCCAGGTCAGTCTTCCATAATAGCACGAATGCAACATACCTGCAAAAGTGTAATAAATCTAATTTTAAAAATGACTCGTTGCTTACTTCCTCCACTTGAGGTTCTTGAGCCTGGGGAGCATTGGGCACAGGAGAATCGCAGTCTGGGCTGTAGTGCTCACAGTAATCATAGGCTGCTCTGGGATCACCAACAATCAGCATCTGCTGGATATCACCCTGCCAGGAAACATAAGATTATAAATTAGCAACCATTACAGGTCACTGGGTGTAATGAAAAGGAATCCTTCTTCTTTACAAAGCAAGCTTGGTTAAGTGAGATGCACCTAATATGGGTTTACAGTAATTATTCTGCAGCACCTGTTAATTTATTTGAGTAATTTATCTCTTGCCCGTTGTGGCTCCAGCACAGCTTGTTAATAGCTTTGTTACAAACAAATAAGGAGATTTATTGTGAGATGAAGTCATTTTGGGGCAAGAGCCAAATGCTTTTAAACCCTTACGTACGAAGCGATTGCACGAATCATAAACCGAGGCTGAAACTACCTTGTTGTGATGTAATAGATGGAAACAATACTATTCATATATTATCAGGCTATAATGACTAGATAGATACTTCTGATGGTTCGTTCCATAAACAAAAAAACATTCAGAGTTTAAATAGTAATGACATAAAGTATATGAAAAGTAGTAGCAATAACTGACTACATGGAGTCAATAAATTAATAATCTCTATCTGGCAATTTGGACAGTTGTAGTTCAATCCATATGGAAACTACCAGGTTGAGAAATGCTGATTTAAACCCATGACAACAACCTCCTTATTGAAATAAATGAGGTTTTAGATATTTATTATTAATTCACTATATTATTAATTGGGGGTACAACCAAATCAAAATGAAGAAAACTTTAACTCCTTCAGTATATTTTGGGGGGAAAAAATACTTTCCCTTAAATCCCATAGTATTAAAATGATTTGATTTTGTGGGATCATGGCCTTTTTTTGCAGACATAAAATAAGAGCGCATTTTGCAAGCCATTGAAGACTTGGTTATTTCCCTAGGTAGTTGGATCAAGTGGATAAATGAGTTCTGTTATTGATGTGTTTTTCTGCGAGTGGGTCTATTGTTTATCCTTGAGCTAAACCGGGAGGTTTTTTTTGAAGGTTTTTCTGTGTTTTAATCTTGTAAACCACCTACAGTCACTTATGTGAGATGGGCAGTGATATAAATCATATAAACCAACATTTCTCAACCTTGGCAGTTTGGAGATGTGTGGACTTCAATTCCCAGAATTCCCCAGCCTACAGGGCTATCTGGGAAACTCTGGAAGTTGAAGTCCACACATCTTCATGCTTCCAAGGTTGAGAAACGCTGATATGAATAAACAAACAAACGAATGGGTAGATAATTACAATTCCTAGCAGCCAATAAAACACATGCAATAAAACACATGACCCACAAAAACACATGCAAGGAGTTAGGCAGGGTTACATATCCCTGCCTTTTCTTTTTTTAGTTCAATAGCAACTATTGAACTATTTTCCAGAGCTTCTGACAGCATGGAGAAAGTTTTCTATGGGTATTTCTAAACACATACAGGTACTAAACAGATTTTCAACTGTAAGCATAGAATTGGCACTAGAGATAAACTATACCATTCCATTCTGTATCATCTGAATGTACAAGTTTACACAATGCATCAAACCAAGGGAGCTGGTGTGACAAAACATAATTGCCTACGTTTTTAAAATATGTTAAGTCGGAAATTATTATAGTCAAATTCACAAAATACCTTAAGCCAAAACAACAAACATTATGATTCATTTATTTATTATTTAATTAATAAAACTTATGTACCCTGTTTTCCCTAAAATAAGACATCCCCTGATAATAAGCCCAATAGGGCTTTTGAGCACATGTGCTAAAAAATAACACACACACACCCCAAAAATAAGCGCTAGACAGAGCTGGGAATCAGGTAAGATGGCAAAAGGAGCCCATCTTGCTGCACGTATCCCAAAGTAATAAGACATCCCCGAAAATAAGGCCAAGCACTTATTTTGGGGTTCCAAAAAATATAAGACAGGGTCTTATTTTTGGGGAAACATGGTAGTTGCCCATCTTGCAAGATGTGATTCCGAGTGGCATACAATAGGCAGTAAAAAAATAATACATATATAAAATATTCTTTTAATATTCATATATGAAAGAATACGTGTATAAAAAACTCAATATAAAAATTATAAAAATCAGCATTAACATGGAGATGATTAAAATTTAAAATATAGACAAAGCCCAAGCAGAAAGTGGGTAAGTACATCCATCTCAGTAGTGAAGCTATCTAAGTAAGTCTCCAGTTCCTTGGGTCCCCCAGACGTTGTGGCATAACCAGGTTTTGAGGGATTTTCAGAACATCAAAAGGGATGGAGCTAACCAAATGTTCAGAGAATGTTCCACAATTTGGGTGCCATGGCAGGGAAGGCCTTATATCTGGGACCCACCAAATGTAAGTCCATGACATAGCATGGCCTCTCTGTCATATGCCAGACTCATATTATCAAGGAGTCCCTCAGATAACGTGATCCCATGCCATGAAGAACTTTAAAACTTATAACCCATCAGGCCTGAAAAATCAGGTCCCACACATGAAGATTCAATTAAATTGATTTATTGCTAAAAAAAAAATATCTGCAAGAACACATTAAAAATTAGTGCAAAATGAGAATTCAGCCAAATCTGAATGTTTGACATTTCATTTTTATGTAAACCCTTATGGGTTAATTTATGGGCTAACTTTAATTTTAATCCTTTAAGCTATATCCACAGGAAGTCAGCTGGATGACCTGGAACCAGTCACCCTCTCTGAGCCCAACTCACCTTACAGGGTTGTTGTAGGGAAAATAGGAGAAGGAAAGTGCATTGGGTATCTTTGTAACCTTGAGTAATTTGTAAAAATAATAAAGATGGGATGCAAATAAACAGACAAACTACAGTTACAAGAATAAATCTTTGAAAAAAGTCTATGCTATCTACAATGACTGTTTTCCAACATCTATTTATTGTCCAAGGATCTATCATCATTCAAAGAACTGCCAATACACTTCTCACATAAAGTCTGATCCACATTAGACCAAATGAAGAAAAAATAGCAGAGTGCATTAACCTCTGCATAGGTTGAATATAAATTCAAGATAAATAATAAACTGAAACTAACATTTCATCTAATACAAATTATTGCAGGCTAGTCTAATTAAAACATGGATTGCATCTAGTCTCAATAATGAACTCAACAGTGTTAAATTCTGTAGTGCATTGTGGCTATTATTTGCAATTAGAAGTACTTACTGCAAAGCTATTGTTTTTAAATGGATTAACAATCTTTGGGAGATATTTTTTGTGTTCAACAGATTTATATTTAAACTAGTCAAGGATGGAACTTCACTAAAGAAATTATGGTACTTGTAGAATTTGGAATCTGTTTTCTTACTTTCTTCTCCTTCTCCTTCTGCAACCTTTATTGCTTCCCACCCCACTCAAACCTACTTGAGGCAACATAAACTATGTTTTTTCCAAGCTAGTGCTTGGAATTCAGTTGTGATAGTTCAGAATTCTAACTGTTGCATCTCTAATGAGAATGGGAGTTCAGCTTACACTTTTGTATAGAAATCAAATAAACATGTTTAATAAATACAACACTGGGAAGTATGATAGAGCACAAGCTGCTATCCCTTGATCAGCCTGCCTTCAGCTCCGTTTCAAAGAGCAGTAAAAATGATTAATAGTTTCCCCTAACATTTGGCAAGTTACTAATGAAGATTCTATTTGCCTACTAAAAAGCAAACAATGAAAGAATCAATCCCCATATTCTGATGACTTGTTTTGCATTTAATCCTCTAATTAATCGAGCGTAGAGAAGATTAATACTTTAATCTTATTTTACTTACAGTGCTGCAATTGACTCACAGTTATTCTCATTACCCTCTCCCGCATTTGGATCTTATAATCTAATAATTATCCAGAAGCATTAGACAATACTTTAAAGTCACCCTTAGGTTTCTTTAACTTTAATTACCTTTGCTTATGAACATTGCTTTGGCTGCTCAAAACTGATCACTTGAACAGAGAAATTCTTTTCTCACACACATATTTATCCATAATCGGATCTTGCTTCAATAAACCACATGAATAAAAACCTACAAGTCTTTACTGGAACATGTCCTCTTTTTTAGAACAAAGAGTGGAGGGTTTATATATATTTTAGTCATTGAATAGAATAGAATAGAATAGAATAGAATAGAATAGAATAGAATAGAATAGAATAGAATAGAATAGAATAGAATAGAATTTTATTGGAACAGAATAGAATAGGCATCTAAATGAAATTCTTGAGGCATTATTTAAGACATTATAGCCTGATCCCTGAGGCTGAAGCTCAAATACTTTGGCCATCAAATGAGAAGAGTGGACTCATTGGAAAAGACCCTGTTATTCTGAAAGACTGAAGGCAATGGAGAGGAGATCAGCAGAAGATGAGACGGTTAGATGCTATCATTGATTCAGTGGCAGAGGTGGGTTTCAGCAGCTTCTGATCAGTTCTGGAGAATCGGTAGCAGAAATTCTGAGTAGTTCAGAGAACCGGTAGTAAAAATTCTGACTGGCCCTGCCCCCATCTATTCTCTGCCTCCCGAGTCCCAGCTGATCAGGAGAAAATGGAAATTTTGCAGTATCCTTCCTCCAGGAGTGGGGTGGAAATGGAAATTTTGCAGTATCCTTCCCCTGGAGTGGGGAGGGAATGGAGATTTTACAGTATCTTTCCCCTGCCATGCCCACCAAGCCATGCCCACCAAACCATGCCATGCCCACCAAACCATGCCACGCCCACCAAGCCATGCCATGCCCACCAAGGCACACCCACAAAACCGGTAGTAATTTTTTTTGAAACCCATCACTCTGTGTGTATAAGTTTGGGCAGACTCTGGGAAACAGTGAAAAACCAGGGGGCTGGTATGCTGCGGTCCATGGGGTTGCAAAGAGTTCTGCACGAGTTGTGACTGAACCACAACCCTGCTCCTGTTTAAAATGATGCAGAAAATGTTTATTCCTATAAGTATGTTCATAGAAAGAAACAGGTTTACTGTGAAATAACGATCTTAACACAGGGTACTAAATCATAATTTTAATTGCCATTTGTTGAACAAGATGTGGTATCTCGGTTTACTGAGAATGCTAATTACTGCGTTCACATATCTCCATGAGCAAAATAGAACATGTTATAGTTAAATGCAAGGGTGTCAAACTCGATTTCATTGAGGGCTGCATCAGGGTTGTGTTTGACCTTCAAGGGGGGGGGGCGTGGCCAGAGTGGGCATGGCCAGCTTGACGTCATTTGTGTCAGGGCCATCTGTGGTGACCCAAGCACTCTGCCAGGGAAAACGGGCTCCCAAGCTCTGTTTCTGGCTGTGATGGCCTCCTGCAACCCTCTTCCAGTGAAAACGGAGCTCGGGAGGGCCGTGGGCGACCCTCCCGAGCTCCATTTTTACTGGCAGAGGCACTTCAGGCTGGTCCTTCACTGTTTCCAGGGTGACCTCATGGCCCAGATCTAAGTGCCCTGTGGGCCAGATCTGACCCGTGGTCCTTGAGTTTGACATCCCTGGTTTAATGCAATGTGTGAAACCAACCACTGAAGGGTGACCACTGAAGCAACTTCCAGTGTACTATTAGAATTTTCTGTCCCCAATAGGGAGGTAGTTGATGATTTCCCTTGTTGTTCTGTAATCAGATTACCTTATTCCACATGTCAGAAAAACATCAGTCTTTTCTATTAATATTTTTACCATGTTTGAACTTACTTTAAATACAGCATCACTACATATTTTTTAAAAATCAAAATGCCACTGAGAATTGAAATATATATTAACAATGAGATATCATTTTCTGTGCACACACATAAATGCATTCTGGAGTATTTTTCCTCAGGCATTCAAAATGAATTCTCTGTATTCTATGTATTTTTCCATTGTAATAAAGATAGCTGAAGAATAACATCTAAATCAAACAGAATTTCTTCCTAGAAATACTAATGATTATCATCATTGCAAAAATTAATTTATTCATTTATATCTAGAACCACTAACACTTATTAGCTAGAATTTAATATAGCTGATTATAGATCCAAGCAAACAAATGAATGAAGGTGGACAATACTTTTGTTAGGATCAGCCAAAATGTGAGTTGAAGGGATAACTGAATTAACATGAAGAAATTAACATTTTCTAAACACTAGGCACGTGGGTGGGGAGAGTCTATCTGGGCTTTTTATGATGAGTAAATCATTTGTGGAGTTATTTTCTGTGTTCTGTGAAAGCTCCATATTGCTGAAATTGCAACATTCTCACGCAGATTGTATATTTATTCTTAGGATATAGTAGTACTACGTATCAGCTGCTCTCAGCATTTCATATAACATCTGAAATCTTTTTATGAACATTCCAGATGTATTATAAGCACAATGGACTTGTAAACCAGGAATTTTAAGTATCAATTCTGCCATTATTATGGTTCATCGCACAGTCAACCAGATGTTGAGACTGGGTTTGGCATTTTTATCCACCTATCAAGTCTTTCCCAAGGAGCTGGGATAGGCAGATGTTGTTTGATGGTGTTAAAGGCCTCGCCACAGGATGTCAGCTGTTCCAAGTAATGCTGCCTTTTGCAATTGACTAGCAATGATTTTGTTAATGCTGATGGTGTCCAATTGATGTTCAGTTGTTTTGGAATTGCACCAAAATCCCAAGGCAGATTATTGTTGGTACTCTCTCTGCTTTCTTTTGCCACAGTCATTCTATTGCTGTTTTCAGGTTCTCTTTCTTTCTTTCTTTCTTTCTTTCTTTCTTTCTTTCTTTCTTTCTTTCTTTCTTATTATTATTATTGTTCATCACACAGTCAACCAGATATTTAGACCGGATTTGGCATTTTTATCCACCTTCCCAAAGATCTGGAATGGGCAGATGTTGTTGTTCATGGTGTTAAATGTATCATCACAAGATGTAAGCTCTTCCAAGTAAAGGTGCCTTTTTGTAAAATTATTATTATTAAAATTGTAAAATATTTTCTACTACTACTGTAGTAAATTATGTGGAAGGAGCTGATGAGGAATTAATCATAAGTGAGGTTGGAAGGTTGGAAGGTTAATACACTTTGTCAGCCTGCCCTTTTTTATGTGAAATTTGATGATCCAATTCCTGTTTTACACATATATTATAACAACTTTTAAAATGCCTATAGCAACTATAAGCCTAAACCAAAAACAGATTCCAGCCTCTGGAAATGCTCACTCTAAAGTAAACTTCCACACCCTACATTAAGAAGTGAGAAGGAGATAAGCTGAAAAGAAAAAAAATGCTATAGTTATATATTTTCTGGAGAGCCTATAATAAAACCTGACTAGAAAAAGAATCTCCCTTACTCATTTTTTCACAATTTTAGATTTATCTTCAAAGGATATTCACAGAACTGTACAATGGAAAGATAGTAAATATGAATCTGGGAAAGAGTGCTGCCCAAAATCTGAAAGAAAGGGAGAGAGTATGATTCCAAATCTTGGAAAAACAGGGTAGTTTTTTTTTTTGGGGGGGGGGTGTTTGCAAGAAGGGATTTTGTGCTGAGGAAGAGATTCAGTATTAGTGAAGTCACAATCCTATCTCTGAAAAAATAAAAGTAAAAAGTTGCCTAAATTAATTCCCATAGCCCATAGCTGTATAGTTCTTCTTTTCTTCTGAGTAGAGCAAAGCAAAATCAAGGGTCACAAGAATTCAGAACCAAAGAAAAAAGAATGAATTTGATTAGAAACGGAACAAAAGTCAGCACCTTTTAATGCTGCCACTGTCTCTTCCTCTGCCCTAAGCCCTTTGGATCATAGTCAGCCTCATTCCCTGGTCTGAGGTGGGGAAAAAAGCAAAGATCCTGAAGAATTCCACTTTGACTGCTTCTTATGGACTTAATTCTTGTTCACAGAAGAATATGTTGAGGTGTTCATATCCATCAACATTTGCTCTGAGGCAGCTATTGGAAGTCCTTCCTTCCTTCCTTCCTTCCTTCCTTCCTCCCTCCCTCCCTCTTTCCCTCCCTCCTTCCCTCCCTCCTTCCCTCCCTCCCTTTGTTTCTTTCTCTCTCTCTTTCTTGATTTTTATTCCACTTTTATTTCTCTCTCTCTCTCTCTCTCTCTCTCTCTCTCTCTTTCTCGACGTTTATCCCACCTTTATTACTTTATAAGTAACTCAAGACAGCAAACATGCCTAATACGCCTTCTTTCTCCTGTTTTCTCTACAACAATAGTATGATGTGCGTTGGGCTGAGAGAGAGGACTGGTCCAAGGTCACTCAGTTTGCTTTCATGCCTATGGCAAGACTGGAACTCAAGAATCTCCTGGTTTTTTAGCCTGGTGCCATAACCACTAAAACAAACTGGCTTAATAAATTAATTATATTTAGGAAAGCCTGTTGAGATTAAATTGCTTGGGGTTGTTTTTTTTTTTTCTAATGTTTACTGCATTTACAAATGTGGAATGCTGGCAAAAGCCTATTCTTGCAAGACTATGTGTTTGCATGAAGCACGTACAGGGCCTTTTTAAGGTTTGGCACTGTGGAGAGAAAAGTACTTAAAGCTGCTGCTGTTTTGTTGTCCATAACTTCCAGGCTCTTCTTTCGAACAGTGGAAACAAAGAAAGTAACCAAAGAAAGGGGAAACATTTAACAAGCATTGACATTCAAGGGTAACTGTGCAAAGGTCATTTTCTGAGACTTAAGAATTGGGTGGTGCAGCTATTTTATCTGTGGGAATAATATTGTATTAGGTGATTGTTCAACTCTAATTCTTCTTCTTCTAGCTGATGGAATATTTTTAAAGAGTTCCAAATTTTATCCAACAATCTGGTTTATTATGAGTGTAACTGGCGTTTCCCACATGTAATCCAGAAGTGTGCAACTTTTTGAAACAGATTGAATCATTTTTTGGTAGAGCAAGGGTCACACAGTGAAGTAATGGAGCTAAGTAAGTGAGGTAAGACATTACCCCTTATTTAATTTTGGCAGAGGGTCATCACCTTTTTTTAAATTTACATTAAGCCTCTTTTATGGCTTACACTACTTTTTAATTCCTGCCTCAAAATGACCCTAATCATAGTTTAATTATTTCACTGTGCTCCTTGACTTTCTAGAACTACTAGAAAGTTCTACTAGAACACGGAGATAATTCGCAACTATTAAAGTAGTGTAATTAGTATGAATGCCTGGTTCATATTTTCAAGTATTGGGATTGGAAGCAATTTGCAGATTTAGGATTCTATGTGACAGTACGCAGCTGACATTGGCTGATCCTGAAAAAAGCAAAGTACAGTCATAATTGGTTAAACTACCAAGAGGAGGAGGAGGTGGTGGTGGTGGATTGTATTTATTTATTTATAATCCCTTCATTATTATTTTTAAAAATAATTCAAAGCAGCAAACATACCTAATACTCCATTTTCCTCCTATTTTCCCCACAACAAAAGCCTCATGAGGTAGGCTGGGCTGACAGAGAGTGACTGGCCCAGTTACCCAGTTGGCTTTCATGGCTAAGGAACTTATAGCTCACAGTCTCCTACTTTCTAGCCTGGTATATCATAACCATTAAACCAAATTGGCTCTTTCTACTGTTATCCAGGAAGTGTCCATCAGGTCACTAGGAATCAAATGTGATTCAAGCACATCTTTAACCTCATGACACTTATACTGAAACAATACAATCTTCTGTGAAACCCCTGATGCATACACATCTATTATTTCAATAATATCTGTGGGGTATGAAGATTTATTTATTTATTTATTTTGTCACAACAATATATGTAGGTATCATACAAAAAGATTATATAGCATATGAGTAAATATTAGGAGGTATAAGCATATATATATATAGGAAGAAGAAAAGAAAAACAATAGGACAGGAACGGTAGGCACGTTTGTGCGCTTATGCACGCCCCTTATGGTCCTCTTAGGAATGGGGTGAGGTCCATAGTAGAAAGTTTTTGGTTAAAGCTTTTAAGATTATGAGAAGAGACCACAGAGTCAGGTAAAGTATTCCAAGCACTGATGATTCTGTTACAGAAGTCATATTTTCTGCAATCTAGATTAAAGCGGTTGACATTTAGTTTAAATCTATTAGTTGCTCTAGTATTATTGCAATTAAAGCTGAAGTAGTCTTTAACAGGAAGGACATTACAATAGATGATTCTGTGAGTTAAACTTAGGTCTTGTTGGAGGTGACGGAGTTCCAAGCTTTCTAAGCCTAGGATTTCAAGTCTGGTGGGATAAGGTATTTTGTTGTTTTCAGAGGAATGGAGAACTCTTCTTGTAATATATTTCTGGACACGTTCAATTGTATTGATGTCAGAGATGTGGTGAGGGTTCCAAACAGGTGAGCTGTATTCTAGAATTGGTCTAGCAAATGTTTTATATGCTCTGGTTAATAGTGTGGCGTTTTTGGAAAAGAAGCTACGCAAGATAAGTGCCATAACCCTGCCTCTTTAAAACTCCAATTCCCTCATTGATCAAATGCCCTCCAAGAAAGTGGTATGTGTGGTATGGTGGCCATAACCCTGCCTCTTTAAAACTCCAATTCCCTCATTGATCAAATGCCCTCCAAGAAAGTGGTATGTGTGGTATGGTGGCCATAACCCTGCCTCTTTAAAACTCCAATTCCCTCATTGATCAAATGCCCTCCAAGAAAGTGGTATGTGTGGTATGGTGGCCTAAGGAAGCTTTTCGTTTAATTTCAGCCCAGTCACATAGCAGGATTTACAGGATACCTTGGTTGGCTGGTCAGCAGAAGGACATGTTGCCACCATGCTCAAAATATCCTTCGAAATGAGAAAGTAGTTAATAAAGGGCTACCAAAAGCACTTTCCCCAAATCCCTTCAGAGCTAAATCACTAAATTAGGCAGCTTTGGAAATTGTACACTTCATCCCTATGAACGGTAAAAGATTCTCTTGCATATCATTTAAGCAGCACTGACTTTAAATTATTTGGGAAAGGAAGAGTTGGGGAAAGCAGGCTACATTATGAGCTTGCTCAAGTCTAATAATGTAGGGCAGCAAACATACTGTTATCGTAGTTACTATTATCCTTCACAGTGTCATAGCGATGACAGTATTCTCTGTTGTATTGGGAAGATAGTGCAAACTCTGTGACATCAGCAATGTTTTATCATAAGTAGAAACTATGACATGCATATGAAAAGCCAAAGGATCAAACAGTCAGTTTGCCTCAGCTCTTGATAAATAACTGCAAAGAAAAACAGATTCGGTGGTTCCATGGTATAAAAATATTGCAAATTCAGACAGACAACCAGGGAAGGAAGCTTTTTTGGGGGGGAGACAAAATATTATCTCACCAATTCAGACAGCAATATTCTTAGTCAGTGAAATTTCATACCCATCACCCAAAAATTATATTTCTCACTTTCAGTATTATGCCAACTACTTAGAATCAAACTTCCCCCTTTTCTCATTTGGATCAAATCCAAAGAATACTTCCTGCAGAGGTAGAAACGGATCACTCTCAACCAAAAGTGTCTGACATTTGATTTTATGCAAAATTATTCAAGTGCAGCCACGATAGGCAATTTCAAGAGCTCTCCTCTCCCATCCCATTTTTGGTTCTTCTGAGTTTGATGTAGCCAGAGAAGTACTTTTCAGCATGAGAACTACCCTCTGTAAACCCTTTAAAACAGGAAATTTGCAGCTAGTGATAAGGAAAACATGGTATCTTTGGCAGAATCCAGGGTAAATGACTGGTTTCGTACCTAAAGTCACTAATTGACACAGATCAATGTCTACAATCATTTTGTTAAATCATTTCTCAAATATTTTTGACACTTATATTAGAAAACTTTGTTGTAGATGATAAGGCTTTGTAGAAACATCATTCCATTGATGAAGTTAAGTATCCATAATATTATGAGATATAACTACAACTGATCCCATCCCATTGAGTTCACAACCCCTAGTGATCACAGAAAAGGAAGTTCAAGACCTATTTTTCACAGACAAAAGCCAGGAAAAGCTCCAGACCCAGACAAGATAAATCCTTCTTGCTTAAAATTCTGTGCTGACCAACTGGCCCCCATCTTCACATGTATCTTCAATAAATCACTAGAGATGTGCTATGTTCCTTCTTGCTTCAAACCCTCTACTATCATCGCAGTACCGAAGAAGCCCCCCATTGAGGAACTGAATGACTACAGACCAGTTGCTCTAACATGTGTAGTCATGAAAACATTTGAAAGGCTAGTGCTGTCCCAACTTGAAAACCATCACTGATCTGCTGTTGGACCCTTTGCAATTTGTATACCGAGCAAATAGGTCAACAGATGATGCTGTTAATATGGCTCTGCACTACATCCTACAACATCTTGAATCTCCAAAGACTTACGCAAGGGTCCTCTTTGTAGACTTTAGTACAGCATTCAATACCATCATTCCAGACACTCTTCTAACTAAGCTAAACCAGCTACAGGTACCGGAACACACTTGTAAGTGGATCATAAGCTTCCTAACAAACAGAAAGCAGCAGGTAAAGCTAAGCAGAATCACATCAGATACCTGTACAATTAGCACAGGGGCCACCCAAGACTATGTGCTCTCTCCACTTCTCTCTGTGTACCAATGACTGCCTCTCTAATGATCCATCTGTTAAACTAAGGGCCGGTTTAGCTCTGCCTGGTAAGGCCTGTTATTAAGAACACAAAGCCTGCAATTACTGCAGGTTCGAGCCCGGCCCAAGGTTGACTCAGCCTTCCATCCTTTATAAGGTAGGTAAAATGAGGACCCAGATTGTTGGGGGGGCAATAAGTTGACTTTGTAAATATATACAAATAGAATGAGACTATTGCCCTATACATTGTAAGCCGCCCTGAGTCTTCGGAGAAGGGCGGGGTATAAATGTAAACAAAAAAAAAAAAAAAAAAAAAACTACTTAAGTTCGCAGATGACACAACAGCGGTCTCATTCGAGACAATGATGAACCTGCATACAGATGGGAGGTTGAACAACTAGCCTTGTGGTGCGACCAGAACAATCTGGAACTGAACACACTCAAAACTGTAGAAATGGTGGTAGACTTTGGGAGAAACCCTTCCATACTTCCACCTCTCACAATACTAGACAACACAGTATCAACAGTAGAGACCTTCAAATTTCCAGGTTCTACATATCGCAAGATCTAAAATGGACAGCTAACATCAAAAATGTCATCAAAAAAGCACAACAAAGAATGTTCTTTCTGCACCAACTCAGAAAGCTCAAACTGCCCAAGGAGTTGCTGATCCAGTTCTACAGAGGAATTATTGAGTCTGTCATCTGCACCTCTATGACTGTCTGGTTTGGTTCTGCAACCCAACAAGAAAGACACAGACTTCAGAGGATAATTAGAACTGCAGAAAAAACAATTGCACCAACCTGCCAACCTGCCTTCCATTGAGGACCTGTATATTGCAGGAGTCAAAAAGAGGGCTGGGAAAATATTTACAGACCCCTGACATCCTTGACATAAACTGTTCCAACTCCTACCCTCAAAACGACACTACAGAGCATTGGACACCAGAACAACTAGACACAAGAAAAATTTTCCCCGAACGCCATCACTCTGCTAAACAAATAATTCCTTCAATACTGTCAAACTATTTACTAAATCTGCACTACTATTAATCTTCTCATCGTTCCCATCACCCATCTCCTTCCACTTATGACTGTATGACTGTAACTTTGTTGCTTGTACCTTTACAATATATATTCATATTGATTGTTTCCTGATTGCTTGTTTGTACCCTATGACTATCATTAAGTATTGTACCTTAGTATCTTGACGAACGTATCTTTTCTTTTATGTACACTGAGAGCATATGCACCAAGACAAATTCCTTGTGTGTCCAATCACACTTGGCCAATAAAAAACTCTATTCTATTCTAGTCTAACAAAAATTTTCACAACCAGATCTGATCTTCCATCTTAGGGAAAAGAGGTTTACAGTAGCAAAAGTATCAGGTTTGATATCAATGCTCTCACTATTAGAAAGCAAAGAATGAAGCTATAATAGCAGAAGAAATATCTAAATTTTTAAAAGCCTAAAGGCTTCTGGGCATATGCCAAGAACTTTTTAATTAGTTTCTTGATAATAAAACCATGGACTGAAAACTACAATAGTCTAGACAGCCTGGCCATCATTATTATAGATTTTGGAGTACACTGCTACTGAGTTCATTTAATTTTCATGTACAAAACAAAGGAGGCTGACAATTTCTGGAAACCTTAAATAAAATATTCTACTACACAATGTACAGTTCAAAGTGGAACCATCAAGAGAGATTTTTTTTACAGCATGCACCTGACAGATTCCTCAGATATTACCCTGTTTCCCCCAAAATAAGACATCCCCTAATAATAAGCCCAATCAGGCTTTTGAGCGCATGGCAATAAGGCCAAGCACTTATTTCAGGGTTCAAAAAAATATAAGACAGGGTCTTATTTTCGGGAAAACACAATATAAAAGCAATGAAAATGAAAATAAATAAAATGGACTACACACCAGAATGTGCACAGAAATCACTAACACTAAGTACTTGGTAGCTGAACACACAACACTGGATTCAAATCAGAAGCCAGTGTTATGAACACACAGCAGAAAATAAATGTAAAGTGGATAGAAAGAATACTTTTTTTCCCTTCTGACCCTGATTTCCTTTCTAATGACTCAGAAACATTTTTTCTCCAAGTTCTAAGGTAAAGGTAAAGGTTCCCCTTGCACATATGTGTTAGTCGTTCCCGACTCTAGGGGGCAGTGCTCATCTCCGTTTCAAAGCCAAAGAGCCAGCGCTATCCGAAGACGTCTCCGTGGTCATGTGGCCGGCATGACTGAATGCCAAAGGCGCATGGAACGCTGTTACCTTCCCACGAAAGGTGGTCCCTATTTTTCTACTTGCATTTTTTACTTGCTTTCGAACTGCTAGGTTGGCAGAAGCTGGGAAAAGTAATGGAAGCTCACCCTGTTACGCAGCACTAGGGATTCGAACCGCCGAACTGCCGACCTTTCGATTGACAAGCTCAGAGTCTCTTACCCACTAAGCCACCACGTCCCACTCCAAATTCTATTTTCTCTTTTAATGAATTGTCTCCAGATCTACTTCACTACAGAAATTAGGGTAAAATTATGGCTGTTCAGTAAGGCTTATTCCTGAAGGATTATTGTTTCCACTCTTAAGTTAAATTTATTTGGAGATGGAGAGGGAAAAGAAACACTGAGTTTATCAGGTTGCCTATGGCAATCAAGGTAGATATTGTACCAAATATTTAGGTTCATGAGGGGGATTTTTTTGCAAACTTTATGTAAATTTTTTGTTCCACTTGTAAAAAAAAAAAGAGATTAAATCACAGTTTGAAGGAAGAGGCTGGTACCTAAGAGCAGGGGTCTCCAACCTTGGCAACTTTAAGACTTGTGGACTTCAGCTCCCAGAATTCCTCAGCCAGCTTTGCTGGCTGAGGGATTCTGGGAGTTGAAGTCCACAAGTCTTAAAGTTGCCAAGGTTGGAGATCCCTGCCTTAGAGGAGGACTCTTGAAACTTCTACCACTTTTTTCAGAGAAAAGATGCACAGTTCTATTTCATAGAAAAGAGAAGTTTTGGTGGTATAAAAATGGAATGAAAGAAAAAATACATCCATCTCCAGTGGTTGGTAATTTAAGAAATGATGTCATAAAGCAGGGGTAATCAACCTTTTTATACCTACCGCCCACTTTTGTATCTCTGTTAGTAGCAAAATTTTCTAACCGCCCACTGGTTCCAAATGCGCCATGTATCGTCGTCTGTGCATGCCTCGCGCACATCGTGGATTGGGTTTGGGTGGGCACGGGCTACCAGCTCTGCTTGTCTGCTACAGCTGGGTGGTGTGGGGGGAGATGTGCAAGCTATTCTGGGATGAGGCTCTTTTGTTTGCGGTCACAATATAGCGCTATTTAGTTTCACTTACGTAATGCAAACCAAACTTATGTGCGGGCGATATAAAATAGTATATTTTCAGAAATTTAAATTGTCATGGGGAATTTTATGAAAACCTAATGAAAATGTTTTTAAATAATGCTATGAATTTTTTTTTAAGTCAATTAAATTAAAAAAAAGGAAAGTACTTCAGTATCGGACAAAACCCCTACCACCCACCATGAAAGCTGAAACACCCACTAGTGGGCAGTAGGGACCAGATTGACTACCACTGATATAAAGTAAAGGAAGCTATTATACTGTATCAGCCATTACAAGCTTTACTTGGCACTAATATTTGAGGCTGGGACTGTTCTACAATTGTATATAATTGTATAAATTAGTAAAATCTATGCAATCCAGTAGCAAGAGATGCCTCCTAGACTGGTGGAGTAAACAGAGGGTAATGTTAGGTAGAACCAAACAGTTGCAGTATTTTTTATTATTAAATTCACCTTTATATCAGTGCTAATGGCTTCTATAAATCACTTACAAATATAGAATATTATAATTACATAGAATTTAAATCTAGGAATGGTGGCACAGCTGGTAGCATCAAAACTATCAATTTATGTGACATAATATGCACAAGGTACTGTAGTTAGCTGGTTATGAATGTAGTTTGACAGCCTCAAAGGCAGAAATATTTATTTCTCTGCTGATAAAATATAGCTAGGTTGATAATATTATAGCTTGACAATTTTAAAGCCAAATGTATCTGTTGCTCTGCCAATTTTTTAAAGTTTGAATACATGCTTCTTACTGTACAATAGGCAAGATGGGTAATTTATGCGCACACTATAATACTGTTCTGCTTCTGTCTATCTGGCATCCTTGAATATGTCAATGATTGGCAATATAGAATATGTGGGAGGAAATTATTATTTATCATTGCTGCTACTTAACAACCATATCCTTTCCCTCCTAATTAAAAGTAATTTGTATTGCTCTATCCAAGCCAATAGGGATAGTGATATTTAGTGTAGAAGTGTATGGAAACAACCTTGATGAAATTGAAGCCAGTTTGGACTAGTGGTTAAGATACCAGGCTAGAAAGTGGGAGACCATGAGTTCAAATCCTGCCTTAGCCATGAAAGCCAGCTGGATGACCTCAGGCCAGTCCCTCTCCTTCTCACTCACATAACTCCACCATTTCACTGTGCGACCTTGCCCTCCCAAAAAGTGAATCTCTCTAGCTTCAAAAAGATTGCACACTTCTGGATTACATGTGTAAAATGCAAATTATACTCATAATAAACCAGATTGTTGTATAAAGTTTGGAATTATAACAGCTAGATGAAGAAGAAATAGAGTTGAACGATCACCTAATGCAGGGGTGTCAAACTTGTGTCATCACGCTCTTGTCACGTGATGTATTGCAACTTTTTCCCCTTCACTAAAATAGGGATGGGCGTGGCCAGTGCATGATGCATCCGGTCTGCTGGCCACGAGCTTGACACTCCTGACCTAATGCAATAAAATCATAGAATCATAGGCAGAGCCACTAAAAATATGAATTAAAACCAGAAAGGGGTCAGGAAGACACTTAATATAGCCCAGTGTTACTATTTTTTCCGCATAAGAGGAAGGAAAACAGGAATGCTGACAGGTATTTGAGATTCAATTACTATAATAAAGCAGAGTTCTAGTATTTTATATGTCTGTTTCCTGACCTGGTCTACATTGAGGGGCTGACAATAAGACAGTAGAGTACCCTATAATCACTCAACTGTTACCTATATGACAATTGCACTGAAAGGAAATTAAAATTATATGTTGTAATTTTACAGAGTTGCTCAATAGCAAGACAGGCATCATATAAATTTAATAAATAAGATTCAAAATGTGCTTGCTTTTCTTCCCCTCACCAGCCAAGCCTTGTTCACTAGCTCAGCTCACTTTCCTCTTGTCCCTACCAGAGAGCTAGTCCAGCTTTCTGATATGAATTAAGAGATTTCTATCGAAGAACATTCTTGAGAAGCAGGTTGTTGTTATTTTATGACATGGTATACATAAAAGAACTCAATGGTAAACAGGTACTTTATTTTGGAGGTAATTGTTCAACACAAAATTTAGTATGAAATCCCTTTAAAAATGGAGGGAAATCAAAAGAAAATACACAAGAAAATACATAATCAGGAAAGAAAAAGCAATGCAGTCCTGGGTTGCATGAACAGAGTGATAGAATCAAGGTCACATGAAGCATTACTACCACTTTATATAATGCCTTTATATAAGACCACACTTGGAAAATTGCATCCAGTTTTAGTCGCCACCATATAAAAAAGATGTTGAAACTCTAGAAAGAGTGCAGAGAAGAGCAACAAAGATGATTAAGGCACTGAAGACTAAAACATGAAGAATAGTTGCAGGAATTGGGTATATCTAGTAATATGAAAAGAAGGACATGATAGCAGTACTCCAATGTCTACTACAAAGAAGTGGGTCAACCTATTCTCTAAAGCACCTGAAGTCTGAAATATACTGTTGTGACAAAATAAAATAAATAAAAAAGTCAGGACAAGAAGCAATAGATGGAAACTAATCAAAGAGAGAAGCAACTTAGAACTAAGGAGAAATGTCCTGACAATTAATCAGTGAAACAACTTGCCTCCAAAAGTTGTGGATCATCCAACACTGAAGGATTTTAAGAAATGATTGGACAACCATATGTATGAAATGGTGTAAGTCTCCTGCATGAGCACAGGGTTGGATTAGAAAAACTCTTTTAACTCTGTTATTATTATTCTATTAAGAAATGGGCTTTTAGACAAGGGGGGGGGGGTGAGAGAGCGAAAGAGAGAATTGGGTGTTCAAAACATTTACTTAGTGATCTATGTCTGTAGAACATATGAGAAGGAACACTCATGTAGATCAATTGAAACGTGAGAGGAGTTTCTAAAGGTACAGAAAGCTCCAGTAAAATCAAAAGCCAGTACTATATTTCAATTATATTTGAAATGCTCATGTCAAATTTTGGGAAGTAGAAAAACAGCTATTTGATTCATACAAGTGCATTATAAGCACATCAAATAAGATGCATCTGCTTATTGCTACATGTTTTTGACACTCCAAATGCCATAATTCTTCAAACATGTTAAACCATCTATTTCCACGGTAGAACAAAATGTAAGATTTAATGAATCCCATATAAGGGATTTTCCAAGTTTCAGCAAAATCCTTTAATCCAGATGCTAAAATGTTAATTTATACAGTTAATAATAACTACTGTGGCTACATGCAGTTTTTAGAGTGCTGAGAAAATGCTAATTATGCCCAGATTTCTATAAATTGAAATTGGAGTAATTACCAGAAACTTTCTTTTGTTTTGAAGATGGGGGAAGAGGGAGGAAGATTCCTGATCCTTTGATGAAGTCAACCTTGTCCTTGCAAACATGATTTTAAAAACAAACAAACTCAGTAACCCTACTTCAAACTAGTAACCCAGTTTGAATTACAATAGTGACAAATTATTAAAATTGGCAAAATATCAGATTTCTGCTCTTCATAACTATTGAAATTACAAATACTTCATCAAGAACGTTTGAAATTTCTTCTCTCAAGGCCACATGCTTATCACACAGCTGAGTGATCATTCTTTCAACGGTTTGATCAGAAAGACTGCCATCTTGCTTAACTGACCCTGCAGACACCGCTAATGGTGGCAATAATATACCTCTTGTTTAGCAAAAATAATTTTGCAACAGTGATACGCAATGCAATTTTGCTTCACAAATAACCTTGCGTTGATAAGCCATTCTCTGGATTGAAATAGTGACACGGTTGCAGAACATCAGTATGTTGTGCAAAAATTATGAATGTGAAATAGAGTCATAAATAATTATTGGAAAAGGCTCTTTTTAATTCTCTTTAATACATAAATTTGACTCACCCAAGCAAAGGATATGTTAAAACTACTTAGTTTTAGTTCTATTGTATTCCATCCAAACCTCTGGTAATAATGTGGGTAGTCCATAAAAATGGGGATTCCTGATTTACAGGATGGCATTTGCAATTCCAAAATATTTTTTATTTAAAAAAAAAAGAAAGCTTAACGTCACAATAATCTTTCTCTCTAACTCAATTAATTGTAGCCAAAAATGTGCCTGGAGTACAGTTTACCAAGCATATGATTGAGCGAAACAATAACTATCAACCCAAATCCTTTACTTTCGATATGTAGAAATTTACTCCAGGCACACATTTATCTAACAGCACAATGCTATTTGTACCGGGTAGAAATGTGTTTTTTTAACCCTATTATATTCAGCTCAGTGAAGCCAAAGATTTGATTTGACTTATAACAAGCCTCATTACTCCCTAATGTTGATTAAAATGCCATTAGTAAGAGCCAAAGGCACACAACACTTGACTGGATCAGGGCCATCACTTACATAAGTTATAATTGCTTCTTTTTCTAGAATAATTGACAGATTGTATTAAATCCACCTCTATCATTGATTCTCTTTAACCTTTCAGGCTGTTCAAAAATTACATTCTCACACATAATCTACCAACTCAGCTTTCACCAGCCGGTATACTCTCTATATGCATCACATTATTTATCAGATCTTGCCAATATAGATAGTCCTTGACTTATGACTAGAACTGGGACCAAAACCAAAACAAGGTTGTTGTTAAGTGAATCATGCCCAATTTTTCAATCCTTTTGCCATCATTGTTAAACAAATCATACAGTTAATTCACATTGTTAAGTGAATCACACAGTCATTAAATGAATCTGGTTTCCTCCATTGACTTTGCTTGTTGGAAACTGCCCGGGAAGGTCACAAAGGGACCCTGAGATACTGCAACCATCATAAATTTATGCTGGTTGCCAAGTGCCCAAATTTTGATCACATAACCATTGGAATGCTGTGAAGATCATAGACTATAAGTCACTTTTTTTCCAATGTCATTCTAATTTTGAACAGTCGCAAAACAAATGCTTGTAAATTGAAGACTACCTGTATAGTGAAAGATCAAGGATAATGGGTGTTTTGGTCCAAGGAGAAAGCTATGATAAGTTTATGATTGAACAATTCTAATTTAATCAAGTTTCTGGGATACAATGATACACTGAATTAGTACTGAAGCAAAAGGATTGCTTTATATAACACACTAAGCCACAATCTTGATTAAATATTCCAAGGGGACAAAGCATTTGTGTTTGCTATTTACATCTACAACAATCTATATTATCAAGGTTTCATCCGCATGAGGGTGCGTATCACATTACATGTATATCTGCTACCTGTTCTAACATTTGCCAGCAAAACATGGACACTCACTTCACAATTGATACAAAAGCTAAGAGTGGTGCAAAGAGTCATGGAAAGAGACATACTCGGCATCACAAGACAAGAAGTTTGTCTGTGAAACATTTATTGCAATGTCCTTCCTGTTAAAGACTACTTCAGCTTCAATCGCAACAATGCAAGAGCAAACAATAGATTCAAACTTAATGTCAACTGCTTCAATCTTGATTGCAGAAAATATGACTTTTGTAACAGAGTTGTTAACGCTTGGAACACATTACCTGACTCTGTGGTCTCTTCTCAAACTCCCAAAATCTTTAACCAAAAACTGTCTACCATTGACCTCACCCCATTCCTAAGAGGACTATAAGGGGCGTGCATAAGTGCACAAAAGTGCCTACCATTCCTGTCCTATTGTTTTCTTTCATTATATGTGCTTGTATATAATGTTGTGACAAAAATAAATAAATAAATAAATAAATAAATAAATAAATAAATAAATAAATAAATAAATAAATAAATAAAAAGATAGAAAGACCTACACATGGATTAGAGAATAAACAAAAGGATAAGATATCATCAAGAGAGTAAAAGAATTGAACTGGAAATAGGCTGGTCACCTAGCAAGAAGAACTGATGGCAGGTGGACTAAGGCAGTCACAGAATGGATCCCACTTAATAAAAAGTGTCCATGAAAGAGACCTAAAACAAGATAAGAGTGCCAATTGGCAAAAGAAACCTCAAGACCATATTGGTTGGAAACATGCAGAAGAGGCCTTCATCTTGCAGTGGATAGACAATGGCTAGAATGGTGATGATGATGATACCGCACCTTTTTTAAGGCATTCAGGATAGCTTCCTCATTTTCTCCTTACAACAACAAGGTAGGTTAGACTGACAAACAATGACTGGTTCAAAATTTTCCAATGATTTCTTTAGTTCAGGGAAAACCTTTAACTATGGTCCCTGTTACTTTATACAAGCAAACCCAGATGAACCTTTAAAATGTAAGTTCTTGCTTTAACATTTTGAAATGAATTTTATATTCTACCTATTCATTTTATCTCTGGGCGAATAAAGAACTCTTTGGTTTTGTCCTCCTGCTCCATGTAAAAGTTCTCTTAGGGAAGAATTCATATTAAGGAGAAAGTCAAATTCACACTTTCTTGATATCCTTTTTTTTTTGTTTTTACCTGAAACAATTTTTTAAACAAATAAATAAAAAACACTATACCATAATCTTTAGTATCAGTTCAAAATTGAAACACTTAATTTTGTTTCGAGTGTAGATCATTTCTGAAATATAATTATTATTTTTAAAGATAACATTGCATGTATGTATATTTACATGAGTGATGGGAGCTGTTCTTTAAAATGCAGAAATGCCCCCAAATCATCCATATTGAGATTGGCAATAATATTCTTGAAAATTATCCATTCCTTTCTCACTGTCCCTTCATCTTATCTGCTAAGGTTTGGATTATACAGGTATGTTGCCTGAACTAGAGAGATAGAGATGAGTGGCTCCCTTCCTGCGAAGTACAGTATAAGTTAAATAAATGTCTTTTAAAAAGTAGTACAAAAAAACACCACAAACAATTGTAGCAATTTTTCAGGACAACTCATGCTAAATCAATAGATCAACTCAACTGGGAATTTGCAAAAGAGGCTCATTTAAATGCCTTCACTGGGATCCAACATGTATTTTCATTTTAAACCGGACTGTACCCGGAAGATACAGGTTGAGGAACTAATATGTTACAGAGTAGACTGTTATTAAGTGAGACTTATATTTTAGTGGCAGCAACCAAGTGGTTTCCCAATTTATTGGAGGAAAAAGCATGCTGGTTCCCAATCTGACAGCCAGCAACAATAGTTGATGACTAGATTCAAATAACAAATTCATTTTAAAGTAACTGTCAACTTTAACATCTTTAATCCACAGTGTTTTCAAATTCCTGGCAGCAACAGAATAAAGAGCTCAAGCTGCTACATATTACTCCAAATTATTCCCAGTTTAAAATGTTTAACTTTACCTGGCTGGATTAGATTCCAAATTCAAATCCAAAAAAAAAAAAAAAGCGAGCAGAGAAAAGGGATAGTGCATTTACCTGGCCACATTCCCAGTCTTTCCCAACATAGAAATACACAGACTGCAATATTCATTTAGAGCTCATTCCTCAGCTTAGAAGCCTATGTTCCATTTAGTAGTATGAGGTTCACTGCAAGGGACCCATACTTAGCACTGCAATCTCAGAGGTGACATATTCTGTGGTGCAGCCAAAACAATCTGGAACTGAACACACTCAAAACCGTAGAAATGGTGGTAGACTTTAGGAGAAACCCTTCCATACTTCCACCTCTCACAATACTAGACAACACAGTATCAACAGTAGAAACCTTCAAATTTCTAGGTTCTATCATATCACAAGATCTCAAATGGACAGCTAACATCAAAAACATCATCAAAAAAGGACAACAAAGAATGTTCTTTCTGCGCCAACTCAGTAAGCTCAAACTGCCCAAGGAGCTGCTGATCCAATTCTACAGAGGAATTATTGAGTCTGTCATTTGCACCTCTATAACTGTCTGGTTCGGTTCTGCAACCCAACAAGAAAAACACAGACTTCAGAGGATAATTAGAACTGCAGAAAAAATAATTGCTACCAACCTGCCTTCCATTGAGGACCTGTATACTGCACGAATCAAGAAGAGGGCCGTGAAAATATTTGCAGATCCCTCACATCCAGGACATAAACTGTTTCAACTTTTACCCTCAAAACGACGCTATAGAGCACTGCACACCAGAACAACTAGACACAAGAACAGTTTTTTGCCGAAGGCCATCACTCTGCTAAACAAATAATTCCATCAACACTGTCAGACTATTTACTGAATCTGCACTACTATTAATCTTCTCATAGTTCCCATCACCAATCTCTTTCCACTTATGACTGTATGACTATAACTTGTTGCTGGTAATCCTTATGATTTATATTGATATATTGACCATCAATTGTGTTGTAAATGTTGTACCTTGATGAAGGTATCTTTTCTTTTATGTACACTGAGAGCATATGCACCAAGACAAGTTCCTTGTGTGTCCAATCACACTTGGCCAATAAAAAAATTCTATTCTATATTTTTCAGGGACTTCCCTACCAAGCTGGTCATATAGCTGAAACTTCTGCAAGAGTGAATTGCAATAAATAAAATTGTCCCCCGTCTGGGACCAAACCAAAAAATAAAAATAAAAAAAAATAAGTGGAAACTAATCATATTTTATTGATTTTTATTATGAGATCCATTAATAATGAGGGGAAAGCTTTTTCTTCCACATCTCAACTCATTCCTAGCCCTAGAAAAAAGGCCCATTTTCGGGGGAAATTGTGCTACCCTCTTTTCCTGAGGCTACTGCTGCTGTTTCTCATCATATTGCGTAAACAGAAATACCACTGTTTTTTCCCATTAGGAAGTGGCGAAAAGTAGCAGTTTTTATTTCCTTTTCTCACAGTCACACTGTCACACTTCTCCCCTGTGGGAAGGTGCGCGAACTACAGTGGAAAAGCAAACAATGCATATGCTAACCCAGGGGGACACTAAATTCATTCAGACAGGAAGAAAGCAAGGAGCTAGCTTTTTTTTTTTCCCATGGCTTTCTTCAACACCATAAAGTTTGGGGAGAAAGCCGCTCTTCATTTGAGCAGTCCGGCAATCCATAGAGTTCAAAGCTATGCGTTCTCAACATGGACCCTTTCCTGGGGGTACATATGAGTGAACCATGAACCCAGAGCCGCAGGGTAAAAAAAGAACAAACAAAGCTGCATCTGGAAGAAATAGAAGATTTAATAGAAAAGACTCGAGAGATTTATTTATTTTTTTTCTACTCCAAAGCCAATTCTGTTAGAACAGTAGTTCCCGTGGTATTTTTGGCACGCCTTATTTCAGTCCCCGCCAGGGTCTATGTGTCATTCAGTATTGTGGAAAATCAAATACAGTGTTTTAAACAGTTTCCACTGAAATGAAATCTAGCCTGAAAAATGTGTCAAGAATGGATGGATTCTGCCTCCTTGCACATTATTGCAAAAAATAAAATAAAAAATTCTGTGAATTCCTAGTAAAATTCGAATTTGGGAACCATTAAATATACATACATACATACATACATACATACATATATACATACATACATATATATTCACTATATTTGACGTGTAATCTATAGAACAGCCTATTATTAATATTATTATTTATTAAATTTATTTGTCACCCAACTCACCTAGTTTATTTCTTTTCATCTTATTTTTTTTCCTTTCTTGCTATACGGAAAGAAAAAACATCCCATCTAACTCAACAGAAAGCCAAATAGGAGACAATAATATATGTTAAAAATGTAGTTGATTATAAGTGTATGTACTAGTGGTTAAAGCACTGGGCTAGAATAGCAGACCAGGAGTTCAAATCCTGCCTTAGCCATGAAAACCAGCTGGGTAACCTTGTGCCAGTCACTCTCTCTCAGCCTAACCCAGCTAACAGAGCTGTTGTTGTGGGGGCAATTTTTTTTTTTTTAATTTGAATTTATATCCCGCCCTTCTCCGAGGACTCAGGGCGGCTTACAATGTGTTAAGCAATAGTCTTCATCCATTTGTATATTATATACAAAGTCAACTTATTGCCCCCAACAATCTGGGTCCTCATTTTACCTACCTTATAAAGGATGGAAGGCTGAGTCAACCTTGGGCCTGGTGGGACTTGAACCTGCAGTAATTGCAAGCAGCTGCTGTTAATAAGAGACTGTCTTAGCAGTCTGCGCCACTCAAGGACCCTAGAAGGAGGAAGGTCTGTTTGATATGTTCACCACAGGGGTGAAATCCAGCAGGTTCTGACAGGTTCTGGAGAACCGGTAGTGGTTTGAGTAGTTTGGAGAACTGGCAAATACCACCTCTGGTTGGCCCCAGAGTGGGGTGGGAATGGATATTTTGCAATATCCTTCTCCCAGGAGTGAGGTGGGAATGGAGATTTTGCAGTATCCTTCCCCTGGAGTATGGTGGGAATGGAGATTTTGTAGTATCCTTCCCCTGCCATGCCTACCAAGCCACGCCCACCAAGCCATACCACGCCCACCAAGCCACGCCCACAGAACTGGTAGTAAAAAACTTGGATTTCACCACTGGTTCACCACCTTGAGTTATTTGTAAAAATAATAAAAGTGGGATATAAATAAAAAATATAAAATAAAAATAATAACAACTGTCTTATTTCAGACTCTTTTGCTGATTATCACCTACATGGAATGCAGGGATTCCTCCCACCCCACCGCCACATAGCTTGCAAATATTGTTTTGGTTCATACATCCTGCCAAGCTATAATGTAGCTCGCCTGGTTTTGACTTAACAGACCATGTAAGCCCAGTAATTGTGGTAGGTAAATTACAGTCTAAAGTTTATCGTATTATATGAACCCAACCAACTGTCGCTTACACAATAAACTATGGTTAAGCAAACAATGGTAAAGCATAACCAAACACAACCTCACTATCATTATTGAGGTTATCACTGAACATATATATACAAATAACCAAAGACCTACATATATGTATGTGTATATATATATTTGTTTTCTGAGGTTTTCGCAGGCGTTTGTATGCAAAGACCTATATATATATATATATATATATATATATATATATATATATATATATATATATATATATATATATATATATTGGAAGTGTCTTGGCAACGTTTCAACGAAGTCTCATTCGTCATCTTCAGGCTTCAGCTTCGTGCTTCTGGGAAGCTCCCAGAAGCACGAAGCTGAAGCCTGAAGATGACGAATGAGACTTCGTCGAAACGTCGCCAAGACACTTCCAATTTTACACGGGAGAAAACCCGAACAACCAAAGACCTATATATATATATATATATATACATACACACACACAAACACATACACACACATTTATCTCTATCTCATCATTCTTTGTCCCAACGAACGCAACTATTGAACCACCCTTGCCATTTAAATGCTGATTTAATAATTACCAATTATCATTTTTCCAGCTTCTTGACTATGTCTGTCTTTGAAATACAGAAAACAGACTTTCTAAATATACATAGTAATGTGTAGACATATCTACTACTGTTGTAGCATCAACCTTTATTCATGAAATGACTGGCAATTCAGGAGAAAAAACACTCTCAGAAAATAAATGAAAACACTTGAAGATATTTCAAGCTTCAACAGAAATATGGATGAGATTTCTAATCAACCCCAATGAAAGTGATTGCATACATTAACTTTGACCTTGAATGATTAATAAATGTGTAAAGAAGAGTCTACGATACTTATTAGAGAATTACAATATTTGGAATAAGCTAGGAGATTATAATAAAGTCCTTGTAGATAAATGGCACCACCTTGTGTCCAACTGTGTGCCATATTTGAAATGCTGAGGAACTATTTATCCATTCCCTCCAACTTAATGGGGCATTCTTATCCTTATTTTATTGAATCAATTGAGTAACCATTAATTAGGCCAATGACTAGTACTTGTTAAATCCCATAAAAACAATTGCTGTTCCCAGTGCTGGATGTTTACATTCCAAATATAGAAAAGCATTTCAAAAAATTAACTTATTATGTATAGAATCACTGCCAATTTTTGTTCCATTTAGCCATTTGACAATGGCACTAATATATAATATACCAAGGCCCAAATTTTGCCACAATAGTTTAATGGTTCTTCAGACACCATATTTTTTTCATTGTTTTTAGCATAAAGATTTTACTTAAAGGTCTACAAAAAAACTCTCTTGATGTTGATTTTAGTGTTTCTCCTATATGATGTTGAGTTGCTTTAAAAAAAAAAAAGTCAGTTCTGATAGTGAAGCTACCAATGCCTTGGTTTGTCCAGTGTCTGATGCTTATTTAGGGCAAAAGGAAATGGCTGCCCTTAGTTCATCCAGCTGTCTACTTTCCCTAAGAGAAGACTTGAACCCAGGTCTTCTTGCCCCTTGTCCAGTATCTTAACCATGCTACCTCTCTATTCAGATGTCTCATTATGACATAGATACTCTGGATATTGGTAAAATAAACAATCCTGACATACATACTGACATGAATATTGAAATATTTTGTCCTTAATGGTTACTTTCTCAAATCCTGCCCATGGGTGGAATAATACTTCCACTAAAACCTAACACAGACAAATCATTCTTGGCTTCCTAGCTTATACATAAAACCACAGGATTGTGTTTGAGAACGTATGTAGCAATGGCTGCAAAACGGAAATCGCTGCAGGAATTCAAACAACCTCACCAACTATCTGCAATTAGAGCAATAAAATCCTATTGAGCTTAAACGTGTACGGCCTAAAATTGCAGCAGAAGACAATGAAGTAGTAAAAGAAAATGTATTTAGCTTTATGCTTTCATGTGTAAAACATTCAAAACTATTCCACAATATTCATCTATCTTACACGACTGCATAGAGCCATTTTAATTAACTTTACCATTCTCAAATTCAGATGTGAGTTATATTTTTATTAGACTTCAATAATCCTCTGCAGATAAATAGTTTCTTGATACGTAATTAAAAGGAAAAGAAGAGATGGCGGCATTGTGTCACTGACACCTTTTCAAACATTACATGTTCTCTTCTGATTACATGTTCTCTTCTGATTTAAGTTCAGAAGAGAATTAGTTCAAATTTCAGTTTGGAAAAATAATACTTAACCAAAAAAAGGAACATGGGAAATATACATCAGTATTTTTATTTTTATTTTTTGCTGTTCTTATCTAAACTTTTGTAATTACCTTTGGCAATCTGAAAGGTATTTTTTCAAAGTCTTGAATTACATTAGGTCAAATTTTGACAAAGAACCCCAAACATTTCTTTAAATGTGAGAAATTGACGGGGAGAAATAATGCTGATTGTAATGAAATGCTTGCACTTCTAACTGTATGTTTTTCAGAAACTAATCTGGCGTCAATCCAAATGAACCTGAAATATTTTTGCTGCTTTGCTAACTAACTCTGTGGGGAGCAGAAAGACTAACAACTACCACATCCATTCCTAAAGACCATCTTTTCAGCTTGGATTATTTTTCTTGGCATATGACAGCCTTGTAAAATCAGACGCCTGAAAATATAAATGCCCTCCAAATGTCTGTTAAAATAATCTTTCTAGGGAATACTTCCTATAAGAAGTTCAGTCTCCCATATAGATTCCTTTACACAGATGTATTTCAGTGGTCTGTATAATCCTTCTTCCTGGCTTTTAAATAGTGGAAAAATATACTTCCTTTTGCCAAACCTTCTTTAGTTACTGGAAAGATTTATGAAATAAATAAATATCAAAAGGTATAAGTCACAAAAAGGGTTCTTTCTGGACCACCTCTGTAATTACAGGAAGGCTGAAGTCTTACACTTAATTACAGTCACTTCAGTGTATGTGTTTTCTTGGACGAAAGACTCAGAACACACTTATAAATATAACATGAAGACTGATTTAAATGCTTTCCCCATGATAACCTGTCCTTCCTGTCACCGTAATGTGTCACATAAACTGATGTGTAATTCTGGCGACTTGCACAGAAAATTTCTTGTCCCAAAGGATGCCCAACTCTCATAACAGGCCATAGAATACAGTGTTTGTTTGTGTGTGTGTGTGTGTGTGTATGTATGTGCATGTATATTTGTATGTGTATATATATACACACACACCCTACACATACACTAGGAGTGGTGGCCTAGTAGTGAAGATGCTCGCCTCCCACTTGAAAGATTAAGAATTCAACCCTAGGTAGCGGCAGATGTTTCTCTCCCAGGGCTCAAAGAAAAAATATCTGCTGTGAACTTTGCATGGTGTCAGGAAGGGCATCCGGCCAATAAGTGCTCAATTCCATCCAGTCGCCCCGTTTCTACCCCAAATTAAGTGATTACAATGGGTTGTATAAAGCAAGTGTATGTCTGTATGTACAGCATGTGTGTGTGTGTGTGTGTGTGTGTGTGTGTGCGTGTATGCATGTGTGTAAGGCTTCTATATTCAAGGCATGCTATGTTCAAATACCACATAAACTGTTTGTTTTTTACACTGTTATGATTAACATTTGCACACTCGACCCCAGGAATTAACATATTTAATATTTTTAAAAAAATAAACTTGGATTACAGTTTAACATTCAGTTAATCAAAATTAGGCTGAAACATGAGTAACAACACTACCAGTAGCATAAAGTTAGAGTAACAGAATCTTGCAAATCTGAAATCACTTTCCCCCTCCTCTGCCTTTACTTTCCAGGTAACTAGGGAGGGTTCCGTTTGAGATACTTACTCCACATCCTATTCCTGCTTTGAACTCGACTTTATCAGATTAGTATCTAAACTGTATCTCCTGTCTCCCAAAATTATTCTCCCAGCCAATTACAAAGAGAAACAATAAAGTTCTGAAAGACAAACTCATACACATGCAAAACTGGGGCAGTTTTGTATCAGAGTATTCCCATCTACAATGGATATTTCACTCTGAAGGAAAGAATACTTGAGATCAGCATCATCAATACCAAATAAGTAGTAGGAGAGTCATACTTCCCCTTCCCACTTGTGCTGAATGGAACACAGCTGACTAGAAAGCTCATAAAGATTATTAAGCTAAACCAACAGTGAATTCTCTTCTATTACAACATAGCCTAGGCACTTATAACATCTTTAACATCTTTTCATGTAATAAAAAGAACCAACTATACAGAATTTTAAAGCAATTTCACTATGGGTATTTGCAGTGGAAATATTCATTTTATTTAGAAAGATTATTCTTTATTTTGTTTCTGAAATACTTTCCCCAGGATTTGCCCTCCCAAATAGCTGTTTATTTCCAACATATGTTCTGCAACAGCCTTTTCTTTTTTAATTAATGTAATAAAATTTAGAGGGAAGCTCCTTCCTTCCTGGCAGTTCTCTCTTTCTACACACCCACATCTTAAAACCATTTTGCTAAGTTCAGAATTGCAGCCTCACTACTACTATTGATGACAGATAAATCGACTATTCAATCCATATACTTATAATAATTTTGACAGCTTCATAAGTCTACTGCTGTGCTTTAATTAACATTCACTCATGCATATTACCAACTGGATTCATTTCAGATGTATTGCCTTTAGACTAGCTTACTTGGAAACGCAACGTATTCCTGAACAAGTTTACACTACGAAAATGTTTCGACTTGTCTTCTCTTTCTTCCATTTAAAAATAGACAGTATGATGAAAATTCCATATAGTTTATTTTAGGTGGAAATTAATTGGAGTTCCCAAATCCCTAACACTCATGTCACAAAAGATGAGCTTGATGTCATCCCATAGATCAGGGGTGTCAAACTGGCAGCCCACGGCCTGGATGCATCATGCACAGGCCACGCCCACCCCAGCTCCGCAAATGGGAAAAACATCACGTGACGGCAAAGTGACACGGCGAGTTTGACACCCTTGCCATAGATAATTAAACACTTAGCTCCCCTCAATACTGCTGGGATTTTATTTTTTTTACTTAGACATTGCACATCTTTAAGATTTCAAACTCTAAACTGATGTTCATGATACTGCTAGATTTATATGAGACCACTGTTTTTCTTTCATCAATTTCAATAGCTGAAGAGTTAAAATAACAACAGGAATAAAGGTAACTGCTAGCAAGAAAGAAACGACTTAGTGCAATGGCCCCCAACCTTTTGGGCACTAGTTTCATGGAGAGAGGTTTTTTCCATGGAGAAGAGGGGGTGATGGTCTCATTTGCTGCTTCGCTTGTTTCCATGGCCCTGTTTCTGACATGTTGTGGACCGGTAGCAGTCCACGGACCGGAGGTTGGGGACCCCTGACTTAATGTGTTTGCTACATTACAAGGCGTTTCAGGTCGAGTGATCTAGGAATGGATTCACATGCCATAGCATTGCATAGCAACAGAGATAACATGTCAGAGGTATAAAATAATAGACTGACTGACCCTCAGGGATATCACAAATTTATGGAACATTATAATCAATAATGCTTCCATCCAAATCTGTATAGACATACCCAAATGTGCAAAACTAAGATTTTTAAAACCATTTATCTCAAATGTATTTGTACATCTTAATGTAACGATATTTCAGAATGTATAGTGTAGCACAATCTTTTCATTTGGAAAGTATCTTGTGGATACTTTCCACAAGAGAGTCTGCCCATGGCAATTTTACAATTTTCTGCCTTCCACAGATACTCTATTCACATGGTATTGAATGTGCTGCCATTGGACAGCTGAATATTTACCTCAAACACCTCCTCATCCAGAATTCGTGTTCCAAAGACAGTAATGCCATTGGTGTCAACGACTGCCGGACTGCTTCTCTCAAGTGGTTTTGTGGTTTTCTTCTTACAGTCCACAATCATGGTAACTGATTTCCTCTCCACACTGATAGCCACCCGATGCCACCTAGTATAGGAATCAAAATGTTTTAAAAAGAAGAAGCCATTTACCTAAAAAAATTTACATCTTAAGATCAATAGAGTAATTATATTTGCTTAAAATATTTAAAGGCTATATTTCTTCTTTATAACCAGGAACTCATTTCAGAAGCTCTAACAATGAGAATTGCTATTAAAGAGCAAATTTGCAGCAAATTGACTGGATGCCTTTACTAGTAATCACTACATGGACATCCATGTAGAACTAATGTGTCTCAAAAAGCTACAAAAAGCATAGTTTGGACATCAATCTTTTTCACACAGCATGTCCATGGACAAGTCAAATAGTTATGGCTCTTCTATATAGGTAATGCATGCACTGACAAAAAAAATTTCCTGCCATTCATCCACAGAATATGCAGGGCTAGGTTAAAAACAATATAAATATCCTACAACAGAGTAGAGTAGAGTAGAGTAGAGTAGAGTAGAGTAGAGTAGAGTAGAGTAGAGTAGAGTAGAGCAGAATAGAATAAATTAGAATAATAGAGTTGGAAGGGATCCTGGAGGTCTTTTAGTCCAACCCCCTGCTCAGGCAGGAAATCCTATACCATTTCAGACAAATGGTTGTCCAAACTCTTCTTAAAAGCTTTCCATGTTGGAGCATTCACAACTTCTGGAGGCAGTTGTTCCACTGATTAATTGTTCTAACTTCAGCCAGCAAAGCTGGCTGAGGAACTCTGAGAGTTGAAGTCCACAAGTCTTAAAGGGACCAAGTTTGGACACCCCTGCCCTAGACCCTGTTCTACTCATGGCAACAGTATAATACTAGCTCCTCCCTTTTAATCTGAAGCATAAACTAGGGTACCCAATCCTAAGGATTAGCCCAACCTTAACTCTAAGCCTACCTCATGGATGTTACAGAGGCCAAAACATGTTAAAATGGTTCTATTAGGCAGTTCCAGCCCGTCACTAGTGTTTTCCAATATCACACTGGAAACCTCAGCCAGCTTGGCTAGGAAAATACTAGGCAATAGGGTACATGGTATGCAATAAAAAAAAAATCATCATCATAATTATCAATCAATCAATCAATCATCATCTCTGAAAGCTGCGATGAAAGGCAATACAAAATTCTGTCTCATGCAAAGACAGTAACCATTATCTGGGAGTGAGCACCTCACGTTCCAAGGTTCCAAAATGTAAGGGAAAGAAAAAGCAGATTCATGATCCGGCCGAAAACATAAACAAACTTCCAATGATTAATTAATTAGCATTGCACATAAGTGAAATTTTGCCTACATCATGCAATATAAAAGCTTCAAAAAGACATGCTGACATCCTTCAGGCTTGGCTGGTCCTGAATGTGGAATGAGTAAGAATACATGTGGGAGTGTAGAGGAATCAAACTTGTTAAACCAATAAAGCTTTATTGTAGTTAGAATTCAGTGTTCTTGTTATTCCTTGCAAGACCCTAGCTACCTCTTAATTGAAATTCTCTCTGAAGGTCAGGGAGGTCAAGGGGCAAGTGTCTCTTGGGCTGAGGGTGTGTTTTCTTTGAATAAATTTTCTCCATTGACCAAGGCTGGGCACAGAGTAAATACAAAACTCCCAGTTGTGGATCAAAGCAAGTGGGGAGAGCTGGGGAGTGTGTTTCTCAATGGGAAGTGTAAGGAAAAACGACTGACCCTAGGCAGAGATGTACAAAAATATAACGGTCAGTTAGGTTTTGAGGATTTTGTAACAGAAACACTAGCTATCCTCAGTCTATCCCATTGACCCAGTTCAAGATTAAGGGTCTCATAGCCAACCTCAGTTCAAAAAGTTTTCCAGTGAGTTTTCTATTTGCTTTAGTACTCTCCCATTTATAGAGGGAAAGGGGCATACAAAAAAGGGCTCTGTTGCGAATGCATATTTATTTTTGCTCATTTTATTTATTTGGCTTAGATGCTGCCCACTTCAAACTGACATGCCACAGATAGTTCTTAACTTATGGCCTGTCACTTAATAATCCATCCACAGGCTTGGCCTGTAAAGCATCTGGCCTGTGTAAAATATTGCATTGCCCCCCACCCACAGGAGGTGGGTTTCAGCAGGTTCTGACCAGTTCTGGAGAACCGGTAGAGGAAATTTTGAGTAGTTCGGAGAACCAGTAAATAGCACCTCTGACTGGCCCCGCCCGCATCTATTCTCTGCCTCCCAAATCCCAGCTGATCAGGAGGAAATGGGGATTTTGCAGTAATTTTCCCCTGGAGTGGGGAAGGAATGGAGATTTTACAGTATCCTTTCCCTGCCACGCCCACCAAGCCATGCCCACAGAACCGGTAGTAAAAGAAATTAAATCCTACCACTGCCACAATCACATTTAAGCCACTGGGCAACTGGTTTACATTTATGACTGGTTGCAGCATCCTGCAGTCATGGGACTGTGTTTTGAATTTTTTTTTGCTGATTTCTTGCAAAAATCACTCATTCAGGGGTGTGGATTCAGACTTAGGACCATGTGATTTGCTTAATGACCACTGTAAAAAAATAGTCAAAAAATTGGGTTTGGTCACATGATGCCTTGATATGCAGCTACAATGACTTACAACTGAAATTCCAATTTCAATTGTGGTCATAAATTGAGGACTACCTGTACTACTGGGGTAATATTGAACAAGACGGGCTGTTTATAGACTCTGGCTAGTCCCCTATTTCAAATCATTGGTATCTTCACCATTTTAAGGCATAAATGAGGTATTACTGGGAAGGGAGGATGATAGCATATTACCAAGAACGCATTGAAGAACGGAGAAAATAGGAGAACATGATCTAAGTAAGATCATGTTAAGGGCAATAAAATACAAAAAGCAAGACAGAGATGATACACAGATATAAAAGCAAACAAAGCAACCGGACGATGCCAATCGTCATATGCCAAAGATTTGTGTTCAAACCCAACTGAAAAAAAAAATCCATGCAAAATGTTTTGTTTAACTCATCTGGTGCCTGGCATCAGTAGCCTCCATTGACAAGATATTCAAATGACTCACACAGACATCATGAACTTTTGATGATCTTCTACTTACTTTCCATCAGCAATATTGACCGTACCAAAGATGGGATAGTCTTCTGGGGCAGGTTTTCCATTTTGATCTTCAAACAAGAAGATAGGTGACCTGCCCACCTCAATGCCAACCTGCTGAATGCCGTGTTCATTGTAGATAGATAAAAGAAAGGACTGGACTCCTTTTTTAGGTTTTATTGTGAATAGAACTGAAAAGTCTTCAGGAAATTTTCCACCTGTCAAGAGAACAATCCAGGGTCACAAATCCTAAGAATAAAAAACACAATTTTGGAATGCTTTGTTTTATAGAATGGGGATCAGCCTTTGTACGTTTTCTGTTTAATTCTACAAATTCCACTGTAGGAATATTTCTTTTTAAAATCTACTGTGTTTCCTTGTTTTACACTGCACTTGACTTTGGCCACAGCGTAACCTACATAATGTTTCCATTAAACTTATTTCAGTCCTATTAAGATTCTATGGGGCTCATATACTCAGTACCGTGTTTCCTCAGAAATAAGACCTGGTGATTGATTGATTGATTGATTGATATATATATATATATATTTGTTTTCTGAGGTTTTCGCGGGTGTTTGTATGTAGGTCTTTGGTTATTCGCTAAGAATTGAGTTATGACGCGTTTGACAAAGTCTCATTCGTCATCTTCAGGCTTCAGCTTCAGGCTTTGCTCCCAGAAGCACAAAGCTGAAGCCTGAAGATGATTTAATGAGACTTTGTCAAACGCCGCCAAGACACTTCCAATTTTACGGAGAAAACCAATAACTAAAGACATATATATATATATATATATATATATATATATATATATATATATATATATATATATATATCCTCCAAAAGAGACACCAGCTCTTATTTTGGGGGGATGTCTTACCTGTTTACCTTAGGACCACTGCAACCAGGGCTCCCGTACCCCGACACCTGTTTCATTGCTGCTCAACTTCTTCTGTGGCTGCTTATGGCCACTTGCAGCCAGATGCCATGTGGCGCATTGCAGCAGTGCCACCACGGGGCCACCTGAGCGGTGTGACATACTACATGGCGTAGTGCCACAAGCAGTGGAACCGGCATGGTGCAGTCTTAACTAGAGCTTATTTTTGGGGTAGGGCTTATATTAGTTGCACATGTAAAATCAAGCAAGGGCTTATTTTCGGAAAAGGGCTTATTTTTGGGGAAACACCATATTTAATTTATTTGGAACTTAGCATATGTAGATCAGTCAAGATCCATAATATATTCATTCATTCATACCCACTATCTACTTTATCATAACTTTTTTTAAAAAAAAAATAAATGTTGTGCAGGTTTCCCTACCAATTGTATTGTGCGTGCTTCTTTTCTTAAAATACAAATATATCTAGGCAAATTTCCCCATTTCCCAAATTTTAGGCAGCTGTCACTAATGCACATTTTTACAAATACATTTTCAAACACAAACACAAGTTCTCATTTTTGTACAATTTTTCAAGGCAAAAATAGCTGAAACTAAATAGACTTTGTGAATTACTTATCAGGTTCTGCTGCAATAGAACCTGTCCCTTTATTTATATAAAAAAAGAAAACGGATTTGTTTTAACATTCTTCAAGATCCGTGATTTCAGTACAAATTACTGCCGAATAAGCAGCAATTGCTGTCCGTTTACAATTCTAAACACAAGCACATAGAAATAAATGCCAGGGAAATGAATGGCGTTTCCTTGAAAAGGGTAAATGTGCACGAATTTGATAACATTTGCCCCAGTGATTTAGTCTGATTTAAGCAAATCCAACATTTCCAAGCGAATATGTATTTATGTGGGATCAGCCATATTGGACTTAATTCTCACTAACAGAGATGAAATGATAGAAGGTGTTGAAGCTACAGGAACCTTGGGGGCAAGCGACCACGCAATATTGGAATTCAACATTAAGCAAATACAAGTAGTAGAACAAAGTCAAACTAGAGTCTTGGACTTTAAGAGAGCTAATTTCAATAAACTTAGAGAGATCTTGAGAAGGATTCAATGGATGAGAATCCTCAGGGGGAAAACAACTCAAGAAGCTTGGGAAATTTTGAAAAGTGAGATTATAAAAGCACAGTCTAACACAATACCAATGAAGAAGAAAAATAGTAGATCACAAAAGAAACCAGCATGGATGCATAAAGAACTATCTGACAAATTGAAAGACAAAAGGACAAATATAAAAGTGGAAAGAGGGGCAAATAACTAAGGCAGAATATCAGCAACAGCCCGAGCCTGTAAAGATGAAGTGAGGAAAGCTAAGGCTCACAATGAACAAAGGCTAGCGACAAAAGTAAAAATAATAAAAAGCTTCTTCCAACATGTTAAAAACAAGAAAAAAGTCAAGGAAACAATTGGCCCATTGCTGGGAGAAAGTGGCAAGAAGATGACAAACAACAGGGAGAAAACAGATCTACTTAACTCATATTTTGCATCTGTCTTTACACAAAAGGAAAAAACAATCCAACCTATCAAAAACAGCACTACAAAAACAGATTAGAAACACAAGATAAAATAGGGAAGAAAATGGTAAGTGAACACCTGTCTACCCTAGACGAGTTCAAATCACCAGGACCGGATGGATTACATCCCCAAGGTTCTGAAGGAACTGGCAGACGTGATCTCAGAACCACTGAACTATATCTTTCAAAGATCCTGGAGCACAGGGGGGCTGCCAGAGGACTGGAAAAGAGCTGATGTAGTTCCCATCTTCAAAAAGGAAAAACAGATCCAGGAAACTACAGACCTATCAGTCTGACCTCAATACCGGGAAGATTCTGGAAAAGATAATCAAGCAACGAATCACCGAACACCTAGAAGCAAACAAAGTAATAACCAAAAGCCAACATGGGTTTGTCAAAACAGATCATGCCAGACTAATCTTATCGCATTCTTTGACAAAAAGACAAAATTAGTAGACCAGAGGAATGCTGTCGATATAATTTACTTGGACTTCAGTAAAGCATTTGATAAAGTAGACCATAACCTACTACTAGATAAAGTAGAAAATGTGGGTTAGACAGCACCACCACCAGATGGATTCAGAACTGGCTGACCAACCGCACTCAACGTGTAGTCCTCAACGGAACTACATCCACATGGAGGGAAGTATGCAGTGGAGTACCCCAAGGCTCTGTTTTAGGCCCAGTACCCTCCAACATCTTCATCAATGACTTGGACCAGGGGATAGATGGGGGACTCATCAAATTTGCAGATGACACCAAGCTGGCAGGAATAGCTAACACTCCAGAAGATAGGCTCAAGTTACAGAAAGATCTTGACAGACTTGAACATTGGGCGCTATCTAACAAAATGAAATTCAACAGTGAAAAAGTAAGGTTCTACATTTAGGCCAAAAACAAAATGCACCAGTACCGTATATGTGGTACCTTGCTCAATAGTAGTACCTGTGAGAGGGATCTTGGAGTCCTAGTGGATAACCATCTAGATATGAGCCAGCAGTGTGCAGCAGCTGTTAAAAAAGCCAACACAGTTCTGGGCTGCATAAACAGAGGGATAGAATCAAGATCACGTGAAGTGCTAGTACCACTTTATAATGCCTTGGTAAGGCCACACTTGGAATATTGCATCCAGTTTTGGTCGCCACGATGTAAAAAAGATGTTGAGACTCTAGAAAGAGTGCAGAGAAGAGCAACAAAGATGATTAGGGGACTGGAGGATAAAACATATGAAGAACGGTTGCAGGAACTGGGTATGTCTAGTTTAATGAAAAGAAGGACTAGGGGAGACATGATAGCAGTGTTCCAATATCTCAGGGGCTGCCACAGAGAAGTGGGAGTTGGACTGTTCTCCAGAGCACCTGAGGGTAGAACAAGAAGCAATGGGTGGAAACTGATCAAGGAAAGAAGCAACTTAGAACTAAGGAGAAATTTCCTGACAGTTAGAACAATTAATAAGTGGAACGACTTGCCTTCAGAAGTTGTGAATGCTCCAACACTGGAAATTTTTAAGAAAATGTTGGATAACCATCTGACTGAGATGGTGTAGGGTTTCCTGCCTGGGCAGGGGGTTGGACTAGAAGGCCTCCAAGGTCCCTTCCAACTCTGATGTTATGTTATATGTTATGTTATAATTACAAAAAGCAATGACAAAACATACTGATGATATTTCAGCATGTGGCAAGAAGAAGGAAGAATATAGTGTATTTTATTTATTTATATATCACATTTAGAAACTGCCCATCTTCCTCACAGATGGGCTTTGTATAGACTTGGCCTGTAAAAGAAGATGAATGGAAGAAGGAAGAGGAGAGCGGATGTGTGACAATTTGGCAGAAAGATAATTTAAGCCCACAAGAACAGCAGTCAGGTCATTCTAGGCCATTGTCCTTGTAAGTGATGATGTCAGGGTGCATCTCTCTTAAATACGGAAGTATACAAGAGAATGAGAAGGTATTGCTTCCTCGGTGTCCATGTTTTGTCCATGAAAAAAGAATTATTGTTTAAATTTTCGTGTGGGACAATACCAAATGTAAATATCTTCTCTAAGATTAGAGTAAAGAATGCGGTGGCTCAGAGGCTAAGACGCTGAGCTTGTCGATTGAAAGGTCGGCGGTTGAGCGGTTCGAATTCCTAGTGCTGCGTAACAGAGTGAGCTCCCATTACTTGTCCCAGCTTCTGCCAACCTAGCAGTTCGAAAGCACGTAAAAAATGCAAGTAGAAAAATAGGGACCACCTTTGGTGGGAAGGTAACAGCATTCCATGCGCCTTTGGCATTTAGTCATGCTGGCCACATGACCACTGAGATGTCTTCAGACAGTGCTGGCTCTTCAGCTTTGAAACGGAGATGAGTACCGCCCCCTAGAGTCGGGAATGACTAGCACATATGTGCGAGGGGAACCTTTACCTTTACCTTTAAGATTAGAGTCTTCATCACAATGATCTAAGCAGTAATTAGCTAACTATCTTGATGAATTACAGGTAGCTCTCAATTTACAACCAGTTGCTTAGCAACCATTCAAAATTCCAAAACACCTACCTGGGGGTTACTTAGGACCCGGATTAGAAATTCCAACCATTGTCCCCCCCGCCACACCCATAGACATATGATCACACTTTGGGTGCTCGGCAACCATGCTATATTTATGACCATTTTCAGTGTCCCATTGTCATGCCACCATGTTTGATTACGGTTTTGCCCCCAAAAATGGTATTTATTTCTGGTTTTCATCAAGACCGCAGTCACAGCAAATCATTCATTCTCTTAACAACTGCAACAATTCACTTAACAACTGCCGCAATACAAGATCGTAAAACCGGGTTGGTCACCCTCTTGAATTACAGCCCTGATGGGCAGGTTTCATTACAGTTGCAACTTGACGGCTACCTCTACATTGTGCTGTGGTGGCTCAGTGGTTAGAATGCAGTACTACAGGCTACTTCTGCTGATTGCCAGCTGACTGCAGTTCGGCAGTTCGATTCTCACTGACTCAAGGTTGACCCAGATTTCCATTTTTCTGAGGTGGGAAAAATCAGGACCCAGATTGTTGTGGGCAATATGCTATTCTGTAAACTGCTTAGAGAGGGCTATAAACAGAGGTGGTATTCAGCCAGTTTGGACCAGTTTTCCCGAACCAGTAGCAGTAATTGCTGGGGCTCTATGCCATCCTATTTAGGCATGTTTTTGAGGCCGGGCACATGCATGGAAGGTTCCTGCAAGAGCAATGTGTATGCACAGAAGGCCAGGCGCATATGCGGAAGGCAGGCACGTGCGGGGTGAACTGGTAGTAACATAATGAGAAACTCACTGCTGGCTATAAAGCACGGTGAAGCAGTATATAAGTCTAAGTGCTATTGCTATTACACATATGTTGAAATCTTTCAGTAAAGGAAAGGAAAGCACCAAAGGTTAGAGTGAAAATCTATAGGGAAACTGCTGTAGGGATCAAGACAGCTTGGAAGCAGCAGTTGGGGCTGTCATCTGTCATCACCTTTCTACCACTACGGTTCTCCCTCTGCATTATTGTCATCTACTTTTAATATTCTAGCCCTCACTGCTGTTGCTTCCAAGAAAGTGGGATGAAGTCATCCATAATAGCTATATGGTGAAGCCTGACTGCCAAACTATTTTTAATGAGCAAGCTTAGTCTTTGCTGGAGTTTCAGATTTTTAGTAATGTTAGGGTGAGGGCCATTTACTATTATAGAGTTCATTTTTTTCATATGTCAGCATAGTTTTTACATAGCTTTTTTCTATTATGCCGGTGATTTCATTTTGATTCATCATGAAAAGAATGAGACTATGTGAGCCAAAGCCAAAGATTTTTCTTTTCCAAGACTAAATTAATAGCCTGTATGAAATGGGTTATTCTTATATGTTACGGTTGTCTTTCATTTTTATAGCATGACCATCGCAGAACTGGAGAAGATTTTAAAAGAACAGAAAGAATATATCATTTTCTCCTAGTGCCTCCTCCTATATCCTAGGAGGAAGACAACCTATGTTACGGTTGTCTTCCATTTTTATAGCATGACCATCCCAGAACTGGAGAAGATCTTAAAAGAACAGAAAGAATATATCATTTTCTCCCAGTGCCTCCTCCTATATCTTAGTGCAGGGGTCTCCAACCTTGGTCCCTTTAAGACTTGTGGACTTCAACTCCCAGAGTTCCTCAGCCAGCTTTGCTGGCTGGGGGACTCTGGGAGTTGAAGTCCACAAGTCTTAGAGGGACCAAGGTTGGAGACCCCTGTCCTAGTGAATATGAAGAGGTCAAGGTGAATAGATGATGGTAATTGTTGTCTCTATTTTACTACTGGAAGGGAGCCAGGAATATCGTAACACTGGAAGTACCAAAGACGTTTGACTGATCCTATCAGAAAAGCTCCCAAACTCCAAGAAAAGTAACTGAATTTACAGTAATCCAGTGAAATAAGCTCATTAACATCATAATTGGCAAGCAAAAAGGTGTAAGGCAGGTAAAAATTCAGATTGCCTAGAGCCATGATGACCAACCTATGGCACACATGCTACAGTTGGCATGAAGAGCCCTTTCTGCAGACACGTGAGCCGTTGCCCAGCTCAGCTCCACCATGCATGTGTGAGTGCCTCCCATCAGCCAGCTGATTTTTGGGATGTGCGGGGGTCACATGCAGGAGATGCACATGCATGCACAGGAGACACACTCCCATGCGTGGGGGTGGGGGAGCCCATTTTTGGGCCCAGGAGGCTGCGGGGAGGCCTACTAGGCCCAAAACTGGAGGTGGAGGGGGGGCAGGAGGAGCCATAGCTAATGCTTTTTGGCACACAACAAGAAAAAGGATAGCCATCACTAGCCATCACTGGCCTAGAGTCTCATCATTATTCAAGCAACATCCTTTTTGCTATGCTTCAAGCTGTTAGGTTCTCTGCTAACTTGAACAGCTATCGCTTCTGACTTATACGGGTTTTGATTCTCGTAGCAGAGCTGTGCCAAAAAACAAATCTGTAATTCTACTATCTATTTAACTGAAGTTGGTTAACAGATTGCCTCATTCTAGGATGGAATGGGAAAACTGGAACCCCAAGTGAGAGATGGTAACCATAGTTTATTACCTGTCTGAAATGGCTGTTAGGTTGTCCATACTCCATTTTGCTTTTAATGCAGTCATAATTTGGATTATGGATCATGGTGAATTGTATTAGATTATGGTATTGCTTAAAGTGGTGAGAGGATTTGTAAGCACACTTGAGAAGCATTCTTCTTTTTTTAATGTTTATAAAATATATCGAAAGGAGGAGAAAAAGAGTTAAGCAATCATTTTCTTTCCTTTTAAACTGTCCCAGTTATAACATTTTAGGATTTTAGGGGGTCGGGCTACAAAACAATTTGTATCTGAGCAATGTACAATTGCCTGGGTCCACTTATTAAAGTGGCTTTGTAGCACTTAAGTATTACATGCTCTGTAAATTTCCAATTATTTAAGCTCCTTAAAACCTTTGTAAATGAGCAGGGGCTTAAACAGATTATACTTATGGAAGACTTTGAAATAATATTACAAATCGTTTGAGCTTTCCTATGTCTCTGGATAGATTTATGGGTGTTTGATTTATAATCCTTTTGATAAGGATGGCAAAAGTTCAGATGATACCACACCACCAGCTGCAATGGGAACAGGGTAGCCCGGAAGACCAAGTGGAGATGTGGCTGCAGTAACTTAATGTCAACCGCTTCAATCTTGATTGAAGAAAATATGACTTCAGTAACAGAGTTTTAATGCTTGGAATACACTACCTGACTCTGTGGTCTCCTCTCCAACTCCTAAAAGCTTTAACCAAAAACTGTCTACCATTGACCTCACCCCATTCCTAAGAGGACTATAAGGGGCGTGCATAAGTGCACAAAAGTGCCTACCGTTCCTGTCCTATTGTTTCCTTTCAATATATGTTCCTGTATATAATGTTGTGACAAAATAAAAAATAAAATAAATAAACTTACATGATATTTACACCTCATTTTACCAACCATTCCACTTTAAGAAAAAAGGATTTTTTATTCTAAGATCTAATTTGCAGAAGTAACTTCCAAAGGAAGAAAAAGGAGTTGGCCTAAAAAAAGGGAGGAAAGGGCTGAGGGAAGTTTCAAGAGTCGAATGCAGCTCAGTACCTGCCTTGTCTGAATTGCTTAACCTCATCCAACAGTTATGCTGAGAATGCTTAAGGCAGGGGAGCACTGATTCATCCAGTCTGGGCATGTACTTTCAGTCTGATACAAACAAATGGTAGAAAACCTGCAGGAAGTCTATTATTTTTTTACTGTAAAAAAAATGACCCTTTTCCATGGTTACTGTCAACAAACAAGAAGTACGACTTACGACCACACTTGCATCCAAAATTTCTACGTTAAGTGAGATGTTTGTTAAGTGAGTTTTGCCCCAATTTATGACCTTCCTTGCCAACGTTGTTATGTGAATCTCCGCAGTTAGTAAGTTAGCAACCCGGTTAAATTAAGTGAGTCTGTCTTCCCCATTGACTTTGCTTGTCTAAAGGTCACAAAAGGGGATCACGTGACCTTGGGACACAGCAACGGTCATAAATATGAACCCGTTGCCAAGCATCTGGATTTTACCAGTATTCATATGATCAGGATCAGGAGGCTGCAAAGGTTGTAACTGTGAAAAATGGTTAAAAGTCACTTTTTTTTCAATACTGTTGTTACTTTGAACAGTCACTAAGTGAACTCTTGTAAGTCGAGGACTATCTATACATGGAAACTGGAACAATTCGTATTCTACATTGAGCTGGAACATTTGCAAAATAGTGCATTTCTTTTACCGTCCAAACAAAATATGTGTTAACTTGGGAAGATCAAGCAGAGTAGGCATCATTCAGCTCCTCTTGGTGAAGTTGTGCCTTAGGAAGAATGACATTTTTTGTCACGGTGCCTACTTTGTGTAACAGCCTACCCCAGGTGTTTTGGATAGCCAAGAATGTGTTGGTCTTCAGAAGGGCAATGAAGATCTGGCTTTTCTCCCCAAGTACCAGGGCTAGGATGTTAATGGAAAATCGACATGACCAATATGTATAGCAATGAACATTTTGGGGGTGCACTTAGTTCTTTCTTAAATCGATGTGTACATTTGGTGATCGTTTTATTTCTGTTTGCCACCCACAGTTCCTCCAGCAATGGACATCTATGTAAAGCTGTTTAATAAAATCAAATAAATTCCAAAGCCGAAGGCACATTATGACTACAAAGCCTGCTAGGTCAGTTGGGATTCTCTGTGTTATTAATACCTTTTTTTTTTTTTGGCCCATTGCTGGTTTTACAATTTTGACAAATGTTATATCACTGGCCGGAGTTTTAACAGCATCCTTTTCAGCTGATTCATGAAAACAAAAAGTTGTGTTTGGCCCATGTGCAATTTTTCCATTATTTCTACAGGAGCTCAGCTTTTTGGTGATGATTTATAAAGTGCTGAAGGCTGGTAAGAAAATAGTTTTCCACTAAAAATGCTATAGGAAGCAATCTCTAATTGAAAACCTGAGAAGATAATTCACAAAACAAAATGGCGTCCCCCATGGATACATTGACAAATTCAATATCTGTTAGCCATCCTCCTAAATTTTCTATGCAGAGAAGCTTTCCTTTTGTCTTGAGGCGAACAAAGATGTTCTCAAGTTCTAACCATTTGTTTAGCAACTGTTCAACATTACCCTAGCATTGAAAAAAAGAGACTTACGAGAGGTCCTCACACTTTTGGCCATCACAGCACCCCCTGTGATTATGTGACCAAAATTCAGGTGCAACCAGCATGTATTTGCCATGGTTGCAGCCTCCCAGGTCATGTGACCCCTTTCTGCGACCCAGCCAGCTTCTGACAAGCAAAGTTAATGGGGAAAACCTGTTGTGGTCCGCCAGCAGCCTGCGGAGCTGGCAACAGAGTCGGACAGCGATGAGGCTGAGGTGAGGCCAGGGCCATCGGGGAGTGAGGTGCAGACTCCAGAGCTCCAGAGACTGATAGTGGTGAGGCAGAGGAACAGGAGGAGCCTCTTCCTAATGCACACAGGAGAAGAGCTGCCAGAAGGCAAGAGCAGCTCAAGCAAAAAGGACAACTCAGGAGTACGGCCAAGGGATGATTGGCCCCTCCCATAAGGCTTAAAACAGATCGACAACGGTGTTTGGTCTTTGCTAGAAAACAACGTTGGTAGCTTTGTCTTTTGCTTCATCTATGTCTTGCATTTATTTTTGTGACTTCTGAACGTTTGCCAAGAAAGGCCTTTGGCAGTTTTTTAATTTTTTTTATTTGCATTTATATCCCGCCCTTCTGCGAAGACTCAGGGCGGCTTACACTATGTCACTATTTGCCTAATTGGACCAAGGTTTGCGATAGGATTAAGGAATTTGTGTTGGGAGGAATTTGTTTCAGTTTGAGTTGAACGACACTGGGAATGAAATAATTCTCAGCTGTTCGAATAAAGTTTTTTTCCCCCCACGGATTGAGTTTCCTCTTACCTACTTGGGCCTGGGTCACAACAAAACCAGGTTTTCTTAACAATCGCTTGATTCATTTAACAACTGCAATAATTCACTTAGCGACCATGGCAAAAAGGGTTACAAAACCCTGTGTGACTCATTTAACAATGGTCTTACTTAACAATGAAAATTCCAGACCCATTTGTGGTTGTAAATCAAAGAGTAACTATAAATAAAATTCTCTAATTTGGAGTGGGCCATAAGGTACTTAACGGAAGCATTATTTCCAAAATGCTTGGAAGTGGATGCACCAGTTATACTTCCTTAAAGAAGCACCAGAGCCAGTTCAGGATGATGCCAATCCTTGTTCTTAGCTTCTAGCGGCTGCTTGAGAAAATCTCCCACAGCCTTTCCCTCAGAGACCATTCTGTGCAAAAGTTCCCACTCACCAGACAAAGGATTTTGTTAACTAAGGGGGTGGAAGAGGCTATTGTATTATACAGGGAGTCCTCAACTTACAACAGTTCCTTTGGGGACCGTTCAAAGTTAGAACGGCACTGGAAAATGTGACTTGTGACCATTTTTCACAGTTATGACCTTTGCAGCATCCCCCATGGTTCTGTGATCAAAAATCCGGATGATTTGCAGCTGGTTCATATTTATGACGGTCACGGTGTCCCAAGGTCATGTGATCACCTTTTGTGACCTTCTGACAGAGAAAGTCAATGGAGAAACCAGATTCACTTAACAACCAGGTTACTAACTTATCAACTGCGGTGCTTCACTTAACAACAAGAAAGGTTGCAAAATGGGGGCCAAATTCACTTTACAAATGTCTCGCTTAACGACAGAAATGTTGGACTCAATTGTGGTTGTAAGTGGAGGACTACCTGTAGTGTTATGTACAGCACCATTTGGCTTGCTGCAACTCTTGTAGCTGTATTGTTGGACAGAGTGTTGCCAACATTTTTTCCCCTCCGGTGGATTAATGAAAGTTAATTGAGTTTGGTTCTATCCTTATCTACTACTAACACAACAAACCCTTGGGTCTCCCTTTACCGAAGTTCAAAGTGGCAGGGGCACCAGTCTGCAATCTAGCCATACTCTAATGGTGAAACTCTCTCCCTCTGACCTGTTCTGAAATTTTGATTTTATTTAGCTTTATTTGGCATAGCGTGGGCATTTTTCTTGTAACAGGCTTGGTGTGAATTGATAAGCTGCAAATTCAGAGCGTTTGCAATATCTGCTGTGAATTCGGGAGCAGTTTAGCAGGCATGCGGAACCTGTGACGATTTCTAATGTTGCTGAACTACAAGACCCAGCAGGTCCCATCAGAATGATCAAAAGCCAGGCAGCACTAAGTACATTCATTCTTCAAGTCCAATCTCCGCTAATATTGGATCTCATTAGGCTTATAAATATCATCCTCTTGTGTCCCATTATGCACTGTGTAAGCACAAGCGCCTTCTCCTGGAGATAGGGCTTAGGTATTAATAACTGCAACAGAAGACTAGCATAGCTTCAATAACAGGCAGGGCAAACCACAAAGCTTGTTCATTTTAATCGCTTTAACAAAAGCTCCTTAAGTATATTAGGCACTTCTATATAGACAAGTCACAGCACTTTATCACGCCCATTTCACAGCTTGCTCTCATGATGCTAGCAGGGACTTTGGAGGTAGAGAAACCACCACTGGTTTATCTTACAGCTATCTGGCTATGATTGTCTAGGTTCAATTTAAACTTTGACCGTGACAAATTCATCTCAAGTTCATTCTGATACTGTAGAAGTTTTGGTTTGAAATACGGAAGCAATCTGGGCCACCCCCTACTGTTTTGGTAGCTCTTAAGACCAGTATGAGCCAGAAGTCAATAGCATAACGTCATTCTAACATTTTGGCTAATATGGTCATAAGAGCCCGTATTTTAATTATCCCCTTCAGTTAAAGATGCATGGGTTGGTTCTATTTCAGCCCCCATCAGTTTGCATTTCATTCATCAGTCTACTGCATACCATTCTGACATTAATCTACCAATATTTTACAGATGCTATACAGAATGTCCAACTCCAGCATTTTTATATGCATTTTCTCATGAACTGATGCATTTCTGGATCTATTTAATCCCTATAATACACACACTGAGAGAGGCACACACAGAGGCACATTATTTGGTCAGAATTACAAAATGCAGGGGAAATGTGAAATTCAAAGTACCACTGCATTCCAGGTCAAATCAGCTCAGGATACAGGCCAAATGTAATGGTATGTGGGAATACCATTACAGTCTAGGACAGTATAGGACAAAGGTCTTCAAACTTCAAACTTGGCAGCTTTAAGACTTGTGGACTTCAACTCCGAGAATTCTCCAGCCAGCATAGCATAGGCTATTGCTCTTTTTGTTTGAGAATCTCTTCCATTCCTTCATTAAGGTAGAGAATAATTTACTCCTCAAAAACCTTTTTGAAAATATGCCTGCATCTCCCCAAATGAGGCCAACTGGGCAGTGGTGAAATCCAAATTTTTTTACTACTGGTTCTGTGGGTGTGGCTTGGTGGGCGTGGCAGGGGAAGGATACTGCAAAATCTGGGGGCCAGCCAGAAATGGTATTTGCTGGTTCTCTGAACTATTCAAAATTTCTGCTACCGGTTCTCCGAACTGCTCAAAATTTCCACTACCAGTTCTCCAGAACCTGTCAGAACCTGCTGGATTTCACCCCTGCAGCTGGGATATAAGTATGAATTCCTTGCCTTAAGTTTAAGGTAAGAAACCCTGTGGCTGCCACAAAAGAGAGAGGTGAAGGACCAAGAAAGGTACTGCCAAAGGTTGTTTTATTTAATGTGATTTTCCGCAAACTACCTAATCGGTGAATTTAGAATAGAATAGAATAGAATAGAATAGAATAGAATAGAATAGAATAGAATAGAATAGAATAGAATAGAATAGAATTCTTTATTGGCCATGTGTGGTTGGACACACAAGGAATTCGTCTTTGATGCATATGCTCTCAGTGTACATAAAAAGAAAAGATACATTCATCAAGAATCATAAGGTACAACACTTAATGATAGTCACAGGGTACAAATAAGCAATCAAATCATACTGGGAAGCAATCAATATCAATATAAATCGTAAGGATACAAAGTTACAGTCATGCAGTCATAAGTTGGAGGAGATGGGTGGTAGGAACAATAAGAAGACTAATAGTAATAATAATGCAGCCTTAGTGAATAGTTTAACAGTGTGAAGAGAATTATTTGTTTAGCAGAGTGATGGCGTTTGGGAAAAAACTGTTCTTGTGTCTAGTTTTGGTGTGCAGTGCTCAGGAAATTACTGAAATCCATTTTTTTTTATTACAGGTTCTATGGGCGTGGCTTGGTGGGCGTGGTGTGGCTTAGTGGGCGTAGCAGGGGAAGGATATTGCACAATCTCCATTCCCACCCCACTCTGGGGCCAGCCAAAGGTGACATTTGCCAGTTCTCTGAACTACTCAAAATTTCCGCTACCGGCTCTCCAGAACCTGTCAGAACCTGCTGGATTTCACCCCTGCTCAGTACTCGAAACAAAAAAGAGCTGCAGCCAACCAGATCACTGCTAAAATTACTAAATCCATTAGAGTCTTAAAAAGAAAACAATCTGGTACAGAGTGAGAATGGAAGACATTTTATGTTAACTCTCAGTTCTGAACACATTCCATTCTCAATGAGCACCACATGAAAGGGGTCATCTGCCCTGCTCTTCTCTGCCATTGGCTTTAGCAGGAAGCCTTTATTCTTTGATCACAGCTTCTAAAAGACAACACCACAAGCAGTGGTGGGATTCAATTTTTTTTACTACCGGTTCTGTGGGCATGGCTTGGCTTGGTGGGTGTGGCAGGGGAAGGATATTATAAAATCTCCATTCTCACCCCAGTCCAGGGGAAGGTTACTGCAAAATCCCCATTTCCTCCCAATCAAATGGAACTCAGGAGACAGAGAATAGATGGGGCGGGGCCAGTCAGAATTTTTACTACCAGTTCTCCGAACTACTCAAAATTTCCACTATCAGTTCTCCAGAACTGGTCAGAACCTGATGAAACTCACCTCTGACCACAAGGATTTTCAATGACTATGTCACTCACTATCTTTTAAAGCTGAGGGGCAATTACATTTGAACATCCAGTCTTATTGATGAAAGTGAGACTTCAGGACAGAGTATTAGAAAGCAGAAAAACATTGCTAAAGCACAAGAGCTCAAGGGTTGGCCCAGAGAAGCAACCAAGTTGGTTAAATTGAAGTTCATTTTCTTTGTCAACCATTGAACAGAAGCTGTTGCTTTGATGGGCCATGAGCTAATCGCTTTTCCAATAGCATGCATTTGTTAAATGGCCCTGGGCAAGAAACGGATAATTTGCACCTCATTTTTCTTTTTAAATTTAAATTTTAAAAAAAGAACCTAAATCTGAACTGTTTCTAAAAGTAAGATCCAACCTTTACATTGCACATACAAAAAGTCATAAGCATGGATATGTAATAAAGATACCATATTTTTCAGAGTATAAGATGCACCTTTTCCCCCCTAAAAAGGGGTGAAAATTTGGGTGTGTCTTATACATCAAATGTAGCCCCACCCACCCACTGGCTCCCACCCTTTGACCTCTGCATCCCAGCAATTTACCTCCTTGCAGCAAGCAGCAAGAAGAAACAGCCCAGTTCAGCTTCAGCACAGCCTAATTAGCACAAGTTGATTGTCTCCGACTCTCAGTTGTTTCAGAATGCAGGGATTGCCATTGCCTATTGCTGCGTGGGCCTCTGCTGCTTGCTGCAAGGATGTAAATTGCTGGCAGCAGATTTCTTTTTCTTGTGCTAATCAAGCTACGCTGAAAACGAAAATGAAAGTAAAGCAGGCTATTTGCTGCAACAAGGCAAAATTGCTGGGAGGCAGAGGCAGATTTCTTTTTCTTGTTTTCCTTGCCAAAAAAGGTAGGTGCATCTTATAGTCCGGAGCGTCTTATACTCCGAAAAATATGGTACACTGGAAACATTTAATTTGGAACTCAGCTACCAGATTTTGACATGTTCAGAACTGCTTACATGACACCTACTTTCAAAAGAATGTCAGAGTATAGTGATGGTTGATGTTAAAGCACAGAGGAATGGAAAATGTTTAACATAGTCTTTCATCCAACTTCACAAGATGTCAAGAAGCAAAAAACCTAAATCCTGCTACTTACAGGGCAGGCCACTTTTCCAATGTGCTAAACAGAAATAAGTAGCACATATGTGGGTTTAACCAATTTTTCTGTGACTCCTGTCCCATCCTGTCCCTTCCCCTTCCCACCCAACTCCACCCCAGTTCCTGTTATAACTGTGACTTGCAACTGATTTTTGTATTGTAATGTTTAATATTTGGAAAGTAACAAAAATGATTAGGGGAATAAAACATACAAAGAACGGTTGCTGGAATTATGTATGTCTAGTCTGGTGAAAAGAAGGACTAGGAGTGACATGATAGCAGTGTTCCAATATCTCAGGGATTGCCACAAAGAAGAGGGGATCAAACTATTCTCCAAAGACCTCAAAGCAGGACAAAAAGCAATGGGTGAAAACTAATCAAGGAGAGAAGCAACCTAGGAGAAATTTCCTGCCAGTTAGAACAATTAATCAGTGGAACAACTTGTCTCCAGAAGTTGTCAATGCTCCAACACTGGAGATTTTAAAGAAGAGATTGGATAACCATTTGCCTGAAATGGTGTAGGGTTTCCAGCCTGGCTAACTTGTGTGCTAGTCCAACCCTCTTTCAGAAAAGGCTGACCACCCATTTGTATTACAGAAATAAAAATAAAAAAATCAGCTGGGTTAGGATAAGGAATGCATCAGTTTCCATTCTCTAAAGAATCTCCCTGAAAGAAATCCATCCTAATAATATTCCCAGAGATTCTTTAGGCAGGTTTTGTGCTCTGCCCTTAAAAGCTTTAATCAAAAACTTCCGGTATCCGGCGGCAACGGACATCTGGAGGTGCCTCTCCTGCCTCCAGTGTCCGAATCCGGCCGCCTCCGAGGCCCTTAGGGGCCAGGTGTTCCGAAAAGGACACCTGCCGCACGGACGGCTCGCCAGGGGTCTCCCAGCCGACATACAGGACTGGGGGGACCGATGCTGGCGCGTCCTAGGCTCGGAGGGGTTCGGAGGCCTCAGGCCGCGGCCATTATTTTGGTCGTCGCCTAGGCCGCTGTGCCCAGTGCCACCGGGGCTTTGGATTTATAATTGCAGCAGCCTGGTGGCGAGCAGGGAACGGAGAAGAATTGAGGAAGGGAGAAGGGAAGGAGATACCGGCAAATGTGAGTGGAGTACCCGGAGTGCGGGGGTTTCTCCCGCGACTGGAAGGAGCACGAATCACTTTGGAGAGAGGAGAACTTAAAATAACAAGATTACCGGTTTTGTGGAGCTCTGGAGAGAAGAGGTGATGGAGAAATTTAGGAGGGAGGGTTTGAGGCCCCTCCTCTGGGGAACAATGGTGGCGCCCAGCTTCCGCCTTCACTATGAGAATCTTGATGACATCACTTCCTTCGGCTTCCTGGTTGACTAACTGTACTCTGGACTCGTTGCTCCTGTGAGTGCCCCTGGTGGATCCGGAGGAAATTACAAGGATACTGTGCTTGCCTGAGGATTTTAAAAATTTTTAAATGGCAAAAGGTCAGAGACCAACTGCTGGAGAAATGGAGAGAATTTTGGAAAAGTTATCTAATATGGACAAGAAACTGATGAAATAAGAGCAGAAATTGTGACTATCCAAAAGGATTTAAAGGACACTCAACAAGTCTCAGCAGAAAACAAGCAGAAAGTGGAAGGTCTGAGGAGAGATGCGGCAGTGCAGAAAAGAGAGGAGACGACAGGCAATGCTGTGCTTGGACTACAGATGGATAAAATGTCTTATTTCCTTAGGTTTCAAAATCTGGAAGAAGTGGACCAAGAAGACTTGAGAGATGTTGTGACTAAACTGTTGGGAGAATTTCTTGGGAGAGGTGTTGACTTTATGAATTGGGATGTGGATCGAGCTTATAGAGTTAATTCAAAATATGCACGCACGCATGCAGTTCCTAGAGAGGTTCATGTCAAATTTGTGAGAAGAGAGACGAGAGATGAAATTCTTAGAAAACATAGGAGTGGGGCACTGACTTATAGGGGCAGGGAGATAGCCATTCTGAGGCAGATTCCCAGACAGGTACGTGAAATGAGAAAGAAATATTACTTTTTGTCAAGCAAATTGTACCAGAAGGGAGTAGGCTTCAGATGGCTGATGCCAGAGGGATTGATGATTTTCCGGGAGGGCATTACGAAAAAAATTAGTACAATTGCGGAGGCTGGGGCCTACGTGGAGGAACACAAAGCCCTCCTGGAATTAGATGGCCCAGGAGTTGAAGAAGGGAGGTTATAGACCATGGGAGGAGGCGGCCGCTGTTATGCCCCTGGAGTTGGGTCAGGCTGAACCCAGAGTTCTGAGATCCAAAACTAGGAAGTGACAATGATATTTGGTATTGTGTTGGTTTTCCTTATTCTCCTTTGTATGATATTCTGATTATTCTTGACCCTTCTTTATTGCGTATGTAAGATTGATAAACTTAGCTACTTCGTATCACCTGCTTGCCATATGGCTGTTGTATGTGTTTAAAATTTTGAGTAAAATTCTTATCTTGTATAAGAAAAATGAAAATTTACCATACCTGATATGTATTTGTATAAACCTTTTTTGACCAATAAAAACTTTTTGGATAAAAAAAAAAAAAAAAAAAAAAAAAACTTGTTTTCCAAAATTCTTGTAGATTCTGTGAATGTGTGTAGTGTGTGTATATACATCATATATGCTGCCAAAAAACTAATCAGTGCACTAGATGTCAGGTCTCAGTTCTGCTCCCAACTGGCATGAACAATTCCAAACAATTTAACAATTGGCTTTTGCAAGCCAGTAGAATCCAGCTTCAGCACAGCGCATTGCATATTGACTGATTATGTGCCATAAAGTAGATTTTTGACTTCTAGCGGCCACACAGAGAGTTTTTCTCCATGAACCACTGCATAGACATATTAATTATAAACCATTTGGAAATGTTCTAATCATATGTTCTAATAAATGATTCCAATGAAGAACTGAATACGCATTCCTTATTTTTATTGTCTTCCATCCTAAGATGTCTTTCTTATTATCGTCCCATTATTTTTGCATTAAAAGTAGGAATTTTGAGATTCTAAGTATATTGGGAATGTGGCCACATCATCAATGGAAAAGGAAAGGAAAGTAGCAGAGGTGGGTTTCAGCAGGTTCTGATCAGTTCTGGAGAACTGGAAGCAGAAATTTTGAGTAGTTCGGAGAACCAGTAGTAAAAATTCTGACTGGCCCCACCCCCATCTATTCTCTACCTTCCAAGTCCCAGCTGATTGGGAGGAAATGGAGATTTTGCAGTAACCTTCCCCTACAGTGGGGTGGGAATGGAGATTTTACAATATCCTTCCCCTGCCACACCCACCAAGCCACACCCATCAAGTCATACCACGCCCACCAAAACCAGTAGTAAAAAAAATTGAAACCCACCACTGGAAAGTAGGCTAAAGATGGCAGGCAGGTTTACTCAGTGCAGGGCCCCCAATAAGTAAAGTTGGTTCAGCTACTTATTTTGCATTCATTGCTACTCTGCTCATTTTATTTCATTTTATAATTCTATTTGGCAAATGCCTGATTTAAACCTGGTCCTTCCGGCAACCGTCAGCTTTGTTCCTCTTGAAATATAGACCCTAATATAGGCAAGTACATTAGTTAGTCCTTTGTTCTCTACACCTTGTCTGTTACAGACAGATGAAAAGTTGTGTGAATTCCATTAATTGTTTATGTTAGTTGTGTTGCATGCTTACCCCCTTAAACATTAAAGACCACTTAGTAGAAAGGGAGGAAGCAATTTAATGCATATATTTGTTTCAGTCCAGGGATGAAAAAGAGGTATCAGATATGAGTTTATTTCTTAAAATCATGTATATTCCATAGAAGTATAGCTTGCAGACTGCATATTAAAATTACATGTTTAAACCTGCAAAACAAGAGACTTTTGCAGCGTTGCCTCAAGGTGAAAGAGATCTCTTCTCTATTATTTTTGCTTTCTGAAGTTGTTAGAGACAATCAGAAGAAAATCATAGGTACTTGAAGAAAAATTATAAAAAGCCTAAACAAAGCTGTGCTTGGCAATAACTTGTGTGTTTGTGTATTTATTTGAGGAAGTAGGAATAAATTCTGCACCTGTATCAATCATGACAGCTAAATCAGAATAGATAACATAAGAGATTATAGATATACTATATAATAGTTATGTTTACATCCACAAAAATCTCATAAATTTCTCACCATGAGATTCTACTTGCTCTACATTTCTTTTTTACAGGAAATAAAGAAACAATAGGACTTAGAATACAGGAAGTCCTTAATGTACAGCCATAATTGAGCCCAAAATTTCTGTTGCTAAATGAAACATTTGTTAAGTGAATTTTGCCCATTTTTTACGAACTTTCTTGCCACAGCTATTAAGTGAATCACTGTAGTTGTTAAGTTAATAACACAGTTGTTAAATGAATCTGGTTTCCCCATTGACTTTGCTTGTCAGAAGGTTGCAGAAGCTGATCACATGACCCAGGGACACTGCAACCATCATAAATATGAGTCAACTGCTTAGCACCTGAATTTTGATCACATGATCACGGGGATCCTGCAACAGTCGTAAGTGTGAAAAATGGCCACAAGTTTTCAGTGCCATTGTAATTTTGAATGGTTATTAAATTAACTGTTGTAAATCGAGGACTACCTATACCTTGAAAGAGTTCCACTTGGTGAACAAAGAAAAAAATGAATTTGTGATTTATAGGTTTGATGATATAACCTTACGGAGGGAGAAGAGGTAAAATATAAGTGCATCTATAACTGCTGTCAAAAAGACCAGATTCTATATTGTATTGGATAATTTTTTTTTAACAAAATGAAAGCAATACAAGTCTTAGAAAAGAAACAAAGGAAATTTAAAAAATAAGCAAGAACAGCAAAACCGAAAATGAAAGAGAAAAGAACAAAGCTTTATAAAAGAGCGGAATTCAGTCTTTTTGACAGCAATTATATATATTTTGCTTTGATTTTTGTTAAAAATTTGTTCAATAGAATATATATATATATATATATATATGTTTTCTGAGGTTTTCGCGGGTGTTTGTATGTAGGTCTTTGGTTATTCGGGTTTTCTCCCGCGTAAAATACGTCGCTAAGACACGTCCAATTTTACGCGGGAGAAAACCCGAATAACCAAAGACATATATATATATATATATATATATATATATATATATATATATATATGTTTTCTGAGGTTTTCACGGGTGTTTGTATATAGGTCTTTGGTTGTTCGGGTTTTCTCCCGTGTAAAATTGGAAGTGTCTTGGCGACGTTTCGACGAAGTCTCATTCGTCATCTTCAGGCTTCAGCTTCGTGCTTCTGGGAGCAATGTGTGATCGCCCACACAGAAACGCCCACACAGCATGAACAAACGAGATGACACCTCCCGCCTACCAGCCATTTGGAAACCCGCCCTTATTGACAAACGAGTCCCTAACACGAGGAATGACACCAGACCCACACTCACAAGGTCCACACAGGATGTCACCACCGCACATCCACCCAGAAAGCAGACCCAAACCCACACTGATCATGAAGCACGACCAAGGACCAGAAGCCAGACCGCAGCTGCAACATTAGCCATTTCAAACCCCTCCAATCCATTCATGCAGCAGACTGACACCCACTATGAAGATGTAGCACGACCACAAAGCCAAACAACAGCTATGCATCTCACCAGCTCAAATCCCCCTGCAGCACAGACTTGACTGAGCACAACCAAGCCCCCACCAACACAGGAAACACCCCCATCCAATCAGAGCACAGCCAAGCTCCCACCCAATCAGTTCAAACCCCACTAGCAGTTAAAAGGAAGAAACAGCTGCAATCCCACATTGCTCCCAGAAGCACGAAGCTGAAGCCTGAAGATGATGAATGAGACTTCGTCGAAACGTCGCCAAGATACTTCCAATCTTACACGGGAGAAAACCCGAACAACCAAAGACCTATATATATATATATATATATATATATATATTTTCTGAGGTTTTCGCGGGTGTTTGTATGTAGGTCTTTGGTTATTCGGGTTTTCTCCCGTGTAAAATTGGAAGTGTCTTGGCAACGTTTCGACGAAGTCTCATTCGTCATCTTCAGGCTTCAGCTTCGTGCTTCTGGGAGCAATGTGTGATCGCAGCTGTTTCTTCCTTTTAACTGCTAGTGGGGGTTTGAACAAATATAATATATATATTTGTTGTTGTTAGTTGTGAAGTCGTGTCCGACCCATATATACATACTATTGAAATTCTATTCTATTGAAATTCTATTCTATTGAAATTTCAATATATTCTATTAAAATATATACATATATTCTATTGAAATTTTTAACAAAAGCAAAGCAAATTAAAAGCAATATACATACATACCTATACACACACACATATACATATACATACACATAAACATACACACACACACACACACACACACACACACACACACACACATATATATATATGAGAGAAAGAGTGCCACTAAATGCCATTAACCCTGAGGCATAAGACCTTGAAAGAGATTCTGGCCTGTTTTTAGTTAAATTTGCCAAACAGAACATACTCAACGCAAACTCCAATTTTTGCATTCTGAATTTCTTGACAGGAGAGCTTCTAGCTTTGTATGAGATTCCCTAAACCACAGACCATGCAGATACAATGTAATATATAATACTTGGCAACTCCCCCCCAAAAAAAGGGAGGAGAGGGTTGTGGTCTGTGGTCCTGTCAAATATATTCTTTCCTTTGAAAATCTGCTAACACACTTCTCTGAATTTACTGCAGTACTCCTCACAATCAGACACTAGGTCAATTGTTGAAAAAGAAACTCATTGTTTTCCAACGTAATATAATATGAAACTTTGGTTTAATAACAACAAAGAATTATTCAACCAACACGCTCTGGCATTAAGAAAAGAGAAGGATCGTATTTCAAAAACATGAAATTACTGAACCAGTAAAAGAGATGGGGAAGGATGAGATCACAGTACTGACTCCTGAGTTCAAAGTTATATCTGAAGCACCTTTTAACTACAATTAGCCTAGCCTCTAATTTATAAAGTTTGTTTCCAAACTGTTGGAAACTTAAAAGATTATGTCATGGTTTCTGCATGAATTTACCAGTGCATAAGAACCCACTTTTAATTATACTGCAAATATTACTATAGATAAGGTAAAGATAAAGGTTCCCCTGCACATGCGTGCTAGTCGTTTCCAGCTCTAGGGGGGAGGTGCTTATCTCCGTTTCTAAGCTGAAGAGCCAGCGCTGTCCAAAGATATCTCCGTGGTCATGTGGCCAGCATGACTAAATGTCAAAGGTGCATGGAGCGCTGTTACCTTCCCACCAAAGTGGTCCCTATTTTTCTAATTGCATTTTTTACATACTTTCAAACTGCTAGGTTGGCACAAGCTGGGAGAAATAACGGGAGCTCACTCCGTTATGTGGCGCTAGGGATTGGAACCACTGAACTGCCGACCTTCTGATCGACAAGCTCAGCATCTTAGCCACTGAGCCACCGTGTCCCTATTACTATAGATAGCCCGTGCTTAATAGTAATTGAGAGTGGAATTTATTCCTTAGCGATGCAGTCATAAAGGCAACCGTCACGCGACTGTTTCACTTAGCAACTGCAATCCCAACACTCCCCATTGCTGTCATTTTGTAATGATTGTGGGTTGTTAAGCGAGGATCTCACATGACTGTGACCTATAACTTCCTGACAGCTTCCAAACAGAACAATATCAATCAATGGGGAAATCAGCAGGAAGTCCTGGGAGGCTTGCAAGCAGGCTGGTGGGAAAGTGCTATGAAGTGCAGCTGGGGTGGGTGTGGGTGGAGGAAGGCTGGGTAACTGCAAGCAAGTGTAGGAAGAAGCACTACAATGCAGAGAGTGGGCGAGGACAGGAAAGGGAGCTATGGTGGATGTATGAATGTAGGCAAGCATGGGATGGGAAGCTTACACAGCTGTGTGAGTGTAGACAGGTGGTGTTGTGACTCCGGCTCCCGAGCCTGTTCTCACAGAGGAAGATGACTCTGAAAGCCTCCCTCTCCAAGACCCTCCTTTCTGGCAACGCCTCAGGTTCCAGCTGAAGGCCAGGAGGAAGGCATATTGGAGCACCCACTAATAGGGAGTGATGAAGTTCAATCTTGGATTAATCCCAGGCAGCGTCGGAGAGAGAGGCATGCGCAGCAAAGGAAGAGGGGTGGAAGGGCCAGAGATTGCTGAGTCACTGAGCCACACCCCACAGGGGACAAAAGTGGGTGGGGTTGCTCTGCAGGCTCTGTGATGGACAAAAACTGCATATCGTGAGCTTTGGATGGGATATTTTTCGGACTTAAGGCTTGGACTTTGTGTATTACTTCTGACTACTCTTTGAACTCTTGGTTGCCCCAGCAACGGACCACAGATACACTGACTCCTGTTTCTAGAGGTGATAAGAAACTTGGCAGGCATTTGGAAAGTAGCTGCCAGAACTTTTATCTCCTAAAGGGACTCAGGTCGGCTTGTAAAAATAAATTACTGGTAGACATCGTTTGCTCATGTGTCTTCCTATGTGAGGTGAGGGGACAGAACAGGTGGACCTACATTATGGAGTCTGGATAGAGGGTGCTTCAGGCAAGCATACACTACAAGGTATGAGATTCCTAGAATCCCATACTCGATAATGCACTCCCCAAGAGAAAAATCAATGGCAATGACTTATAGGAGCACCTTGTGACCTTCCCTGTCAGCTTTTCCATTGACTTATCAAATGAGGAGCCAGAAGGGAAGGTCTCAAATGGGAATTGTGGGACTCCAGGTTGGAGCAACTATTGTAAGTGCAAGCTGGTTGCCAAGCATTCAGATTGAGCCAAGGTGGCAAAATGCAGGCTATTTCAGCTGACTGCTAGCTGCAGTTCACCAGTTCAAATCTCACCGGCTCAAGGTTGACTCAGACTTCCATCCTTCTGAGGTCAGTAAAATGAGGACCCAGATTGTTTGGGGAAAAATGCTGGCTCTGTAAACCACTTAGAGGGGGCTGTAAAAGCATTATGAAGCAGTATATAAGTCTAAGTGCTATTGTTATTGCAATCATATGCCTTGGGGGTGGGGAGGGATTGATGAGACATCAGAACTTCTGAGGACCAGTCATAAGTATCATTCATTGAGCTCCATCGCAACTTCAAACAATTACTGGTTGAGTAGTGTAACTGAAGAATATTTTTAATGGCTTTAATCGATTAAGGAACATTATGAAAAACTTTGTGGGATCAAACCAAAGATTCCCAGAGCGTCCAACAATTTTTTTTATTGTAGTTCTAATACATTAGTTATTAATGTAATAGAACTGCAATAGAATAATAGAACTACAATACAATAGAATGTAATAGAACTATTCACTTGTTCGTGTTCCTAAGCAATTGATGTTCAGAATATAATTTTGATTATTATCCACCTGATTTATTTCTCAAATTCCCACTTAAAGCTAAATTGATGTAAATTTATTGATTGTATCAACTGAAAATAAAATGAGAACTTTTGAACTGGTAATCAGAAAAGTAAAATTGAAAGACTGATAAATGCTGAAAATCTACTTGATGTACAATATATGGGTATTCAACATAATATTTACACTGACTCACCTGGGTACAATTGTTTAGTTGGGGCACTGAGTTGTGCACTTTTTGAAACTCTGTAGGCAACATCTGATCCTTTGGAATTCTTTCTGTTTATGCAAATTCCTGATGTTTTTGATATTCCCTCTGGAGATTTATGAAATTCTAATGCTTTGAGTACATCAACTGGTTCAGCTGAAACACAAGGAAAAAAATAATTTAGAATATTTACAGTAATTCCAAAATATTACCCATCCTTTAGAAAGGGAGAGCTTATATGGGGTTCTGTATCATTTCTCATATGACAAAAAGCTCTAAATAATTTCAGTGATCCAAACACAAGGCCAACCTTGGTCCACAAAATTGACTGGATTCTATCACAATTCCTGAAATCCAATAAAATATTGGCTTGAACATTAACAAACTGCTTTCTGGTCAGTCTGCAAATGAATTGTGAATTGACAACTGAAATGCAAACACCCATAGAACAAAGTCCCTATGCTTCACTTTTTCAATGATGTATTTGTCATCACATGTACTTTGAAGAGAAAAATGAAGTACAAATCTATTCTTTAGTTATTGCACACATATTTTTACAACCCCTGCAAAAGATAAATACTGCTTGTGCCCTTGTTATGGTCATCTAGTATAACTTGGCTGATGTCTTCTATTTGCTCAACTTGCTTTTTTTGAGAATGAACCTGAGTCTTTCCCCCTCCCTCCACTCTTGACTGCCCTGAGTTTTGTGCTGCCTCACTTCTAGACTTAGCCAATCCCTAGACCCTTATAGCAGTAGCTCCGTACATCACTTCCTGAAAACACCCTTCATGGCAGACTTGAATGAAGATTTGAATGGATAAGTCCATCTTAAGGGATAGATTTGTTTATTTTATTTTATTTTTTTGCAACCCTGATAGGCCAATAATCTGGATAACAATCCCATCTCTAAAAAATGTGTAAAACACGTTAATGCCAATAAAAACAAGGAGCCATTCAAATAGGTTAAAAAAATATGAAACTGTCAGGCGCAAAAGTTCAGGTCCATACATGAAAGTCCAGTTAAACTGATTTTCATCAGAACATCATCAGAATACTGATGATATTACCTAGTTTGGGCGATTAAATGTCTGCAAGAAAACAGCCAAAGTCAAGAGAGCACCAAGGATCCCTCATTTCAACCCTGAGCTACAAATATTGCCCTTTATTAGTACCTTATTGAGACTTCAACAAGATCAGCAATGAGAAGCCAAGTTTCTTGACAGTTTGTTCATCAAACACAGTTTGCTTAGCTGAAGGGAGATTTGAATGTTCTGAAAGAGCCTTTAAACCAGTGGTTCTCAACCTTTATAGTGCTGCAACCCCTTTAATACAATTCCCCACGATGTGGCGACCCCTTTAATACAATTCCCCACAATGTGATGACCCCTTTAATACAATTCACCACAACGTGGCGACCCCAACCATAAAATTATTTTTGTTTTGAATTTATCGCGCCTGAAGCCGTATTGGCTAGCGATCTGAACTGCTTGCGATTGCCTTGAGGACGGAGGCATTAAAGCGGAGACTCCTCCCCTATTAAGTTTATTGCGCCTGAAGCCAGTTTAGGCTAGCGATTGGGAGTGATTGCAGCTGGCTTGAGAGGGAGACATCAGAGCAAAGATTTCTCTCTTTTTTAATTCATCGTGCCTGAAGTCGAATTCGGCTAGCGATTTGAAGAGCCTGCCGCTGGCTTGTGGAGTCAACCATTGGACCGCGATTCTTCGACTCGCAAGTATACTTCCCATAATTCCGATGGTCTTAGGCGACCCCTGGCAAATTGTCATTCGTCCCCCAACGGGGTACCGACCCACAGGTTGAGAACCACTGCTTTAAACAAACCTGACACTTCATAGGTGTACTGGATTACCATTCCCTCAACTGGGAAGATCAGGAGTTATGGCCTGAGCCATCAGAAGAAAGTCTGACCTTTCCTACAATAAGAAAACTGGGAAGACCTGGGTTCTATCAGAATCATTGTTTCCCATAATTCTGAGGCAGGAGGCATTGTTAACTGTGTGGTAGGTGAAAGATTTAGGAAGACTGTAAACAAAAAACTTTGCTCATTTGGGAGGCAAGGACAAAGTGACCGGCTGCATCATTTCCAGGAAAGGGGAAAGGGGTTGGAATTGGAGGGGAAGATGGCCAAAGCATGACTGCTGTTCCCACAATTAGAATAGAATAGAATAGAATAGAATAGAATAGAATAGAATAGAATAGAATAGAATAGAATAGAATTCTTTATTGGCCAAGTGTGATTGGACACACAAGGAATTTGTCTTTGGTGCATATGCGCTCAGTATACATAAAAAGAAAAGATACATTTGTCAAGAATTATAAGGTACAACACTTAGTGATAGTCATAGGGTACAATTAAGCAATCAAATCATACTAGGAAACAATCAATATAAACCATAACATTTTCAAAATTAAAAAAAAAAGGGAGAAGAGTGAGCAAAGAGTGAAAAGCCAGCCATTGCTGCCATACTAAGCAACTCCTTCCTTGGGGGTTCCTGTCATTTGATGGCCAAAGCTGTCAAGCTATTTTACTAACTGAGCTGGCAAATGGGCAATCTTTTCAGAAGAATCCAACTTCCAACATCTTCCAGACCTTCTGCAATAATAATGGTTTCCCTGCTGTGGAACCAGGGACTTTTGGTAGAAAAACTACTTGGTAATAAGCAATCCTAAAACCTCACTTTCAGAACATTTTATTCACCAGCTATATTTCTAGCAGACAGGAGACCAAAATCAGATAAGCAAAAGAAGAGGTAAAACCTCATTAGAAAAGCTCGGCTATATTGAGCATATACAGTAAGTACTTAAAGTACATAATTGCCAAGAATTAAGATAACATTAAATCTGTCAAAATTCAATGAATACATACACTTTCCACTGTTGCCAACATTTTTCTCTTAATACTATAAAAATCTACATTAAACCCATCAAAACCACATTGAAGCTACCACTATACCATTTGATTGAAGTGTTCCTATAGGACCAAAACGACTACATGCCAATTTACTTGGAATTAGGGCTTACAGGGTGCAAACTAAGCCAAAAAATATTGTTAATTTGGTTTTGGATTAGCTTGTGCTTCAATTCAATCCTCTGTGGTTTATTCAACAAATCATGGGAAAAGATGGGCTTGCATTATGAATGATGTGTAGTTAGTGCAGTCATTGAGGGCTAGTCCCAGATACTTTATCCCCTAAGTGTATTGTTATATAAATATTTATTTGGGAAAAGGAGACAATGAAACCAGTAGAACCTAGTTGTGAGACACTATGGACAGGATGAGCTACAAGGATGTTGGCACAATCATATATGTAGACATATTTAATTGCATTATTTCTACTACTACATACCATATTTTTCGGAGTATAAGATGCATCTTTTTCCCCCAAAAAGAGAGTGAAAACCTGGGTGTGTCTTATACTCCAAATGTAGCCCCGCCCAGCTACTCAAATGGAGGTTTCAGATGCTGAAAAAAGCTTCAGAAATGAAGCTTCAGAAAAGAAGCCCCCACACAGAGCTTCAGAGGCTTTTTTTCTGAAGCTGTGTTTCGGAGGCTTTCAGAGGCAGGGAAAAAAAGAAAAAAGAAAAAAAAAGCAAGGCACAGAGGTCACAACCAAGGAACCAGTTGCTAAAATTCACCTCTGGGAACAACTGGTTGGGGGTATTCCGGGAGGCCGATCCACCTGCCAATCAGCTTTTTTCTTATTTTCTTTCCCAAAAACTAAGGTTTTTAAACTCTTATACTCCGAAAAATACATGAATACATGATGCAACATTTTATATCTTGTTGCTACTGTTCTAGCAACTGTACTATGAGCAACTGTACTATGAGTACTGTACTATGAGCATCACAGATCGTGAAGTTAAAAGATGGCACCAATTATTCACTCACCGATCTGGCTGTTCTCAATTATAGAACAGCAGGAAGGACCTCAGATGTCCTAAGAAGCATAAAGTTTCTAGAGAGTTACCCTCAGAGAATGCAGTGTACATACCATTTAGGAAATTATGATATAGTACACAGGAATATGGAGACAGTCTTGCAGAATGCAAGAACTATTACCGGTAAGTAAATTTTAATTTAGATCGGGTAAGGAAAAATCTCAAGATAACCATGCCTTGGTTCTATTTGATATAAGAGGGAGCAGAGGAAAATAGATTTTCAAGATTCTGCCATCATACTTATATCAATAAAGTAGAGTTCTACTAAGCCTTGTATTGACTGCTGCCTGGCTTGTACACCTGAATGAACTGATATACACAGACAGACACACTACCACCATTTCTACGGTTTTGAGTGTGTTCAGTTCCAGATTGTTTTGGTTGCACCACAAGGCTAGTCGCTCGACCTCTCGCCTATATGCGGATTCGTCATTGTCTCGAATGAGACCAATCACTGTTGTGTCATCTGCGAACTTCAGTAGCTTAACAAATGGATCATTGGAGATGCAGTCATTGGTATACAGAGAGAAGAGAAGTGGGAGAGCACACAGCCTTGGGGGCCCCTGTGCTAATTGTACAGGTATTTGATGTGATCTTGCTTAGCTTCACCTGCTGCTTCCTGTTTGTTAGGAAGCTTATGAGCAACTGTACTATGAGTACTGTACTATGAGTACTGTACTATGAGTACTGTACTATGAGCAACTGTACTATGAGTACTGTACTATGAGTACTGTACTATGAGCAACTGTACTATGAGTACTGTACTATGAGTACTGTACTATGAGTACTGTACTATGAGTACTGTACTATGAGTACTGTACTATGAGCAACTGTACTATGAGCAACTGTACTATGAGTACTGTACTATGAGCAACTGTACTATGAGCAACTGTACTATGAGCAACTGTACTATGAGTACTGTACTATGAGCAACTGTACTATGAGCAACTGTACTATGAGCAACTGTACTATGAGTACTGTACTATGAGCAACTGTACTATGAGTACTGTACTATGAGTACTGTACTATGAGTACTGTACTATGAGCAACTGTACTATGAGTACTGTACTATGAGCAACTGTACTATGAGCAACTGTACTATGAGCAACTGTACTATGAGCAACTGTACTATGAGTACTGTACTATGAGTACTGTACTATGAGCAACTGTACTATGAGCAACTGTACTATGAGCAACTGTACTATGAGTACTGTACTATGAGCAACTGTACTATGAGTACTGTACTATGAGTACTGTACTATGAGCAACTGTACTATGAGTACTGTACTATGAGTACTGTACTATGAGCAACTGTACTATGAGTACTGTACTATGAGCAACTGTACTATGAGTACTGTACTATGAGTACTGTACTATGAGTACTGTACTATGAGTACTGTACTATGAGTACTGTACTATGAGCAACTGTACTATGAGTACTGTACTATGAGCATCACAGATCGTGAAGTTAAAAGATGGCACCAATTATTCACTCACCGATCTGGCTGTTCTCAATTATAGAACAGCAGGAAGGACCTCAGATGTCCTAAGAAGCATAAAGTTTCTAGAGAGTTACCCTCAGAGAATGCAGTGTACATACCATTTAGGAAATAATGATATAGTACACAGGAATATGGAGACAGTCTTGCAGAATGCAAGTAAATTTTAATTTAGATCGGGTAAGGAAAAATCTCAAGATAACCATGCCTTGGTTCTATTTGATATAAGAGGGAGCAGAGGAAAATAGATTTTCAAGATTCTGCTATCATACTTATATCAATAAAGTAGAGTTCTACTAAGCCTTGTATTGACTGCTGCCTGGCTTGTACACCTGAATGAACTGATATACACAGACAGACACACTAAAAAAAAAAAGCTATCTACAAGATTTCTTCAAAAGATAAAAAAAGATTCAGTAGTAAATCGCATAGCTCCCATTAACACAGATAAACCTGTTTCCTAGACTAGGTCTCAAATATAACAGACACAGTTCAGCTAGATAACATTTTTTTATTGTAAAGAAGAATGAACCCAGATTAAATAATTCATTGCCTAGTGCCAGGACAAGAATGTAAGTTACATTCATAGTTCCAGCAGTAGAAACCCATATTTCTTTCTGCTCTTTCTATGACTTTATAGACTCTTTTTACAATGTATGGTGGCCTTGTAGCTGAGCAGATACTAAGCATCTATATGACCAACAATTCAGATCTAAGAAACCACTGCCTCTTGGTTTATTTATCACAATAGTGATCAATTGGTTATAAATATCAGGAAGTGGAAAAAAGGGCTCTACCTAATGAAAAGGAAAATTGATGCATTAATATACAAACTACCCCTAGTTGTATAAATTTGTGGGGTTGACATTGAATTTGGCTCTGGGAATAAATTCAATAAACCTTATTTCTTTTATTTCAGTCCATATTTTATGCTACCTCCAGATATACAAGCCTGCCTTTTGACTTTTATCCTTTAGTCCAGACTACTTCTTCCATTTTTTTTAAAAAAAATCAAACACAATGTGCATTAACATTAATTAGTATAAGATCCGGACCACTGTAGGCCAACACTGGAACAACATAAAACGTAAGAATAATCTTAATGGAGTAACTCAAGATCAAGCTCCTCCAGCATTCCCATTAATGGTCTAAAAGCATCACCCAATGGGGTTTATTAATAACAGCTACTTTCTGGTGCAAGATCATGTTTCTGTGTTTATGCAGCAGTCAAGCCAAGGAGAAAGTCTCTCATACAACTTTTCATGTGGGCTTTCAATACATTATCTAGGTTCATCTAGGAAGATACATGCAACATTATCTCAGTATATATTTACTAAACCAATGCTTACTACACGATTAACTTTACATAACCATGGCCAGCATGCAAGATAAGACTATTTAAACCAGGCGTGGGCTGTGTGGAATTGCCCATAAATAGGACCCAGTCTACTAACATGTCTTCAGACCTTGAGGTCTAAATGACAACTGAAATAGCCATGAAGTAGTGGCTGAACTGGAGATTCACATGCCAAGAAATGAGATTCAGTGTTTTCTTTCTTTCTTTCTTTATAATCCAATTTCTATACCACCCTTCTCCCGAAGGACTCAGGGCGATTTTCTTGAGGACATGCTTAGCCTAGCCCTAGAAATTTGTCATTAGTACCGATACTAAATTTGCAAATCCATTCCTTATTTCACTTTCTCCACATGGTCTTTTTCAGAAACTTAATTTAGAAGGAAAAATATGTTGTTCCTTCTGCTATATTTTTCATAACAGTGAGTCAGAACTACAGAAAAAATACTGAAAGATCTCCAGCAGATCCCAATACTACTCATCTCTGTTTAAAAGCACCTAGTTATACTTGAAAGTGAGCAGACTCTGGAACTTGTAATGGTATGAGAGAATAACCTTGGGAGACAGAACAAAGAGCCACAGCAAAGGAAATGGTCAGACAAGAGGGAGCTTAACCACAAAAGGAATGTGGACACAGCAAACATCTCAGAAGGTACCCGCCCTGTTTCCTTGATCTGTAAAGGTGACTGGGGGAGGAGGGGGATCAGAAGTGGGTTTCAGCAGGTTCTGACCAGTTCTGGAGAACCAGTAGTGGAAATTTTGAGTAGTTCAGAGAACAGGTAGTAAAAATTCTGACTGGCCCCACCCCCATCTATTCTCTGCCTCCCGAGTCCCAGCTGATTGGGAGGAAATGTGGATTTTGCAGTAACCTTTCCCTGCCATGCCCACCAAGCCACGCCCACAGAATCGGTAGTAAAAAAATTTGAAACCCACCACTGAGGGGGATGTACATTCAGACTTGCCGGATTATCTTAATGTAACCTTACAATAAAGTAGAATTAGTCCATCTGGTTATGCTTTTTGTCTGGAGTACCTTGCAAAGCTGACAGACTAACTGCTAGTTAGAATTGTTACTGTATATCCTTTTGCTAGTATTCCTAACTGTTTATTTCCAAATGGTAGAAAAATCTAGAGATAATGCCTAAAGAGAAAGTTTGCCCAAGGGGGGGTGGGAACCTCACTGTAGATTTATGTTTCATATAGTAATTTACTACTATCACTAAATCACACCAGGCAGCAGTAAACATTACCTCAATAAATACTGTTAACAGCTTTGCTGAGACAAAATATCTGATTGATAAAAGGAACTGAAAGAGCGAAGGGCTCTGCCCAGGGGTGGGTTTCAATTTTTTTTACTACCGGTTCTTGTTGTGGGCGTGGCATGGTTTGGTGGGCGTGGCTTGGTGGGCATGGCAGGGGAAGGATACTGTAAAATCTCCATTCCCTCCCCAGTCCAGGGGAAGGTTACTACAAAATCCCCATTTCCTCCCAATCAGCTGAGACTCGGGAGGCAGAGAAGGGATGGGGGTGGGGCCAGTCAGAATTTTTACTACCAGTTCTCTGAACTACTCAAAATTTCCGCTACCGGTTCTCCAGAACTGGTCAGAACCTGCTGAAACCCACCTCTGGCTCTGCCCCTATGTCTTTTCCCTTGCACATGCTCTCTAAAGACTGTTGCCACCACTAGACTTATCTCAAGTGCCCAACTAAAATAAGAGTAAATTAAAAAGAGCATCAGAACATTAGCAGGAGGAATACTTAGTTAGGTCAAGAGTTAAGCAATCTTTCTTGTCCTGGTCCTTCTCCAAGAGACTAACTCCCCAGCTCGGCATTTGTCTTACAAGGAAATCATTGAGATCTTCGAGGTTCCCATGATTGGCTTTGATAGTAGCCAGATGGCTAAATATCCTGTACTAGAGGAGGATTTTTCCTATTTACATATGTTAAACATTGCTTCTTTTAGAGAGATTTTATTTTGTTGAAAACGTATATTCCCCGTGTGGATAGGCAAGAGCCAAGTTAAATGCATGGAATGCATTTTCTTCAGGATCGTATGAGAAGAAATGGTAAGTCATGAACTGATAGATAAAGGAAGCAAGAAACATAATGTACTTAGCACTAGCAAAAGGCAGGGATCCTAAGTTTATGAGAGACTGGGCAGAAAATAAAATTGTAGCCATGTGATAATTGTAGTTCAATTACTTTTCAGACTCCTTTTTGAAATTTTGCAGATAAGATCCCTGCACATACTGCATATCTACTGAAAGAATAAGTAATCAATCCACAAAGAATATGGAAACCACAACACAAATCAGTCCAAGCTTAACAGACTTTGGGGTGGGGGGAAACACCAGGGATTAATTTAAACAGGATTTCCTTTGGACCCTTTGGGGGGGGGGGAAGAAAGAAGCGAAGTATTCACCTGGGCTTTGATTGAGTATAACTTCTTCTTTGTATATTCAGCCTCTGAAAAGCCAGAAGCTGAAAGAAGTGGGGCCTGTAGGAGTAGGACACATTGTAAGTTCTTGCCTGAAAAGGCCCAGCAATTCCAGGATAGAAAAAAATGAAAGTAGACTTGAACCAGAGGAAATTTACATACTGGTATTCATACTTATTTTATTTATTAAATGTATATTCCACCCATCTCTCTTTTCAGAGCATCTGTGGACATATGATGGAGACAGAAGCACAGATCCCAGTTGCAAAACCCAGTTACCTTACTTATTTAGGCAAAATAATACAATAATATGAAAAGGAAGACCTGCATATAAGAGCCAGTTTGGTCTACCAATTAAGGCACCAGGCTAGAAATCAGGAGACTGTGAGTTCTAGTCCTGCCTTAGGCATGAATGCCAACAGGTCTATTCTCTCTCGCAGCCCAACCCAATTCACAGAGTTGGTGTTGTGAAAAGAGAATGAAGAAGAGGAAGAAGTGTTAGGCATGTGTGTTTCAAGTTGTTTATAAAAATAATAAAGCAGAAAAGTAATGTAGAGTATTCTATTCTGCTTTAGGCTGTGCTACTGCTCTGCATAATTATGTTGTAGGTTATTAACCACTTATTCTTCAATGATCCCATCCCCTGCCAAAATATCCTACCTACCAGACCATTGAGCCATCAAGGCAAAACCAATAGCCAGGAGATTTTGAATTAGGTCAGGATTCATCTTCAGAAGACATGAAGTTTGCATGTATCTTTCTGGGGCAAGTTAAGAAAATGAACATATTTTATTTTATTTATTTACCGTATATACTCGAGTATAAGCCGATCCGAATATAAGCCGAGGCACCTAATTTTACCACAAAAACTGGGAAAAACTATTGACTCGAGTATAAGCCGAGGGTGGGAAATGAGGCAGCTACTGGTCAATGTAAAAAATAAAGATAGAGCCAAGTAAAATAACATGAATATTTATTTGAACGAAAAACAATAAAAGTGCAAAAGGGGGAAGGAGGATTCCCAGCTTTAGAAAATTTAGAACTACGCCGCCTTTGGTATGACCTGAGCATAGCTCATAAAATTATCTGCTACAATGTACTTCCTATCAATGACTACTTCAGCTTCAACCACAACAATACACGAGAACACAATAGATTCAAACTTAAAAGTGAACCTCCAATCTAGATTGCAGAAAATGTGACTTCAGTAACAGAGTTGTTAATGCCTGAATGTGCTACCTGACTCTGGTCTCTTCCCAAAATCCCCAAAGCCTTAACCAAAGACTATCTAGTATTGACCTCACCCCATTCCTAAGAGGTCTGTAAGGGGCGTGCATAAGAGCACCAACGTGCCTACCGTCCCTGTCCTAATGTTCCCTTTAGTTGTATTCCTTTTATGTATTCAATTCATGCTTATATTTATATAATTATTTAATATGTATTTGACAAAATAAAATGAATGAATGAATGAATAGAATAGAATAGAATAGAATTTTTATTGGCTAAGTGTGATTGGACACACAAGGAATGAATGAATGAATGAATGAGTGAGTGAGTTACTTCAACAACATTGTCTCACAGAAATTGACAATACAACTGCAAGCATGAAAATGAGTCCTCCTTTAGCTTCCAAGGGACCAGGGTGCCTCTGAAGGTCAGTGCTCTAAGCACTAAGAACCCAGCACAAATCTAAGCCTGTATGCACACCAATAGTGAAAATACCCTGCACAGTGTCTCTTGGCAGAGAAGGTTAATTTTCATAGACGTTGGGGTGGCTCTTTTTTTTTTTTTTGGCAGGGCAATAAGGATCTCTAATATCATTAAACCCAAGTGTGAGGAAAAAGACAGCAGCTAAAATGTTAAGGCCAGTTGTGTGACCTTCTCCAATACAGTTGGCCTGGCTGTTTGTCAAAACTTAAAACACACTCCTATCTCTCTCTGCCTGCTAAAGCTTCTTTCTTAAAACAATTGTGGTCTTTGCCTTCATGTCGCTCAACCTTTCACCTGCCAGGTTCCTAGCCCTTCACCCTTGACCCACTGCTGTGTTTGCTTAGCATTGTGCCAATCGACTTTAGAAGTCTGTGTGTGTGTGTGTGTGTGTGAGAGAGAGAGAGAGAGAGAGAGAGAGGGAGGGAGGGAGGGAGTGCAAAAGGGGGAAGGAGGATTCCCAGCTCTAAACAAAGGGAAATCCCGGAATGCCAGCGCGAAAGGCGGTGCTCGCGTTCCTCCTCCCTTGCTCAAAAGCCCCAATAACCTTCACCAGCAAGGCAGACCCCACGGGAAGGAAGGGACGGGCTGACTCACGAGCATCTGGCTGAAGAGCAGCTGCTCCAGGTCGCCCAGCACGGTGAAGCACGGAGGGAGAAGAAAGAATGAAAGAAGGGGAGGAACGGCCCCTCCTTTCTCTCTCTCTCTCTCTTCCAGCGCCGCGGAAGAGACTAGAGCACACAGGACTAGAGCACACAGGCGCGCACACACACGCCCAGCTTCTGAAGCACGGAGGGAGAAGAAAGAATGAAAGAAGGGGAGGAACGGCCCCTCCTTTCTCTCTCTCTCTCTCTCTTCCAACGGGAAAACGCTCTTTCGCTTGCGGGGGAGAGGAGGGAGGGAGGGAGGGAGGTTGGCTTGCTTATTCAACCCTTCCCGGCTAGCCATCCAGCCCTTCCCAGGAGAAGGCGAGGAGTTTTGGGCGAGCGACCTTTTTGCTAGAAAGCGGAGCGGCTGCCCCAACACCACCAGTTGGGGCGGGAGCCGGGTGAGCTGCAGTAACTCCCGCCAGGCTATGCATTGGCGCGGGGAAGCCCTGGCGGTGCAGTCCTTCTCGGCTGAGGGAGGGAGGGTTTCCCCGACCGCGCGAACTCGCCGTCGCGAGAGCCACCCCAAAGGCCAGAAGAAAAGGTCATTCCATCGGAGTAATGGAGCGAAGGCTCCTTCCTCTCCCGCCTTACCCATGCTGTGCGAGCCCGGCTGGGCTGCAACCCTGCCGCCGCCGCTCCTTCCTCAGCCTCCCGGGGCTCACGCTCTAGCAGCCGCCAAGCTCAGGCCGGACTCGGCAGCTCCCCATCAGCACTCGCACGGCGCGATTCGGGCAGGAGGAGTCGGTCTCGCTCCGTGGCCGTGGCGGCGGCGGCGGCGGCGGCGGCGGCGGAGGCGCCACCGCCACAGAGCGAGCCCGACTCCTCCTGCCCGAATCGCGCTGCGGCGAGTGCTGATGGGGAGCTGCTTACCCATGCTGTGCGAGCCCGGCTGGGCTGCAACCCCGCCGCCGCTCCTTCCTCAGCCTCCGGGCTCGTGCTCAGCAGCCGCCAAGCTCAGGCGGGACCCGGCAGCCCCCCACCAGCACTCGCCCGGCGCGATTCGGGCAGGAGGAGTCGGGCTCGCTCCGTGGCCGTGGCGGCGGCGGCGGCGGCGGCGGAGGCGGCGGAGGCGGCGGCGGAGGCGCCACCGCCACAGAGCGAGCCCGACCTCCTGCCCGAATCGCGCCCGTGCGAGTGCTGATGGGGAGCTGCCGAGTCCGCCTGAGCTTGACGGCTGCTAGAGCGCGAGCCCCGGAGGCTGAGGAAGGAGCGGCGGCGGCGGGGTTGCAGCCTAGCCCGGCTCGCACAGCATGGGTAAGGCGGGAGAGGAAGGAGCCTTCGCTCCATTACTCCGATGGGATGACCTTTTCTTCTGGTCTTTGGGGTGGGTCTCGCGGCGGGGGGCTCGCGCGGTCGGGAAACCTCCTCCTCAGCCGAGAAGGCTGGCGGCCCCTGCCCAGCCCTCTCACTGCACCACCAGGGCTTCCCCGCGCCAATGCACAGTCCGCCAAGTTTGCGCCGTCCGCCCACCAGACACGGGAATGGGGGCCGGCCTGGGGGCGACAAATCCCGCGAGACCTCGGCGGGCCCGCTCCCCGTCCCTCCCATGGGAGTCCGTTCGGTACCCCCTCCTGTGCGGGGTTCCCGAAGACGTAGACTCGAGTATAAGCCGAGGGGACGTTTTTCAGCACAAAAAACGTGCTGAAAAACTCGGCTTATACTCGAGTATATACGGTATTTATTTTTGTCAATCATATATAAGATAACAGGTAAAAAGTATAAACATAATTTGGATACATGAAAAGAGTAAGTGAAAAAAAGGAATATTAGGACAGGGACGGTAGACACATGGGTGCACTTATGCACCAGATACCACTTATGCATATACCAGGATCATGTAACACTCAAGACCAAGACTCATAAAATGTCAAGGTTTCTAAAAGGCTGTGTTTGCCTAATCTACATTCTCTAACTTGGTGTCCTGCAGTTTTACTGGCATTACAGCTCTCCAAAGTCCCAAGCTAAGCATGGGACCTGTGGGAAGTGACATAAATTGAACTCTGGGAGTTGTAGTTACAGAACAACTGGAGGGAAACAGGTTGGGGGAGAAAAAAAATCTGATTTGACCCAAGGATGGGTAAACACTTTCTAGTGGTCCACATCTAAAGATTCCTGCAGCCTCCATTAGGTCAAACAGTTTGGAAGAAAAGGTATGCTGTATAAGTTGCTATCAGTTTATGGGAACTGATCTGCCAGCCAGCAAAACAAGAGATGCCAAATTTTTTGGCATCTGATTGTTCTCTTTTGAGGGCCTCTTGTGGCTCAGACTGTTAAGATAGTCTGTTCTTAACACAGCTGCCTGCAATTACTGCAGGCTCGAGTCCCACCAGGCCCAAGGTTGACTCAGCCTTCCATCCTTTATAAGGTAGGTAAAATGAGGACCCAGATTGTTGGGGGCAATAAGTTGACTTTGTATATAAATATACAAATAGGATGAAGACTATTGCTAACATAGTGTAAGCCACCCTGAGTCTTCGGAGAAGGGCGGGATATAAATGTAAATAAAATATTTATATATACACTCTAGATCAGGCATCTCCAACCTTGGCAACTTGGTCTCCAACCTTGGCAACTTGAAGACTTGTGGACTTCAACTCCCAAAGTTTGGGAGTTGAAGTCCACAAGTCTTCAAGTTGCCAAGATTGGAGACCCTGCTCTAGATTACTGAAGTCATCACTTGAATTAAAAGATGTTGCCCTTACTACAGAATGTGGACACATGGGATTACTTTTGAGTTCTTCCGGAAGAGAGTTGGGGAACACAAGAAGCAAAATCTTAATTATTTATGCAGGACTTTTGGCTTTAGGAAGACTGTAGGATTAAGTTCAGGATATTAAAAACTTTATCCAAGTCATTAACATACATTTATTTGCTGAGCAAGAAAAGAAGCTGCTATCCAGATGCATTTTGCATGGCTATTATTGCTGCAACTTACACGTTTTAGAGCTGGTGCCCATGTTCATCTCTATGACTTAGCAATGCACCTGTGATTATCACTTGTGTGTAAGGGCGGGTCTCCATAACACCTCAAATTCCTATAACATCACGCTTTAATTAACAAGGCTGCTCATGGAGAACTTATCATCAAGTCTCTGGTGGCTCAGACTGGTAAGACAGTCTGTTATTAACAGCAGCTGCTTGCAATTACTGCAGGTTCAAGTCCCACCAGGCCCCAAGTTGACTCAGCCTTCCATCCTTTATAAGGTAGGTAAAATGAGGACCCAGATTGTTGGGGGCAATAAGTTGACTTTGTATATAATATACAAAAGGATGAAGATTATTGCTTGACATAGTGTAAGCCGCCCTGAGTCTTCGGAGAAGGGCAGGATATAAATGCAAATAAAAAAAAAAGTCAGGAGCAAAGAAATGCTAGGTCACACTTGTGATTACACTCCTTAGCTAGCATAAGGAACGTCCTTTATGCAAGTACGGAAGAAACAAAAATATCAAAGTGCACTAGACAAATACAGGTAAATCAATTCAAACTATTAGGTATTTTGTTTACCTAAAAATTAGGTTGTTTAAGCCAAACCAATCTGTGAAACATGAAAGGGAACAGGATGTAGCTCTACCGTGTTTTGTTTCCAGGTTGGAAACAATGGATTCCATGGACTGAAATTGTTCTTTATTGCTTTTAGTTATTTTGTTCTCTGTTGTGCTGCTATTTTTTAATTTTATTTTAGGCAATGTTTTAGTAATAGTTTCAGAATATTCAGCTGCACACCTATTTTGAAAACTCTTTTGAATGGTAGCACACGTAGCTTTTGAGTGGGTTAATGGAGAAGTTTTTTTAAAAAAAAAACGGCAAAAAGGATGAATATTTGTTTTAATTAATTAACGTTCAATTACCACTTTCTTGGTATTTATGGTTTTTATTTTGTTTCATTTATTATTATTATTATTATTATTATTATTATTATTATTATTATTATTATTATATTTAAAAATAGTTTTTATTAAACATTTTTCACCTTTAGAAACAGAAAAAAAACAATAAAAAGCAAGACAAACATAATAATGTGTCACATTTTTACAGCCTTCAGTGTCGGCATGTGTATTCTGTTTTTATAATTCACGCTTCTACTTTACCTTTCTATCCTTTATAACAACTATAACAGCCATTTTAACCATACTAGTTACATATATTTACATTATACTTACATAATCTGTAAATTAACTTTGACAGTAATTGATAAATTTAATTATTATGTAATCATTATTTCAAACTCCTATTTCTTATTTAAGTTTCTGTTTTCTAGCCACTTATACATACTATTCCATACTTTCTAATAGTCCCAATCTTCTCTTTCCTTTATTTCCATAGCCATTTTGTCCATTTCTGCACATTCAAGTATCTTTCTGATCACTATTTCCTCTGATGGTGTATTAATCTGTTTCCAATCTTGCGTGAGGGCAATCCTAGCCACCATTTATATATGTAGTATTATGTATTGCAAGTTCTTTTCCATTCTCGGGTCTAGTATTCCTAATAAGAATAGCTCCAGTTTAAATTCTATCATTTGTTGCATTATTTCGTCCAACCATCTCTTAATTTTACACCAGTATTTTTTTTATATCGGGGCACGTCTACCACATATGGTAGTACGTTCCTAATTTATGGCCACATTTCCAACATTCAGGAGATAAATTTGGAAACATTTTGGCCAACTTTGCTGGGGGCAAATGCCATCGATAAAACATTTTATAGAGATTTTCTTTATAGGCTACTGCCATCATAAATTTGTAATTCCTTTTCCATAATTTATCCCATTAGTGTAATTCTATATTGTGTCCCAAATTTCTGGCCCATCTAAACATTGTCTTGTTTCATTTATTATTTCATTGGCAAAAAATATAGAATAATAAATCCATCATTAAAGAAAAAACTGGCAAGGAATCTAAACAAGTGATTTGCAGCTATACTGCAAAGATCATTTGACGGCCGTCTCCAGGAGAGCGTTTTACCAGGTTCGCCTGGTACGCCAGTTGCGCCCCTTTCTGGACCGGGATGCCCTATGCACGGTCACCCACGCACTCGTGACGTCTCGCCTGGATTACTGCAATGCTCTCTACATGGGGCTCCCCTTGAAGGGCATCCGGAGGCTACAGTTAGTCCAGAATGCGGCTGCGCGGGTGATAGACGGAGCCCCTCGTGGCTCCCGCATGACACCCATCCTGCGCAGACTGCACTGGCTACCTGTGGCCTTCCGGGTGCGCTTCAAGGTTCTGGTGACCACCTTTAAAGCGCTCCATGGCATTGGGCCGGGTTATTTACGGGACCGCCTACTGCTACCGAATACCTCTCACCGACCCGTGCGCTCTCATAGAGAGGGTCTCCTCAGGGTGCCGTCAGCGAGGCAATGTCGTCTGGCGACGCCCAGGGGAAGGGCCTTCTCTGTGGGGGCTCCCACCCTCTGGAACGAACTACCCCCCCGACTTCGTCAGCTTTCGGACCTTCGGACCTTCCGCCGCGGGCTTAAAACATACCTATTTAATTGTGCAGGACTGAGCTAGATTTTAAATTTATGGGTTTTAATTGGGTTTTGTTTTTATATTTTAATAACGGGCTTTAGAATAAGTTTTTTAATTGTTTTATATTGTATTTATGTATTATGTATTTTTAAGTGCCTGTAAACCGCCCTGAGTCCTTCGGGAGATAGGGCGGTATATAAATATGATTAATAAATAAATAAATAAATAAATACTGGGAGGAAAAATACCTTATTTACAACAATCAGTCAACAAGAATGTTGAAGGAAAATTCATACACTTCTCTTATTTGTGAGAAAATGTATTAGAATTATAAGACATTCTTAAAATGATTGTACAACACAACAACTATTATATAGGCATATTATATTTGCAAAAATCCAGGTGACCATTAGTTGGCAGCAAAACAAGACAGAAAATTCATAATCTTTGTTGCCACCTTGTGGTCATCTTGAGGTTTTTTCAGTGTGGGTATGGGATGTCAATATTATTGCTGGAATATTGGAGAGAGGGAGGAACATTTTCAAATTTTAAAAAAGAATAATCTTCAAACATCTATAGGACATTTTGGTGAGAACTAGGAGTGAGATTATACATCATATTCTACAGAATAAATCAATATGTATGCAGATCTTTCTGAGCAGTCAGATCTTTAAAGTCCATATACTATAAGGATAATCAGCTGAATGGGAATTGGTTTTGAAGAATAGCATTAAAGCCTTTTATTATTCAGTGGAAGCAAATTAATTCAGCTCTGTCAATACAAATAGCTAGTCCCATGCCCAAATTCCTTCTGCACATTTTTTTACTCAACTTCCTTCAACTTGGTGGAAAGAATTTCATTCTGATTCCAAGAATACAATTTTAAAATTGTATTGAATAGTGAAGAGAATTGTTGCACTTACTTTAGTTATGAAGTAGCCAATCTTTGAGAATATTAGGGCTAGGCCCAAACTGTGAAAAGGTCCTTTGATGTGATAATGTTTTGGCTATTTCCCACTGAAATAGAGTCATAAATTCAAAGAGGGACTTGCTAAACCATTGAATCAAAATTGATGGTTTCATAGCACTTTCCTTTTGAAAAGAAAAGTTTGGGATTTTGGTAGACACTATACCATGTTGCAACTTCATTTTTACACATGGAAAATGCTGAGAGGGTGGATTGAGTAGTGTGATGGGTTACATGTACAGCCAGTTTATTAATTTTATCATCACATTAAATACTTTTGAAGAGGCAGCATCTACAAGGATCTCGTTCATTTCCTCAGCTCTCAGGTTTTTTAATGTGGCCAGAGAGTTTACTTTGTTTTTTTGTGCTAATATGGATGTTATATTTCTATGCTGGTCTTGAAGATGAGTTCCAGGCTGTCTAATCCAGTCTGAACCCTTGGATCAAACCTTATTTCCAAATTTTGGAATGAGTGAACAGATGTCTGGTGGGGAACTAAACATTTAATCTCTTAAGAATAGACAGGATGGGGATAGAAACAACAGTCTGGATGCTATTTTTTCCTATGCTTATTTCTGTAAAATGGTATATTTCATTGCAAAGCTTGCTTCTGATGTCTCTGCAAACTAATTAGGAGTATTGCCAGCAAGCCTCAATCTTGACACTACTCTCTCGTTAGGTGAGGCCACTTAGCAGCCAGCTATGCTAACTCTCCTGGCAAGTGTGGTGATTGCAAGCAGCAAATTATACCACCCTGTTGTGTGTTGACTTCTCCTCATAGGCTGAATTGGAAACAGACGTATAGGCAAACAAGACAATAGAAAATTCTGATTTCTTGCAGGAAGGCTGAGACGCCATTACCAAAGAAATGTCAGTGATTGCTGTATATCAAATGCAAATTCTATTTATACTACAATCAATGTTCAAGATGTTTGTTCCTTTTTCTCCTGCCTGTTCCATATAATGGGCTTGAAGTGACTGTCATATGGGGGGTGGGGTGGAGGTTTCATCTGTTTCTTGTTTTTACCAATGGCAGAATTGTATCAGTGTTTGTTCTTGATTGTACAATATAAGAGCTAGTTCTTATTCTCAAAGAAGAACTCAATGGTCAACCTTTTTATTCTTGCCAGAAGAGGCTAAACCAGCCAGCCTCATACTATATGGAAGCCAGTGATAATAAGGGCCTTTTCAGGAGGAGCCAAATATTTTGGTTGTCCAAAAAATTAAGTGGTCTTCTCATTCATATTCCTACCCTCATTTTTTAAAAGCTATTTTATTGAGCTTAGCGACAAAATCTTGGGGTTGTTAATTGGCCATAAATGGGTGCTTGGGAGCTCTTTGTGGGTTACTCTCTTCTGCTTAATGTGTTGATGTAGCCAGATGTTTAATTGGGATTCAACAAACCCACAACCTATCATGATATGTGCATCACGTAAATGGATGTGCTTGAGTGCCATCTGGTTCCTTTGTGCACAGCAATCACTTTGACAGCTTAACAACTATAATAAAGACGGTGCTAACGCAAATACTGAGCAATTGCACCCACTGCCATGACAGTATCACAGTGGTTACACATGACATGCCAAGTTGCATTCACACAAATGCTGCCATTATGTCTGCATCTTGACATCTGACACAAGTGTGTGTAAGTCTTGCCATATGTGTGATGGCATCCAAGTCTGCAAAACCAGAGTCTCCTAAAGAAGGAAATACATAGGTTGTTCACCTTTAGTTCAATGCAATATAGAGCTCTAGGTTATGTTACCTTTGATTTGGGAGATCATTTGGCTAAAAAGTAAAGGTAAAAGTTCCCCTTGCACATATGTGCTAGTTGTTCCCGACTCTAAGGGGTGGTGCTCATCTCCATTTCAAAGCCAAAGAGCAGTGCTGTCCGAAGACGACTCACTACAAAGGTTTCTTTAAAAAGAAAAGAACACTCTTAAACACTAGTTTATTCTAAAATCACAGTTATCAGATTATGCTAGGCCACCAGCCTTGCAATATTAACTCGTATGGTTTGCAAAGCTTACTGTTTTCTTTCTGAAATGATGCCTTAATCTGACAGCTGGTAATACACTTTTCTGTGTTGGTTCAGAAGTAGTGAATGGGTGATTTGTGGCTTTGGGGCTGTGGTATCTTCATTCCAAATGTTTTTTTTCCAGGAACAATTTCTTTCTCCAAAGCATAAGAGATGCCTTCTGCTTTTATTTAGTTTACTTGGACCCAACAAGTAAATTAACAAATGGTTAAAGATTTTTTTTTTCCATAAAGGAAGCAAGAAAGTATTGTTAGAAAAAGAGCAAACTTCTTAAAGTTTGCTGCTAAAAAAAAAATCCAGTGTTTTGGTTATACAAAATTAAACAGAAGATGTGACAAATATAATTATCCCAGTAGACTTTTGTTATTATTATACTTACAGTAATATTGTAATAGTACTTTTTTTGGGGGGGGGGTAGTTTTCTATGTTAAAACAGACCAAATGGTCACAGAGCAGGAAAAAAATGTCCCCTGACATGACATCAGCACAGTTTACAGAAATTAGTCATGCCAAGGAGAACTGTAGAGATTTATTAAAAGGTCTTCCATAATATATCAGTTAGATCAGAGGTCTTCAAACTTGGCAGCTTTAAGACGTGTGGATTTCAACTCCCAGAATTCTCCAGCCAGCATAGCTGAAGTTGAAGTCCACACGTCTTAAAGCTGCCAAGTTTGAAGACCTCTGAATTAGATGTTGAGTGGAAAATGAACATGGGGTTTAGATTATATTTTTTTAAAAGTTGTTTCTGGTCCCATCCCAGCTGTTGGCCATCATCTGTTCTGAGGTTTGAGTCGACCCAGCCTTCACACTATCCTTATCTTGGCTGCAGGAGATGTTTCCTCTTTTCATTGACTGTCTCTGAGAGCCCAGGGCCTAAATTCCTAAGGCAACATTAGGTTGCCTTTTCCTTTGTAGAGCTATTCCCAATACACAGAGCATTTGAAAGCAGGAGTGGTGGCAAATGGGACACATAGAGACAGAACCAGCACACATTGCCCAGTTTTCTCTCTGTCCCTTTTGTTTACATTTGTTTACATTTATATCCCGCCCTTCTCCGAAGACTCAGGGCGGCTTACAGTGTATAATGGATTGTACGGAAACTAACAACTTTTAAAAAGTGATTATTTGCAGGTACTTCTCATTTAATGACTGACACGTTTAGTGGCCGAAGTTACAACCATGATGAAAAAGTAATTTTGTTTTACAATTTTCATAAATCTGTAAAACAAAGGAAAGCTGGAGTAAGATTGTAAGCATAGTTGCTGTTTCATTTATCAACTACTTCCCTGAATGACTGAATTTCTGGTTCCAACTGTGATTACTAAAATAAGAACTACCTGTATTTTATTTTTGGAGTTAGTATGGCTGTTCAGATTTCATGGTTGGGATTTAAAAACAACAACAACAGTGGGACTAAAAAGAAGAGCTTAATGTTTGATGTATCAAAATTGAAATATATGGAAATCCCAAACTGCTTCTAGCATCTCAAGATGAAGGAAGGCAAATTCTTATGTCCTAACAACTTCCCTGATCCTTTTTATCAGCAATGCCAAAATCTCCACTTGGGATCTTCGGCATGTAAAACTGAGCAACCTAATACTAACCCATGAAGTATAGCATAGCATAGAAATAGCATTTAGGCTTCTATACTGTCCCATAATACTTCACAACACTTTCTGGGTGGTTTGCAATGTAAGCCTTATTTGCATATTGTCCCCAACAATCTGGGTCCTCCTTTTGCCGACCTTGGAAGGTTGGAAGGCTGAGTCAATCTTGAACTCAGGATCGAACTCCACGCTGTGGGCCTGCAATACCGCCCTTTAACCACTGCGCCACCAGGTATTCTCAAAGCAATGGTACTCAAATATTTATTTACTGATTTCATCAAAGCAATGATTTCTGTTATTTATTAGAAGGGCTGTGCATACTTCAAAACCAATTTGCAAAAAGGGCTTCAGATTCATGAGAACGTGAGCACATCTTTCTCCTGTTTATTACAGGAGGCATATTCTTTCAAGTTCCTGCCCAGAAAGATGCTGCTTTCAATTTGCTCCAAAGCAGATCTTCAAAATCATTTCCAAAATGGGCATAGTCCTCTTCATTGCGTTCAAAGTTCGCTTCCAGACCTTCCTTCTATGAGCCTCATTCCCATGCCCTTTTAATCGTTTATTGCAACAGTCCACTTGTGACGCTGGGCAAACAGGCCATATTTCATCTTATGACCTCAAATGCGTTCAATGATCCTTTTAATCCCAAATTTCTAGTTCTCTAGAGAACATCAAACAAGCAAGAGATATCTAGGATAATGAAAGACATCCCTGTTCTTCAATCGCCTTCTTCTCAGCAGACAAGTTTACAGACACAGATTAAGATTAAAACTGCTTCAGATAAAAACATGCACGTTTCTTCCATGTTGCAGAAAGAGGAGAGGTCTGTTCTGAGATTTTTTGAAATATGCAAGTCAGCAACAAAATAGGAAGCCATTTCTTAGAAGGAGTGGCTTAGCAGTGAGGGAGGAAAAATCTATCTTCCTTTCCTTACAGGGTTTCCCCGCCCCCCTTCTCACCTCCTTGTAAAGGACAAGTAAAGAACTGCAGGACTTAGACAACATACCAGGCATATTTTTGTGTCAGTTGCCAGACCAGAGAGAGAGAGAGAGAGAGAGAGAGAGAGAGAGAGAGAGAGAGAGAGAGAGATATCAGTGTTTGGCCACTGAAAAGGTTTTTCAGACTGGACCTTGGTTCTTTTCACTGCCAAAATTAAGGATGCGCAATGAAGAGATTGGGATCGTATGACTCTCTAATCCATGGGATTCAAAGCCATGTCTGTGGGTGGAACTAGCTAGAATTTATTTCAAATTTCTCCCCATTGTTTTCTAATTTGATCATCTTTCCTAACTCAGTAGATAAGATTCTAGGAATTCTGTCCAGCCTGCTTTGAGTGGTATCTGAGAAACAGGTAAAATATTAATGTAATCTGAAAAGAATATTTTTCTTTTTTGGTAACTATAACAAACATAATCGATCAGCACATGCTACCTCAAGGTTTCTACTGCAAAGTTAACTGAAGGCTGTCTTTTAGAAATTCCTCACTAAATTTAAATCTGCTAACTCATTAAACAATACGCCTTAATAAAACTGTTATTTTATTCATCTACTAGACTAGACCAATGTTGAATAAAGTAGCCTATTCATGCATCCTTGGCAACTGATTTCATATTACAAAAATAATCCATCAAAAAAATTTGTTAGCATAAACTGCTTTTCCAAAAAAAAGATGAGAAAATATATCAAACGCATTTACATATATCAGCTATTTCATGAAAATGAACCATTGTTTTTTCTTTCTGTCTTTCTTCCTTCCTTCCTTCCTTCCTTCCTTCCTTCCTTCCTTCCTTCCTTCCTTCCTTCCTTCCTTTTCTCTCTCTCTCTCTCTCTCTCTCTCTTTTTTCTTCTTTCCCTTTATTAGTTTTATAAATAACTCAAGGCAGCAAACATATCTAATGCTAATTCCTCCTTCTACCCAACAAGGGTCCAGATCAGAGTTCTGAAATATGTATCAATTTCCAAAACATTCCTTGAATGGGAATTCATCTATAGTATCACCATCAACCTCTCATCTCCTTCATTACAATATGTTGCATATGATGATGATTTTCTAAATCATCCCAGTTTTATAGCCTTGCATACCCTTCACTCACATAAAGCCAGCGCCACTTATTCAATAGAGTTGCATTCACATTAACATCACATTGCATAGGTGCAATTATATTTATAAGTGAGTTTAGAAATTCAGCAGAGCTTATTCAAGGTATAAGATTAAAATAATTGGGATTTAGTAACTTTTAAAGTAAACTCATTAGACTTGCTTGGAAAACTGCTTTTTAAGTAAAATAATGCACTGTCATTTTGATATTAGAACTTATTTGCATTCATTTTTAAAGTAATATCTTTAGAATATCTAGAGGCTATTTTACCTTGGTTTATATAAATAAATTCTGTGTATTGCATTGTTATTTTCCAGTGTTCTTCTACCACTGCAAGGGAGATGGTTTATATCTATTTTACATCTTGGAGGTCTTGCTAACCACAACAAAGGGAAAAGTAAAAGAATGCAACTTTTAACCTATGCCTTTCGGAAATGCCAAATGAGCTCTCTCTCTCCCACTTAATTTTAATGCCTGCTAAAATGATCAAAAGTTTGACTGTACTTCAAACAGTTACCACTGTTCAGGAAAGAACTTGAGGACTTTTCTGGGAAAAGAAACAAAGAACAGCATGTCTGCAGATTTCTTTTTGGCATTCTAGGGGAAAAAAAGGCAGATATTAGGAGGCGATGCAGGGATTTGTCAAAAGTGTGATTTCTTAATCACTCTGTCAAATTGTCTTCAGACAGCAGCATTCCAATATATGTCTACCCCAGAGGGCAGTTTCATCAAAACATTCTCCCATATTGCATACTTCAGTGAATTACAACCCTAGAAGGATCAACACCACAAGCAAAACTAGTGTCTGCCTATTTCCAATCATCTGAACTGCACTAGGAGAATAGCAAGATTCACTCCTTTTGAAAAAAACGAAAAAATGCTGCTTAGCCTTTAATTTTCCAGGAAAGAAGTGTAGAGCAAACCAGTTGGTCAGGGAGAGGAATCTCCAAATCATATTTGGATCTTTGGAAGAAAGGAATGTTAAGAAAACAGTAGCTGTATTTTTCCCCTCACACATCCCTTCTCTGAAAGCTTTTCTTGGCACCAAGCAAGAAAATAGTAATCCTACCCCTGCCTCTGAGCTGAAAGCGTGGCTTGACTCCTGTGCCCACAGCTTTATTTCAGAGCAGGCCAGCAGGGGGCAGATAGACAGGCTGAGGTGACTGACAGGTCCAGTCCAAGAGGTGAGCAGGAACCCAGAGGCTGAACGGGACCTTTCAGGAAGCATCTTTCTCCTCTCCTTGGCGCTTAACAGTTTAGCCAATGAAAAGAAACATCCAATTCAGAAAAACAAGAAGTACTTTTAAAGGGGAAATTGTTTCAATGGAGTTAGAGTCATCATATTACCATATGAGGCTTTGGGGTGTAAAAGAGGAAAAAAAGAAGGAAGGAAGGAAGGAAGGAAGGAAGGAAGGAAGGAAGGAAGGAAGGAAGGAAGGAAGGAAGGAAGGAAGGAAGAAGGGAAGGGAGGGAGGGAGGGAGGGAGGGAGGGAGGAAGGAAGGAAGGGAAGGAAAGAAGGAAGGAAGAAAAAGGAAGGAAGGGAAGGAAGGAAGGAAGGAAGGAAGGAAGGAAGGAAGAAGGGAAGCAAGGAAGGGAAGGGAAGGGGAGGGAGGGAGAAAGGAAGGAAGGAAGAAAAGGAAGGAAGAAGGGAAGGGAGGAAGGAAGGAAGGAAGGAAGGAAGGAAGGAAGGAAGGAAGGAAGGAAGGAAGGAAGGAAGGAAGGAAGGAAGGAAGGAAAGGATACACACTATACAATTACTTCACTGGACAGAAGAAGTTAACAAAGAATGTAGTCACAAGGCAAATCTGTGGAGAACCGAAGGGGACTTGGGGAAAGCCCCTCTAATTTCCCAGGAAACCTCCCCATCATGGATTCCAGGTATTCTGTTTAGAACTCATTCAGTTTATTATAAACGGGACTGAGGTGTCTGTAAGTTCTCCCAATATGCCCCTTCCAATAGGGAAAAATAGTCGTATTATTATGTCATCCTCCCCTTGAGTCCTCCCCCCCCCTCTCTGTATGTCTGTCTCTGTCTGTCTCTGTCTCTGTCTCTCTCCTTTCAATGATCTTCTTAGCAAGATTCAACATCTGCAGCTCCAGAAACTGCAGACTAACACATGCCCACCTATGGGACCATTCATTCCATTCTGCTCCTTCTGCCAAAGATGCACCTAAGGGAGGGGGAAGGAGGAGGGAGGAGGGAGGGAGGAGGAAGGAAGGAAGGAAGGAAGAAGGAAGGAAGAAAGGAAGGAAGGAAGGAAGGAAGGAAGGAAGGAAGGAAGGAAGGAAGAAGGAAGCAAGGAAGGAAGGAAGGGAGGGAGGGAGAAAGGAAGGAAGAAAGGAAGGAAGAAGGAAGGAGGAAGGAAGGAAGGAAGGAAGGAAGGAAGGAAGGAAGGAAGGAAGGAAGGAAGGAAGGAAGGAAGGAAGGAAGGAAGGAAGGAAAGGATACACACTATACAATTACTTCACTGGACAGAAGAAGTTAACAAAGAATGTAGTCACAAGGCAAATCTGTGGAGAACCGAAGGGGACTTGGGGAAAGCCCCTCTAATTTCCCAGGAAACCTCCCCATCATGGATTCCAGGTATTCTGTTTAGAACTCATTCAGTTTATTATAAACGGGACTGAGGTGTCTGTAAGTTCTCCCAATATGCCCCTTCCAATAGGGAAAAATAGTCGTATTATTATGTCATCCTCCCCTTGAGTCCTCCCCCCCCCTCTCTGTATGTCTGTCTCTGTCTGTCTCTGTCTCTGTCTCTCTCCTTTCAATGATCTTCTTAGCAAGATTCAACATCTGCAGCTCCAGAAACTGCAGACTAACACATGCCCACCTATGGGACCATTCATTCCATTCTGCTCCTTCTGCCAAAGATGCACCTAAGGGGAGGGGGGAAGGGAGGAGTTTCCTGCTCCTCTGTGCATTGCCCTCCTGTTTCAGCTTTGCCACGTAAACTGGCCAGAGTCAGTGGGGACTTTGGGACAAGCAGCCAGAGAGTGGGGGCAGGTAAGGTAATATTTGAGATGGGTTAAAAACCCTCAGGCTCTCTGAATGTGACTATCTTAGCTTCTTCTGAAGTCTTCTTCTCAGCTACCCACTACCCACCTGATGAGCATCTCTGCATCTCTCAAAAGTTCTCAAGCAAGTCAAAGACGCATCAAGCAAGGGATTACCAAGACATTTCAGAATCCAAACTAGGGTCAATTTGAAATAATCACACACACACCCTTTTTTTTTTTTTTTTGAAAAAGCCTATGGATTTTGTAGTCGTAGTGTTGTCCATCTATGAAAGTGAACCAAGCCTTCCCCACTGCCCCTCCCTTCTTTTCTTCACTTTGGCTAAACGGGTGCGAATTCACTCAGTTTAATCATCTCAACAAATCCAAGCAAGGAGGTGGTGGAAGGGAATTTGCACAAGCTGTCTCAAAACTGGCCGACCACCCCAAAAAGTAGGGTTTTGGTTTTTTTTATGTTCAAAAGGTTCCTTGCCGTCTTCTCGAGTTTCAGATCTTTCCATTACTGCATTCAGCAACCCACCTCCTTCCCCATTCTCACTTTGCCCCAACAGCGCTTTTAAAACTGGGCGGAGAAGGTATTTGAGACTGACGGACCGATCCTATCTATGGATTTCGGTCGAGGAATCAACTTTACTGAATTTCGCTGGACGAGCAGAACCGGGGAGAATCCGGATCTCCTTAGGTTCCCTTCCTAGCATCCTTCCACTACGCTGAAGTCAAGGAGCTCCTAATTCGAATTTAAGGATCAGCCGAGAGATCCGGGGCTCCAGCGACGGCTCAATCAACAAGGGAGGGGGGGGAAAATTCCTTGGAGCATACGCAGAGTGCTCCCCAACCCAATCAGCGAGCAGATCCCAGAGTCAACCCCCCACACACACACCCAATTCATTTCAGGAAGTTTGATCAGGGAGAGACGCAGGTTCGATCCCCGTCTCACTTGCTAGGGTCACCTTAGAAATCAGGGGCTGGGTGACTTGCCCTGATGTCGCCTCCCCCCAGTCCCATCTCTTCTAGCCGGGGATTAAGGGGTTTATCTTGGCTCTCTTACCTCCTCGGACTTCCGCAGCTTGGAGCAGAAGCGCTGCCGAGACGAGAAGAGCTGGGAAAGCCGAGTCCCAGAGCCGCCGTTTCGTTTTCCACCTGGTGGACCACTGCCGACTCCTCTCCATGGTTCGCCCAAACACCGGGCGCGCCAACGGCGACCCGCCCGCCCGCGCCAGGGGCCCCACTTAGCCCGCCGCGCTTCGCCCTCCGCCCGGCTCGCCCGCCGCGGCCGCTTCCGTCCCGCTAGTATTCCAAGAGACGCTCGGCCTCGACTCCCTTAGGGACCCATCGAGAGCCCAAGGACAACTTAGGTTCACACACAAAAAAAAAGAAAAGAAAAGAAAGAAAAGAAAGATCCGCTCCCGGGGAAAAGTGCCGGCTGAGGAGGTGGGTTGAGTGGTGGTGGGGTGGGGAGGCGACTTCGGATCGGCGCTGCCGCTTCGTCGGGGTCTAACAGCGCCCGGATCCGGCCTTTCCGATTCGCCTCTCCAGACCGAAAGGAGGAGAGGGGCTTCAATCCATACGCGACGAGCGCAGCATCTCCACTAAAGGCTGCATCCCACGAAGGGGGCTGGCCAAGAGGCGCACCGGGAAAGCGGCCGCGGTAGCGAAGAGCGAGCGAGAAGGCGGGCGGGAGGACGGGCGGCCCCCTCCTCCTCCTCCTCCTCCCTCGCCCTCCCATTCTATTTTCCCCCCCTCTCCCTCCTCCTCCTCTTCTCACCCTCTAGAGGAGTCTAAAATTGACAGGGAGGATGCCGGGCACAAACCAATGAGAAGTTTCCTTAGAACCCGAAAGCCACGCCTGTCGCCCGCCCCTCCCTTTCACCCACGAACTCTCGACCCCGCGTTCCCAAAGAAGTCCATTCAGGTAAACTGGGCTACAAGGGCGCGCAGCGGCGATTGAGTCACGGCACCCACCCCCGTCAAAGGAACTGGAAACGACTAGGCTGAGGAGAGAGAGGGGGGAGGTAAGGGGATCCCCCCCATTCCCCCCCCAAGCGCTCTTCCCAAGATGAAGACCTTAAGTCAACGTGAAGCGAAGCACAGTCGAGCTAACAGATTATCAGAGCTGGAAGGGACCTTGCAGCCCAAGAAGGAGAGCCTACTACATCTGCCTCTACCTAGGATCGAACTCCTGTTTGCGAGGCAAGCAAGAGCTCCACCTTTCTTGGGCTCTTCATCCCCACAACTGCCCCTGTCTACCTTTTATTCAGTATTGGCCACTGTGGTCAAGGTAAAAAGCCTGTTGTGGGATACATAGAACCCAGGAGATGCTTTTGACTTTTGGCAAACCATCAAGGAAGCTTATGACAAAATCTCTTGAAGCCCAGCTGGGAATTCCTTGCTGGGACTTCAGGTTGTACATGTGACCGAATCCTAAAAGAAAATTAAAAAGGGGCGTGCATAAGAGCACCAGCGTGCCTACCGTCCCTGCCCTAATGTTCCATTTAATTGTATTCATTTTATGTATTCAATTCATGCTTATACTTATATATATTATCTAATATGTACTTGACAAATAAATTAAATAAATAAATAAATAAAATGCTTTTCAGCATGCCCCCCCCCCCTTTGCTGAAATAACTGTAGGAACATGTCTGACATCAGATCAGTGGGACAGGGAGATGTAACAGTGTCTTTCAATTTTTAGCAATGAAGTACACAGAAAGCTTAAAAGCCCTTATTATTTATTTTATTTATTTATTATTTAGATTTTTATACCGCCCTTCTCCCGAAGGACTCAGGGCGGTGTACAGCCAGATTAAAACAATTCAATATACAAAATTAAAACAACAGTTAAAATACATATTCTATAAGTGGCCGAGAATTAAAACCGTCGAATTGACCCATACTAAAATACCCCCATTAAAATTATTAAAAATTCAAAAATTTAAAAATTTAAAAATCAAGCCAGTCCCGCTTGAATAAACAGATACGTTTCCAGTTCACGGCGAAAGGTCAGGTAATTGGCGCAAACCGGGGGGAAGTTCGTTCCAGAGGGTAGGTGCTCCAACAGAGCAACCTTAGCTGCAGATGCTTCAGAAAGTTGGGTGAACATGTGTACAGGCATGGTTGTATACCCATAAATGTTCTCCTGATACTAGACAGCCCAGGAAAATAATGAAAATATGTTTAGACAGTTGGCGGATAGGATCTAATACAGGTAGTCCTCGACTTATGACCACAACTGAGCCCAAAATTTCTGTTGAGGCTTTTGTTAAGTGAGTTTTGCCTCATTTATGACCTTTCTTGCCACTGCAGTTGATAACCCAGTTGATTACCTAGTAACCCAGTTGGCAGGTGAATCTGCCTTCCCCATTGACTTTGTTTGTCAGGAGGTTGCAGAAGGGGATCACATGACGCTAGGACACTGCAACGGTCATAAGTATGAACCGGTTGCCAAGTATCTGAATTTTGATCACACAATCATGAGGATGCGGCAAAGGTCATAACTCTGAAAAGTGGTCATAAGTCACATTTTTCAGCACCGTTGCAACTTTGAACAGTCACTAAACCAACTGTTGTAAGTCAAGGACTACCTGTATTTCAGCCTCAGTTATTCATCAGCAACATGGGAAGAACCCACGGAAATCCTAACATCACAATTAGGAAAGGAGTCCCACTGAATTCAGCACAATTAATTCATTGTGATGCTGTAAAGCACAACTTAAGAATGGTAGTACAAATAATATACAGCAGATTCTAGCGACAATGCTGTGAAAAAATACAGCCCCATCTGAACCTATTTAACCTCTTAGAGGTTAGCATTCTGAGATTAGAATGATATTTTCCTTCTTACTAGCAATATATGTCTCCTGTCAACCATATTACAAACAATAAATTATATACTATATACATTGCCTGAATGCATAGAATAAAATATATATTTTTATTGGCCAAGTGTGATTGACACACAAGGAATTTGTCTTGGGGCATATGCTCTCAGTGTACATAAAAGAAAAGATATATTCATAAAGAATTCTAAGGTACAACACTTAATGATAGTCATAGGGTACAAATAAGCAATCAGGAAACAATCAATATCAATATAAATCGTAAGGATACAAGCAACAAAGTTACAGTCATATAGTCATATGTGGAAAGAGATTGGTGATGGGAGCAATGAGAAGGTTAATAGTAGTGCAGATTTAGTAAATAGTTTGACAGTGTTGAGGGAATTATTTGTTTAGCAGAGGGATGGCATTCGGGAAGAAACTGCTCTTGTGTCTAGTTGTTCTGGTGTGCAGTGCTCTGTAGCATTGTTTTGAGGGTAGGAGTTGAAACAGTTTATGTCCAGGATGTGAGGAGTCTGTAATTGCCTGAATGAATGTGTGTATATGTGTGTATGTGTATATGTATTTTGTGAAAACAGGATGATATTGGCAGCCAATATAGTCCAGTGGTTGAAGCATTGAAAAGGGATTGGAGAAATTCAGATTCAAGTCATGCTAAGATATTACACAAATTTAGACCAGTCTGTCTGAGTCCAGTTTACTTCACAGGGTTATTAATTATGTAGATAAAATGCAAGTAACCTGCCTTAAGTTCTTGGAAGAAAGGCAGGATAGAAATGGTTATAAATGCACACGCATAAATAGGAGTTAAAGCCTTTGTACCTCTACTAGAGTTCTATACGTTGAATATCATTCAGATATACTATCCCTAAAAGGGCAAGCATGTCCCTCATCCAGGTTGTTAGGATAGGCTGAAAGAGCTGCTGAAAAGGATGATTTGGGATGATGAAGGATGTCAAAATGGAAAACTGATGGATCTGGTCCATGGGGCAATTCACTAAGATTGCTTTCTCCAACTTGTGTCCTCTTGATATGATATCCAAGGAAATTGTATGGTGTGTTCTGTACTGAAGACAGGACAAAGCATCAAAACAACAGATCTTTCTCTTTAAGTGATACTTTATTGATCTGGTATTTATGCTACAATTTTCTTTTCAACCTGTGATTTGTTAATGTAATCTGTAATAATATTGATCTCCTCCAGACTTACGTGAAACCATCAATGGAATTTATGCCTTACTTTGATAATGATAGAAATACATTTCAATAAAGGAGAATATTTGTAGCTCAGAGTTGAAATGAGGGGTCCTTGGTGCTCTCTGAACTTATTTTCTTGCAGATGTTCCATTACCCAAACTAAGTAATATCATCTATGGTCACTTTATAATATGTTACAATCATTTACAATATCCAAGTAGGTAAATGTGTTTTCTTAGGACATAAAAGAGAAGTTGATCCTTGGAGAGACTTCTAAATGATTAGATCCGACATTCCAAAACTACAGACTATTTTGGGAAGATCAGGTAAGTATCTTCAATCAGTATCTTTACTATTTTTTTTCCCCATTTCTCCTTAATTATAGCTTTACATCTTCTTGAAAAGTACTTCTGCAGAAAGTTGGTTAGAAAATGGCAGTTAACCGAACTAGGGGTGGGGGGAGTTTAATTGGAGCCTAGCCATCCTCTTCTCCCTAGCCATGGGTGTTTAAGTGCTTTCAGCAGGATGCAAAATAGTTGAGCAAATTCTCTGTCTGGGTCGTATGTTTCATGGAAACACACAAAAAAGGCAGAGAGCACACACAATCACTTCAGCTGTGCAGAAAGGAAGAGAAAAAGTAGGAGAACTGTCTCTTGTTTGGAAGTCCCTGTAACTTACGTTCATTCCACGTGCAATATGGGGTGTCTTGGTAACCCATATTATGAATGAAGAAAAGAATTAAACAAGATATAATCCAGTTGCAAAACACAGGTGTGAGTGTATGTGTGTGCACATGCCCACACACATATACATACAGAGCATTAAAGTTTCCTCAGCCACCTGTACAATGTCTGCAATCAGCAGGATTCCACATTTATGATATCTGATGGAATTATGTCCATTGTTTTCTCAAATTTTATTTGCGAATAAAGTACATATCTGCCAAAACCATCAGTCCCTTTTTCAAGTATCCCGCATAATGTTCCAAAGAAAAGAAATGAAAGCATTGGGTCTCCTGAATGTTAAAACCACACTTTAAGTACGTTTACTAGAAGGTCAGTTCCCTGAGGTCAATAAATTTAGAGGATTGAGCCTTTGGGGCTGTAAGAATCTGAACTTTTGATTTTGTTTCTGAAGAACAATATGGTCGGTGCTTGTTTCAGAGCAAGAATTAGGTCTGACATCAAAATAACCAATTATCTTTTTGTAACTGTTTCGCCACAGTGAAGTTCTAGAGCTAACACCCAAAAGACATGATAGAGGTGTTGATTTTTTAAAAAAAAAATGTGATACAACTCATGCAAAGTTTAGGGCATTGTGACATCTACTTTCTTAGGGAGTATAGTTCATTTCATAATCTTGGTTGATTTTAGAAATTAATTGCATGTATGCTTTGCACTACTTCAATAAGATGCCTTCCTATTCTCCTATGCATTGAGAAAATGTCTGTGACGTGAGATATACAGTAAAATTTGTAACAGGAAGAATCCAGATCAATCCAGTATATAACAGTTTTGGGTGGGGTATAAGGTTAGAATGGTTTGAGGTAGTCCCTCCCCCAATATTAGAAACATAGCATTTTGAGTCACCAGACATTCCACACCTATTAGCAGAAATTAAATACTATTTATAAGGACAATTAGCATACAATGGTAGATTCAGGGGGAAAAATGTGAGACATTCTTTTTAGTCATGTCAAATTATATATGATTATTTCTTTCTAATAATAATCAAATATTTAAGGACCTGTTTTTGGTCTACTTGTTGTGTTTCCAGTGGGTTGCTGATGATATTTCTAGTATGACATGATTTGCCTCATATTTCAGAAGAATAATGTCTTTATGTGCTTGATCATTCCTAATTGTTTAATTGTTGTCTCCTGCATGCAGCAAGGAAATGTGACATGACATGTTCATAAAGCATAGATCCCACTTAAGAGCTTAGCTCAGATTGTTTCTTGGCCAATATCTAAGCTTTACGGTAAATTAATCGTTACACTTATCAAGTTATTCTTGATTTATTTGTTCAAAAATTATTTTTACCTCATTAGGCCTTAAATCTGCCTTTCAGGAGGGCCGCTGACCAAACAGGACAGTGTGATATTCACAATACAGTTTTTGAGGCACAGGCAGATGAGTTGTTTGGTTAATGCGTTTGGTTCTTTCTACCCTCAACACAGATGGGGCATTGTTGTACTCTCAGGCGGTGGGGGAAGGGTTAAAGAGTAATGAGTGGAGAATGCTTTTCTTCTTCCTGAACTGAAGAAGCTCATCCTGACTCTTTCACATTCTTTTGCTTGCAAAACCCGACAAGAAAGCTCAGCTTCGCTATTGGTATATTCTTGCTACTCAAGTCATATGCTTATTTACTCAGGAGCACATGCCGCACTGAGTTCAATGGGTCTTGCTTTTAGACAAGTGTACCTTAGCAATCCCAACGTAACCAAAAATTCTTGTCCCAGACTAAGAAATCACAACATCTACCCAACAAACTTATCTTGGTACTCCTTGAATGTAAATAATGGATTAAAAATCAAAGAAAGAGAGAGTGAAAAAAACTTTAGGCACTGGAGAATCATTCCCAGTATTAATTAGAGGGTTAAAACCTTTAGGAAAAGAATCAGATTACTGAACAGTCAGTAATTAATTTGGCTTTACACAGATGTCAACACATTTTTTTTAAGTTTTGAGGGCCACTGAAACTCTTAAGACCTGGAGGTGAAGATCTGAGGCCCATTTATTTGATGTTGTCATAATACAATATTTACCTGCTTTATTGCAATATTTCAAGATATTCTTCAGCAATGCTGTAACACTTAGTGGTGAAGATTGGGAAAATATCATACCACAACACAGATAAATGCCTTGAAATTTTACAGGCAGTAGGAGAGCATTCTTTATTGAGTTGCTACTTTTGAGGGGAAGAACATTGTTTATCATTATTATCTCTGCCATAAAGATGCCCTTACAGGGACCATTAAGGTCTGCTGATCTGGCTACCCTTTTTCGTGTTATTTTGCTATCCTAGGAATCCTACTGCAGCATTTTAAAGCCTGGGATTGATTTTTAGAGTCAGCGGGTATTTCTCTGTTAATTAGGCAAGGAAAGGAGACCAGGGTCCTAGCATCATCATCATCATCATCATCATCATTATTATAGGGCCGGGTTATTTACGGGACCGCCTACTGCTACCGAATACCTCTCACCGACCCATGCGCTCTCACAGAGAGGGACTCCTCAGGGTGCCGTCAGCTAGGCAGTGTCGTCTGGCGACGCCCAGGGGAAGGGCCTTCTCTGTGGGGGCTCCCACCCTCTGGAAAGAACTCCCCCAGGACTCCGTCAACTTCCGGACCTCCGAACCTTCCGTCGCGAGCTCAAGACACATCTATTCATCTGTGCAGGACTGGCTTAGATTTTAAATTTATAGGGGTTTTAAATTGGTTTTAATATTTATATTTATATTTTTAATAATCTGGCATTAGAATAAGTTTTTTAATGATTATCTTAACTTGTATATAAATGTTTTATGTGCCTGTGAACTGCCCTGAGTCCTTCGGGAGATAGGGCGGTATACAAATATGAATAATAAATAAATAAATAAAAATTATTATTATTATTATTATTATTATTATTATTATTATTATTATTATTATTATTATTATTATTATTATTATTATTATTATTATTATTATTTATTAGATTTCTATACCGCCCTTCTCCCGAAGGACTCAGGGCGGTGTACAGCCAGAATAAAAACAAACAATACAATATACAATTAAAACAAAATTAAAAAACTTATTACACAATTGGCCGAAAACTTTAAAACCTTTAAAATTCTAAAAAGCCATTAAAATTCATATAAAATTTAGAAATATGGAATATAAATTTAAAAAATACAACAAAATTTAAGCCAGCCCCGCGCAAGCAAATAAATGCGTTTTCAATTCGCGGCAAAAGGTCCGAAGGTCAGATATTTGGCGTAAACCAGGGGGAAGTTGACCAACAGACCAATTCATTCAGAGACCGAGAATAATATTGTTCATTGCATTCTCTTTTACACATAAATGTGTTCTTAGCCCTTCACACATACAGTTCTATATTAACACAAGTTCTTCCTAGATGAAGTTCTGCAGTTCCTAAAACGCAGAGGCATTCAGGCTTTTATAAGCCAATACCAGCATTGAAAGTCTCACAGGTAGGGTTTCAATTTTTAATACGTGATGTTTAGTGTAGGAACTATCCCAAAGGTGCTTTTTCAAGAGACAACTGGACTTCCTGGTTTTTCTTTGCTGCTTTGCTTCTTTTTTTATTTTTATTTTTATTTATTTTTTTAATTTACATTTATATCCCGCCCTTCTCCGAAGACTCAGGGCGGCTTACAGTGTATAAGGCAATAGTCTCATTCTATTTGTATATTTTTTTTACAAAGTCAACTTATTGCCCCCCCAACAATCTGGGTCCTCATTTTACCTACCTTATAAAGGATGGAAGGCTGAGTCAACCTTGGGCCGGGCTTGAACCTGCAGTAATTGTAGGCTATTGTGTTCTAATAACAGGCTCCTTACAGCCTGAGCTATTGCGGCCCCTTCAGCTTCTTGGATGAGAAGCAAAACGTCTTCAAAGAAAAACCGGAAAGTCCAATTGCCTTTTGAAAAAGCACCTTTGGGGCAACCATGATCTGGATGACTGAGAATCTCCATACACATTTTGTGTAGAAACTAGAAATGCCATGAAAAATGCAACCTCTATTTACAGGATCATGCAATCTTGAGCTCTTTCTGCCTTCCACATGGGTTTTGGGGTAGGAGGAACAATTGCTGTTTTGCATCATTCTTGTAATGGACCAGTCTGATCACAGGCTCTTTGTTGCCCATGTTTTCACATATCCTTCATGCATGTGAAGAATAATGCCTTTTTCTGTTGCTATTCATCCATGACTTTCTTCCTGTTTCTTCAATTTTATTGGGGTATTCATGTTTACTATGAGTGTGCTGGTGACTACTTTTCCATCATTTTAAATACATCATTTGATTAAAATTATGAACTCACAGTTTCCATCTACTTCCTGTTTAGAAGGCTTTCAAGCTTGTCATTTAATTCCAACCAAGTATGAAACCTATATTTCTTATGTCAATTGGTAACAAATATGCTTTATATAGTGTTTGGGAGAGCGTCTTTCCCAAGTTGATGTAAAAACATTTTTGTCATCTAAAGTAATCTTAGCATTGAACATGGGAACCTGTTTATAATTAAATATGAAACTGGTCATTTCTGCCACGGAGGGCATATTTAAAAATGGTAAAGAATTGATGTGGACTGTTGCTATACTTTCAATAATGTTCTAATTTTCCCATTCATGCCACTCATTTCTCTTTTATCATAGCCACTCTTTGGTTGTTGTTTGTGACTTAGTACCAAATGTACACCGTGCTTAACTCCCACAGAAGTTGTCAGTAAAGTGCCTAGATTAATAGAACCCATTGATGTCAGTTAAAATGGGCATACAAAATTCTCTTCATCATGTAGGCATAGATTACTATCTGTAGAGCACCAACTGGACAGATAAGCAAACTGAAAACTGTATTGCTGGATCAGTCTGAAGACTAGAGTGTTTTATTTTACATGCCTCCACAAAGCTCACAGTGGTGATGTACACAACCACAACAATGATGGGCCTTCTAGTATTGTTTCCAGTTTTTTAAGCTTCTCAACATTCCCACTGGATTCTGTTATTTGGAGATGTAATTGCTTATACATAAAGCTTTTACTGAATCAGCTTAATTTATATTTATCGACCTGTGAATCATTTTTGTATATTTATTATTTTTTTAAAGCCATCAAGGCTATCCATTAATTAGATCTGTACAACACATGTACGGTAGTTTTGCATTGCTAATACATCTATAGCACTGGTGTCAAACTTGCGACGTCATATCGTCGTCATGTGACGTATCACAACTTTTCCCCCTTCGTTAAACAATGGGTGGGTGTGGCCAGCATCTGACAAATCCGGCCCATGAGATGCAAGTTTGACACCCCTGATCTCTAGGCCCTAGTGACTTCTATGGGAATTTCATACATACTGCTACTGAGAGCCATATGGCTTGTCCACCAAGTATAAATCTTATCGTGGCTTCTGACAGTTTTTGGCCATTCATCCTGACAAGTCTATTTGAGAATGATGAGAAACCAAAGGGGCTACTGTTGCAACAAAAGCGACTGGTACAGTTAGTTAAGGGAGAACTTTGGCTCAGACACATTGCTTGTTCTTCTTACCCTGCTCTTCACAGAACAGCTTTGGTTTCTTGAAACACAGAATCAAAGACCTCCTAGAAACCTAACAAAAGAGACTTGGACGTTTCTTGATATGCTTTGGCTATCTCCCACTATGCAGCTCATATTTCCCACTATAACATGATTTAGCTTCCCGGAAAAAGATCTGATCACATTATCAGATGCACTGCTGCATTTAACAAAGAGTCACAGGCCACAGCAAGGTGAATTCTGAACATTTTTCACTATCTCCTTATGTCTTAGACTATAAGTCTAGTCTGAGAGCTGCCAGGAACACCAGGAATAGATCACATAAAATATTTGAGTATCTACATTACTCAAGCCCATAAAAAGAGGTGGTATTCAGCCAGTTCTGACCGGTTCTCGCGAACCGGTAGCGGAAATTTTGAGTAGTTCGGAGAACCAACAAATACCACTTCTGGCTGGCCCCACCCCTGAATCCATTCGCTGCCTCCTGAGTCCCAGCTGATCGAGTCCCAGCTGATCAGCTGGGTCTTCTTTTGTTGCCCTGCACAGGAGAACAGAGCTGGAAAGCAGGTTAGTGGGGTGGGAAGGGAATAGAGATTTTACAGTATCCTGCCCCTTGAGTGGGGTGGAATGGAGATTTTGCAGGATCCTTCCCCTTCCATGCCCACCAAGCCATGCCCATCAAGCCACGCCCAAGAACCGGTAGTAAAAAAAAATTGAATCCCACCACTGCCCATAACTGACTTCAAGGTGGAGCTATGGCTCTTCTACAAGTCTGAAATGGGCCTTCAGTGTTGTGATCCCAAACATATCTTGACTATTTTAACCTAGCTCCTCCCTCTGTAGATATTCAAGAAATAACAAATGGAAACTAAGCTAAGAGAGAACCAATTTAGAGCTATGGAGAAATTTCCTGACAGTGAGTACAGTTAATCAGTGGAATAGCTTGCCTTCAGAAGTTCACTGGAAGTTTTTAAGAAGAGATTGGACAGTCATTTGTCCGGAATGGTATAGAGTCTCCTGACTCAGCAAGGGGTTGGACTAGAAGACCTCCAAGGTCCTTTCCAACTCTGTATTCTGTTAAAGCTATCTTCCTAATTATCAGGACTGAGAAATTAAATAGCACCTCCATATTAACAGAATACAGATTTAGTTAGCTGGAGCTCATCCAGCTCATCACTGTAGCCAAGGAACTGTCTGCACAGGCTTTCTTCAACCACATAGACTGCTGAGGTAAAAGTGAGTGTCATCAGCACACCGCTGAAAGTAACCTTCAGATCTCTGGATGATCATTCCAAGAAGTTTCATGTAGGTCTTGAAGAGCAGACACCTGAAGGATCCCGCAAATACAGGGATTGAACTATGGAATTGAATTAAAATTCCCGACTGAAATTTTCCGTGGTATTCTTTACATACCATGTACACACTTATGATAAGGGACCCCAACATTTACACAACCCTAAAATACCTATATCACTTACAGTATATACAGAAGTGTGTGTGTGTGTATACAATCATATTTTATACAATCAGTTTTACTAATGAATATAATTTATAAAAAATATTATACATTAAAATACCCACAGGCCATACCTTTGATTCTGTGAGCACATCAAAAAAAATTGATCTAAAGGAAGCAATTTCATATCTTTGCATCACATCAAAGCGATGCAGCTACGGTTTTCCGAGATTGTATGCTTCTGGGAGGCCCTGCACTGCTTTCCAAATTGTTACCTTTAACTTTTGAATGTTGAACTTTAGTAGATATACCTTAGAGTTTTCCTGGTATTAGTATACTGTGTAATATAAATTTAATGGAAATGAGACTATTGATCTACAGATATATAGATTTTCAGATTTCAATCTTCAGGAATTCCTTAAATATCAGAATATATTATATAGATCACCTAGATTTTTCAGTTTATTGGGGCAGCATTGATCTAACCAGAAAAAAAGCATGCACAAAGACATTTTCAGTATTTTTAGCTTCTTGAAAAACTGATTTTCCCTCCACTTCTGAGCTGACAAATGCAGCTGACGTTTGTGTGGTGTGTTGGGCAAGCACTTCAAAAACAATGTGCTTGGCTATGTCAAAAGCAAAAAAATAAATAAATGCAAAATTGTTATGCGCTTCTGCCAAAGTAATTTGCCAGAATCCAGCCCTTGTCCGTCTTTCAGAGAAATTATAACACTGTTTATTTGCTTTCACTAGTTTAGACTCAACTGATTATTCCTTTTTAACTTTAGTTCGGCTTATGCTTGCTTGCTCTTTTCTTTTTTTTTTAAAGAAGGAAACACACTTTATTTCATTCAAAAAAAATGCCCATTTGCTAAGTGGAATCAAGACTTTGACGCAAAGTTCTATTCTGAGACAAGCCATGGTTATTTCTTTCTGGTTTTGCATAAGCTTGGATCACTGTAGATTGAAAGACTAGATACACAGAATAAATAAATTAGCACTTTAAATAAATAAATCAAAACTTAGATTTACTGCCTTTTTCAAATAATCTAGAACTGTTTCTTCAACTATCTTTCTGGCTGATATTCCTAGAAATCCTAAGAATCTTTGTCCAATCTCCTGACTAGAAATAAATAAGTCTTTCTTTCTGAATATATTGCATCCGGCTTTCTAGATTATTTGAAAAGGCTGTGTTGTTTTTTTCCCTTCCCCAGTATTGGCAAACTTGAATTGCTTTCTGTCTTGCAATTACCTATGTAGTCAGTACTCTGAGACTTAATTAAGCAGCTTTAATAGAAAATAAGGAAATAGACTACATCAGTATTTGGTTTTCCCATTGGGAGCCAAATTAACATTGCTTTTTGAACTCTGGCCTGAAAATAGCTCTGTGTTCAAATACTAATATTTTCCCCTCTTGAGTATCTTGTAATTAATCACTCATATTTACACACTGATATATTACCAAAATGGCCCAGATCTCACAAGATCACCAAATCTGACAAGATTTTGGTGATGTCATCCTGAGTTCTCATGTGAGGAAACAACATTTCAAGAGTTCAGGCAATCTCAGGAGATGTGGGTCATTGTTAAATCTTATTATGTTATTGCTTTGATTTTATAGGTTTCTTTATTTTGCTTTTCCAATCATTCCATGAAATTACCATATTGAAATCACTACTTAGCAATGTTATCAGCCTCAGTTGAAAGGCACAAGGAACAATCTAAGGCAGCGGTGTCATACTGGCAGCTCGCAGGCCGAATGTGTCACATGCAGGCCGCACCCACCCCAGCTCTGTGAACGGGGAAAAATATCATGAAACATCACGTGACAGCAATGTGACACAGCAAGTTTGACACCTGTGACGCAGGGGGATCAGATCACAAGTCTGACTTGGGTGATTTTTTTTACTCAGTCTATTTGCAAAAAGCTTGTCTTAGTTGTTCTCAGCATTTGTCTTGCTCAGTTCCAAAGTCAGATTATTTTGTATTTTATTCACTTATTCTTACAGTGAAGTTTATCAATGCATGATGCAGCACAGGTTTTTGGTTTTCAGATGGCTTGCTACAGAACCTGACACCAATTTGGGTTGAGAGGGAGTGACAGGTCCAAGGTCATCCAACTGGCTTCCACCCAGGCTCACAAGTCAGATTCTGTAGCTGCATCTAGAGTAGCTGCTCAAGCTGAACCTGTGGAATGTCAGCCTCAGGAAACACAAGCCAAGACTCACATGAAGCTTATCAAATAAGAGGCACCACCTGGACAGCTGGAGCAATCAGAGGAGGAGGATGTAATTGGTGAACAGAGAGTAGAGCAATTCCATAAAGCTACTTGCCAAGCACATCTCTTGATGAATGATACCTGGCTGAAGCCTGATTTAAGAAGTAGTTTTGAGCCATGTTCTCTTTGTTGGAAACAACATCTAGTCTATGGTTCTTCTGTGTCATTCTCATGAATTCTGTTTGTGTAAAAAACCTTGGACCTCTGGACTGACTGACAACCCTAACTTGACTCTTGGAACCCTGGATTAGATTTGGACTATTCTTCTGTGAACTGCTATTATTAGCAAACTCTTCAGGCAAGTTTCTATTTTGTTAACATTCTTTGCCCACTATTATTTCTTTAGCCTTGAAATAAAATTGCTAATTTCCATAATACCTATGTCTGAGTTATATGTAGTTGAAACCAGAAAAGGGACACTTGCTAAGGATTGCTCCCCAATTCTATTAACAATGTTAGTTGAAGAGACTTCTTTTCTTGGTGTCGCAATAGCTTATCACAGGGACATCTCATAAGAGGATGTAAAAAGGCAAGATGACAGTTTTCACCATATAATGAAAGACTTTGATTTATTTATTTTTTTGACAATTCCCCTACAGCTATTCCTGGCTTTTCCTAGAAAAATATAAAAACAAGAGTGTAATCTAAGGCTTAAAGTTATTAATTTTCAAAAAAAATTGAAGTCCTCGTGCTCAGAACATTTACTTGCAATTACTGAAAAGCGGTAGCATAATTTCTGGCAATGTTGAAATGGGAGATACATGAAAGGTGTACAGTAAGACTAATAAGGTGTATCGTTAGTCAGGAAGTTGATCTTGATGGAAATTTGCAGGGGCCATTACCTAGGAAAAAGGGACGGAAATATTTTTTAAAGTACAGAACAGTAAGATAACATTTAGAAGTGACTCTAGTTAATGTGTCCCTAATTCACTGGAGTATAAGAAGTAGGAGGAAGTAGACTTGCTAGATTTTGTTATGATTACCCCTCGGAATAAAAGCTGAGGGGTAAAAACTGTCTCCTGTGGAGTTGATTCCTGATCTAACCTTCTAATGAGATGACATCAATCTTGCAAGTCTGATTATGTTGGATCCCTTCTCCAACATCTGGCCTTATATAAAAGACACAATAATTATTCTTCTCTGCTGAAATAGATACTAACTTTTCAATCCTGTTCGTATTCAAGATCAGAAGTATTGACTTCCTTAACAAAATGTCCTTCTCAAAACACAAACTGGGCTTATTTTAATGATCATTGCCTGATTATTTAATATATTTAACAGAGATTGCGCAATGCTGTTAGTTTTTCTTTCTTACACATTCATTTCTTAAAGAATGTAAAGTCTTTCCATCCTGTATCTCTGTAGAGTAATGGTCCCCAAACTCTTCAGCACATTGTTCCCTTCATTAACTTTTAAATTGTTCATTGACTCCCGAATGTTTATGATACAAAAATAATAAACTTTAATGCAACTAATAGAATAGAATAGAATAGAATAGAATAGAATAGAATAGAATAGAATAGAATAGAATAGAATAGAATAGAATAGAATAGAATAGAATTTTATTGGCCAAGTGTGATTGGACACACAAGGAATTCTAATAACAACAGTAGTCTCACTGATTATTGGGGAGTCCATACTGAGTACTTTGGGGGACCGTGCAGAACATGCACATATGATCTTTATCTTTTGTAATGAATATATTTTAATTAATGTTAACTTTTACATGGAAAAGTCAGTAACTGTTGTGAGCATAAAAATGGTCTTTTCTCTCCCAGCCAGAGCTAAGGATGTCAGGGGGGGGGAAAAGGAGCAAAATTTAATTCAAGATCCAAAACTTCCAAGCCACAGTTCCACTGATTGGAGAATTCCAGGAGTTGGTTCATACATCTGAAAGACACTCAAGTGTAATTTAAAAAACTGATCAGTTCTCCCCAAACTGTCTTGGGAATATGTGAATGCCCATGGGGGATGGAGGGGGGAAGAGATGCTACCTAGGCAGAGGTAGTATTCAACCGGGTGAACCTGTAGCAGAGATTCCTGGTGGGCCCGCCCACCCGCCTTGGCTCTATGCTGTCCTATTTAGGCACATTTTAAGGCCAGGTGCATGCGCGGAAGGTGCGCAAGTGAGAAAAGCACATGCATGGAAGGCCAGGCACATGCACAGAGAGCGAAGTGAGCATGCGCATGCGGAGTGAACCAGTTGTAAGAATATTGGGACCCTACCGCTATACCTAGGGAATGATCAGACAAGAGAGGGAGCACTCCCATTGACTTAAGTGTCAGAGAAAGAAAATTAAGAAGCATCCACCCTAATTTATCAGGCTGTTAAAAGCCATGATGGACGAGCTGTACTTTCAGACTTGCAAGATTTGCTTAACGTGGCCTTACAGTAAAGTAAAATTAGCTCAGTTGGTCATGTTTCCTATCTGATTAACCTGGGAAGGCTGCCAATAGATGAATTTCACTTCCATCCAAACTTGAATGTTAACAATCTCACATTCTTTTTGGCCTATTTAGATATAAGTGTCCCAAGTTTGGGATTAATTTTTACAAAAAACCCAAATACAGTACTGATCCATCCCTATCCATTAGTACCTGAAATCAACATTATCCAAAGCATATCAAACACTCACATTGTACATGTGAGCATGAGAAAGCTTGAAAAAAATCACTGATTCATAAATATGATTTCTATGCTCAGTCATAGCAAGGTTAAGGTAATTTAATTAATTTTGAGTATGAAGTAAAATTTTAAATAAAAGCAGTATTTAAAAAACTTTCCAAAAGGCAAAAGTGGAAGAGGACATTGTCTTCAAAAACTGAGGCTATTTCTAGTGGATACCGTATATTGAAAAGAGGCAGGAAGTTTGCTAAATGTCTCTTCTGCTGGACCAACGTCTCTAAAATACTCACGAAATGGATAAATTTTTAATCATCAACTTTGTAAATTATGTTTTAAGTTCTAGTATCCCGAACTCTATTTGGTTGATTTTGTAAGCATATAATTTACTGCATTCTTCACCAGGGGGCACTCTAACATATGGGCCCTTAACTTGGCCCTCACCCACATAATTTTCAGTTTGCTGGTAAGTTTTTTTTCCCCATCCTCTACAAAATTAGGGTACCCACTCCTAAAAAAAAAAGATAGAATATTTATAAGATCCATGCATGTATCAATTAAAAAAATACCACACTCTGATATGACTAAAAATCTCAGGCCCGCACAAATTGGAAAACACATTTTAAAAATGAAATGTACTGAATTTTATTTTTCCACAATTTCTAAATAGGGGAAACCTAATGACATTCCTTTAACAAAAATAAGTGGACTGCATATCAGAGATGTTAATGGGTTCGGAAAATGAATATTGGGCAAAACCAGAAGTAATAATGGTCACCTATGTTCTTTCTACAATTTCTTTCTTTCATTCCTCTATATATTTCATTCCTTTCTGTTTCCTCTTGAAAGTAAACATATTAACCCTTAACCACAGACATACTATTTTGGCTACGCTATTACAGACATGAGGTCATAATGACCTCGGTAGCAAAAAGACATTCGGTATTTTCATGGTTGGATCTAAAAATTGATGTATAGAGAAGTAAACCAAAAAACATATTGATCTCTATCAAATCCACATTGCGCAGGTCAGTTTTTGTTTCTCCATCCTTAAACTTCAATCTTTCTTCTCTAATTTTTACATTGGTCCATTGAATGATGGCGCTAATAATTTCTTTAGAAAATAATAATTTCCAAATCTCTAGGGGAGTAGATGAATTTCCGAGATTTCTAGCTGCTGGTCATAGTCCAGGTAATTGCACAACAATATTGTGACTACAATATTGGGACACGCTGGCTCAGGGGCTAGGACGTTGAGCTTGTCGATCGAAAGGTCGGCAGCTCGGCGGTTCGAATCCCTAGTGCTGCCGTGTAACGGGGTGAGCTCCCGTTACTTGTCCCAGCTTCTGCCAACCTAGCAGTTTCGAAAGCACATAAAAATGCAAGTAGAAAAAATAGGGACCACCTTTGGTGGGAAAGTAACAGCGTTCCGTGTGCCTTTGGGTTGAGTCATGCCGGCCACATGACCACAGAGACGTCTTCGGACAGTGCTGGCTCTTCGGCTTTGAAACGGAGATGAGCACCGCCCCCTAGAGTCGGCAACGACTAGCACGTATGTGCGAGGGGAACCTTTACCTTTACCTTTATTGTGACTAGCGGTTCTGGATCTATTGCTTCAAAAGGTGCAGAAGACCATTTGAATTTGTTCTTGCCATATAAATTATTGCACGATGTAGATTGTACCTGGTCATCAATTTCTTTGGGAGCTTCATCATCGCTGATGTCAGAATCAGCAGCAGTGGTGGGTTCCTCATCGTCCATTACAAAATTTTCATCACAATCCGATTCCAATTCACTCAGATCACTCTCTGCTTCTCCATACCATTTTAGAACAGTTTCTTTGAAGTTTGGATAACCAAATCACACTCTTTTTGGTGAAAACATGGCCCCAACATTATTTTAAAAAGTACTTTAACAAGGATCTGTAGTCAAAATGACTGAAACTCAAATTCAAAAGCCGCTACAGAAAACATCAAAGAACTGACGCAAGCGCGATGCTGCATACATTCTTATTGGTGGAAAAACAAAAGCTATCTGCAACCGGAATGGTCCATTTCTAAAAATAGGGATGTTCTGAACATTCTGGAAATCTGTTGACCACAGGTCTGTGGCTATGGGTTAAAAAGATGACTATGGATAGGTAAAGCCAATAGTTAAAGCTTCTAATGATTTTCTGGATGGTGGATCCAGATGTTGTTTAATGTTCTTCAGATCCTTCCATATCACCGGTGTTACTACCCCTTCCAAACAGTTTCAAGTTAATATAATTATCTTCATTTCTACTGATCTCAAATGGAAAACAGTTACAGTAGGTGAATTTCTGTAGTGTGAGAAGAGAAAAAAGTAAGGGAGCAGCAGGAATCAAAGCGCTAACCAACGGGAGAGCTGGAGGACTTGAAGCAAAACCCCTCTACATTTGTTGCTATTTCAGATATATTGCAGCTGAGTCAGCAATACACAAACTCACCTCTACAGCATAATCAACATCATGAGACTGGACAAATTTAGAGTTGATCTTAACTGGTGCAAAAACTTGATATAGTTTTTTGCTTTTACTTATGTTTGCATCCCTAAAACAAAATTACAGTTACTTTTTAGATAAGATACAGATAAAGATATATCGATGATCAATATATTCTGTGTCTTTACAAAAGTCTTAACTTCCAACAATTGCCTGGATAAGTAACTCCAGTTTTTTGGGGGAGAACTTTTTTTAGAAGTGGTATACCACTCCCTTCTTCCCACCGCTGTGAGAATGAGATGGCTCCGAAGTCAGCCAGCTGGCTTTGTGCCTACAGTGGAATTACAATTCATGGTCTCTTGGTTTCTAGCCCTCGTACCTTTATCCAACAATTCTCAATTGGGGGCCATATTGTCCTTTGGCAGCCCTAGGATGGTATTTCAAGGGGATCACAGTTGAAATATATATAACAAGAATTACAGAAAAGCAAAGTGTATTGTATTGTAATCACTGCCTTGCTGTTGCTAGAAAAGTCACTAGTTACTGTCTTGTGTACTGTATTTAAAGGAATTTCAGAATACTGAGATGTGCGTTCACCACACTGTTTCTTACTCGTGAACTGTTCACCTTCTCTTGTGGGATTTTTTTTCCTGTCATTTTCTCTTTGGTCTGGAATTCTTAACTTTAGGAGGAAAAGTATTATCAGATTAGGATTGTTAATCTTGGAAGGTTCATGTTTCCACTTGTCTAAAGGCAAATTAAGACATCATTATTATTATTATTTTACTTTGGGCCTAGATTGCTGAAAAGAATTACATGGCAGCAGAGAAGTAATGCAGCATGTAGTATCACCCTGCCAACAAAAGCACATATAGTCAAGGCTATTGTTTTCCCAGTTGCAATGTATGATTGTGAAAGTTGGACCATAAGAATTGGTGCTGGAGAAGACTCCTGCGAGTCCCTTGAACTGCAAGGTGATCAAACCAGTCAGTCCTAGAGGAGAACAATCCTGACTGCTCTTTAGAAGGCCAGATCCTAAAGATGAAACTCAGATAGTTTGGCCACCTAATGAGAAGGAAGGACTCACTGGAGAAGAGCCTAATGCTGGGAAAGATTGAGGGCAAAAGAAGAAAGGGATGACAGAGAACGAGGTGGCTGGATGGAGTCACCGAAGCAGTAGGCATGAGTTTAAATGGACTCCAGAGGATGGTAGAGGACAGGAAGGCCTGGAGGAACGTTATCCATGGGGTCGCGATGGGTCGGACACAACTTCGCAACTAACGAAAACAACACAAGTATTAGCTTTGACATTGGCATAACATCCTCACCAGTAATGTGAAGTATTTCACACTATTATCAAATACTCTCAAGAGATGATGATGCTTTTATGGAGATATTTTGGAAAAATCAGTCTAATTTGTGTGAGAAGCACAAAACAAGCATTGCACTGAACATGAACTCCAGTAATTAGTTTATCAACAAAGTGTTAAATAATTTTGATTTTCATTGCAATTCTAATTAAAGTTCTCATGGCTTGTTCTGTACAAAGAACATTTGAGGTAAACCAGAGTATACCATTGTGGTTGTGATGGAATATCACATTATTATGGATCGCTCTTTCAAAAGCATGTGATGAGAGAGAAATCTTTTATCTGTGTTTTTAGCCCACCTAAGGCATAGCAAATGGCTTGGAAAGAAAAGGAATGGTGATTGCACCATGTTTTAATTGAAGCTGGTTATTACTTTCCAAGAGACTGGAAATCCCAGTCATATAGCTTCCTATTTTTGTGGAAAGTTAATGAAATATTTATGAGGCAAATCTTAAATATCAGGCCTTCTTAGGCTTTATTATATAAAGGCTTGAGCCTCCAAGGGTTAAAGTCTGCACTTTTCTCTTTCCTTACCTCGGACAGGGTTGATTTTCTACTTTAATTCCCAAAACTTTATGTTATCATTTCTCAACCTTGGCAACTTTAAGTTGTATGGACTTCAACTCCCATAATTCTCCAGCCAATATGCTGACTGAGGAATTCTGGGAGTTGAAGTCCATACTTCTTAAAAGTTAAGAAACACTGCTCTATGTCCTTCAGGAAGGGGGGGATTTCAAAACCTACCTACCTACCTCTCTTTCCCTCTTCCCTATCTCCTCCCTCTCCCTCTCTTCCTCCCAAAATTAATTGGACAGCCACAGAGTATTGGTGGTGATAGTAATTTTGACCTTGTCTGATCTATCAAGTTGAGCAATGCTAATCTTGATTAGTATCCAGATGCAGGACCAGCTGGGAAAGCTAGGTCTGTAAAACAGTCTGATAAATCAAACACAACCCTCACACACACACACACACACATACACAGGGGAGGGACACAGAAGGCAACAGCAAAATGCATATGCCAAGAAAAGTGGATGCATTCACCATTAGTTCAGTTTGACTTGAAGGTGACTTTGTTTGAAGGATTTATTTTAAATACAAGCATTCCAAAAAGCAATCTAGTGTGTCTTTTATACTCGATTTATCTTTTCTTGTTTTGCTACGTAACTTGGAAGGAACAAAGGCTGAACAAAGATATAGAGAGGAAATTAGAACTTCATGGTCATTTACTAATGGTTAAAACATGAAGTTGCAGAGCAGATAGAAGGAATATCAAGATTACTCCTATCCCAGCCCCCCATTCCACATGTACATAAACAATCTCAGCATCAGCATAACAGAGCTGCTTATACATCTGACTGCTGCAGGGCATGAATGCATCTGTTAAGATGAAATGTAAGGCAGGAAGAAATATTGCGGGCTGGAGTGAAAGAGAGCAACCAAACCTGGCAAGCATCATCCAAAAAGAAGGTTTTTCAAACAAGAGCTACTCCTTTTTTAGTGAATTTTACCATGCTTTAATTAAAAAGCCATTTTCTGAGAGGATCAGATTGTTCAGAGCTTTGAGAACATAATTACATTTTCATTTTAATCTGTTGCCACATCAGCCCAATTCAGGAATAAGAATACTAAGAGCAATACTACACTATAGCCAGTATTGGAATTTAAATTTTTTTTATTACCGGTTCTGTGGGCGTGGCTTGGTAACCATGGCAGGGGAAGGATATTACAAAATCCCCATTCCCTCCCCATTCCTGGGGGAAGGATATTACAAAATCTCCATTCCCACCCCACTCTGGGGCCAGCCAGAGGTGGTATTTGCCGGTTCTCTGAACTACTCAAAAATTCCACTACTGGTTCTCCAAAATCTGTCAGAATCTGCTGAATAGCACCCCTGAGTGTAGCCTACATTGATTATCTCCCATTTTGTTCCTGCTTTTTCTTAGGCCAACTTCAAAAGTTCCAGTCTGATTTGCAGGTTGGCGATTTGCAGTAGGTTGGCGATGGGGCTGGACTGGTACTTAACCTGGATTACAGCCATGACAAGTTATTCTTGTTTCTTGTCCTTCCCAACTGTACCAAGAAGGCAAGTCTTTATTGGCTGGCTTATGCATGGACTGATCTCCCAGGGCCTCTGGCTGTTCCTTCTTATTGGTCTTTGTGTTTTGCCTCTACTTTATCAGACGTTTGCACAATCTCCCTCTTCCCATGTGATCTGCTTTGGAACCAAGATAGATCTTTTTCTTTTCTTCCCTTATGGTTTGATCATTGTTCTGATGCTACAATAATTAAAGCAATAGGGGAAAGCTTGTCCTTGTCTTTTCCCGTAGGCCCATGGAAACTTTCCAGTAAGAAAGAGCTGATAATTCATCTTCCAAAGTAGCAACTTCTGTAGTTTATATCTCAGAGATGTAAAAAAAGAAATACCATACTTTTCAGAGTATAAGACGCATTCCCACAGCACTCCCCCACAATGAGTGAAAATTGCAAGGTGTCTTATACAACAAATGTTGCCAAAGCCCCACCCACCTGCCAGCGCCCACCCTTCAGCTGTTTTCAGCCTCCGCGTGTTGCATTTTCAACCTCCGCATGCCCTGTTTTTGGCCTCCACATGCTGCATTTTTGGTTGGTTCCAGGTCGTGCGGATTGCCATCGGTGAATGGGCCATGCCGAATGGGCCATAGCCGTGCCAAATGGGCCATGGTGAATGGGCTGTGGCAGCAGCAAACAGGCTGCGACAAACAGGCCATGGCAAATGGGTTGTGGCAAATGGGCTGCGGCAGCGGTGAACGGGCCGCGGGAAATGGGCCGCAGCGAATGGGCCATGCCGAACAGGTTGCAGTGGTGCAGAATGGGCCATGGTGGTGGTAAACGGGTGGCAGCAAATGAGCCATGGTAGTGAATAGGCTGTGGGAACACCAAATGGGCCACGGTGAACGGGCCAGATGAATACCAGATGGATCCTGGGAGGCAAGGGCAGATTTGTTTTTCTTGTTTTCCTGCCCCAAAAAGGTAGGTGCGTCTTATAGTCTGGAGCATCTTATACTCTGAAAAATATGGTAATTTGAGGGCTGGAGGTACTATGGACAGAAAATAGGAAAGCATGTTCTACCCAGCCTGGAAGGATGTCCACTTGGAGATATAAGGACTGAATGGAACATGAGCTTTTAGGAGTGAAGACAGTTTAATAGGCCTTCACTAGATTAACTTCAAGATTATATAAAAAAATAGCAACTGTCCACTTGAAGAAGACATAGGAACTGGAAACCTGAGAACAAAAGTGAACACAAGGAGACACCTACTGAAAACATCTCATCACTTAACAGCTGGCTTGATATCACATCTTTTTCCTCAGCAACCTATCGCTGGCACAACGCCTGGACGAAGCCAGAGCACATGAAATGTCCACCCAAGCGGCGGAGACACTGCAAAAGCCGTCCCACCAAAGGCGAGCACAAAGTCAACCCCAGTGCACCAGGAGGAGGTTCAGACCGAATCCGACGGTGAAGATGAGGAAGGGTCTGCCGAACCGAGAAACGCGACAAAGGGGACCGAGACGATGCGGAAGCTGCGGTGGTCAACACCAGCGCCAACGCTGCAAATTTAAGACGCGACATGTCGGCGGTGCGGAAGAAAGGGCACCTAGCTCAAGTTTGTCGAGCGCCCAACCTTCCCGCCGAAAATTCAAATCGCCAATCAGAGCGCGGAATCGGCAAGGCGACCCGCGATTGGCTCAAACAAAAAGGCGCGGATTCAAACCAAACGACTGTGGTCATAGGCCGCTACGACCAAAGTGGAGAAGAAGATCTTCACCAAGCCAAAAATAGAGGGAGTACGGTGCCGGCTTGAAGTAGACACGGATCAGCGATCACCATCATGTCCTGGGACACTTTGGCGAAGTCACTGCCATCAGTCGCAAGCGCCACCTGCAAGCACAACGGCTACGAGTCCACGACTACCAAGGGAATCGCATCCCTGTTCGAGGGACCACCTCCGTCCGAGTCGAGTACGGACCACACAAGAAGACCCTGCCCATCACGATCGTCGAAGGGACCCTGCCCAGTCTGTTGGGGCTAGACTGGTTTCGTGCCCTGGGCATGGGAGTGACTGGCATCTACAGAAGTGACTGTAACCTGAAAGACATTCTCTTTAACGAGTTCAAAGATGTCTTCAAGGACTGCCTGGGCAAGTACAAGGGGACCCCTATTTCCTTCAACTTAGACCCCCAGGTAGCTCCCATTAGGCTTAAGGCGAGGAGAGTCCCTTTTGCCCTAAAACCAAAAATCGATAAGGAGCTAGATAAGCTCATAAATCAGGGGATTTTGGTGCCAGTCGATCACGCAAAGTGGGAGACGCCAATCGTCACCCCAATAAAACCAGACGGGTCAATTAGAATTTGCGCTGACTACAAGGCGACGCTTAACAAAGCCTTACAGAAAAGCGCTTACCCAGTTCCCGTGGTGCAACACTTATTGCACCCTTTGGGGCGGGGCCAAGTCTTTGCAAAGTTAGCCTTGCCCCAACCCTACCAACACCTGCCCGTACACGCCCGCACAGCCGAAGCCCAAACGATTGTAACGCACAGGGGGGCCTTCAAGTGCACCCGATTGCAATTTGGGGTGAGTGTGGCACCAGGGCTGTTCCAAAACCTAATGGAACGACTCCTGCAGGGGCTCCCAGGGTAGTTCCCTACTGATGATGTCCTAATTTCAGGGAAAACATGGAGGAATTGGGGAGCGTTAAGAAAGGTTTTGGGCATTTTCCGGACAGCCGGATTAAAAGTCAAGGTAAACAAATGCCAGATAGGGGTCGAATCCGTCGATTTCTTGGGCTACGGATAGACAAGAAAAGGAATTCACCCTACTGAGAGCAAGGTCAAGGCAATTAGAAGGCTCCAGCGCCCAAAAACAAAGCAGAGCTGCAGGCATTCCTGGGGCTAGTGAATTTTACGCGGTCTTTTAAAGAACAAAGCAACTGCTATGGAACCGCTGCATAGGCTTTAGGAAAAATACTGTTTGGTCTTGGGAAAGTCGGAAAATAGGGCTTTTGAAGCAGTAAAGAACCTGCTCTCAAGTGATAGCCTGCTCATCCAATATCACAACTCATTGCCCTAGTGCTGGTTTATGGCCTCCCTTATGGGGTGGGGCTGTACTCAGCCATAGACTTCCAAACGGCACAGAAGCCCCTATAGCTTTTACTCTAGAACGATGTCCTCCCAGAGAGGAACTACAGCCAATTAGATAAAGAAGCACTAGCCATTGTGTCAGGGGTTAAAAATTCCACGAATATGTCTTTGGGCGAATTTTGAAATCGTGACTGACCACAGACCGCTACTAGGATACTGGCTGGCGATCACCAACGCCTGTGGCACTTTCGCCACGCTTGACCCGATGGACTATTTTCTTAGCCGCTTCTACAAGCTGCAGCATCGACCAGGAAAAGAAGTGGGGCATGCAGACGCGTTAAGCAGATGCCCACTACCAGGGGCCATCAAGACCCCACCCGGGACGCCCATCCTGCTTATTGACTCTTGACTCTGGCCCAGTCACATCTAAGGAAGTGGCTCGGCATCATACCGACATTATGTTAAGGACTGTACTCGGTTGGGTACAGAGAGGGTGGCCGCTGCGCCGGGCGAACGGTTCAAAGAATTTGTTAAAAACGGGATGAGCTCTCGGCTCAAGGGGTGCCTGTTATGGGGTGATCGTGGTAATCCCGATAAATTAAGGAAAGGTATTGGACCTCCTCCACGAGGGCACCCAGGGATCGTAAGGATGAAGGGGCTAGCAAGAAGCTATGTGTGGTGGCCACTCATGGATTCAGAGATTGCTGAGAGGGTAGGGAAATGCCAGGCTTGCCAAGAGTCCAGACCCCTACCCCAACGGCCCCAGTCAGGGAATGGGAGAAACCCCAAGGGCCCTGGTCAAGAATCCACATTGATTTTGCTGGCCCTTTCCATGGCCAAACTTTCCTAGTGGTTGTCGACGCATTCTCTAAATGGTTGGAGATCATACTCATGAAATCAACTACGGCCGAGGCAGGAATCGCAGCCCTGCGCCACTTATTCGCAACCCACGGGTTGGCTGACACTCTGGTGTCCGGCATGGGGCCGCAATTCCACGGCAGCCCAGTTTGAAGAATACCTGGCAGAGGAGGGCATCCAACATGCCCTCCCTGCACCTTTCCACCCTGCGCCGAATGGCCTTGCAGAGCGTACCGTCCGGAGCGCTAAGGAGGCATTGTCCAGGCTCAAGCCAGGTGACTGGCAAACAAAGATAGACTTCTTTCTGGCCGTTCAGCACAGAACCCCAAGCACTGCTACAGGCAGAAGCCCAGCCGAATTACTGATGGGACGGAAACTCCGTGCCCACTTGACCGCTTGAATCCGCATTACACACCAGAGGGTTACAAGGGGGAACTAGAAAAAACAGGGGAAATGGGCATAGGCGACCGGGTGTGGGCCCGAAACTATGGGGACGGCCCAAGCTGGCTCGCAGGACAAATAATAAAGCAACCGTCCCAAAGTCATACTTGGTGAATTACAAGACAACCGAGTATGGAGGCGCCACATAGATCAGATAAGGAAACGAATAACTGAACAAACCGAACCAAAGGAAAACAGATTATGACCCTCCTTATTTGAACCCACAGCTGACAATGACCCGGGAGGCGCAAGACTTAGCTGAGGTCCCGGAGGTCCAGCGACGCCATCAGGTTCCCGAGGGAAACAGCAGGAAAATCACAAAGTAATCCAAGGCCGGATGGCCAAGAAAAAGAGTCTGCAATAATCCAGGGCCCGATGGCTCAGAGAAAGAGCTGATAATTCATCTTCCAAAGTAGCAACTTCTGTAGTTTATATCTCAGAGATGTAAAAAAAGAAATACCATACTTTTCAGAGTATAAGACGCATTCCCACAGCACTCCCCCACAATGAGTGAAAATTGCAAGGTGTCTTATACAACAAATGTTGCCAAAGCCCCACCCACCTGCCAGCGCCCACCCTTCAGCTGTTTTCAGCCTCCGCGTGTTGCATTTTCAACCTCCGCATGCCCTGTTTTTGGCCTCCACATGCTGCATTTTTGGTTGGTTCCAGGTCGTGCGGATTGCCATCGGTGAATGGGCCATGCCGAATGGGCCATAGCCGTGCCAAATGGGCCATGGTGAATGGGCTGTGGCAGCAGCAAACAGGCTGCGACAAACAGGCCATGGCAAATGGGTTGTGGCAAATGGGCTGCGGCAGCGGTGAACGGGCCGCGGGAAATGGGCAGCGAATGGGCCATGCCGAACAGGTTGCAGTGGTGCAGAATGGGCCATGGTGGTGGTAAACGGGTGGCAGCAAATGAGCCATGGTAGTGAATAGGCTGTGGGAACACCAAATGGGCCACGGTGAACGGGCCAGATGAATACCAGATGGATCCTGGGAGGCAAGGGCAGATTTGTTTTTCTTGTTTTCCTGCCCCAAAAAGGTAGGTGCGTCTTATAGTCTGGAGCATCTTATACTCTGAAAAATATGGTAATTTGAGGGCTGGAGGTACTATGGACAGAAAATAGGAAAGCATGTTCTACCCAGCCTGGAAGGATGTCCACTTGGAGATATAAGGACTGAATGGAACATGAGCTTTTAGGAGTGAAGACAGTTTAATAGGCCTTCACTAGATTAACTTCAAGATTATATAAAAAAATAGCAACTGTCCACTTGAAGAAGACATAGGAACTGGAAACCTGAGAACAAAAGTGAACACAAGGAGACACCTACTGAAAACATCTCATCACTTAACAGCTGGCTTGATATCACATCTTTTTCCTCAGCAACCTATCCTTCATATTCTAGGACTTGAAGACTTGCATTGCAGAAATTTAGGGGGGAAAATAGTCCTCAACAATACAATCATGGGTTGCATTAAAATAAAGTAAGGTCTGGTTCTTTGTCCTCCTCCCAAACTATAGCTCCTGGTTGCACCAACATTGGGACATTTTGCCAGTTAATTCTGGTTGAGTGACTCCAAGTCATTTGAGTGATGGGAGGAGGAGTGTTATGTATTCATGTTGCTGGGTTCACCCTATATTAAAGAGCTGTTGTCACTACCCTGGTCTCCAGCCTCGTTACTTCCAGAACTTAACAGGAACCAAGATAGATCTTTTTCTTTTCTTCCCTTATGGTTCGATCATTGTTCTGATGCTACAATAATTAAAGCAATAGGGGAAAGCTTGTCCTTGTCTTTTCCCGTAGGCCCATGGAAACTTTCCAGTAAGGAAGAGCTGATAATTCATCTTCCAAAGTAGCAACTTCTGTAGTTTATATCTCAGAGATGTAAAAAAAGAAATACCATACTTTTCAGAGTATAAGACGTACTCCCACAGCACTCCCCCACAATGAGTGAAAATTGCAAGGTGTCTTATACAACAAATGTTGCCAAAGCCCCACCCACCTGCCAGCCCCCACCCTTCAGCTGTTTTCAGCCTCCGCGTGTTGCATTTTCAACCTCTGCATGCCCTGTTTTTGGCCTCCACATATTGCATTTTTGGTTGGTTCCAGGTGGTGCGGATTGCCATCGGTGAATGGGCCATACCGAATGGGCCACAGCCGTGCCAAATGGGCCATGGTGAATGGGCTGTGGCAGCAGCAAACAGGCTGCGACAAACAGGCCATGGCAAATGGGCTGTGGCAAATGGGCTGCGGCAGTGGTGAACGGGCCGCGGGAAATGGGCCGCAGCGAATGGGCCATGCCGAACAGGTTGCAGTGGTGCAGAATGGGCCATGGTGGTGGTAAACGGGTGGCAGCAAATGAGCCATGGTAGTGAATAGGCTGTGGGAACACCAAATGGGCCACGGTGAACGGGCCAGATGAATACCAGATGGATCCTGGGAGGCAAGGGCAGATTTGTTTTTCTTGTTTTCCTGCCCCAAAAAGGTAGGTGCGTCTTATAGTCTGGAGCATCTTATACTCTGAAAAATATGGTAATTTGAGGGCTGGAGGTACTATGGACAGAAAATAGGAAAGCATGTTCTACCCAGCCTGGAAGGATGTCCACTTGGAGATATAAGGACTGAATGGAACATGAGCTTTTAGGAGTGAAGACAGTTTAATAGGCCTTCACTAGATTAACTTCAAGATTATATAAAAAAATAGCAACTGTCCACTTGAAGAAGACATAGGAACTGGAAACCTGAGAACAAAAGTGAACACAAGGAGACACCTACTGAAAACATCTCATCACTTAACAGCTGGCTTGATATCACATCTTTTTCCTCAGCAACCTATCCTTCATATTCTAGGACTTGAAGACTTGCATTGCAGAAATTTAGGGGGGAAAATAGTCCTCAACAATACAATCATGGGTTGCATTAAAATAAAGTAAGGTCTGGTTCTTTGTCCTCCTCCCAAACTATAGCTCCTGGTTGCACCAACATTGGGACATTTTGCCAGTTAATTCTGGTTGAGTGACTCCAAGTCATTTGAGTGATGGGAGGAGGAGGGTTATTTGTGGGGAATTACTAGCCTGCCAGAAGCCTCTTGTTCCCACCCAGATCCCTTGAAATCTGAAAAACAAAGACCAAAAGAAAGAGAAAAGAGCCAACGTTGTCCTTTTTAGGGACATCATAATTTTTCCATTGACATTACCTGAAGCCTTCAAAGCTCATTATAAGAATGAGTTACGGTTCTAGAGTCGGTTGCCACATCAGATTTGACAAATGGAGTTGGATAGGGCAAATTAGAATCTTGGAACAGATCCAATAGACTAATGCAAAGAAGATTTCCCCTCTCTCTTAAGAAAATACCTCTCCAGATATTTTCATTATCTCTTTTTATTTTTCTGCCAAGCAACTATTCCCATCTGCACCTGCTACATCTTTTAAATGCATGCACAATCTAACATCCTGTTTGCTTGTACTCTATTGAAACCATTGTTTGGTACAGTACTACAGATCTACATTTGATTCATGCAAGTACTGCTGGCATTTATTTTCTGCTTGGGCTTCTTCAGCCCCAAAGTGCTCCTTTGCCTGCTTACGTGCTTTTTGATCAGTAAATATTTCTTTCTTCTTTGTGTTATTGTAAAAACGGTAGGGGATCCCTGCATAAATGCAGACGCAGACAGTTGAACGCAGAAAGTAGGCCTGTTTCTGTTTGCAGTGTGCTTGATATTTCAGTCTGAGCACATTTTAATGAGAGAACTTGAAAAGGACTACTGTTGGTTAATTGAAATTCTCCGTGTCAAGTCTAGTCAGTTTGTTATGTTAGCTACCACTGGGAATTTGCTCCAAGTTTCAAAGGGAATATTTAATGAGCAAGGTCTTCCTGACTTTGATGAATAAATGAAAATTTAGGAAACTAGCCTGTGCTAGATCAGCCATTCCCGACAAAGTATCCTTACATTTGGGAGGGCACCAGACTGAGACCGCATTAGGATGTAGTGGAATTGATTTACCTATAAAAATCTTGCTGCCGCTGTGAGGTTTAATGCCCTTCCCAAATCTCTATGATATAGGTGGGATTCAACAACTGACCAAGGGAAAAAAATGCAGTCTTGTGAAAACAGTCATTAACACTGTCTGGAAAAGGGGAAAAAATGACTCATTAAAAAGAAGCCAGAAGACCTCAGCTTGGAGTTAGAGAGCCACCAGATTGAAAAAGGCTGCTTGAGTTAATCACCAACTTCAGCTTCAATAAAGGACAACTAAAGTAACTCCAAGGGACACATTGGCTCAGACGCTGAGCTTGCTGATTGAAAGGTCGGCAGTTCAGCAGTTTGAATCCTTAGCGCCGCGTAACAGGGTGAGCTCCCATTACTTGTCCCAGCTTCTGCCAACCTAGCAGTTCGAAAGCTTGTAAAAAATGCAAGTAGAAAAATAGGGACCACCTTTGGTGGGAAGGTAACAGTGCTCTGTGCGCCTTTGGCGTTGAATCATGCCGGCCACATGACTACAGAGATGTCTTTGGACACCACTGGCCCTTCGGCTTTGAAATGGAGATGAACACCACCCCCTAGAGTCAGGAACTACTAGCACCTATGTGCGAGGGGAACCTTTACCTTTACCTTAAAGTAACTCCAAATTAAATGAGAACTTCTTATGAAAACTAGAACTGAGAAATGTGAGCAACACAAATAGAGATAGTGTGTGTAGCATTACTGACCGCCATAATTTCCAATAAGGGCAGTAGAATTTTTGAGTTGATATTATTTCTTTCCTGGTGGCAAGATGGACTTCTCATAGGGCAGGGATGGGCAATTGGCCTTGAGGTCCTTGAAATGTTTATATTTTGTTACCAATATCTATCAGAGAGCAACAATAAAAAAGGTGCTTCTAACAAAACATATACAGTAAATAGAAAATAAATAGCATACGAAATAAATAGATCTACAGAGGACGTTATAGCCACCACTCTTCACACTGCTCTGACACATATGGAACAGCAGGGGGGCTATGTGAGGATGCTTTTTGTAGAATTTAGTTCTGCATTTAACACAATTCTTCCACATAAACTAGTGTTGTGGTTTGTCAGCAGCCTACGGAGCTGGCAACGGAGTTGGACAGCGATGAGGCTGAGTTGAGGCCAGGGCCATCGAGAAGTGAGGTGAGGACTCTAGTGCCTCCAGAGACTGATAGTAGTGAGGCAAAGGAACAGGAGGAGCCTGTTCCTAATGCACGCATGAGAAGAGCTGCCAGAAGGCAAGAGCAGCTCGAGCAGAAAGGACAACTCAGGAGTAGGGACAATAGATGATTGGCCCCTCCCATAAGGCTTAAAACAGACCAGCACCAGTGTTTGAGCTTTGCCAGAAAACAACGTTGGTAGCTTCCTCTTCTGCTTTGTCTTCTGCTTCATCTACGTCTTGCCTTTATTTTTGGACTTGTGAACGTTTGCCAAGAAAGGCCTTTGGCAGTTTGCCTAATTGGACCAAGGTTTGCGAGATAACTGAGGAATTTGTGTTGGGAGGCATTTGTTTTACTTTGAGTTGAATGACGCTGGGAATAAAGTTGTTGTGACCCAGGTTCCCGGACTCGGAGTCCTGGAGAGGGAGGATTCAGAGAGTGAGGAGGAGGAGCTGGCAAGGCCTGCTTCCCCTGGGCCCTCTCCCTTCCTGGCACCGACCCAGGAGGAGGAGGAGGAGGGGCTGGCAAGGCCTGATTCCCCTGGCCCTTCTTCTGATTTGGCAACGCCCAAGAACAATCTTGGCTTGATGCGAGACTGCGCAGACGTGACCGGCGCATGCAGCAGAGGAGGCGTTGGGACAAGGTCAGAGAATGATGAGTCACGGAGTGACACCCACAGGGGCTATAAAGCAGGAGGCAGAGCTTCCTGGCTTTTTGTCTTGGACAAAAGCAGTGAATTTGTGCGGGCAAACTGTTTCAATGGAGGGAAGAATATGTTCGTGAGTGATTCTTGCCTTATCTATAATTTCCTAGTTATCTCCAGAGACTTGGCAGGCATGTGGGTAGACATGGCCAGAACATCTCTGTGCCAGAAGGAATCCAGCCAAATAAACTTGAAGAAGGCCTTTGACTGACTTTTTGTTGGGAGTATTGGGACGGGGAAACAGAACAGAAGTAATTCCCAGCTGTTTGAATAAAGTTTGTTTGTTTTTCCACGGACTAAGTTTATTACTTATTTATTACTACCTACTTGGGCCTGGGTCACAAAAACTAGTGTCTAAACATATGGACCTTGGACTTTCTTATTCAATCTGCCTTTGGATTATGGATTTCCTGTCTGGCCACTCTCAGAAGGTCAGATTAGGTAATCATACCTCCTCAGCCCTTATTCTTAACACTGGTACACCACAGGGCTGCGTGTTGAGTCCATTGCTCTATAGTCTTTATATACATGACTGCATTCCCACTCACACCAGTAATACTATTATTAAATTTGCAGATGATATAACAGTGGTGGGACTCATATCTGGGGGGGATAAGTCTGCCTATCGAGATGAGGTGGACTGGTGCTTTCGTGGTATGGGGATAATAACTTGGTCCTTAACACCTATAAGACCAAGGAGCTTATAGTGGACTACAGAAGGAATAGATCAGACATCCAGCCCTTGGTTATCAATGGAGACTAAGTGGAGCAAGTGGCCAGTTTTAAGTTTTTGGGTGTTATCATAAAAGAGGACCTGACCTGGGGCGCTCACATTGCATCACTGGTCAAAAGGGCCCAGCAGAGATTATACTACCTGAGACTTCTCAGGAAACAACAACTGAATGAAAAACTGCTGGTGACCTTCTACCACTGCACTATAGAGAATATTTTAACTTACTGCACCTGTGTATGGTTTGCTAATTGCACAGTGGCAGAAAGGACAGCACTCCAGAGGGTTAATGTCATTGCCCAGAGGATCATTGGTTGCCCCCTCCCCTCCTTGGAAGAGCTTTATAGCTCCTGCTGCCTTAAAAAGTTCAAAACATTCTTAAAGATCTCATCCTGGGCACCCTTTTTTTGAACTATTACCATCTGGCAGATAGTACAATCAATAAAAACAAGGACAAATAGGTTGAAAATCAGCTTCTATTCCAGAGCAGTAGCTGTATTGAATTCTACTGTATAGTGTTAACATTAATGCAGTATCTCGAGTTTTCAATTCAATTGTATAGAATGTGAAGGATGTGTGTTTTATTTTTATAGTTTTTTTTCGTACCATGTAGACTGAAGATGGCATTTAATTTCATTGTACGATATGCAATGACAATAAAGTAAACTTAAAAAAAAACTAAATAGAAAATAAATCTTGAAACATGCCACTTGTGTCACATCAAGGCATCATTGCGCCAGTTTAGAACAGAGTAGAGTAGAATATCCAGTACCGTACAGAGTAGAGTAGCATAAAAGAGTTGTAGGTCTTCTAGTCCAACTCCTTGATCAAGCAGGAGACCCTATACCAGGGGTGTCAAACTCAAAGCCCAGGGGCCTGATTCAGCCCATGGGGTGCTTAGATTTGGCCCATGGGGGCACCCTGGAAACAACAAAGGACCAGCCCGTGTTGCCTCTGCCAGCAAAAAAACAGAGCTTGGGAGGCCCTTTGGAGCTCCCTTTTCACTGGCAGAGGGTTGCAGGAGGCTGTCACAGAGTTCAGGAATCTGTTTTTGCTGGCAAAGCACTCAGGCCACCACAGGCACTCCCAACATGAGTGACATTGAGCTGGCCATGCCCACCCTGGCCCCCTGAGGTCAAACACAACCCAGACGCGGCTCTCAATGAAATTGAGTTTGACAGCCCTGCTCTATACCATTTCATAAAAATGGCTGTTCAATCTCTTCTAAAAAACCTTCAGTGATGGAGTCCCCACCACTCCTGAAGGCAAACAGTTCCATTGACTAATTGTTCTAATTGCCAGGAAATTTCTCCTTAATTCTAGATTAGTTCTCTCCTTGATTAGTTTCCATCCATTGCTTCTCGTCCTACCTTCAGGTCAGAGGTGGATTTCAACAGGTTCTGACCAGTTCTGGAGAACCGGTAGCGAAAATTTTGAGTAGTTTGGAGAACCAGTAGTAAAAATTCTGACTGACCCCTCGCCCATCTATTCTCTGCCTCCCAAGTCACAGCTGATCGGGAGGGAATGGAGATTTTACAGTAACCTTCCCCTGCCACGCCCACCAAGCCGTGACACACCCACCAAGCCACACCCACAGAACTGGTAGTAAAAAAAATTCTGAAACCCACCACTGCTTCAGGTGCTTTGGAGAATAGGTTGGCCCCCCTTTTCTTTGTGGCAACCTCTCAGAATTTGGAGCACTGCTATCATCTCTCTCCTAGTCTTTCTTTTCATTAAACTAGACATACCCAGTTCCTACAACCATTATTCATGTGTTTTAGCCTTCAGCCCCCCAATCATGTTTATTGCTCTCTTCTGCACTTATAATATGATGACCAAAACTGGATGCAGTATTCTAAGAATGGTCTTACTAAAGATTTATAAAGTGGCACTAATACTTATGTGTAAAATACTTATTTTAGCCAGGGGTGAAATCTACTTACTTTCCCAACCGGTTCAGAAGTGCATGCGCCGTGTGCACGCTTGGACCCTCTGCGCATGGGCAAATACTTCTGTGCATGTGCAGAGGGTAAAAATCAGGTTACTTCCTGGCTTTAAAAATGATGACCGGGTGGGCAGGCGGAGCCTCACACCACCATTGCTACTGATTCTCCAAACCACCAATCACCACCGCTACCGGTTCGGCTAAACCAGTCTGAACTGGGAGCATTTCACCCTTGATTCTAGCCCTGTGTTAATGCAGCCTAGGACTGTGTTGACTTTTTTAGCAGCTGCAGCACACTGCTGGCTCATACTTGAGTGATTGTCCACTAGGACTCCAAGATCCTTCTCCCAGCTTCTCATCAAGTTGCCGAAAACTGGAGGTGGAGGAGCAGATGGAAGAAGTAGACCCTTGTTATAAAAGAGCTTTAAAAATTGGCTTGGTCTCATGGATTCTGCTGGTAAAATTCAGTTTAAATGAAAAACATGGAGAAGCTTCTGAGCAGAGAAAAAAAAAAAAACCATATTAGGAAGGCTTCAGGAATAGGTCGACCCAACCCCTTAGATTTCCAGTACGTTTCACCTAAATCAACATTCCTTCAGCTATTGGGGAATCTTGTAAGAAAAATTCCAGTGGTTTTGAATCCTAATGCAAACATTGAGATGACTGAAAGCATACTTTGGAAAAAGCAAACAGCGTGCATGAGCCTTTAAATGATATTTCAATGCATATAGAAATATAGCCAGAATGTTATATAGGGAAAAAAAATAGAAGGGTATTAGCAAGGTAAGGATCTTTTTTTTTTTTAAGGAATTTTGGTCAGACTACTTGCAGCAGCTAGTAATAATGTACGACTAAGCAATGTAAAAATCATAAACTGATGTTCGATTCTGGTGCAAAGCTCTCTTTCTTTGCAAAAAGCAGCCAAGATATTTGAGAACATTTAACAAACGTCTTCTTTCAAGTTAAATTAATTGACATCAGACAGTAACTATTTTGCCCCCCCTCCTTTTCATGATGAGACAGAACTGCTTTCTCTGCAAGCTAACCTTGCCATGGAGCAGCAGCCACAGCAAACCTCTCAAAGGCTTAAAGCAACTAATTTTGTTCCTTCTGACCCACTGCAAATGAAAGGTCACTCAAAATTGTGTTTCTAACTGTGTGATGTTATTCCAGTATCACCAAAAAATATACTTACTGGTCCCCAAATTGGATAGAAAGAAAGGAGAGGAGAGGAAAATCATGATTTTCATTCCACTAAGGTGTGGTTGAAACACTATTTATCCGCAGTATTATTCAGACTTAGACTTAGAATAACTTTATTGTCACTTCGAATGTACACTAATCGGCATACGTTAAAATGACATTTTGTTGCCTACAGCTCTCAAAGGGTTATCACCAATATATACTACATGACAAAATCAATCAATCAATCAATCAATCAATCAATAAATAAATAAATGCAAAATATACCCACATACATACCCACATATATTACATGACACAGAGAAACAGCAAGGTCTAGTTTGGATGTATACATGTACATCAGTGGTGGGTTTCAATTTTTTTTAATACCAGTTCTGTGGGCGTGGCTTTGTGGGCATGGCAGGAGAAGGGCAAAATCCCCCTTTCCTCCCGATCAGCTGGGACTTGGGAGGCAGAGAATAGATGGGGACCGGGCCAGTCAGAATTTTTACTACCGGTTCTTCAAACTACTCAAAATTTCTGCTGCCGGTTCTCCAGAACTGGTCAGAACTTGCTGAAACCCACCTCTGATGAACATGGTTAGAAAAACTAATCTTGCAAGTTTACCAGACGGATAGTATAGGGAGCAAAGCTGTTACAGAATTAACAATGCTTTGAGTGCCAAGCGTATAGGGTTTATAAGCAGTATCCTGAATGATGGGAAAGGAGATTCCTATAACCTTCTCGGCTGTCCTTACCACTCTCTGTGTGGACTTTCTATCTGAGGCACGGCAGACACCAAACCAAGCAGTGATGCAGTTTGTTAAAATGCTCTCAATTGTGTCTCTGTAAAAAGTGGCCAGGACAGAAGAAGAAAGATATACTCCCCTCATCGGACGCAGGAAATGCAGACACTGATTTGCATGCTTCACTAAGGATGACGTTTGGAGAGACCAGGTCAGATTGTTAGTTATCTGCACCCCCAGATAATACTGTTGACCACCTCTATAGCTGCATTCTTGATACTGAATGGAGTATGACTATGCTGGTTCTTTCTATAATCTATATTGATCTCCTTTGTTTTATTAATGTTTAGAACCAAGTTACTCTTATTGCACCAATCCACCAGAGCCTTCACCTCTTCCCTATAAGCATCTTCATTGTCGTCCCAGATAAGACCTACCACTGCCATGTCCTCTGCATACAATATGATTCGTAGCAGATTTGGCACAGAAGTTGTGGACCATCAAGGTAAACCGTAGCTGACTCAAGACACAGCCCTGTCGGGAACCTGTACTCAAGGAGATGGAGTTGGAAACTTTTCTTCCAACTCACACAAACCCAACATTCAATATTGAGAATAAAAATGATAACAATATTCTTAACATGAAAACCTCTTAAACTAGTTAAGGATTTCAAGAAGCAGTATCAGCACACTAAGTATGTCTATAATAGGCAGCCTATATTTTAGCATTCTAACTGATAATTTAAGAAAAGTAAGGAGAAGTTTAGGATCTTCCAGATTTCCATAATCTTAAGAGTTTAGTCTGATGGCAGCTGCAGTCCAACACAATATCAATGGCGAAAGTTCATACTCTTCTGCAGTTTCTGGTGTGTTAAAAATTCACACAGCCCTTTCCAGAAGCCTTGCTTTTATTTAAGAGTATGTAACAATGCAGACATCTGCAAGCCTCATTAAACACTTCATCCAGAATGGACTAGAAATATCTAGTTTCAAAACTTAGAAATATCTAAGATACATAACTCTCATACGTCAGGCTGCTTCAATTTTTATTATCGTTCTCAGTCCAGACTATTTTGCAACACAAAGGTTTTCCAGGATGTACATTGTAGTCCCCTTCTTCAAAAGGCTTGGCTGTATGTGACCATCCATTCAACCTATCTTTCCTAGATTAAATAGGGGTGGGGTGGTGCCAAATACGCCAAGTTGGTCATTATGGCACTTTGATGCCACTCTTCTTACGTAGTGAAAGCAAACATTATCACACTCTGCAATTATGGATTACCACCTTAACCATCCAACACAGCATCCTGAAGCATAACATAGTCATTTAGATGCACAAAGGCAGGGTTCAGTGTATCAATCATATCATTATGTATACTGTGGCAGTTAAACACCACCAACATAGGTATAAAAGGATATTAGCAAATCAAAGGGGAAAAGGTAGAAGAAGAGGCATAGACCTATAGGTAACTTCATAAGAGTTTCCCAAAACACTTTTTAAAATTTTTTAATACTTTATTATGACACAATATGACAAACACATAACATAGAACATATAAATATATCCCCTTTTTAACCAATGTTTCTTAGCGGTCTTCTTTCCGTTTTAAACCTTTCCCCCCCATAATCTCTCTTACTGTTTTATTTTCTTCGTTGTCCCTTTTTGTTTGGTTACACTGTATTTTCTAATAGTAATAGCCTTACTTTTATACATTTCTATAAATTTGTTATATACATATTTTACATTTTTAGATTCTCCCCTGTATATATTGTTCTTTATTTCTAGTCTCAAGCCATTCATATCATTTGTTCCAAATTATGTAATAATCTGTCTCTTCTTTTTCTTAAATTTCTTTTGTTAATTTGTCCATCTCTGCGCATTCTGAAACTTTTTCTATCATTTCTTCATCTATTGGTGTCCTTTCCTGTTTCCAAGGGTTCAGTGTATCAATCATACTGTGGTGGTTAAGCACCAACAACATAGGTATAAAAGGATATTAGCAAATCAAAGGGGAAAAAGTAGAAGAAGAGGCATAGACTTATATAGACTTCATGAAATAGAGTTTTCCAAAACACTTTTCATTTCAATCTTATTACATCATTCTGTTTCAAATTTCTTGGGCTTTATTAAGTTCCTTGTTGAAAAGAATCAGTAACTCCTTATCTCAAAAAGTCAATATAGAAATAGAACAAAACATGAGTTGCAGGAACTTTTTTTTTATTTACAGTGTGGTAGGTAACCCCTACTTCATCTGCAACTCCCCCAGTTGGCAACAAAATAAGGATGGAAACAGAGCTGGGAAATGTTTGGTTAGCAGCTCACATTTCCATCCTTAACTCCATCCCCAAATGGCCCAGAGCAGTACTGCAGGAATTTGGCTGTTTCACTGCCAATTTTGGGTTAGTCAAGGGGGAACATTTAGCAGGGGGCCATTCTGCTCCCATTTCTCAACTTAAACTCAATCCTTACTTAAAAAGCAGGCAGAAAGAAACTAGCCATTTCCTTCTGAATGTCATCGTTCTAGTGTTATCATAGGCTAATTCCTGTCTGACCTTTAAAGTTGAGAAATTTTTCAATACTTGAATTCAGTTGTGAAATCCATTTTTTTTTTACTACCGGTTCTGTGGGCATAGCTTGGTGGGCGTGGTGTGGCTTGGTGGACGTGGCTTGGTGAGCGTGGCAGGGGAAGGATACTGCAAAATCCGCATTCCCTCCCCATTCCTGGGGGAAGGATATGTCAAAATCTCCCCTCCTCTTGTCTCCTCTCACTTCACTCCACTCCATTACACTCCTCTTCACTCCACTCCACCCTCCAACCCACTCCATCTCATCTATGTGTCCTTCTCCATTTCAGGTACAGAGAATAGACAACAATCCACACTGGAGGAGTGATATTTGAGGGAGATTATCCCTTTCGTTGATTTCTTCTTTTTGATGGTTTTGCAGAACAGTGTTTGTGAATATTGATGTTCAAAGTCAAGGGCCGTTCCTGAATGAGTTTTTTATTGTGAAATTCTCAGAACCTAGAATTTTAAAGAGGAGGGGCACAGATGCTGTAATGTTTCATTTATAATCCTCTGTGGTTTTGCTCCGTCAGCGGAGGAGTGGGACACGACAGTATAGTATTGCCTTTATTGTCATTGTACATCATGTATACAATGAAATTAGTTTAGCCTCTCTGGTGCAATCCATAACAGAAAATACAAAACAACATAAATAGTATAGAGAATAATCCCTATATAAGTAATTGGGGGGAAAAGAGTAGTCATACATTTCCATATGTGCATGGAGTGATTGTGATTGTGTTTAAGAGTCTGACAGCCCATGGGTAGAAGCTGTTTTTAAACCTGTTTGTCTGACTGACTATGCTTCGATGTCTTCTGCCCTATGGTAGAAGTGAAAAGAGACACTGGCCAGGGTGTGAATCACCCCTAAGTATGTCATCTAGTGGTGTTAGAGGGCAACCAATGGTTTTTTGTGCTGAATTGATCACTCTCTGTAGTGCCTTCCTGTCAGCAGCTGTTAGACTAGCACACCATATGCTCACATACAGTATGTGAGAACACTTTCTATTATAGACCGATAGAAAGAAGTCATCAGCCGTTCTTCCACCTGATTTTTCCACAGGACTCTAAGGAAATGAAGTCTCTGTTGAGCCTTACTAACCACCAGGGATGCGTTGTTTTTCCAGGTGAGATCTTGACTAATGAGCACTCCCAAGATTTTAAAAGAGGAAACCCTCTCCACACAGCCCCCCTTGATATACAGTGGGGCAGGTTCCTCTCTGTGCTTCTGGAAATCTAGCACCATCTCCTTTGTCTTGCTAGTATTTAGATGTAAATTGTTTACTGAACACCATGCAGATCTCTTCTGGACTTTTTCCCTGTAGGCTGATTGGTCCCTTCCCCAACACCCTTGTGTCATCTGCAAAGTTTATTATGGTGTTAGATGGATTCAAGGATATGCAGTCATATGTATACAGCGAGTATAGGAAGGGGCTGAGCACGCAGTCCTGAGGGGAGCCTGTTCTGAGCTTCAGGGTGGAAGATGTCAGAGACCCAACCCTTACTGTTTGTGGACGGTCCATCAGGAAGTCTTTGACCCAGTCACAAATGAGGGGAGGAAAATTCAGATCAGTCAGTTTTTCAACGAGAATTTATTTATTTATTTTATTTTATTTTATTTATTCATATTTTTATACCGCCCTATCTCCCTAGGGACTCAGGGCGGTGTACAGCCACCCAAAAGCAACATAAATATACACAGTAAAACATTAATCTAAAAAACTTATTAAATAGGCCGAATATTTAAAATAGACATAAATAATAAAACCCCAAGTTAAAATCAAATCTAAAATTTAAACAATTAAAATTTAAGAATCTAGTCCAGTCCTGCGCAAATAAATAGATGTGTCTTAAGCTCGCGGCGGAAGGTCCGAAGGTCAGGAAATTGACGAAGTCCTGGGGGAAGCTCGTTCCAGAGGGTGGGAGCCCCCACAGAAAAGGCCCTTCCCCTGGGCGTCGCCAGTCGGCACTGCCTAGCTGACGGCACCCTGATGAGTCCCTCCCTGTGGGAGCGCACGGGTCGGTGGGAGGCATTCGGTGGCAGCAGACAGTCCCGTAAGTAACCCGGCCCAATGCCATGGAGCGCTTTAAAGATCATTACCAAAACCTTGAAGCGCATCCGGAAAACCACAGGTAGCCAGTGCAGTCTGCGCAGGAGAGGTGTTACATGGGAGCCACGAGGGCTCCTCTATCACCCGCAGCCGCATTCTGAACTACCTGAGTCTCCGGTGCTCCTCAAGGGAGCCCCATGTAGAGAGCATTGCAGTAGTCAGGCGAGATGTCACGAGCATGAGTGACCGTGCATAAGGCATCCCGGTCTAGAAAGGCGCAACTGGCGGACCAGGCGAACCTGGTAAAAGCTCTCCTGGAGACGGCCGTCAGATGATCTTGAAGACAGCCGTCCATCCAGGAGAACGCCCAAGTTGCGTACCCTCTCCATTGGGGCCAATGACTCGCCCCAACAGTCAGCCGAGGCTGCAGCTGACTATGCGGGATGTCGGCACCCACAGCCACTCCATCTTGGAGGGATTGAGCTTGAGCCTGTTTCTCCCCATCCAGACCCGTACGGCTTCCAGACACCGGGACAGCACCTCGATAGCTTCGCTGGGGTGGTCCGGTGTGGAAAAGTACAGCTGGGTGTCATCAGCGTACAGCTGGTACCTCACACCGAAACCACTGATGATCTCACCCAGCGGCTTCATGTAGATGTTGAACAAGAGGGGCGAGAGAATCGACCCCTGAGGCACCCCACAAGTGAGGCACCTTGGGGCCAACCTCTGCCCCCCCCCCGTCAACACCGTCTGCGACCGATCGGAGAGATAGGAGGAGAACCACCGATAAACGGTGCCTCCCACTCCCAATCCCCCCAACCGGTGCAGCAGGATACCATGGTCGATGGTATCAAAAGCCGCTGAGAGGTCTAATAGGACCAAGGCAGAGGAACAACCCCTATCCCTGGCCCTCCAGAGATCATCCACCAACGCGACCAAAGCCGTCTCAGTGCTGTAACCGGGTCGGAAACCAGACTGGAACGGGTCTAGATAGACGGTTTCCTCCAGGTACCGAGGTAGCTGACATGCCACCACACTCTCTACAACCTTCGCATGAGCGGGTTGGAGACCGGACGATAATTACCTAACACAGCTGGGTCCAGGGAAGGCTTCTTGAGGAGAGGCCTCACCACCACCTCTTTCAAGGCGGCCGGAAAGACCCCCTCCTGCAAAGAAGCATTTGTAAACCCGTGGAGCCAGCCTCGTGTCACATCCTGTGTGGCCAGCACCAACCAGGAGGGACACGGGTCCAGTAAACATGTGGTGGCATTCAACCTACCCAGTAACCTGTCCATGTCCTCGGGAGCCACAGGGTCAAACTCATCCCAAACAGTCTCAACAAGACGGCTTTCAGACATCCCACCCGGAACTACCCAATTTTGGTCCAGAGAATGCCTGGTAAGATGATATTAAAGGCCGAGCTATAGCCAGTGGTGGGATTCAAATAAATTAACAACCGGTTCTCCTGAAGTGGTGCGAACTGGCTGAATCCCACCACTGGCTATAGCCTATAAAAAGCATTCTGACATAGTTCCCAGATTTCTCAAGGTGTCTCAATGTAGTATGTAAAGCAGTGATGATGGCGTCTTCTGACAACCTGTTGCTTCTATAAGCAAACTGGTGTTGATCAAAATTTAGTGGAAGACAGGACCTGAGGTGCTGTAGGACCAGTCTCTCAAAGCACTTCATCACTATAAACGGCGGTGCAATGGGTCTATAGTCATTCAGGCTGTTTATAGCTGTTTTCGTCTGAACTGGAATGATTGTGGCTGCTTTCAAGCAAGATGGAACTCTAGCCAGTTGCGGGGAGATGTTAAAAATCCTTGTCAGGACCCTTGTTAATTGGTTAGTGCAGGATTTTATCACTTTCCTCAGCACCCCATCTGGACCTGCAGCTTTGTTGGAATTTATGGCCTTCAGCACAGCTCTCACTTGATGTCCATGCAGGGTGAGTGGCTAGAGATTAGTGGGCCTTTGGTTAGAGCCACAGAGATAAGTCTTTTAACCTCAAAGCGGGTGAAGAAGCTAGTCAGCTCCTCCACCAGCAGGTCATCAATGTTGGATCATATTTCCCTTATGATTGGTTAGATGTTGCAACCCCTGCCACACCTGTCTTGGGTTATTATCTGCCAGATGCTTCTCTACTTTTTGCAGGTATACCGGTACATAATTATTGTCAACTGTCCTTGGAGAATGAACCAAGACCAGCAAAATAAATTGGTGTCATATTATTGTTATATAACCATCATTATAATTCATTACAGTTCTCTGCCAAAGTTCTTCAGAAGACATGTGAAACATAAATCAAAAAACATTTCTATTAAATGAAAAAAGAGCTTATGAGTAAAGCTAAACAATTAATCAAACACTAGGCTAAAACTGAAATTAATTAGCAGATTAACAGAGTTGGAAGGGACCTTGTAGGTCATCTAGTCCACCCATCCACCCGCCCAAGCAGGAGATCTTACACCATTTCTGACTGATGGAAGTCCAGTCTCTTCTTGAAAGCTTCTAGTGATGAAGCTCCCACTACATCTGAAGGCAAGCTGTTCCATTGCTTCATTGTTCTCACTATCAGAAAATTTCTCATTATTTCCAGGTTGAATCTCTCCTTGTTCAGTTTCCATCCATTATTCCTTGTCCAGCCTTCAGGTTCTTTGAAAAATGGGTTGACCCAGGGGTGAAATTCAGCAGGTTCTGACAGGTTCGGGAGAACCGGTAGCGGAAATTTTGAGTAGTTCGGAGAACCGGCAAATACCACCTCTGGATGGCGGCAGAGTGGGGTGGGAATGGAGATTTTGTGATATCCTTCCCCTGCCATGCCCATCAAGCCACGACCACAGAACTGGTAGTAAAAAATAATTGAATTTCACCACTGGGTTGACCCCCTTCTCTCTGTGACAATGCGTGCCGGGGAACTGCTCTTCTGGTTTCTGGCACTCCCCCACATGCACATGTTCCCGTTTCAGCACTCGGTGTCAAAAAAGTTCGTCAACACTGATATAGGGTTTCCTGCCTAAGCAGGGGATTGGACTAGAAGACCTCCAAGGTCCCTTCCAACTGTGTTATTCTATTTTAGGTTGTCTCTAAAGAGCTGGAAACCATAGGCCAAAAGGTCATTGTATCATTTTGGATGGGAAGTACCGTGGTATCAAAGCTTGGTTTTTTTTCCCCCACCCACAATAATTATATTCATTTCAGGGGGAATATAATGTTAATTGGCTGCCTTTAGGACATATGGAAAACTTTCCCGAGAATAATAATGAGAAAGGAAAAGAAACTCACACATTTGAGAAAGCATGGATCAAAAGTAGATGATTTGATCTAATTCCTATTCAGTTCCATGGATTTATTTATTATTATTTTTTTAAAAATTACCTCGTAACAGAATTCAAGAGACATAGCTCCAACTGTCTTTCTCACCTCTGGACTTCTGCAAAAAATCACAAAATGAAACTGATTTATTGCAGAGGCTTTCAGCAAGACACTTCAGGCAATAAGCCTAACTGGAATTATGTGAGACTCCAGAGATAGCTGAGTTAAGGGGAAAAGGTATTGCTGTAGGCAGAATAAATTCTAATGGATCAAGCCAAAAGGGTTAGATCATTCAGATAAAAATAAACCGTCTTCCCCCAACAGAACAAAACCATCATCGGCTTCAGTTCAGAAGTGTTGGAGAAAGATTATGTTATTTGCAATGCAATAATCCTACAATTTGCCTCATGTGTGCCTTGAAAGGGCTTATAGACTGCAATGACATTACACTAGCATTTCTATGCAACTCGCTTATAACAATTTTATTAATTTATGATATAGCATACCAAAAAAAAAATACAAAAGCAAAAAGGAGAAATGGGGAAGGGAAGGGGGAAGGAAAAAGTGTGGAGAAGAAGAGGAACAAAGAAAGAAAAGGCATTGACTTCCAACTCGGTTTGGTGCAGTAGAATAAGGCATTAACATCAAACCTCAACTTTTTTTTTAACTTTCAGTTAATAGTTTAAATTAGCCATTTCCATAACAACAAATCTATCTAATCTATCTAATGGGTAAAACCCAACTCCAAAATACTGGTATACATTTTAAAAGCTTTTATACAGGATTCCACACAACATGTTGTGGAGGTTTACGGGAAAATAAATTAAGCCCTGTAATCTTGTTGGGAATTAGCATCATTACTCGCTTGGCACAAAATCAAACTACGATACACTTACATAAATACCAATTGTGTGGACAGATTTGAAATGTAAATAGCAGGCACTGGCTCTTTGTTTTAAATCCCCGCTAAGGAAGAGAGGATTTCTTTTAAGTCTATTTCAACACGAAGTAGCCCTCCTGGTCATGGGTTCCATGATATGTTTCCTGTTCATATTGAAATAATCATTCCTATCAGTGGTGAAATCCAATTTTTTTTAATACCGGTTCTGTGGGCGTGGCTTAGTGGGCATGGCAAGGGAAGGATACTGCAAAATCTCCATTCCCACTGCACTCCAGGAGAAGGATACTGCAAAATCCCCATTCCCTCCCCACTCCTGGGGGTAGAATATTGCAAAATCTCCGTTTCCACCCCACTCTGGGGCCAGCCAGAGGTGGTATTTGCCGGTTCTCCGAACTACTCAAAATTTCTGCTACTGGTTCTCCAAACTGCTCAAACTTTCCACTACCAGGTTCTCCAGAACCTGCTGGATTTCATCCCTGGTTCCTATATACCTTTCAAGGTTGTAGCTAAAAGGTATACAGGTAGTTCTCGACTTACAACAATACCTTCAACACAAAAGTGTCAAACTAGTGGCCCACAGGCCAGATTAGTCATGCGCAGGCCATGCCCACCCCAGCCCCGGGAAGGGGAAAAAAACATCACGAAACGTCACGTGATGACAATGTGACACCGCAAGTTTGTCACCCGTGCTTTAATACCATCAAATAACAACATCTGCCTAGCCCAGGTGCTTGGGGAGGATTTGATAAGAGGGTAAAGATGCCAGATCCAATCTAAAAATATGGCTGACTGTGTGACCAACCATGAAATTTGTCTATCTGTAACTATGCCTGTATTTTATATCTGCTATCTAAAAAGAAAGATGAATGCATTGAGACTTGGCGTAAGTTTTCTGATGCATCCAATTACTTAGTCGCTTTGCTGTTCTGTTTTTTATATTCTGAAAAAGTACATGAGAGAAGGAAGCTAACATTCTAAAAGTGCAGTCAAACTTTGGCAATGTTTTCTGGATATTAATTTAGCTTTTATCATTAATACAACATGCTTGTAAAATCCGAGTATCCATATTTCAGATCCATGTGATGTTGCCATAATTTATATCATGCATACTGTATGAAGTTCTGACTACATTTGGGCTGGAGCTTCCTTTTATTACTAGCTAAGAACAACATACTAAAGTAAAACTGGCAAGAAGGATATGAAAATAAAAAAAAAATGTCTGGCATGTATTTCATAATTAGGCCAAGAGATTATAAAAATGTAAAACTACTAGAAGAATTACAGAATGACAATAACCATATGTGTGCGTGTATATCTAACTTTTCCACCAAAAATCATGTTTAAATCAATTGCTAGTACAACATCGATAAAATAATGTTACAATGATGGCATTAATGTTCAAGAATTCAAACAATACGTCAGTAAGCAATAAATAATAGCATTAACACAGAAATGTAATCCTGCAGCAAATCAGTTTAAATATTACATGTTGGATAAAAATGGCTTTAATCTCCTCTAATGATGGGACCACCATAAAACAAAGTTTCCAAGGCTCATCACTTCCAGACAACTTAAAAGTATACTGTGATAAAAAAGCTGCTAAAAGATTTAATAAAAAAAGGAAATTTATTGCCTCTAGCTCCTACCATAAATTTCTGAAATGGTGACAGCATGACATCTGATTCTATGCTCTAGCTCTTTACTTATGGAATGGAATAATGGAAATTGGAAGGAAAAGATTCAATGTAGTAGGTTTAAGGAGTTAAAAAAAAAATCACTACCATTTCTTGGGAATGATTCCTTCCTTCCTTCCTTCCCTCCCTTCCTTGTCAGTGTCTATCAACTGCCTGGACAGATTCTTGCATTTTTCTTGGCAAGATTTTTCAGAAGTGGTTTGCCATTACTTTCTTCTTAGGACTGATAATGACTAGCCCAAAGATCACATAACTGATTTTGTGCCTAAGGCAAAACTAGAACTCACAGTCTTGTAGGTTCAGTTTTTGGTGCCTTGACCACTACACCAAGCTGCCTTCCTGATGGAATTACACCCTTGCAAAGAGGTGCTCATCCTTACTCTAACTCACTTGGATAAATTGGAAGCATACTCTTCATAGATCTTACCACTCCAAAGATCCTGTCAACAACCTTGGACCGCTTATATTGAATACCATCCATTATGAACACCGACAACTGCGGTCACAACAACATTATCTCAAATTAGAGGATATATTTTATTTGTTAGATTTATATAGTCACCCATCATACACAAAGCGATGCTGAGTTGCTAGTATAATAAAAACATCGACACGATAATAAAATAATAATTTGTTATTAATGATTAATAATAATAACAACAAATAATAATATTTTTTTAAATAATAATTTAAAACATCAGAACAGAGAAAAACAGCAGCCAAGTCAATTTAATACAATTTTATTCAGCATGGTTTTGCAGCGGTCTGCATTTTCCATGTATTTTCCAGGATGCACTAGATTTCTTAACAAACCCCCCACCTCAAAAAAAATACTCAGTTTGATTATTTTGTACAGATGTGCAGGACTCAGCACTACCATGGGAACCATCTTTAAATAGTCTCCAGTCCATGTTCAGTCAAGGCCATTTGGGGCTTTCTGACAACCTCTCTCTCTCTCTCGCACACCCCACTTATCTTAACTGCCTCAGCTTCCTTGACAAACAAAGAACTTTTTTGGCTCCTAGGTGGGTAATCATTTCCTTCAAACTAAATCCAGAGAAACGGCGAACTCTGTATCTCATTAAAGAGAAAAGAGTTCCCACACATTGAAATGAAATGATTGTTTCCTTTCTGGGCGACTGCCCACCTAATGTGCTTCTGATGTACAGTGCTCATCAATAACACGTCTTTTTATTAACAAGACAAAAACATGCCTGTCTTTAATAAATTAATGCTTAGAAGTGTCTACTGGGACTTAGAAAGAAGACTTGTACTGATACTAATTCCTTGTAACATAAAGTTGTTGATGGGAGGGTGGGGCACAGATGTGGAGAACTGTGAGCAACTCAGCCCAGAACACAACAATTATATCTCTGAATCCTCCTCTTCACTGAAATCTGTTAACACCAAGAAGATCAGTTCTGGGCCACACCTTCTAAAAAGGCCTTTTCTCCCCCTGATTTACATGTTATGTGATTCTTGAGGAGACTTGGGATTTTTTGTTTATCAGATGACTAGTTGACTGGCTAGTCAACTGGTTGACTAGCTGGTCCCTTCTAGTAATGAATTGACTGGTGCAGAACGTACAATAGAAAGAAAGATAGAAAGAAAGATAGAATATATATATTCACACACACACACACACACACACACACACACACACGGAGGGAGGGAAAGAGAGAGAGAGAGAGAAACAGAGAGAGGCAGAGGGAGAAAGAGAGGGAGGAAAAGAGAGGGGGGGAGGGAGGGAGGGAAAGAGAGAGAAGATGAGAAAGAGAGAAAAAGAGAGGGGGAAGGGAAAGAGAGAGGGAGGGAAAGAGAAAGAGAGAGGAGGGAGGAGAGAGAGAAAGGAGGGAAAGAGAGAAAAGAGAGGAGGAAAGAGAGGGGGAGAGAGGAGGAAAGAGAGAGAAGATGAGAAAGAGAGAAAAAGAGAGGGGGAAGGGAAAGAGAGAGGGAGGGAAAGAGAAAGAAAGACAGAGAGGGAGGGAGGAAAGAGAGAAAGGGAGGGAAAGAGAAAGAGGGGGGAAAGAGATAGGGGGAGGGAAAAAGAGAAATGATATTACAATTTTTTTTTCTTTTTTATTGTTGCTAAACATAATATTTCAAAAGCAGAAAAAAATGAAGGGGCATAAAAGTGTATTTATCACATTTTTCTTAGAACAATTACCTGAACTCTGCATTGTTTATCACTATTTTAGGTAGTAAATTATTCAGGTTAAATTGCCGTGTTGGCACTTTGTGATAAATAAGTGGGTTTTGGTTTGCAGTTTGGGCACTCAGTCTCTAAAAGGTTTGCCATCACTGATATAGATCATTGGTAGAAAAAAGATAGAATTGAGGAACAGTAAGTAACAGTAAGTAGAGGAACACAATGGTTGAACCAATTACTTTCACAGCAAACAGTGAGATGAACTGGAATTTATTTCAATATTCTTGGCAACCTGTCAGGCCACAATTAATGCAGACATGAAGATCATCGAATTAGACTTCGTTGCTGCATTTGATCGCATGAAATGGCATTCATTGATCCAAAAAATGGACCCTGCACCTGCGGGAAAATGCTAGGATGAAGAAAAATAATTCTTGGCAACCTACCAACCAGCAGTTCTATCTTGAGATTCGTTTCACTTATACACCATGACTGCAAAGATGGAAATAGTAAATATATTACTGCTAACTTTCCAAATTCTCCAAGCAAGACAGCGGGTCAGTCTCTGTTGTCATTATTCAAACAGGTAGCTGGATTTTTAGTTTATTCTCAGAGGATCTTGAGAAGTGGCTTCTGACATGGTACAGCATGAATATAAGCAGTGTACTTTGTTCACTAGTAGTATTTTAAAAGGTTGTATGAATCATATTTGTCAGGGAGCTGCTTCTTCAGTTTTGGTAGCACATTATCTTTTTATAGCTATAAACTGCACTTATTTATATTTTACTTCTTATACAGGAGCTCAAGGCAACATACAGATTACTCTTTTCTGTGATACTGAAGGAGTAACTGGTCCCAGGTTTCAGTGGCTGAGGGTACAGTAAAACCTAGGTGTCCCCAATCCTACCTACTTCAACACCTTAATCACTACACCACAGGCTAGTTCCTAAATTTATCATTTAGCATGTCAAATTAAGCCAGCTAATTACAGTTTATATAACAAGCCATTTTAATGCAATGTGTGAACCCTATCTGAAGATGTAAATGACTCAATATGGTGTTTCCCTTGGCTCTTTATATGCTAAATTACATGGAAAATTGCACTTTTTCTCACATGGAAAATTGGTGGGCAAATCAGAGTTTAATTTTCAGTGATTTGGAGATTTACAACAGAAGAACTGATGTTTCCGTGTTCCTTTAGTTATAAGTTGTGTGATTCCAGTCTAAGATTCTAAACGTTTCCAACCACTTTCACCCAATTTGAAAAAAAAATAATTGCATTTTGTGATCTCCATTCAGTCTCCCTTTGTAATCTCCCCTGAAAAATAATCTATAGTGTTCTGTTTTTATCTGTGTGTGATGTATGAATGGTCACCTCATATCTTATGCAAGTTACATCTTTTCTAGTTTGTTTTCAAGAAGAAATATGCAAATGGTCTTCTAATAAATGTCTGGAGAACATATATTACAAATCCTATTGGCCCTCTGCATCTCATATACAATTTTTTAAAAGGAGGAAGGAACCAAATAAAATTTAGAATAAATGTTTCTCATGAATCACTTATTAAATCCTGTAGAGATGCTCACTTGGGAATCTGTCAATTTTCTGAATGTGAACATAAATGGAAAGAAGTAAAAACACTGTCTTTTTGAAAAATTGTTTAAAACATTTTATACCATTTCTCTCAAAGAGCCTCTCAAAAATCTCTCAATCTCAAATATCTCTCATTCCCAAAAGATATATGCACAATATATTTATGTGAGATGATGAATGATCCTTATATTAATGCAAAGCTATTGATACTACTAGCTTCTGTAAGAAGTATCTGGAAGGTATTTGACAATACAAATAATTAAGAACATTTAATAATATTTATTTTCAGGACATTAGCATATCAGGCAACACTAAACCAGTGATGGGCTGCTGCCGATTCGGACTGGTTCAGGCGGACCGGTAGTTCCGATGATCAGCTGGCCCTGCCTACCTGCCCATGCCCTATCCTGTCCTATATTTCCTTCTTTCTGTCTCAGCCAATTCGTGCAGCACAGCTGATTTCCGTGCCTCCGCTGTTCTACTTACCGGGGCTGCCTTAGAAGGTAAGCAGTTGAGCTTCAAATTGTTGTCTTTTGAACGCTGTGCGCAAAAGCATTAGGTGTGTGCATGCGCGGCTGCAGCCCACCACTGCACTAAACCATTTTGTTACTTACACAATCTGAATTCAAACACCAATTAATTAGGAGAAGAGTATAGGAAAAGTGGCAATTAAAAATGCAAGATTAGCATTGATTAAGAAATTTCAGTACCGTAGGACAAGAGAAGGCTAAAAGAATGTCTTCAAATACCGATTGTGAGCATATAAATGTGTATTCAAGGTCTTTAGTTATCTCCTTGCCAATGTACAACAACTTATGGTGATTCTACTGTATCTTTAATACATAAATTTCTGTTAAAAAAAGAGATGGAACACCAAGAAATGCTCCCTAAGGTCAAATTGAAAATGTCAGTTTATTTTGTAGTGCATTCCTGAGCTGTGCATCAAATAGTTTGCTATAACCTTTCTTTTTTACTGGAGTGTGGAATGATGAATGAGTACAGGAAGGCAGTTCTACAATATTTATGGCAAAGCATATTTTTTTGGTTACCACAGCCTTGTCCTTACCTCCCTACTCAAATATTAGATTACATTTATATTGATACGAGTCATGAACTAGCTAGGAGTAGAATGGAATAAAATAGGACCTTTTTAACACTCCAGAAATAGTTGAGATTCCTGACTTTGTAACAAAACCAGCCACAGAAGAGTTACTGAGTTTACTAATTCAGGGTTATTAAATTTCTCCTCTCATGAAGGTTTTCTTATAATCAGTAAATTCAAACAACGAAGAAAAATATTAGTAGCTTCCATAAATATTAAACTGCACATGTCAAACAGAAATAATAATTTATCAATGTGTAATTTATATTGCTGCACTCTACAGGTAGCTACAATATAAACTGGTCATGTGCTCTCCCTAACATGAGAAATAACTTACAATTACCTAACTTCCACATTTAGTGATCAGGAACAGCTATGTGGGATGTTTCAAAACCAACAATTTACCCCAAATGGTTACATATGCATCTTTGAAAATCGTTTTGTTTTCACTCAGTGAGGTTCATATTTGTTCGTTTCTTATATATTTGCTAGTATATCTGAATAATAATAATAATAATAATAATAATAATAATAATAATAATAATAATAATAATAATAATAATAATAATAATAATAATAATAATAATAATTTAATTTGTATACCGCCCTTCTCCCGAAGGACTCAGGGCGGTGCACAGCCAAAATAAAATACAAAAAGAACAACACATACAGTACTAAGAACAACCCTTAAAAACTTATTCAATTGGCCAAATTTAAAATACAGTAACACTCTATAAAATTACAGAAATTTAGAATACATAAAAGCAAGTTAAAATTTTAAAAAATCAAGCCAGTCCAGCAAGACGAAATAAATAGGTTTTAAGTTCGTGGCGAAAGGTCCCAAGGTCGGATAGTTGTCGAAGTCCAGGGGGAAGTTCGTTCCACAGGGTAGGAGCCCCCACAGAGAAGGCCCTCCCCCATAGAATAGAATAGAATAGAATAGAATAGAATAGAATAGAATAGAATAGAATAGAATAGAATAGAATAGAATAGAATAGAATTTTTTTATTGGCAAGTGTGATTGGACACACAAGGAATTTGTCTTGGTGCATACGCTCTCAGTGTACGTAAAAGAAAAGATACATTCGTCAAGGTACAACATTTACAACACAAATGATGGTCATAGGGTACAATTTAACACTAAATGTTACAACACTTAATGATAAGCACAGGGTACAAATAAGCAATCAGGAATCAGAAAACAATTGTTTTCATACCCTAACGTTAAGTCTGCCTCAGACTTCCAATTGCCTGCTCCTATTTTTCTGATTATTTTTCATTCCTACCTTCTCAGCGGTGGCATGGTGGTGCAGTGGTTAGAATACAGTACTACAGGCTACTTCTGCTGATCACCAGCTGCCAGCAGTTTGGCAGTTTGGGTCTCACCGACTCAAGGTTGACTCAGCTTTTCATCCTTCCGAGGCCAGTAAAATGAAGACCCAAGATTGTTGGGGGCAATATGCTGATGCTGTAAACTGCTTAGAGAGGGCTGTAAAAGCACTGTAAAGGGGTATTTAAGTCTAAGTCAGGAGTCAGCAACCCATGGCTCCGGAGCTACATGTGGCTCTTTCATCCTTCTGCTATGGCTTCATCGCTCAAAATATGCATCACAACCGCAATGTGTGACACCCGCCGGCATGCAATTTATTGAGCTTTTTGAGTCCTAGTAGGCCAACCATGGATAAATTCAAGGAAAGAAAAGTTTCAGAAGAAAACAGAACATTTAATTCAATTGCACATCCTAGTTTTGTGGCCACTCAGGAAATAGTCAGGCACGGGAAGGGTTTTATGGCTTCCGGTGTTTTCTTTTCTATGGGAAATGGGTCCAAATGGCTCTTTAAGTGCTTAAGGTTGCCGACCCTTGGTCTAAGTGCTATTGCTATTCTCCAAAACTACCAAGACTAGAAGAGAGATCCTTTGGCTCTGTATGCAACAACTTCAAATTTTATAGGGTGTTATTACATTTTATAGGGTGTTATTACATTTTAAATTTGGCCAATTGAATAAGTTTTTTAAGGGTTGTTCTTAGTATTGTATGTGTTGTTCTTTTTGTATTTTATTTTGGCTGTGCACCGCCCTGAGTCCTTCAGGAGAAGGGCTGTATACAAATTAAAATATTATTATTATTATTATTATTATTATTATTATTATTATTATTATTATTATTATTATTATTATTATTATTATTATTATTATTATTCACACAATGAAATTTCACAAAGGATGGTGAGCATGCTACCACTCTTCAGATACTGCTGAAACCATTGCTCCTAGCATCCATCCCCAATAACCATGAGGCTACTGGGAATTGTAATTCAGCCACCCTTAGAAGGCTGGAGGTTCTATGACCCTGAGCTAAAAAAACCAAAAACCTAAAGTACATTATCGGCATCTAATTCTGCACTGACCCCACCCATCAGCTCAGGTTGAATACTAAACTATCCTTGAGAGAAAGAGCTGTTTATCAAACTGCAAGGTTATGTTCTTTGAGTAACCACGTCTACGGTTTGCATATATCCCTTGATTCTGACTTTTGGCCTCAGCTCTGGAATGATTCCAGGTCACATAGACCGAGTATAGTGTTGTCCTACACCCAAAGTAAATGAGAAGGCAGCGGAAAAGACATAAAATACATTCTGCAAGGCGCAGGGGAAAGACAGGAAATCTAAAAAACACTGCTGCATTTCTAAGTAATTTATAAATTCGGTTCTTTTTGATGTGTAGTGTACGGAGCCAGGCATGCCCTTTCTAAAGGCAATAAGGCTACTTATACATGTAACAGCATGCAAGATAGACCTCCTTAAGTGATCTCACAGATGTTGGAAATCTTTGCCGTCCTGCTGCTGAAATCCAATGACAAAACTAATTACAACAGAGTGTAAAAAACTTAGTGAACCAAAAAGGATTAAGACATTTTAGAAGTCGTTGAGTACGTAGCACCATTGATCCACTCGAAGAACATTAGTAGATGCTTGCTAGGGTTTATGAAAGAGTGATTAATGGAGGTCAAAGGAGAAGGATCGGTGGCACGCTCCCAAGGAAACCTTGGTTTATTTTGAAGCACACAGCAGCCAAAGTGGAGTCATTTGAAGCAATAGTGATGTTAAATTATAACCTTTAGGGCTTCTGGTGAGATTTTTCTCCTTAGTTTATACTGCTCTTAACAAACTCAGACAGATGTAGCACATGGTTTAAAATAAAGATAGCTGCAGTCCCATTTGTCTTAAAAATTCTGGCAAAAGGCACAAGGGGATGGAAAGATACTTCAAGCTTTCAGCTCACGGAAGAGGGAAAATAATAGGGCAAAGATACAGAATTTGCTAGCAGGATATATGTGGCAGATGTAGCTCTCCTCTCAGAGCCATGAACAAATATATACGATAACGGCACATGATGCACATGATGGACGAATTAGTTTTTTATACTGTTTTTTAATCTGTATTATATGTATTCTGGTTTTATTGGCTGTGAACCGCCCTGAGTCCTTTGGGAGAAGGGCGGTATACAAATATAATAAATAAATAAATAAATAAATAAATAAATAAATAAATAAATAAATAAATAAAAAATGGACCTTGGGTTCACTCTCATCTCCTATAACCACAGCACAAAGATGCCTTGATGACCATTTTTAAATGTCCTTCTGATGATGGACTTGTCTCATCTCTAGCCCACAACGTAAACAGTTTAAAGTTGTCTTCAGCTATTTTAGCTTTAAAATAATGTTATCCACTTTTTTCTGACCCCCACCCCATGAATATAACCTATGACACTTCCTCAGTGATGTGGTTGCTGACGTAATCTGGTGCTGGAATCCAACCAAAAAGAAAGCAGAGTGTGATAAAGCAACAGAGAAGGTGGTTTGCTCTCTGCTGCTTCAAGATGAAACCTTCAGATGTGACTCTGTTTGTGATTCCATGGGATTGGACACCTGGCAGCTAAAGAACCCCACCTCCCCACCATTGCTTGTCACTCAACTCTGCCCTCCCAGATTTTCAGGTCCTGCTGAAAGAGCAAGTAGCAGGTATGTCCAAGAGGACCTCTGCACAGATTCATGTTGCGTGCTGGTTGAACTCTTTTCTAGACCAGGAGACCCTTCAGGTGTGTAAGGCGTACAATGCTATAAGTCATTTGTGGAAAGGACCTAGGTCTTGTAAGTAAAGGATGCTCATAGGACAAAGTGCCACCGAAGGAGAAAAACTACAGATAGTCCTCGACTTATGACCGCAATTGAGCCCAGAATTTGTGTTGTTAAGTGAGTCTTTCCCCCATTTTATGACTTTTCTTTGCCATTGTTGTTAAGTGAATCATTGAAGTTGTGAAATTAGTAATGTGGTTGTGAAGTGAATCTGGCTTTCCCATTGACTTTGCTTATTAGAAGGTCACAAAAATCGATCACATTGCCCTGAGACACCACAACCGTCATAAATATGAACCAGCTGCCAAGCCCCTGAATTTTGATTCCATGACTATGGGGATGCTGCAATGGTCCTAAGGCACTTTTTTCAGTGCCATTGTAATTTTGAACAGTCATTAAACGAACTGTTGTAATTTGAGGACTAAAAAAGGTTCCCCACGCACGTATGTGCTAGTTGTTCCCGACTCTAGGGGGCGGTGCTCATCTCCCTTTCAAAGCCGAAGAGCCAACGCTGTCCAAAAACGTCTCCATGGTCATGTGGTTGGCATGACTAAACGCCAAAGGCGCACAGGACATTGTTACCTTCACACCAAAGGTGGTCCCCATTTTCCTACTTGCATTTTTTACGTGCTTTCGAATTGCTAGGTTGGCAGAAGCTGAGACAAGTAACGGGAGCTCACCCCGTTATGCGGCACTCGGGATTCGAACCGCTGAACTGCCAACCTTTCGATCAACAAGCTCACCGTCTTATCCACTGAGCCACCATATCCCACAATTTGAGGACTACCTGTATTTTAAAATGATCACTCAGCTCCATTATTAGAACCCATCTACCAGCAGAGAGACATTAATTGTGTTATTCCATAAGTCTTTATAATCTTATGTGCTTCTACTAGTTACCTATCCATAATACATGGAAACAGGTTTGGAGCATCTTAGGCCATTTTTCTAGTGTTAATTTATAGCAGGTGTGTCCAGCCTGTGGCCCATGACCCCATGCGGCCCTAGACAGCTAGTAATGTGGCCCCATATATTCATAAACTTTTACATTGTTACGTAATTCATATACATTAACTATATTTTATATGCAGCCCAAGACCTGTTCACTCAATGGCGGTCCAGGCAAGCCGAAACATTTGTTGCCCATGATTTATAGCATCTTATAGAATACTGAACCATTGTTCAATAGTATGAAGTATGAAGACAAATTTCATATCACTGCAGCAATGGCTAGAAATTACTACAATAGTAAAATACAGTAGACCTAACTCAGCATAAGTAACTTACAGTGACCTCATAGGCACGAGAATAAGAATCAAGAGATAAAGGATAGATGAAGGGGAGAGAGAGAAAGCTGTAGAATGTTAGTTTCATGCTTAACCTGAGAAGTTTGTTCGGGCAAGGGAGGCCAGGAACGGCTGATTCCAATACGGTGGCAGAGAATATACCTAGTGGTCTCAGAGTCCTTTTCAAAACTCTGATGTCATTGTACCGCACAAAATCTGACATCTGATGACAGTTGAGTGCAGTGAAGCCGAAATAGCAGACATACCAAACAACCAGTTCCTGTAATCAGGCACAAGATGAATCCTCCAAGCAGTTATCCAATGTAAACTCTATAGTCCATCATCAAATAGCAAAATGATATGCTTTATAAGAATGTTTTTAAAAAAAATTCAGATCCCAATTGCAACACTTGTCCCAGTTATTTTCTGACCTATGTTATTTTCCACTGTGGTAAATTGCATGAAGGAAAAAAGAGATGACATGTTTACCGGCATATTATCGTAACTTCTGTACACACACACAAACACACACACATCTCTATAAAGTATTAGACTTCTCAGCATTCCATGACTATTACACAGCACAATAGAATCTGCTCTCTGTTTCTGGTAAAAAGCATGGCTTGACCTCAAAACTAATAAAAAGGGGAAGAAAAGCTGCAAATTCTTGGATGTATGAAACTATTTAGTGCATGCATATATTTTCTCTCTCCCCCCCCCCACTCTTACACACACACACACACACACACACATTTAATGTATTATGATCAGAAATCAGCCAGAAATAATACAATTCAAAATACAAAATTAAACATTAAAATAGCAATAGCACTTAGACTTATATACCGCTTCACAATGCTTTGGCAGCCCTCTCTAAGCAGTTTAGAGTAAGCATATTGTTTACTCTGGGTCCTCATTTTACCCACCTCAGAAGGATGGAAGGCTGAGTCAACCTTGAGCCGGTGAGATTTGAACTGCCAAACTGCAGCTAGCAGTCAGCTGAAGTAGCCTGCAGTGCTGCACTCTAACCACTGCGCCATCTTGGCACTCTCTCTCTCTTTCTCCCTCCCCCCCTCTCTCTATATATCCCAATTATCAGATTAAATCCGGATATATTATTGCACTATTGGTAAGCAAGATAGGAAAATATTGCAACCTTATTTCATGATTTGTATCAGCCATAAAGGAGCCATAAAGAATAAAGAAAAATGAAGGAACCCAATCTACATGGATAGTGTACCAAAATTAATATAGCAACTGGGGGTGGGAGGAGTGTGTCTCTAGAATTTTGGAGGTATATTAGGACCTGAATAACTTTTTCCTCCTGTCTAGGACTACATGAGCAAAGTTGTTCAGAGACATTGGCCCTGTAAGCTGCTGTGTGTACCACATCAAAACAAAATACTGTCAATGCACTTACTTTAGCTTGAGTAAGTCTATAAAGATATTTTGCCAGCTTCTAGGATACCTTTCAATTTGCCAGTATTAATGATCTTTTTATAAGGCAGTGCTTCCTAAACCTGAATATAAGTTTAAATTAAAATTAAATTAATTTACTTTGGATAAATTAACTAAAATTGGGCAAAAAGCAACTTTTCTTTTGGTAATGGCACACAAACTCATTACCCATTTACAAAGTCATTTAATTTGACTTATATTGGACTTTCTAATAAGCAGGTTTGGGTAATAAACAACAAAATTTTGGGAAGCACCAATACAAGGTAGTGTGAAACCAAAATCAGAGAATTAACATAAAAATTAAACAAAATTAAATTAAATGGAGCCAAAATAGAACCCAATTTTGTTCTGTACTGAAAGAGTGTCTTTTTTGTGAATGATACTTTACCTGCAACTAATTCCCATCATAAAGGCTTCTGATAAAAGAATAGGGACAACAATGTACTGAAGATGCCTCAGATTTTTATCAAAGTGTATCCCTATTTGTGCGATTTAAGGCGGTCTGAAAAATCTACAAATATGGCAAAAAGATCACCTTTGTGTAACTGGAAATCAGATGTCTGGCATTGATCAGTTGTACAATGGCCTTTTCTAAGCCCATTGGTTCATCTGCACTAATTTATTTATTTGGAAACCTATATGACTGCCTATCTAACACAAGATAGTCCTAAGCAGCTATCAGCCTTACCAAGTAGAATCAGACGAGAAACACAACCAGATTGAGCTAAGTCTACTTTATTCTAAAGCTACATTATAAAAATCTTGCAAATCTGAAAATATAAATTTCCTGCTGTGTCCTTTGTAGTCTGAGAACTTAGGTTTCTCAGTAGTGGGTTCCTCTTACCTTCGCTACCGATTCAGAACCGGGACCGTGCATAGAGCATCAGTGATGATGTCCAGGTGGGTGGGCGGAGTCTCCTGCCGCTGCCACTACCGGTTCAGCCAAATTGGGGTGAACCAGTAGAAACCCACCACTGGTCTCCTCCAAGCCTTTTTCTTTGCCTATTATGTAGCTGCAGGTTATACCCTTTTATCTAACCATCCACTAGGCCAGGGGTCTCCAACCTTGGCAACTTTAAGCCTGGCGGACTTCAACTCCCAAAATTGAAGCTGAAGTTCGCCAGGCTTAAAGTTGCCAAGGTTGGAGACCTCTGGCCTAGTGGATGGTTAGATAAAAGGGTATAATCTGCAGGGACACCCCGGCACTAGGCAACATATCTCCCCCCTCCATCTGAAGGTTTTTCTCAAAGTTACATTGGCTCACAATAATATTACTGTAGATAAAAAATTCTCCTATTATCTTTCCAGTCTATGAATTTATCATATGGTACTTTGGATAAAGCTTCTCAGTTAGAATTAGGAAGGCAACAGTGTCATAATTAACCAGATCAGATTTTGGTCCAACCTTATACATTGGCGCAATCTTCACCAGGTGCTAGATTTCTGGAAACTGCCTAGAACAGTCAAAAAATGGGAAGACAGGGAGGCCAAAATCAGGGCCCAACAGTCAGCATTATTGTTTTATCATTTCTGCAAGGATGTGGTCATAGCCACATCATTGCTTTACCATTCCTCAAGTGACTTATCTGTCCTTTCACCTCTCAAATTGCAACAGGAGGCTGTTTGGTAACTGGATAAGGTAATTGGAACCCAGGTGTTGAATAGCTGCAAAACCAGATTGAAAAAACAGTCAGCGGCCTGATATCAATGGAGTGACCTAAAGCTTTGATAATTATTGTCCAGAAGGTTGCATCCATATAAGTCCATATAGCATCATGGATTTTGTGGAAAAATACTCTTGGCCTATTTTTCACAGTTTCCACATAGGGATCAAGACCAGATTCTTAATGGCACGCAAATATATTCTCAGTGGTTAAGCATGACTATTAGAATTGTCTTGCTATTCTGTGAGTGATCTGAGACACATTTTTAAAAAAAGTTTTTACTATCATTTGGTAAACACCAGGAAGCTATTGAATAAAAAGCATTTTTGTCATATATCCAGGATAATTTATTAATAAGCTAGATTTTATTTCCATTGAAGCCCAATATATATAATGCATATTATAGTTTCTGTTGTAATTTCTTGCCATTATTTTGCATTCCAAAAACAATAAGTTTTTTCCCTGTTGTATTAAAGGATCAATGTAGAGGTAGTCCTTGACCTATAACCATAATGGATAGATAAAAAGTATGATAGTTGTAAAGTGCATCATTATATCACCAATCCATTTTATGATCTTTTTTGTGGCAGTTGTTAAGCAAACCCATTGCTTGCATTGGGGCATTTTTGCCAGAACTTGGAAACAAAATCCTTTTTCGGCAAGTGATGTAAATCACGGTCATATGACCGCAAATGGCCATAAATAGCAATAGCACTTAGACTTATAACACTTCACAGTGCTTTACAGCCCTCTCTAAGCGGTTTATAGAGTCAGCATATTGCCCCAACAATCTGGGTCCTCATTTTACCCACCTCAGAAGGATGGAAGGCTGAGTCAACTGTGAGCAGGTCAGGATCGAACTGCCAAACTTCTGACAGCCAGCAGTCAGCAGAAGTAGCCTGCAGTACTGCATTCTATCCACTGCGCCACCACGGCTCTTGCAGGCTGGTTGCAGAGTTCCTGCAATACAGGCACATGGCCATGGGGAGGATCTGTCTATCAGAATTTCAGAACCCAGGTCTTAAGGATCTTCTGAGAAGAATCCATTGTAACTTCAAAAAGTTGCTAAACGACCAGCTGTAAGTCAAGGACTAGTGTACCTAGGATTCAGATTGCAAACTAAAAGAGGTTTCTTTGCACCCCTTCATCACATGTATTGTATTATATCCGACTGGCAATGACTGTGCGAGATTTCTTTATCTTTTGTAGAAAAGGAATTGACGTATACCCCATCCGAGATATGCAAGATTCCAGATCCATACACATATCCAAAATTATATATCATTTTCTGTGAATACTGAAAATACAGTGAACCAGAATTTCATTCACAGAAAGATTATTGTGTAATTTCAAGCTACTACAGGATTCTTTTTAGTGCAGTGGAGAGCTGTAATTAAAGGAACAGTAAGAATTTCTGTTCATAACGCTACCTATCACCTCACATATATGAATACTCACAGTTTTCATGAAACAAAAAGTTTCCATAAGAAAAATAGAACAATCTTTAAAAATGTTTTGGATTTTTTAAAATGAAAACCCGGTCATTTTTTCTTCAAGTCTGTTGTCAAGAAAAAAACCAGCCATATTACAAGTCAGACTGTTGACTCAGCCTTGTCACTATTTGAAGTTCCAATGCAGACAAGATGGAGATTTGATTGTAGAATCATGTCCTACCATCTTGATTTTTTTGACATGCCTCGCCTTTGTGGCTGGCCTGATTTGAGACACAAATTGGCTGACATGTATGGGAGGGATTGCCCCCAGGTTTTAAAGTGTTCCCTACTTCTCAGCCAACTTCTTCAAGCAGGCCAAGCATTTCTTACCCAGGTCAGGAGAGACATATTTCTAAAATCACAGGGACTTGATGTTTTATTTCTTACCATTTAATTATCTTCCCCCACCTTTTTTAAAATGACTTCTAGCTGCATTCTCTCACAATTTGGAACACATGCCTCATAAATGAATTGGAGGGTTCATTTAAAAGTTGAAATTACAGCTTAGCTCAGCAGAGTACAGAGAAACAAATTAAAAAATTTATAAAATTCAGTATTTGCTTGTAGCTTTTATTACGAATAGTTTAACCATATCATCATTATCTCTATAATTATTTACATTGGTATTACTAAACTGGCCATCTCCAACTTTGATAAATCAATAAATAAGATATTGTAAAGATGGAATAAGCATTACTAAAACTAAAATATGGAAGTCTAGGCATTACATCACCAACTGATAATATCCCTTAAAAATCTTTTGGGGGAAATGAAACAGTTTTCCCTGATTTGTAATTTTTACAAATTTTTATATTAAGAAAGAGAAAATCATCTGAATTGCACTCGGTCTCTAAAATACTTTTAGCTGTATTATAATACATTGCCTTGGAAATGCATCCAACTGGACAATGGGAAGGTCTTTCTGTCCAAACTGTTAAGTTCCTGCCAAATGCATATTAGAGCAAGATGGTGTAGTTTGTTTTATAAGTAGGAATCACCCTTTGGAAACTATTGGAAGAAAGACTGCATGAAGTATTTCATCTGTAAGCCACAAGAATTATAATGTGAACATTATTGTTCTTTTTTTTTCTTTTACTCTTTTAGGCACAGTAAGCAAAAGGGTGTATTTTTTCATTGCAGACTTTGGCGTACAGTAGCTATTTGACTAACTATTAGCACATGTGCCTTTGGCTTGCTCAAAAGATGACCTGTCCTATAGACTAAACAAGAGGATTTGGAATGTGGAACTATTGTTATGTTGAGATGAATCAAAAGAACCTTAAAAAAAAGTAATAGCACGAAAATGAAGCTACCTCAGCAATTTTATTCATGTAATTTTATGAATAAAATTAATATTTATGTAACTTCCATAATAAGGTACTTTGTACTGTAGTTATTTCTAAACAGTGTCCAGTGGGTTATTTATATTAACAGACTATCCTTTACAATAACTTATTGTAGGCATTATAGAAGGAGAGCTGATTTGGTCAATGGTGGCAAAAAATCAGGAATGTAGCAGCACCTTTTCCATTCACAAACGCTTATGCTTTTTAATAACATTTGTTAGTTGGAAAAGGTACTACAAGATTCCTGACTTTTTTGTTCCTTAGGATAACAGCGACCCTTTAACACTGGAAATTATTAAATGATATATAAAAAGATGTATTTATTTATTTATTTATTACATTTATATAGTTGGCAATCTTATAATCAATTCTGGGCTCCCAATCAAAAGTCAAAACAAAATAAAACTATAAAACTAAACACATGAAAACATTAAAAGCAACATAGAGATATACTATTGGTCAACAAGTGGTCAAAATAGGCAGTGCCCTATCAAATCCTGTTCCTGTCAATAACGGTGTTCCCCAAGGCAGCATTCTTGGACCAACACTCTTCATATTATATATTAATGATCTCTGTGACCATATTACAAGTAATTGTGTTCTCTTCGCTGACGATGTTAAACTATTTAACACTACCAACAATACAGCTACCCTTCAAAAAGACCTTGAGGTTGTGTCGGAATGGTCAAAAACTTGGCAACTCCAAATCTTAACCAGCAAATGCTCAGTTTTACACATTGGAAAAAAGAATCAGAACACTAAATACAAGCTCGACGGACATTACCTTGTAGATGACCCCCACCCCGTTAAAGACCTTGAGGTTGTGTCGGAGTGGTCAAAAACTTGGCAACTCCAAATCTTAACCAGCAAATGCTCAGTTTTACACATTGGAAAAAAGAATCAGAACACTAAATACAAGCTCGACGGACATTACCTTGTAGATGACCCCCACCACATTAAAGACCTTGATGTTTTCATATCAAACGATCTAAGTGCCAAAGCCCACTGCAACTACATCACCAAAAAGGCTTTAAGAGTTGTAAACTTAATCTTGTGTAGCTTCTTCTCCAGAAACACTACACTACTAACCAGAGCATATAAAACATTTGCTAGACCAATTCTTGAATATAGCTTGCCTGTCTGGAACCCATACCTCATTTCAGACAATACAACTGAGCGTGTCCAGAAATATTTTACAAGAAGAGTTCTCCACTCCTCTAATTACAACAAAATACCTTATGTCACCAGATTTGAAATCCTGGGTTTAGAAAATTTAGAACTCCGCCGCCTTCGACATGACCTGAGTTTAATTCATAGAATCATCTGTTACAATGTCCTTCCTGTTGAAGACTACTTCAGCTTCAATCACAACAATATACGAGCACACAATAGATTTAAGCTTAATGTGAACCGTTCCAATCTTGATTGCAGAAAATATGACTTCAGTAACAGAGTTGTTAATGCCTGGAATGCACTACCAGACTCTGTGGTTTCTTCCCAAAATCCCCAAAGCTTTAGCTACTATTGACCTCACCCCATTCCTAAGACGTCTGTAAGGGGCGTGCATAAGTGCACCAACGTGCCTACCGTTTCTGTCCTAATGTTCCCTTGATTGTATCTAATTTCATATAGTTATTATATATATGCTTATATATCGTATAGTTATTTCATGCTTATGCTTATATATACTGTTGTGACAAATAAATAAATAAATAAATAAATAAATAAAAAATAAACTGTAATAGTGACATTTCTTCATCTTTTTCAATCAGACCATTCTGTTTTTATGTTACATATTTCACTTCTAAATACTAATGAGATATTCACCCTACAGTTAAGTAATTAACAGTCACAATACAGAGGGTGCAATTTACATCATTTTATTTCATAAACCTTTGCCCAGAACCAAACATTTAAATACTTAAGAGGGATCACAATACAAAGGATGCAATTTACATCATTTTATTTAATAAACATTTGCTCGGAACTGGAGAAAATGATGAAATATATTGTTATTATATTGTATTCTAACATCAATATATTTAGTAAAATATTCAAACATGAAACCTGAGTGTCACTTTGGAGATCTTTACAGTTGTCCAGTATATATTAAACTATTATGCATGACCCATATGGAAGTTATGACTCAATGGAAAATGAAGAGCAGCAGCATATAAACCACTGCTTCTTAACCAGAGGTGCCCTATTTTTTCTTGTCTTCTGAGGACAAGACTGTGTGTCTCCAATTCCTTAAAGACACAAATTGGGTAGAGAACGTTCAACACCACCTAAAAATGGTACAGAGACTTCTACATGTACTGTACCTAAGGGGACTGGGCTATTTTAGCCATGCTGGCATGCAAACTGTGTCCTTCAGATTAGGAACATGGACCAGAAAATGAGAAGGCACGTTATTGCTGCCCTGCACATCTGCTTTCGAGAGGGAGTTACTGTTTTCATATCCCTTGAAGATAAAGATCTTTTATTATTATTATTCTTACTCTCATAAGGTAACATTTTAAAATCAAATGCTGTGGTTGGAAATTCTGAGCATGGATGAAATGGAATGCAGAAGGCATGCAGTCTATGATCTTCCAGATGTCACACAATGATTATCTTAAAAAGAAGCCTGTCTCAGCACTGGATAGAGATTTTCTGATTAATTTACAATAGCTATAATGGAAGGATGGAAAACCAGCACCCAAGAGTGATATTAATGGATCCACTTCCAAATCCTAGCCAATCATCAGGTGAAAATCTACTATGGATGTGTTGAAATTCTGCCTTTTTCTATTTCTGTAGTATCAGAAACTGTTTAGAATTACAGAACTCCAGATGGAGCTACAGAAAGTGACTGGATGGAATGGGAACTTGTTCAGTTTCTGCCCCTAAAATTATTTCAAACTTGCTCAGATTCATCAGGAGGTATTTATATCAAGCTATTAAATTTTTTTCCCAATGTCTGCCTAGATAGTCTTCTAATGAGGACCTAAAACACCAAGGTGAATTATGATGCAGAGATCCCATTATAGCAATAAAGTTCAACGTTATCTTTACAATTTACACTGCATGGTACATTAAGGCCCTAATTTTGTTTTCCAATTTCCTGAGTTTCTGGAGCATAAGCGGAGAGGGGAATAATCTTCATACCCATGAGAAAGGATTTAAATTAATTTTTTTTAAAAATTTAAATTTACATACTTTTAATAATGGTACCCTTTTATCAAAACAAGATAGAAGAAATAGCCTATCAGGCAGCTTAATTTAGCATATATGGGGGGGGGATCAGTGATTTGTATGCGACTTTTTTTTTATTCCTGGGAGAATAGATGGAAGAAATGGGGCATTCCTTTTAAGATATCTGTGAGATAAGCTTCAGTCCAGATCTTATCCAAATACCCCATTCCTCCCTCTTAGCAAAGTTATAGTCCTCCCAGGAAGATAATGTAGCATAAAACTCCTTCCTCCCCTAAACAATCTACAGTACACACAAAAACAAACACATAAAACCCAACTAGCTCTCATTACTGTGGGGGAACAACTGCTGCCTTCATCACTCCAAACATACAATGTCATATATATTTTTTTCACACATCATTTTACAAGAACCCTAAGAGAAGAAGCTGTTCCTTGGGGTCACGGACAACAAAAATGATCTCCCCAAAGAAAAAAGTCCACCTCACACAGTTAGGATGATACAAGGGTCCATTCTTTCTACTTGCCAGAGCAAGAGGGATCCAATGTGGCTGAGAGACAGAGAAAGACATTGGTGATTTGGGTCGACTTTCAAATTTCTCTAACTTCCGGGAATTATACCAGACATAAAAATAGGGAAGGGCACTCCAGACACCTCCTTGTATTCCTGGGAGAGAGGTAGCATTCGCGTAATAATAATAAAAAAGCATTTGCAACAAACTTGTCGATAGGTCAAGTTCGAAATCCAGATTTGACCCAAAATCACTCTGCGTTTTTAACTCACGCCCTACTCTACTGCGCCCATTTAGACGCGTAGGAAAACGGGTCACTCCTAGACGCGATCCAAAAAGCCACAGCCATATGGATTGGCGTGTTTGGCACCGGGGAAAACGAAGAGATTATTTAAATCCCAGATGGCGGCTGGCTGACCGGCGGAGGAACGAAGGAAAAAAAAATGGGGAAGTTGTGATGTCCTTGGTGCTCTCTGAGCCCGGTTGTTTGCTCGCAGACGTTTCGTTACCGACTACGCCTGCAAGCAAACAACCGAGCTCAAAGAGCAGCAAGGTCTCCAACAGTTCAATTCTGAGCTACGTATGTTTTCTTATATTGAAAATGGAAAAAGGAAAGGTGGAGCGGAGGAAGATATTTTAGGGCCAGCCGGGAGGTGTTTTTTTTTTTTATAAAAAAAGGGGGGGGGGTGGAGTGGGGTGGGGGAGGAGGGAAAGCAAGAAAAAGCATTGCATGAAGTGGACGAACAGCGACGGGATCAAATGTAATTAAAGCAAACCGAAATAGATTTGCTGGTTAAAATTATCTAAAAAGGCGGGAAAGTTACTTTTGGAAATGCTGCCTCCGCAGAGAAGAGGCGGCCTCCGACCTAGTATCTGGCGCGAGGAGGGAATGCCTTCATACTCCCAGTTCGCATCTCAAAATACATTTTTGTGTTGCATTTTTGCACTTCAGCAGTGCAAACTAGATGTCAGCCAGTTGCATTCCTATCCTGGGAACTGCATGGAGAAGCTGGTCATCTTGACCCGATTGTAGTAATCTATGGTAGCTTTTCCAAGATCATTCTAATACTGTAATGACTTTCGTCCTGTCTCTCTCCCTTATCCAATTTCTCCTTTTTCCTCTAGCCTTGCCAGTGATAATTATTGCAGACCAGAGTTTCTTCAACCTTGGCAACTTGATGTATGGGCCTAGCATCCTGGTTGGGGATTCTGGGAATTGAAGTCCAGACGTATTCAAGTTCCTAAGGTTGCAAAACACTGTTGTAGACCAACATCTCACATTACATACCTAAAATTTGAGATATCCTGTTTGCAGATTATTTTTTAAATATTTTTTACTGTATTTCTAAAATTAAAATACAAAATCAGAAAATAGATAATAGGTTTTCATATTTGTAATATTTGTAATGACATATGGTAATTTAGCAAATAAAAGATGTAGAAGGCCACAAATTGTGGTATGTGGAGTCAATCACTCAGTGCATCTTCTCATTGTCCCCTGTGACCTGTCAGATGGGCTAGTTCTCAACATGGATCTAACAGTTTTCTGAAAGAGCATGCTAAACCTAGATTTAAAACTAAGCCAGTTGACAAAGATGGAGAGAGAGGTATGATGTGGAAGAGACAATGAATGAGCTATTTCTTAGCTTAATAATGCAAGAATATATAGCATTGGCATAGGGATGTGGTGGGTCAGTGGCTAAGGCACTGAGCTTGTCGATTGAAAGGTCGGAGTTCAGCGGTTCGAATCCCTAGTGGCACGTAACAGAGTGAGCTCCTGTTACTTATCCCAGCTTCTGCCAACCTAGCAGTTCGAAAGCACAAAAAATGCAAGTAGAAAAATAGGGACCAGCTTTGGTGGGAAGGCAAGAGCATTCCATGTGCCTTTGGCATTTAGTCATGCCGGTCACATGACTATGGAGACGTCTTCGGACAGCACTGGCTCTTCGGCTTTGAAACGGAGATGAGCACCGCCCCCTAGAGTCAGGAACGACTAGCATATATGTGCGAGGGGAACCTTTACCATTACCTATATAGCATTGGCAGTGATGGATCACAAAGTCTGTTCTAACCTCATGCCCATTAGCCCCTAATGTTGCCATATCCAGAATGGATTAAAAAAAACTAAGATAATATCAATAAAAAGTGCAGCCCTGCAAAATCCCAGGAAAACACCTGTAATATGTGCAGTGGTGCCAACCGGCTTTGGGCCCCAATGGGGGGCATGTCATTCTGGAGGAGGTTACCTGGTAAGACCCCCCCCTTCTCCCTTGTGCATCTTCTTCCTTTCCTTCCCATCTTTATCAATTTTAAACAAAATTTAGTATTACTATATATTCTAATATTTGATATGCCGTGTTTCTTCGAAAATAAGACCGTGTTTCTTCGAAAATAAGACCGGGTCTTATATTAATTTTTGCTCCATTTTATTTTATTTTCTGGTTAGGTCTTATTTTTGAGGAAATACACTTCTAAATGCACCCATCTGGTTGGCAATCTTAACGGGCTTATTTTGTGGGTAGGGCTTATATTACGAGCATCCTGAAAAATCATGGTAGGACTTATTTTCCAGTTTGGTCTTATTTTCAGGGAAGCAGGGTAGTTGTTTTTCTTGATTGTAAGCTGCCTAGAGTTGCCTCTAGGAAAAATGGATAGCTTGTCAGTTTAATCAATAAATAATAAAATAAATACACGGGTGGAAGAACTTGACTTACTTTCTTGGTTTAAACCAACCTGTGTGGCACGTGATTAATGCTTTTGCAAGAATCTAATGTGCTGCATGCTCCTAAACTAGGAATGAAATAAACCAAGTTTATTCTTTTAAAAGTCTGCTGGATCCACACTCTTAATTCTGATGTTGAAAGGACTTCTTGAGCATTATGGCAGCATAAAGCCTCTGCAGAAAGATGCTCAAGCCAAAAGGGCCATATGGGATAATTTCCGGTACCTGGAGAGAAAGGGTGTGCTCCACCAGCCCAAAGTGACCCCTGGGGCTGGGCAGATCTGAAACTCTGATTTCATCAGTAGTCGCATCATCAGTGAAATATGGGAGATTGCATCCAGAGCTAAAATTGTGTTGGAAAGGAAAGGAAAGTACTACTTTGGGAATAGTTAAGGATGATTTCTTTTTTTTATTATCTTGAACTCCATAATTCAAAAAGATCTTATCTCCTCTCTGTATGTTTCTTAATGGCCAACTATCATAGGATATTACTTTTAAAAAACCCATTGTTATCACTGAAATGTTTACATATCTCATGATTGTGTCTAAGGTTGCAGATATATACTTCCCTAGGGTTAGTCTCTATTCCTCTGTTGACCATCTTTGTCTGTTCTTGAGCTCAAGGAAACAAAACTCGCCCAGTCTATTTCCGTCCAGTTTTAATTTCTTCCAGTCCTACATTTTTATAAAACATTTACTACAGGGGCGGGTTTCAAAACCCATCACTACTGGTTTGCTCGTGGGCGTATGCACGGCGATGCATGCATGCAACGCTTCTGCGCATGTACAGAAGCATCCGGGCAGGTGGGTAGAGCCTCCCGCTGCTGCTGCTACTGGCTCGCCCGATCTGGGGCAAACTGGTAGCATCCCACCACTGATTTACTATATAAACCACAGATATATGGAGATAGTATGAATCTTTACCTATCCTAGTCCAGTTTGGTCTAATGGTTCAGGCACCAGGCTAGATAGCAGTGTGCATTCTAGTCTCACCTTAGACGTGAAAGCTGGGTGAATGACTTTGGGCCAATCATTCTCAATCCAATTCACTTCACAGGGTTCTTTTTGTGGGGAAAATAGGAAGAAGATGTAGTATTAGGTATTCTGGCTGCCTGGAATGCGTTACAAAAATAATAAAGTTGTGATAAAACAAACTTTAAAAAAAACTTTTATTTATTTATTTATTTTTATCACAACGGTATATATAAACATAAGCATGAAATAACTATACGACATATAAGCATATATATAAGTATAAGCATGAAATAATTATACGAGTTGGATACAATCAAGGGGAACATTAGGACAGGAACGGTAGGTGTTATGTATCTTTAAATATTTTGGCGGGAAACCAGCACGTTGCTGATTGGTTGTAGCCGCCGGTTGAACAGTATATAAAGAGATGTTTTTCCCCAGCCAGGTCGCTGGGTTCACCCTATATTAAAGAGCTGTTGTCACTACCCTGGTCTCCAGCCTCGTTACTTCCCGAACTTAACACTGGCGACGAAGGTGGGATCTCGAGGCTAAGGAGCACCAGAACCGAGCTGAAGCACGGAAGAACCGAACCCAGCAAACACAGGGCAGAAACGCGGAGATGGCCAGTTACACTCCGCCCGCGCCGTTTGACCCAGCTAGAGAGAAATGGGGAACGTACATGACCCGTTTCGAAAGCTTTCTAGAAGCCAACGAACTGCAAGGAGTTCCAGACAACCGCAAAAGGGCATACTTCTTGAGCCACTGCGGTCCCGAGGTCATCGACATCGCGGAAGCCCTGGCAGAGCCAACGCCGGTACAATCGGTATCGTGGCAAACTCTGCAAACTCTGCTAAAAAACCATTTCGCACCAACGCCGTCCAAATACGTGCGGCGTTTTGAATTTGGAGAGCGCCGACAGCTAGAGGGCGAATCCATCGGCGACTACATGGCCGCCCTGCGGAAAGCCTCCAAAGACTGTGGGTACCGAGACCTGGACGAGGTGCTGCTGGAGCAACTCATCAGGGGGGTCAGAGACATGCGTTTGCGGAGGCGGCTGCTATCGAAAAGCAATCTGACGCTGGCAAACGCCCTGGACGAAGCCCGAGCGCATGAAATGTCCACCCAAGCGGCGGAGACCCTGCAAAAGCCTCTCACACCAAAGGCGAGCACAAAGTCAACCCCGGTGCACCAAGAAGAGATCCAAACCGAATCTGACGGTGAGGATGAGGAAGGGGTTTGTCGAACCGAGAAACGGGGCCAAGAGGACCGGGACGAATGCGGAAGTTGCGGAGGTCAACACCAGCGCCAACACTGCAAGTTCAAGGACGCAACATGTCGGCGGTGCGAGAAGAAAGGGCACCTAGCTCAAGTCTGTCGAGCTCCCCAACCTTCCCGCCGAAAATTCAAATCGGCCAATCAGAGCGCGGGATCGGCAAGGCGACCCGCGATTGGCTCAAACAAAAAGGGCGCGAATTCGAACCAAACGACTGTGGTCATAGGCCGCGCCTCAACCCGGGTGGAGAAAAAGATCTTCACCAAACCCAAAATAGAAGGAGTACGGTGCCGACTCGAAGTGGACACCGGGTCAGCGATCACCATCATGTCCTGGGACACTTTGGCAAAGTCGTTGCCATCAGTCGCGAAGCGCCACCTGCAAACACAACGGCTACGAGTCCACGACTACCAAGGGAATCGCATCCCTGTTCGAGGGACCACCTCTGTCCGAGTCGAGTACGGACCACACAAGAAGACCCTACCCATCACGATCGTCGAAGGGACCCTGCCTAGTTTGTTGGGACTAGACTGGTTTCGTGCACTGGGCATGGGAGTGACTGGCATCTACAGAAGTGACTGTAACCTGAAAGACATACTCATGAACGAGTTCGAAGATGTCTTCAAGGACTGCCTGGGCAAGTACAAGGGGACCCCTATTTCCTTCAACTTAGACCCCCAGGTAGCTCCCATTAGGTTAAAGGCAAGGAGAGTCCCTTTTGCCCTTAAACCGAAAATTGACAAGGAGCTAGATAAGCTCATAAATCAGGGGATTTTGGTGCCAGTCGACCACGCAAAGTGGGAGACGCCAATCGTCACCCCAATAAAACCAGATGGGTCCATTAGAATCTGCGCTGACTACAAGGCGACGCTAAACAAAGCCTTACAGAAAAGCGCTTACCCGGTTCCCGTGGTGCAACACCTGCTGCACTCTTTGGGGCAAGGGCAAGTCTTTGCAAAGTTAGACTTGGCTCAAGCCTACCAACAACTGCCCGTAGACGCCAACACAGCTGAAGCCCAAACGATTGTAACTCACAGGGGTGCATTCAAGTGTACCCGATTACAATTTGGGGTGAGTGTGGCACCGGGGCTGTTCCAAAACTTAATGGAACGACTTCTGCAAGGGCTCCCAGGGGTAGTTCCCTACTTCGATGATGTATTGATATCAGCAGAAAACGTAGAGGAATTGGGGGAGCGTTTGAGAAAAGTTCTGGGCATTTTCCGGTCAGCCGGACTGAAGGTTAAAGTGAACAAATGCCAGATAGGGGTAGAATCCGTCGAATTCTTGGGCTACCGAATAGACAAGAAAGGAATTCACCCCACTGAGAGCAAGGTCAAGGCAATCAGAAAGGCTCCAGCGCCCAAAAACAAAACAGAGCTACAGGCATTCCTGGGGCTAGTGAATTTTTACGCGGTTTTTTTAAAAAACAAAGCGACCGTTGCTGAACCGCTGCATAAACTTCTAGGGAAAAATACTGTTTGGTCTTGGGGAAAGTCGGAAAGTAGGGCTTTCGAAGCAGTAAAAAACCTGCTCTCGAGTGATAGCCTGCTCATCCAGTATCATAGCTCATTGCCATTATTGCTGGTTTGCGATGCCTCCCCCTACGGGGTGGGGGCTGTGCTCAGCCACAGACTTCCAAACGGCACAGAAGCCCCTATAGCCTTCTACTCCAGAACGATGTCCTCCACAGAGAGGAACTATAGTCAGTTAGATAAGGAAGCGCTAGCAATTGTGTCAGGGGTAAAAAAGTTTCACGAATATCTTTTTGGGCGAGACTTTGAAATTGTGACTGACCACAGACCGCTGTTAGGAATACTGGCTGGCGACCGCCCAACGCCTGTGGCACTTTCGCCACGATTGACTCGATGGACTATTTTCTTAGCCGCTTATTCTTACAAGCTGCAGCATCGACCGGGAAAAGAAGTGGGGCATGCGGACGCGTTAAGCAGATGCCCACTACCAGGGGCGATCGAAGACCCCACTCCGGGGACGCCCATCCTGCTAATTGACTCTTTGGACTCTGGCCCAGTCACATCTAAGGAAGTGGCTCGGGCATCATACCGGGACATTATGTTGAGGACTGTACTCGGTTGGGTACAAAGAGGGTGGCCCGCTGCGCCGGGCGAACGGTTTAAGGAATTTGTAAAAAAACGTGAGGAGCTCTTGGCTCAAGGGGGGTGCCTGCTATGGGGCGATCGAGTGGTAATCCCGGAGAAATTGAGGGAAAGGGTATTGGATCTCCTCCACGAGGGTCACCCAGGGATCGTAAGGATGAAGGGGCTAGCAAGAAGCTATGTGTGGTGGCCACTCATGGACTCAGAGATTGCTGAGAGGGTAGGGAAATGCCAGGCTTGCCAAGAGTCCAGACCTCTACCCCCAACGGCCCCAGTCAGAGAATGGGAAAAACCCCAAGGGCCCTGGTCAAGAATTCACATTGATTTTGCTGGCCCTTTCCACGGCCAAACTTTCCTAGTGGTGGTTGACGCTTTCTCTAAATGGTTGGAGATCATACTCATGAAATCCATGACAGCCGAGGCAGTAATTGCAGCCCTGCGCCACCTATTCGCAACCCACGGATTGCCCGACACGCTGGTATCCGACAACGGCCCGCAATTCACGGCAGCCCAGTTTGAGGAATACTTGGCAGACGAGGGCATCCGACATGCCCTCTCTGCGCCTTTCCACCCTGCGTCGAATGGCCTTGCAAAGCGTTCCGTCCGGAGCGCTAAGGAGGCATTGTCCAGGCTCAAGCCAGGTGACTGGCAAACAAAGATAGATTTCTTTCTGGCTGTTCAGCATAGAACCCCAAGCACTGCTACAGGCAGAAGCCCAGCCGAATTATTGATGGGACGGAAGCTCCGGTGCCCACTTGACCGTTTGAATCCCCATTACACACCAGAGGGTTACAAGGGGGAACTAGAAAAAACGAGAGAAATGGGCATAGGCGACCGAGTGTGGGCCCGCAACTATGGGGACGGCCCAAGTTGGCTAGCAGGGCAAATCATAAAAGCAACTGGTCCAAAATCATACTTAGTTGAGTTAAAAGACAACCGAGTATGGAGGCGCCACATAGACCAGATAAGGAAACGAATAGCTGAACAACCCGAGCTAAATGAGACAGATCATGACCACTCATTATTTGAACCCACAGCTGACCATAACCCGGGGGAGGCGCAAGACTTAGCTGAGGTCCCGGAGGTCCAGCGACGCCATCAGGTTCCCGATGGAAACTGCAGGGAAAACTCTGAAAGTAATCCAAGGCCGGATGGCCAAGAAAAAGAGTCTGCCAGTAATCCAGGGCCGGATGGCCTAGAGAAAGAGCTGGGAGGAGCAAACAGCCCCTCCGACCAGCTCAAAACACCACCAAGGACTGAACCGCGCAGGTCCGAAAGAATCAGGAGACGCCCAGGTTATTTGCGTGACTACGTCGAAAAATAACATGTAAATAATATGTAAATAGAGGTAAAGTGTTTTCTGGGAGGGGAGGAGTGTTATGTATCTTTAAATATTTTGGCGGGAAACCAGCACGTTGCTGATTGGTTGTAGCTGCCGGTTGAACAGTATATAAAGAGATGTTTTTCCCCAGCCAGGTCGCTGGGTTCACCCTATATTAAAGAGCTGTTGTCACTACCCTGGTCTCCAGCCTCGTTACTTCCCGAACTTAACAGTAGGCATGTTGGTGCTCTTATGCACGCCTCTTAATTTTGTAGTAGATTCTTGTCCATTGTAAAGACGAAACTGTCAGGGTTCCAAGTAACAGAGCCATATCAAGCAAAACTCCAAGGTAGAAACACTGACAAAAGAAAGATGTTTTAGCACTCTCATTAAATCCTGATAGCATTCCAGCATTCATACATACTACTTGCTGTAGTCATTGAAGCTAAAGTAAACTTTAAACCATAAGGGGCATGCATAAGAGCACAAACGTGCCTACCGTTCCTATCCTATTGTTTTTCTTTTATATATATATATATATATATATATATATATATATATATATATATATATATATATATATATATATATATATATATATATATATATATATATATATATATATATAAAAATATGTATGTATGTATATTTGTTTTCTGAGGTTTTCGCGGGTGTTTGTATGTAGGTCTTTGGTTATTTGGGTTTCTCCCGTAAAATTGGAAGTGTCTTGGCGGCGTTTGACGAAGTCTCATTCGTCATCTTCAGGCTTCAGCCGTGCTCCCAGAAGCGCGCTGAAGCTGAAGATGACGAATGAGACTTCAAACGCTGTCAAGACACTCCACCTTACGAGAAACCCTAACCAGAGACCTACCTACCTACCTACCTACCTACATACATACATACATACATACATATATATATATATATATATATATATATATATATATATATGCTTATACCTCCTTATATTTCCTCATATATATGTTTATATACTATATAATCTTTTGTGTGATGCTTATATATATTGTTATGACAAATAAAATAAATAAATAAATAAACTTGCTTCTTATATTGCTACCGTATATACTCGAGTATAAGCCGACCCGAATATAAGCCGAGGTACCTAATTTTACCACAAAAAACTGGGAAAAACTATTGACTCGAGTATAAGCCTAGGGTGGGAAATGAGGCAGCTACTGGTCAATGTAAAAAATAAAGATAGAGCCAAGTAAAATAACATGAATATTTATTTGAATATTTATTTTTATACTTGATACTTAAATCTTGTTTGTTTGGATAATGCTTGCAGCTGCCTTCCAAAAGTAGGAAGAGGCTTCTATTAATTAAATACAGTTAATATACTCACCTGCTGTATTATAAATAGATTTCACCTTTTGTCATAGTAAAATAGAGTTTGGTGGCAACTTCTTCAGTAGTTTTTGAAAGCTTTCAGATACAAACAAATGTCTCCCAATGCAATGTACTTTATGTCTTGTAAGTAATTTAGACTTTGTACCTACCTACCAGGCATAATTCCTACGAGATATAATAAAAATAGTCGGTTTGGTCTAAAGGGTACCATGCTAGAAAGCCAGAGACCATGAGTTCTGACCTTGGGCTAATCATACTCCTTCAGCCATATTCGCCTCAGAGTGTGGTGGTTGTAGGGAGGAAAATGTCTGCTGGATACGTTTGCCATCATGAGTTATTTGTATAAGTAATTCAGATGGCAAAGCACAGGCATATTTTTTAACTTCTATTATTTGAGCAAATCAATTAGATGGCTCTATAAGTTGAATGTTATCTAATGTAAATTCAGAAGAAAACTGATATTAGGCTATTCCAGTAGGGAATAGTAATATTCAGGTCTTCAACCATTCACTTGTATCTTTTTTTCTAATTGGATGGCTCCTACTATCATCAATCTTGGTATCTTTCTGGCTTGCCCTCAAGGGTTGGGAGTGGGGAGCATTATATATTGTAGAGTTCTCCTTCTGCATCATGGCCTTGCTCCCCTCGGACGCCGCCTTCTTGAAAGCCTCCTGACGTGGTGGTTGCTCCGCCGCTGCTGCTACCGAGCATCTTCTTCCCGCCTGCCGCGAGGAAACCATTTAAAAGCCCAGCTTCTGAAGCACGGAGGGAGAAGAAAGAAAGCCCTGGCGGTGCAGTGAGAGGGCGGGGCGGGGGAGCCGCCAGCCTTCTCGGCCGACGCTTTCACCGTTCGGCTGGACTGGGACCGGCTTGGCTCGGGTCCGCAGTAACTCCCGCCAGGCTGTGCCGCGAGGAAACCATTTAAAAGCCCAGCTTCTGAAGCACGGAGGGAGAAGAAAGCCCTGGCGGTGCAGTGAGGCGGGCGGGGAGCCGCCAGCCTTCTCGGCCGACGCCGGCATGTCGGGAAACCCTCCTCCCTCAGCCGAGAAGGCTGGCGGCTCCCCGCCCGCTGCGCGGACCGAGCCAAGCCGGTCCCAGTCCAGCCGAGCGGTGGCGTCGGCCGAGAAGGCTGGCTCCCCGCCCGCCTCTCACTGCACCGCCAGGGCTTTCTTTCTTCTCCTCCATGCTTCAGAAGCTGGGCTTTTAAATGGTTTCCTCACGGCACAGCCTGGCGGAGTTACTGCGGACCGAGCCAAGCCGGTCCCAGTCCAGCCGAGCGGTGGCGGGCGGCGCTCGGCATGTCGAAACCCTCCTCCCTCAGCCGAGAAGGCTGGCGGCTCCCCGCCCGCTGCGCGGACCGAGCCAAGCGGTCCCAGTCCAGCGAGCGGTGGCGGGCGGCGCTCGGCATGTCACTTTCACCGTTCGGCTGGACTGGGACCGGCTTGGCTCGGGTCCGCGCGGCGGGGCGGGGGAGCCACCAGCCTTCTCGGCTGAGGGAGGGAGGGTTTCCCCGACATGCCGAGCGCCGCTCCGCTTTCACCGTTCGGCTGGACTGGGACCGGCTTGGCTCGGGTCCGCGCGGCGAACTGTTCAGCCTTGGGCAAATCCCGCCGGACGATCTCGCCGCCTCTTTGGCGTCTCCTGTGCGGGGTTCCCGAAGTACATCGAGACGTAGACTCGAGTATAAGCCGAGGGGGCGCTTTTCAGCACAAAAAACGTGCTGAAAAACTCGGCTTATACTCGAGTATATACGGTAATTCTTGCTCTTATAAAACTTGTGTTAACTCTTGCCCTTTGCCTTTTCTGAAATCTGTCTGTTTATTAGTATTTTTCTCCCCATTTAGAGTTGTATTGTTTATAAGCTTTGTGCAGTGGTTTGACAGATGTCCATGGAGATTCTCAGTCATCCAGGTCATGGTTGTCTGGACTTTCTTGTTTTTCTTTGAAGGCATTTCGGTTCTCATCCAAGAAGCTTCTTCAGCTCTTGAAAAAGCACCTTTGGGACAGTAGTTTGACAGTTTGTGCTTTCTTTCAATCCTCCGCTTCTCTTTACAGGTACAAGTAGTCCTCAATTTACGACAGTAATGGAACCTGGAATTTCCATTGTCTTCATGAGAATCATAAGTTGAGGCAACCCAATTTTGCAACATTTTCTGTGATCAAGCCCATTGTCTACCATGGATGTTTTTTCCCCCAGAAACCAAAGTAAACATTAATTTCCTGCAAGAAATGTCATAAATCATGACTGTGGGATGCTTCAAAAGCCGTAAATGTGGTTTGCTTGCCAAGTATTCAGAATGTGATCATGTGGCCACAGGGGGAGTCCAGATGTTAGAACTTCAACTTTGGATCATAAATATTTTTTGGGGGCCTGTTGAAACTTCAAACAGTCACTAAGTGACTGGTTATAAGTTGAGGACTACCAGTGTATTCCTGTACAGAGATCTTTTAAAGTTGCTTAAGCCAGCTTTTCTTTGTTCACAGGGAAAATCTGGAGGTAGTCATCAAACATTTTTCCTAAGCGCTCCTTTCTTTTCCTTAGCTATCATTACTGCTGATTCTGAAAGCTGCTTATATCCTTTTTCTCTTTGAAATTTTGGAACTGTTCTTTTCCACTTCAGTTTTAACAGTGTATCTTATCTCTCCTCCTGTAAAAGAAGTCCTTTACATGAGAATGCTAAATCTGTTGAAGACGTCCCTTCTCTTTTACATTTTTAAAAATATATAATCCACATAATAATTGACTCCAATGATTCACCAGTAATTCCATAATCCTGACTGGCTGAAATGCATTTTTCCATCTTCCTATAAATCCTATTTTTCATTTTCTTATAATTTCATTCTTCTGCATTCCAATCAAATATTAGTATTTTTATGTCCTTTCCTGATGTGTGTAACACACCTTTTTCAATTTTCCATAGAATTCCTTATCATAGCTACGATAGGTGCATATGCTTGTTTAAGATGGACGATAACTGTATAAACAATAGATGTGATCTTGTTATGTATTGAAATCCATTGTATGGGTGTTCTGCTGGTTAGCATATTTCTGACTTAAAGAAGCTTATTCTGATCACCCAAATACAGTCATTTTTATTTCTGATTGTATGTGTCCTCATAAAATGAGAGTCTAAACTTTAAAGGTTTGATGCACTTACTCAGTCACAACAGAAGTGCCTTCTGATCTGCATTATATGGCACACGGCTCATCTAAGTCTTCCAACCATATCCAAGTAATTTTCTTGGTCACAATGTGGAAAATTAATCATCACTATCATTTTCTGAGATATTTTTTTCAACTTGCAGTTTATTTGCACTTCTGGGATTTTTCCATGTGGTCTCCCATCCCAGTAATTTTTCCAAATCAGATAGAGATTGCCACCTGCCGAAGACGAAGTCACCCAAAGTAAAATCCTTAGAATTGGTGTTTTGTTTTTGTTTTTTGTAAAACTGGTTACCAAACAATGATTGGGTCCATAAATTAATAAAATCTATATTCTGGCCAAATGTGAACTTCATGAAGCTTATAAAGTAACTAAATATAAGGTACTATGTGTGCCAGTTTTCATCAATCTGAGCTACAAATGTACACATGTACATACACACACACAGAGAGAGAGAGAGAGAGAGAGAGGGTATAAACTTTATTAGAGTCTTAATATGAGAATCTTATTGGAATCTCATAATTCAGATTCCTTAATACAGCATTTTCTCCATCTGGCAGCTCTTTTGTATATCTTGAAGTAAACTAGTTGCTTGATGGTCATACATAATGTAAAGTCAGACTTATTTTTCCAGATGTTTCTTAGCATCTTTTATATACAGTCCAGTATGGATCCAAAACTTGTAGAGTTTCCACATAATTTCATACACACCCTGGTATTTTATTAACACATTTTCAAGCAGCGTTTCTTGTTTATTTATTAGCCATATTAATTAATCAGTCTCTTTCCACTGAAGGTTAATTCTGAGACATGACATATTTCTTTAGAGACTTTTCATGTTTACCCTGCACAATTTCCATACATATGCAGTGAATAAGTAGTTATTTCAGGAACAAAAATAGATGTTCAGACGAGTCGGAAGATGGCAGAATGTATTCTCTGTCCTTTTTGGGGTGTGCCATTGTAACAAATGGATCTTGAATTTTGCTGGTTGTGTGCATTCCGTGTATGGGTCAAATGCATATTAAAGTACAGTATAGACAATTTTTACAAAAAATTAACTCTCTGCTGTTTTCTGTTTAAAGTGAATGTGAACAAATGCCATTTTAAATCTTTAGAAACAGAAAAAGCAAAATAGCTTTATAGCAATAGCACTTAGACTTATATACCGCTTCATAGTGCTTTTGCAGCTCTCTCTAAGCGGTTTACAGAGTCAGCATATTGCCCCCAACAATTGCCCACCTCGGAAGGATGGAAGGCTGAGCCAACCTTGAGCCAGTGAGATCTGAACTGCAGCTAGCAATCAGCTAAAGTAGTCTACAGTACTTCACTCTAACCACTGCGCCACCTCGGCTCGCTCTATTTATGAGATAAATAGGCCTACAGTACATTTATACTTGCAGAGCCAACAATTAAAACATGGAAGCATTGACAAACCAATCAAAGGAAGTAAAACCTGCAATCCCTCATGAAAATGTTTTGCGGGTTTCCTCTTATATACATGGCACACTCTTATATATATAATGGTTTGGCAGTGACGGGGTGGGGGAGTCAGCCCTGATTCGGCCACTGGCTATAGCTCAAAATTTGCCAATGTGTGAAAACTGGAAATCTTTACTAATCAGGATTCCCAAGTACAAGAGGCATATTTTTAATATTGTTAATGCTTGGAATACACTACCTGACTCTGTGGTCTCCTCTCCAACTCCTAAAAGCTTTAACCAAAAACTGTCTACCATTGACCTCACCCCATTCCTAAGAGGACTATAAGGGGCGTGCATAAGTGCACAAAAGTGCCTACTGTTTCTGCCCTATTGTTTCCTTTCAATATATGTTCCTGTATATAATGTTGTGACAAAATAAAAAAATAAAAAAAAATATTTCTGGATGTGCTTAGTTGCATGCTTAACTCCCACCCAAACATACCAAGGAACATTAGTTTAGCTGAATATTTGACTTTTCTCTGGTTTAACAGAGTTGGAAAGGACCTCGCAGGTCATCTAGTCCAACCCCCCTGCCCAACCAGGTGATCCTACATCTGCCTCTACCTAGGATCGAACTCACAACCTCCTGATTACATCTACCAATCCTACAATTCCAGCAGAAAAGGCATGTTACTGGTCCCCTTTACTAAGGAATGTCATCTGATGGGACCCAGGAGGAGAACCTTTTCTGCTGTGGCGCCAACCTTCTGGAATATCATGTTTTACAGTCTTAATTTATTTTAGTTTTTGGGGGGTGGTGGTGTTTATTTGTATTTATTATCATTTTTTTTCCTTTTAACTGTGGGAGCTACCCAGAGTCAGAATTTAAACAAAACAACTGTACAGGTAACCATTGACTCACAACTACTCGTTTAGCAACCGTTTGAAGTTATAAGGGCCCTCAAAAAAGAGGTTTATGACATGTCCTCACATTTACATCGGTTGCAGCATTCCCCACTGATGGGGAAATGGTCAAAATACAGTCACTTAGAAACAGCACAAATTTATGATGGTTGCAGCATTCTGGGGTCATGTGAACACCATTTGTGATCTTTCCAGGCAGCATCCGACAAGCCAGAGTCAAAGGGGAAAGCCAGATTCCCTTAATGACAATGTGATTTGCTTAAAAATGCGGCAAAAAAGGTCATAAAATTGGGCATGACTCATTTAACAACTGTCCTGCTTTCTAGTCACAATTGAACTTATAAGTTGAGGACCACTGTGCATAGGCAGCAGGGGTGTTACTGCCACATACCCGTATTTTTCAGAGCATAAGATGCACCAGAGTATAAGATGCACGTTATTTTGGGGAGAAAAATAGGGGGGGAAAATTCTGCCTACTACATCTGGCTAATCCTTATCCTGGTCAGCTTCAGCACATTATTTCGCTCGCTGGTTTTGAGATTGGGGCTGGTTGGGGCTCAAAAACAGCTTCAAAAGCACAGCTGATCATCGGAGGAAGCTCCAGTGACAAGTGCGGAAGGGGTAAGAAAAAAATGGAACGTTTGGAGGCTGAAAGCGCGACACACAGAGCCCAAAAATACAAGCCCTTGTCGGTAGCAATCTTTGCAGCCAGGAAGAGGACGCATGGAGGCCAAAGGGTGGGGGCCGGTGGGTGGGCAGGGTTACATTCAGAGTATAAGACGCACCCAAATTTTCAGCCTCATAGGATGGGAAAAAGTGTGTCTTATACTCCAAAAAATACAGTATATAATATATGATGATGTTGATGTTGATGAAGGTCTCATTCTATGCTAAAAAGTTGCAATTGGCTTCAACGTATTACCCCCTGGTTTTGAAAACTACATAACTATCAGAGTCCAAAACTGCCTTTTAGCCCTGAGCCATACTAACTGGTAGAAATGAGATTTGCAACAATGCTATGCTTTAATTCCCAGAAGTATTTTTTTCCTAGGATTTCCCTTGGTTCCATTATAGAACTGCATGGCTGTAGCTACTTATCTTTATTCAATTTCTATAACCCTCCCAAAGTTTTCCCAAACCCGCCCACAGCACCCCCATGTTTCTTACCTGGAAGTCCTGCCTTTTCCTGCCTAACAATCTGCATGTCCTGCAATTAGAACAGCAACTAGGGCTGCCTGGGATTGTTATCATTTAAACAATGAGATCATTTGATGTAATACTTTACCACTTAGTGATGGCAAACCTGGGAAGCCCAAGTTGCTATCATAATCCAAAAATAGCTATACTTTAGATCAGAGGTCTTCAACCTTGCAGCTTTAAGACTTGTGGACTTCAACTTCAATTCTGGGAGCTGAAGTCCACAAGTCTTAAAGCTGCCAAGTTTTATTTATTCAATTTCTATAGCCGTCCATCTCAGTAAATAACTCTGGGCAGCTTACAGTTTAGAACATATATTACACTTAAAATTTTTTAAAAAGCATTTTAAAACAAGAAAAACAGAACCAATAGAAAACATTAAAACATACAATTCAAGGCACACAAGAGCAAGATATTTGGCCTGTTAGCAATGTAACAATAGCACTTAGACTTATATATCACTTCACAGTACTTTACAGCCCTCTCTAAGTGGTTTACAGAGTCAGCATATTGCCCATAACAATCTGGGTCCTCATTTTACCGACCTTGGAAGGATGGAACGTGAGTCAACCTTGAGCCTGGTGAGATTCAAACTGCTAAATTGTAGGCAGTCAGCAGTCAGCAGAATTAGCCTGCAGTATTGCATTCTAACCACTGCGCCACCACGGCTCTAAATAGCCAGCAAAAGGTGGCGCATTCAGTGCCCCAGACTTGAAAATATAGCCTGGCTTTTAAGGCCTTATGAGGTGCTGACTGGGTTGGGGACATTTGAAGGGAGCCATTGCAGGTAAAGTTAGTTAGTTAGTTAGTTAGTTAGTTTATTTGTTTGTTTGTTTGTTTGTCACAACAGTAAATAAATAAATAAACTAAATATAAATAAATATATTTATATTTATATATTTATTTATTTACTAGAAGTTTGCCTTCTAGTAAATAACTTTGCCTTCTAGAAGTTTGCCTTCTAGTCCCTAACAACTGACATACTTTGGCTGAAGGGAGCTGCAGCAGGCCCATTCTGTTTGACCTAGTTGGGTACATAGAGACTTTAAAAAATGATCCTTCAGGTACTCATTTCCAAGCCCTATAGGGCTTTTATAGATAACCACCAACACTTTGAACTTCACCTGGAACACTCCGATAACCATGCTGCACTTTCTTCTTTTTGTCTTTGCAGACCTTCTGAAAATTCAGTATTTCAAAACAAGTAGGACACAGGATTTTGAATCTGAATATTAATGTTAAATCTTTTTTTAAAAAAATTTTGATATAAATATTCCATTGTTGTTAAATTTGTAGCCTGACTAAATAAAATAAATAGTAGAAAATTAGGGGGGGAAAAAGAGTGATCAGTGGGAGACTGAGAAAATCTACTGGAGAGCTGGAACAAAATGGAAACTAATCCTATGCATCTCTTCTCCAAATGGCTTCATGGAAAATATTTCAGCAAGAACGGAAGGGAGGGGGAAGTCAAGAATATATAATAAGCAGCCAGTGTAAAGAAAAGGTTTTCCCTTGATATACATTTAGCTATAAAATCCTGACTTCTGTCTGGAAATTCAATTTTATTATGTAATACGCTTTGGAAAAAAAACCCTGTAGCAATGGAGCCAAAAGGCAAGTGCTATTGGAAATGGAATTCTCATTACTGCAAAATCAAAGCTATAGGTTAACCAAAGAAATATAGGCTGCAATGTTTTAAAAGTTTATTGTATCTTTTGGACTCTTCTACTTGTTTACTGCACCTGCACCCTTTCTCTTGGTGCCATTGGGTTCCCTACCTAGAGGAACTCTCTAGTAAGTGGATGGATAGGTGTCGCCATTAAAAAACAAAATGTATTGGTTAAAAAGACAGAGGTGTGCATAAAAACTGGTTCATGTTTCTGTACAGGAAAAAAAATTATATAATTGGCAAATATGCCAGCTTAAAGGGAAGATGGTGATGACTGTCAGTCTGGGAGTTACCGTAAGCTGATGACAGGCAACCACAGTATTTAACAGCTGCATTCTTGAAAGTGGACAAATGTACAAATAGACAAAATGCTTTTTAAGAGAGATCTTGAGAGATGCCAAGCAATTTCTAAATCATTCCAAAATACAAGAAATGTGGATCAAACTTTTGAAGAATCTTGGGGAAATGTTTCTGAACAATTTGACATTTTTCACCCGCTATGACTTTAGACTTGTTAGTATTTCTTGCTCATTTTAATTGTTTGGCAAATTTCATATGTCTCAAATAACACACACACACACACCCGGAAACAAAGTTCATTAATATGACAGTGCTTTGCCCTGCTATAATTGGGAAGGCCTAACTCATCAGAATAGCCAGATCAATGTGGTCAGAATCAATATAACAACAGAGTTGGAAGGGACCTTGGAGGTCTTCTAGTCCAACCCCCTGCCCAGGCAGGAAACCCTACACCATCTCAGTCTGATGGTTATCCAACATTGTCTTAAAAATTTCCAGTGTTGGAGCATTCACAACTTCTGCAGGCAAATTGTTCCACTTATTAATTGTTCTAACTGTCAGGAAATTTCTCCTTAGTTCCAAGTTGTTTCTTTCCTTGATCAGTTTCCACCCATTGCTTCTTGTTCTACCCTCAGGTGCTTTGGAGAACAGCCCGACTCCCTCTTCTTTGTGGCAACCCCTGAGATATTGGAACTCTACTATCATGTCTCCCCTAGTCCTTCTTTTTATTAAACTAGACATACCCAGTTCCTGCAACTGTTCTTCATATGTTTTAGTCTCCAGTCCCCTAATCATCTTTGTTGCTCTTCTCTGCACTCTTTCTAGAGTCTCAACATCTTTTTTACATTGTGGCCACCAAAACTGGATGCAATATTCCAAGTGTGGCCTTACCAAGGCATTATAAAGTGGCACTAACACTTCACGTGATCTTGATTCTATCCCTCTATTTATGCAGCCCAGAACTGTGTTGGCTTTTTTAACAGCTGCTGCACACTGCTGGCTCATATCTAAATGGTTGTCCACTAGGACTCCAAGATCCCTCTCACAGGTACTACTATTGAGCAAGGTACCACATATACGGTACCTGTGCATTTTGGGTTTTTTGCCTAAATGTAGAACCTTACTTTTTTCACTGTTGAATTTCATTTTGTTAGATAGCGCCCAATGTTCAAGTCTGTCAAGATCTTTCTGTAACTTGAGCCTATCTTCTGGAGTGTTGGCTATTCCTGCCAGCTTGGTGTCATCTGCAAATTTGATGAGTTCCCCGTCTATCCCCTCGTCAATGTAGTCAAATGGAATACCATGATGTAGCAAAAGTTTATGATTCTGAGGAAAATTTTACAATATTTTGTTTATTAATGGGGCAGATTGTTGCACATAGCAAGTTTTAAGTAGGGGTTCATTTGTGAGCACCCAGCGGAAAGAAATATGGTGTAGAAAATGGACACAAAAAATAGTAGGATTTTAAAAAGTGTCTATAGGTAGTCCTCGATTTATGACCACAGTTGAGCCCAAAATTTCTGTTACTAAGCAAGGCAATTGTTAAGTGGGTTTTGACCCATTTTATGACCCTTTCTTGCCACAGTTGTTAAGTGAATCACTGCAGTTATTAAGTTAGTATCACGATTGTTAGATAAATCTGGCCTCCCCATTGACTTTATTTGTCAGAAGGTCATAAAAGATGATCACATGACCCTGGGACATTGCAACCATCATAAACATGAGCCAGTTGCCAAGCATCTGAATTTTGATTATGTGACCATAGAGATGCTACAATGATCATAAGTATGAAAAACCGTCATAAGTCATTTTTTTTGGTGCTTTTTAACTTCAAACGGTCACTAAACTAAACTTAACGGTTGTAAGTCGAGGTCTACCTGTAATAGTATTTGTCTTATTTGTCTTCGGTCTTCAAAACTGATGAAGCTTCTTGGATGAGAAGCAAAATGTCTTTCAATAAAAAAAAACCCAAGAAAGTCCAGTTGCCTTTTGGAAAAGCATCTTTGGGATAACCTGGAACATGAACATTTCCGGTGTCAGGCGCAAGCAACCAGAACGGCTCCAAGAAATGCTCAAAAAGTTTTCTTTATTGATGAACACCAAATGTACAGGAATCTCACCAGCTTGTCTGCTTTTCTTTAGGGAAAAAGCAGATAAAGACTTAATGCCTTGCCTTTAAATATTTCTTCTCCCTCACAGACTCCTAAGCTGGAATGTCCCTTTACTCCCCTTATTAGAATAGAATAGAATAGAATAGAATAGAATAGAATAGAATAGAATAGAATAGAATAGAATAGAATAGAATAGAATAGAATTTTTTATTGGCCAAGTATGATTGGACACACAAGGAATTTGTCTTGGTGCATATGCTCTCAGTGTACATAAAAGAAAAAATCTTCCCTTCAGTCAGTGGTTCCACCACATCAGTGATGATTCCACAACATAACAAGAATTATGTTCCGAAAACATTACTGTTTCTTAAGTTTTTATAAATGGTTAAGTTTAACATTTGTCAATGTAGAAGTGTTTTAATTTTAATAACTGACATATCTTAACAAGTGCTGACACGGTGGTCTGAATTACTCTGCACTTGAAAGAATAAAAAAAATAGTTACAGATTGCATGCCATTAGAACTGTTCTTCCATTCTTTACGCAGAATGTAAAAGAAGACAAAAGCTATAAAAATATAAGGCTGATCATTCAAACATGGAAGAACATTTATTAAGTTGTATACCAAGTATATGAACTTGGCACCACACACACAAACATACATACACAATTTATTGACTCTGTTTTCTTACTAGGAACTAATTTGGATAACTCTTTTAGAATGGTGTACCATGCCAGTCATTGGTTTCTAAACAATTGTTTTGTAATTATTTTAAAAAAAACACATATAGGATCTGATCAACTACACAAGAGGAAAATTCTTGGAAAGCAGTGGCCTGCTGAACTATATCCACAAAACAAAATCATTAACTTTTGGGCCTAATCTGGGAACTTCCTGTCTAAATCCATGTCATTTCACTCTAAGTGCTCAGATAATTTTAGCTTTTTTAGGACTGAAAGATCTTACAGCGTTCTCTGTATTTATTATCTTTGGATGGTCAACTATATTATTTCAATGGTATCCCAATGTAGTAATCCAGCTCTGTGGTATTTGGAAGCTTTTTTGCTCATTTTGCTGAAAATAGCCCTGGATTAAACCTTAGCTGAACACTGTCACTGGTTGATGATAAATTCATTAGCACTTTATGCCTCATTGCTCTTCACAATTTTGGATACCGACTTGTAATGTAGCCAACAACCTTGAGCCATGATATACTTTATATCCAATTCAGGAAATACTGTGGGTGTTCAGCTACAATACAGCTTAGGGTGGGTTCCATACCATGCTTTTCTTGCTCCTCATGTCACGCATAAGTTTGTGCCTAACATTTATAGCTCAAGCAACTGTAGGGAATAAAGATTGAGGGCACCTCACAACCTTGACAACCAAGTTCGTTGGCAAACCCACTTGGCTGATGCTCCCTCCAAGACTGCAACTGAATTCTGCTTGACATGAAATCTGGTTGAAGATTCATGATTTCAGCATCATGGAATCTTATGGCCACAAGCAATGAGTGAAGAACAATAAGCCAAGTTCACTCTTGTAACTGGGTCTACCAAGCATTTCTCTAGGAAGCATTTTGTTGCTGTTGTGTTACTACAGAATGTTTAATGCAGTATGACTAGATCAGTGGTTCCCAACCTTTTCTTTTTGGCCAGGCCCCACCTAAGCATCTCTAAAATCCTGATTGCCCCTGTTAAGTTCGGGCAATGAAGAGGCAGGAGACGATACAAGTGACAACAGCTCTTTGGTTTATTGTGATCCCAGCAAAAGCCAACAGGCAAAAACCCCTCTTTAAATAGTATTTTGGCTGAGGCATCAGCCAATCAGCAACGTGCATTTTCCCGCCCAATTTTCCCTCCTAAAATTCAAATACATTACAGCCCCCCCCCCCCGTGACATTTTTTTTAAAGAAAATGTTGGATAGCCATTTGTCTGAAATGGTGTAGGGTTTCCCAGGCGGTTGGACTAGAAGACCTCCAAGGTCCCTTCCAACTCTTGTTATTATTATTATTATATAATTCTTACTATTCAAAAAGTGAACTCCTGCTCACACGGAGGAAGGCCATCAACTTGGTTTAAACAAGTTTTCAATTGCCCCCATTAAAAATCAAATTGCCCCCCTTTGGAGCATGGGCCCCACATTGGGAGCCACTGGACTAGATGCAAAATAGTCATACATAAGCCTATGAATAATATAATACCATTATAAATAATGGTATTATTATGAATAATATAATACCATTATAAAGTGGTATTAACACGTGAAGTGTTAATACCACTTTATAATGCCTTAGTAAGGCCACACTTGGAATATTGCATTCAATTTTGGTCACCACGATGTAAAAAAGATGTTGAGACTCTAGAAAGAGTGCAAAGAGCAACAAAGATGATTAGGGGACTGGAGGCTAAAACATGAAGAATGGTTGCAGGAACTGGGTATGTCTAGTTTAATGAAAAGAAGGACTAGGGGAGACATGATAGCAGTGTTCCAATATCTCAGGGGTTGCCACCTGAGGGTAGAACAAAAAGCAATGGGTGGAAACTAATCAAGGAGAGAAGCAACTTAGAACTAAGGAGAAATTTCCTGACAGTTAGAACAATCAATAAGTGGAACAACTTGCCTGAGGAAGTTGTGAATGCACCAATACTGGAAATTTTAAAGAAAATGTTGGATACTCATTTGTCTGAAATAGTATAGGGTTTCCTGTCTCGGCAGGGGGTTGGACTAGAAGACCTCCAAGGTCCTTTCCAACTCTGTTATTATGTTATGTTAAAATAGCAAGCAAGTACTTTGGTGGCATCTTTTTAGCTATTAAATGAATTCCATGCATTCTCAAATTTAAACACAACCAGACAGAAGCGTAGGATTTTTTATTGGGTGACTTCTCTGTTATCTTTCTCCCTGAAGTTCAGAGTGGCATACATAAAAATTTGAGTGTGAGAGAGTGCTTGGACCAAAGTCACCCAATGAGCTTCTCTAGAGTCTGGGGCTGTCCATTCCTAGTCTAACACCTAAACTACTTCCCATCCGGTAAGAATGTGAAATGGGTAAGGAAAGGCACAGCAGTTTTACATCATTTACTTTGTTGTATGGATGCTATAAATCTCCGTGTTTATTATTTTCAGGCTCTGTCATGCAGGATGAAAATGGGAAGTTAAACAGACTGTTTTGGGTTGTAGTTAAAGAGATCTCTCATTTTGCTTTGGTTTGAGTTCATCATCTGGCTTCAAGGCAAAACTTACAATAAACTAATTGACAAATGCTCTTGGAAAGATATAAAGCCAGCTAAAAGTCATAAAATGGCAGTGGAAATTCTCCCTTCCCTTCTCATACTCACATCAAATGAGACCTGAAGATCTAGGGCACCATATGACTTAAATGTTACAGATTATAGAAATTAAACATTGAACTTCAAAAATGATTAGGGAAAAATGTTTCTGACCTGTGAGCTCAAGGGCAGAGCTTCTCCTTTATTCATTAAAGAAGTCCAGTCTTTTCAAGCTTATGCACAAGCGTGAAAAAAAGTATGTCTGGCCTTAATTTTTCTCTGTGGAAGCCTGTGGAAGATCAGGCTCCTTTAATGAACAGCAAAGAAGTGCTATACTCAATTTGGGTAAGGTCCAGTGTAGTTCTTCAAATTGTTTTCAAAGCATGTGCACTCCTATTAAATGTTCTATCAAAGGGGAAATAAATTATAAATAGTGTACACACTTCTTCCCTTTGCACTTCCCTATCAAGATAATAACATCCTGCAATCTCTTTTCCACAATTATGAGTTAGACTACTTATGTTATATAAAGATCTTCTCAATAGAACAGAAATGTATTTTGTTGCATCATTTCATTTTAAAACTGCTTTTTATGTACTATTGATTTCAGTTCAGCAGTAGAGCAATTTAACATGCGCAGAACATTCCTTTTCTTTCCCATTGTAATCTACAGAACTTAACGTGATCGCAAATATAAATATATCTTTATTTACATTTGCTTGCTAAGTAACAGTCACGGTTTATTTATTTATTTTATTTTATTTATTTATTTTTGCCACATCAATATACATAAGCATCACACAAAATGGTTATATAGTATATAAACATATATATAAGGAAATATGAGGAAGTATAAGCATATATGTATAAGAATAAAAAACAATAGGACAGGAACGGTAGGCACGTTTGTGCTCTTATGCACATCCCTTATAGTCCTCTTAGGAATGGGGTGAGGTCAATAGTAGAAAGTTTTTGGTAAAGCTTTTGGGATTATGAGAAGAGACCACAGAGTCAGGTAGTGTGTTCCAAGCACTGATAACTCTGTTACAGAAGTCATATTTTCTGCAATCTAGATTGAAGTAGTTAACATTAAGTTTAAATCTGTTGGTTGCTCTTGTATTATTGTAACTGAAGCTGAAGTAATCTTTAGCAGGAAGGACATTACAATAGATGATTCTATGAGTTAAACTTAGGTCTTGTCGAAGGCAATGGAGTTCTAAGTTTTCTAAACCTAGGATTTCAAGTCTGGTGGGATAAGGTATATTGTTGTTTTCAGAGAAGTGGAGAACTCTTCTTGTAAAATATTTCTGGACACGTTCAATTGTATTAATGTCAGAAATGTGTATACAGAAAATTGTATTGAAGTAATACCTGTAGTAAGCTCAATGTTAAGATTCAGATCTGATCCAGAGAAGGAAGAATGCAAAAATAAGAGTTCAGACTTGGAATGCTTGGCAGCAGCATCCAATGGCATTGAAGCAGTGACAACTTGCCCAAATTTCATTTCCTTGGGGATCATGGGTCCTGGATTTTGAACATATTCTGCAAGTTAGGCCATTTGGGGCAGCTTCGTTTGAAATTGAAACTCTGTGATGCACAATTCACCCAATTAAAAGTCATGACAAGAAAAATAGTATTGTATGGGTATCTCAAGCATGAGCAATATACATTTCATCGGTTGGTAGGAAATGTGCATCCCAGTTCTGCACATTGTACACAAAAAAGGGGAAATGAGTCCTAATGTACCAATCTAGCTTAGGGCTGCTGTACAAGCCTTATGGTTAATTCACAAAAGTGGTGCACTTACATATGGAACCCATGTACTATATGTACCTGATGGGAAGATAATGATTTGCAGTTGGCTCAGTGCGTCGATGTTCATCTAGCATCCCATAAGATGTTATTGGAAATGAATGGGTAGGAAATATGAATCACTACAGTCATTGTAGCTGTTGTTCGCTTAGGTTTTAATATGCCTTCTGCCTACACCGCAAAAAAGTGGTGATCAAACTAATTTGATTTCATTAACATTTGAATTGCATTGTGCCACATTAAAAAGTACCTTCTGTTGGCAACTTATGGAGGCTGCTACCCCTTAATTCATTGCAGAAATAAAACTGCAGCCAACCTTAATGCTAAACATAAGTGCACATTCCAATTTTCTGACAATCATGTTGCTATTAAGACTGGGGCACAACTCTAATGTTGAATGATTTAATATGGAAGAAGGAGGCGAGACCACATACATATTCCCTATCTTCTAACCATATCAAGACAGTTAGATCTGTGCCAGGTCCATACTTCATAATTCTGTTTCATTAAATAGACTTTACATAAAGGTTTACAATTTCTCGCCCAATTTTCATTTTTCTTCACTGGCACTGAAGACTTTGATATTGTCATTCTCTACATCTAATCTACCATGACTTTTCTGCATTCAACATTAAACCTTAGGAATATATATGTGGCAACGCTCATTTCAAAAAATTGCCTGAAGCCTTCGGCAAATAACATTAGACAAGGATTTATATGTCATATTATTTGCAGAAAACAACATAAAATACGGCTATGATTTATGGGTCACTTTGGTTTTATTAATTGATGGTTACTTGTCAAACTGTACATAAAGCCATCAGCAGAGAAAATAACAATTTTATTCTCAAGTTCCAAACTTGCAATAAAAATAAATGAAAACAATAAATCCTTCTGGAACTTGTAGTCAACATTTCTATGGAAAGCTCTGCAAAAGGATATAAGGTGTGTAGTTTATTTAATTATATATGCTTTATTTCTCTACCGCTATCCTTACAATCATCCCACTCAAAGGCTTTACAATTTTATTTATTTATTAAATTTATATGCTGCCCGTCGCGCTCTCTTGAGTGACTCTGGGCAGCTACAGTAATGTTAATAAAATATAATCATAAAAGCAATGCATTCATAATAAAAAAGAGGTGGGATAAAAAATAAAGAAAAAAATTAGGAGAACTTTGCAGAATGTGAAGATCACCATTGAGGAGGTCCATTGATAAGTAAACATAAAATGACATTTTGCAAGTCTGCACATTTTGTAAGAATCTACCATATTATAAATTACTTATGTTCCATAACTAAATTCAGGTTCTGTTAAATTTAATCAGCAGACTCATAAGAATGGAACAAATCCAATGAAATGAATTATAGTTGTGATCTTATGTCTACTTTCTTTAAGGTAATGACTTTGACTTAATGAACTCAAAATTTTCATTTCCACCGTATAGGCATGTACAAAATGGTACTGTAAATTAAACTTGGCAAAAAATTCAAAATCATCACGTTAGTTGACACTATGCCTTAGCTTATTTAGCTTCTATTTCTTTGACATGGATAATTTAAACATGTCAAAAAATAATCCTGACATGCTGAATTTAGAAAAAAACATAATTTTGTATCCGTTTGATGTTTCTTCAGCTATTACTTTGTACTGTTTTGTTAACTGGGGAGCGTGCTATACAGCCACATGGCAATCAAAGTACATGTCTGCTTTCTTTGTCCAGTTAGTATGTGCCTCTTTTTGGTTTACACGATTTCATACTCTGGATTGAATCTGGACTTCATGGGTCTGTTGCAATTAAAAGAAAATGAATTATTCAAAAATATAAATGATTGATTTCAATGGGTCTGCTCTAAGGATAGCTAATTTTGGATGTAAACTATTTTATTTTGCGGAGGAGAAATTCAGTTAAGTGATGTTTAAATAATTTGTAGATGACAATGCAATATTTAGTTGTTGGGATCTTCACCCGTGTACAAAACCCACTAAAGGCGTTTCATCTGTTTGTAGATGTGGAATGGGTTCAGGCCTATCAAACTGGCAGCCCGTGGGCCGGATACATCACATGAAAGCCACACCCACCCCGGCTCCACAAAGGCAAAGAACGTCACAATATATCATGATACAGGCCAAGATGTGATCAAGTTTGACACCCGTGGTTTAGATCTTCAAAAAAACCTGGTAGATATTACATCATATTAAATGATATTACAACCATTTGTTTACTGATTATTACAACAGCGCTGAAAAAAGTGACTTATGAACTGACCTCACACTTACAATGATTGCCACATCCCAATGGTCACATGATCAAAATTTAGTTGCTTGGCAACCACCATATATTTACAACAGATGCAATGTCTAGTGTCATGTGATCATCATTTGCAACTTTCCCAGCCGACTTCCAACCAACAAAAAACAATGGGGGAAGCCACATTTGTTAACAACTGCATGATTCACTGAACTGTTTTAGGAAGTGAAAGTCCATGTCCATCCATTAAATTTCAGATGTTTAGCTTTGCTTTACAGACATTGCCATGAATTTTGTAGTTTGAAGGATGCAAAATGTTTGCCCTTTTCACCTTATGGCTGTCCCTGACATTCCTTTCTAATAATATGTAAATAAGAATGCTAATAGATTTTTAAAAATGCAAATATGCAAAAGAACCCATGGGAACTACCTTTGCAGTAACTATGTCATAGTTGATAACTACCCTCTGTGATTGATTTGGCATGGGAGGCAATATTTTTTTCTAGCTTCAACCCAGGGGTGAAATGCTCCCGGTTTGGACCGGATTGCGCGATCCGGTAGCGATGGGGGCAGGTAGTTTGGAAAACCGGTAGCAAAAATCCCTGCCCCCCCCCACTGCCCACGCCTCGCTGTTCCTCTTCTTTGTCTCTGAAGCACTCGGTGGTGATATAGCTGCAAACGGCCTTAAATGACTGCCGCGGCACTTCAAAGGGCCGCACTACGGCTGATCAGCGCTGTAGGCAGCTAGTAGACCAATGCCTCTTTTTTTAAGAAGGTAGACCGGAGCCTGCCAAAAAAGGGCACTTGGTAGACCGGGGCCTCTCAGTAAAAGGCAGTTGGTAGACTGGGGCCTCTATTTTTAAAGAAGGTAGACCGGGGCCTCTCAGTAAAAGGCAATTGGTAGACAGACCAGTGCCTCTCAGTAAAAGGCAATTGGTAGACTGGGGCCTCTATTTTTAAAAAAGGCAGACCGGGGCCTCCCAAGTTTTGTATACTTTATTATTTTTATTATTTATTATTATTGACCATGCCCATTCAGTCACCTGACCACCAAGCCACACCCACCAATTAAGCCACGCCCACAGAACCGGTAGGGAAAATTTTTAGATTTCACCCCTGCTTCAACCCCTGAAAGAAAAACCATCATAAAGCAGCACTGAGGACTAAGCTAATGCTGATCTTAAGTACATAAACTCTTGTACTTTCCAAGGAGACAAATTAGTACTTATTTAAATTCTGTGCTGCAACAAAGCCAAATATGGCATATCAATAGTAAGAAACAAACGCTCTAGAGTACAAAATAATAATAATCATCAAAATCCAGAGACAGGCCAATGTACAATCCAAAAGGAGAACAATGTTCAAAATATATAAGATGGATGCGTGTGTGCACGAGTGCAGTGTATATCTGTATATACAGAGGCATGGAATTGTTGTGACCCAGGCCCAAGTAGGTAGTCACAAACTCAGTCCGTGAAAAAACAAACAAACTTTATTCAAACAGCTGAGAATTACTTCATTCCCAGTGTAATTCAACTCAAACTAAAGCAAATTCCTCCCAACACAAATTCCTCAGTCCTATCGCAAACCTTGGTCCAATTAGGCAAACTGCCAAAGGCCTTTCTTGGCAAACGTTCAGAAGTCACAAAAATAAAGGCAAGACATAGATGAAGAAGAAGACGAAGCTACCAATGTTATTTTCTGGCAAAGCTCAAATGCCGTTGCTGGTCTGTTTTAAGCCTTATGGGAGGGGCCAATCCTCTCTTGGCCTTACTGAGTTGTCCTTTCTGCTTGAGCTGCTCTTGCCTTCCGGCAGCTTTTCTCATGCATGCATTAGGAACAGGCTCCTCCTATTCCTCTGCCTCACTACTATCAGTCTCTGGAGGCTCTGAAGTCCGCACCTCACTTCCCGATGGCCCTGGCCTCATCTCAGCCTCATCACTGTCCGACTCCATTGCCAGCTCCGCAGGCTGCTGGCAGACCACAACAGGAATAAATATATGGAAGGTTTATGGAGGAATTGTGCTTTGCAACCAAGTGGTCCCCAAAGTCAACAGTATTTGCCTCAAACATTTAATGGATTTTTCCTCACAAAAATTCATGCAACTATTTTAGGTGAATCATTATGTTCCCTCCACCTTTTTTATCTCCTTTTCTGTAATGTTTGAAGATATTTTTTTACTATTTTCTGAGCTCTTAAGAATTGACTTACACTATACTGAGACACCTCTCAACCTGACTATTGCAACAAGCTCAACATGGGGCAGCCCTTGAAGACTATCAGCTGGTCCAGACTGCAGTGATAGAGGCAGTGATGGGGATGCCTTAGTATAACCAAGTAACACCCCTGCTTTGTGCACTGATTGTTATCTATAAAGTCCTACGGGGCATAGGGCCTAGTCACTTAACGACAGAAGTGGGTTTTAGCAGGTTCTGACCAGTTCTGGAGAACCGGTGGCGGAAATTTTGAATAGTTCAGAGAACCGGTAGTAAAAACTCTGACTTGCCCTGCCCCCATCTAATCTCTGCCTCCCAAGTACCAGATGATTGGGAGGAAATGGGGATTTTGCAGTAACCTTCCCCTGGATTGGGGAGGGAATGGAGATTTTACAGTATCTTTCCCCTGGAGTGGGATGGGAATGGAGATTTTACAGTATCCTTCCCCTGCCATGCCCACCAAGCCACACCCACAGAACCGGGAGTAAAAAAATTAGAAACCCACCACTGCTTAAGGGATTCCCTATCTCCCATGATATCTGCCTGGCCTATTCAACCTAACTGAATTGATGCACTTTGGGTTCCTTTAATTAAAAAACACCAGCTATTGGGAAATCTTCACTATAAGCAGTGCCTGACTTATGGAATGAGGTACCCCTGAGATCTACATGGCCCTAACCCTACTGATGTTTCAAAAGTCCTTCAAGACCTGGGTCTTCTCCCAGTCCTTTGATATAAAGGTGAGTGAATGTCCCTTTTCGTGGTATAGGTTTGTTGTTGCTCCTGTCTTGTTGCTGTCTTTTCTTTCTTGACCTTTTCTACTAAGGTTTTTGGACATCAGATTTGAAAAACAAGAAGAACTTAAGTCTAGTTTTTCAGTATTCCATTATTAAGTAAAGTATTCAGACAGGCAGTGAATCCCACACCCTCTCTGATTCTGATGCTTTTGGCTTTTCAGACCTGAGAGAAAAACAGAACTCAAACTGTTCTGTTTCTTGGTGATTTCGTTGTATGTGGGAATGTGCAAAATGTACAAAGACCAAATTCGAGGCACTCAATTTTCCATTCTAGCTCGTATTTTAAAAACAAGCAAATGAAGCTGGTCCGTGTAATTCCCTTCATTTAGTTTGAACAGTTTCTTTCTCTAACAAAATTGTGCATTATGTCAAAAACCCTACTGTGATCGTTTTAACCCTGAAGGTCATGCACCATTCCTTTCTTTGGCTCATTTTGTTTCCAGATCTGCACCTCAGCCTATATTCAGTTTATTATTCTATTTCTAGCGAGAAAGAAGGAAAGAATTTGATGGATTAAATGTTCCATGGAAAAATATTTTCCTGTGCTTCAGATTGCTGAGTTTCTGAATGTTGCTCTGTGTATATAGGCGGTTCAGCTTTTTATTGAACCCATACAGAATCTTGCCACCATAGCCTCATTGCATGTCTGCATTTCTTCTTCTTTCTTTGCCCCTTCCTAAGGAATGTGTAATTTCTGTTCTGTAGTTTCTATGCTACAATGCATATTTCAACATTTTGTAATACATTATTGCTGTACTCTATGTGCTGACAGCTGCTCTCTAAAGTGCATCGGCCCTTAAAATATACATTTGCAAATGTAAATGTAGCTTTAGCCCGGTCATAGTTAATAACTTAAATTCACTAGCTGCATTTGCATAATATATTCAATCTGGTCATTGAATTAACCCATTTTATTTTCTGGATTACCATAATAAATTTAAGCTTTAGGTTTGCACATAATGCAGCAAATCACACACCCCGATGCACAATTTTTTTTTTAATCCACCCCTATTGAAGCAACTGACTACTAGCTAGTCTCTATGTTGGATCTGTTTTCTAGGAATAATTATATATATATTATAATTTATAGACATTTTTCTTCTTTTCACTCATCTCCCATTGTTTATAAGAACTTATTGAGTCTTTCTTGCGTCCTGATCAGAAATAAATGTTCAGTTGCTAGTCATCTCATGGCTGGACTATTGTAATGTGTTCTACATGGTTCTACCCTTGAAGAGCATTCGGAAGCTACAGCTAGTGCAGAGTGTGGCAATGCTGGTAGTTTATTTATTTTATTTATTTATTTTGTCAAACACAACAGTATATATAAGTATAGGCATGAAATAACCATACGAATTGGATACAATCAAAGGGAACATTAGGACAGGAACGGTAGGCACGCTGGTGCTCTTACAGACCTCTTAGGAATGGGGTGAGGTCAATAGTAGATAGTCTTTGGTTAAAGCTTTGTGGATTTTGGGAAGAGACCACAGAGTCTAGTAGTGCATTCCAGGCATTAACAACTCTGTTACTGAAGTCATATTTTCTACAATCAAGATTGGAGTGGTTCACATTAAGTTTAAATCTATTGTGTGCTCTTGTATTGGATTTCAAGTCTGGTGGCATAATGTATTTTGTTGTGATCAGTTTGGGGTGGGGAGTCAAATGGCAAACAGCAATAATGTATTACAAAATGTTGAAATATGCATTGTAGCATAGAAACTACAGAACAGAATACCATTGCTCCTCAAGCAGCATTGGTTACCAGTCTGCTTCTGGGTGCAATTCAAGGTGTTGGTGATCATCTTTAAAGCCCTTCATGACGTGGCTCCAGGTCACTTGAGAGACCATCTCACCCCACTGGGATTGCCTGTCCCACTCATGATGTCAGAGGAGGAATGCTGCAGGTCCTTTCAGTCCAATTATTCTGACTGGCAGTGTTGAGAAGAACGGCCTTCTCTTCTGTTACTCCTGCCCTCTGGAACATGTTGCCCCCTGATTGTGAGGTTGGCCCCAACCCTATCTTTTTGTAAAGGCCTAAAGACATTTATTTATTAAATTTTTTATTTATTAAATTTTTAAATTTATTAAAATTTTTATTAAATAATTTTATTTATTAAATTTTTTGATAACCTAGAGTTATCCTATGGTAAAATAATAAATTTAAATAAACAAACAAACAAGTTTGCTTGTTGGTTGATCTGAGCAACATATTTTCTTAAATGCCATAAACTTTCATGAACTGCAGCTGAGACAGAACTACTCAATTGATGGAATCAAACTAGGCATGTAAATTAATCATTCAAGAGGCTGAACTACCCATCCATTAAGATCAATTGACAAATTAATAGAGCCAGATCAGTTCTTTTGAAGAACTTATTGGAGGGCAGTTGACGACAACAGAACACCACTGGTTGTTAACCTACACTCTCAGTTTAGTATGGATTATAGTTTATTCAAATTATGAATAAACTATAATCCATACTGGACAATGACATTGGTAGAACCAGTTTGATATAGTGGTTAAAGCACCAGATTAGAAAATGGGAGATTGTGAGTTCTTGTCCCACTTCAGGCATGAAAGTCGGCTGAGTGACTTTGAGCCAGTCACTCTCTCTCAGGATTGCTGCTTGTGGGGAAAATAGAAGGAGGAAGTTGTATTGTGTGTGTTCACCACCTAGAATTATTTATAAAAATAATAAAGGTGGAAAATAAATAAATTGATTGCATTTTTCTCAGGTACTGGGTAGCAGGCCCATATTTAGAAACAGATATCTATCCAGCCTGAAGCAGTTTCCTACAAGCATCTAGAAACAACAGAACAATAATGCTATCATGGGAACCTGACCCCATAACAAATCTGGATATGTATTATGCTCCCACATTTATACCAATAGCACCATCAGAGGACACAACAACTCCACAAACAAGATTAGAAACACCTTCACATATTGGTGGGATGCAAATAATTTAACAATCGCTTCGCCCAGGATCAGGTTGGCTGTCATGGGAAGTGTTACCAATCCCCATCCTCCAACTCCACTGCACATATGGGACAAGTCTCCTGTGATGTCCAACCTGACCCTGGACGAACCGGTTGTTAAATTTCCACCCTTTGCCAAAAGGCTGTTTCCGAGGGTGCTTGTTTGCACATTGGTCTCATGGTTTCAGCCTTCTGAAGCTTCTTTTAAGAGGCAAGGTTTCTGAGAAACGAGGAGGGGGATTTCCATAGAGACAAGGAGTTGATGCTCAGGAGCTCATGCGGGAAGGTGAAGAATTGGGGGGAAGTGGAGGGAGGGATTCCCCCCTCCCCATGGAGTTGCATGCAGGGGGTGTTGATCAGTCTGCAAGCAAAAGTGAGAAGGGCAAGGAATTAAGTTGGCAGCACAATTGAAGCTGGGCCCAATGTAGGGCAGACTGCAGGGTTAGATTGGTCAAGAAAATTATTATCCCCCGTTATCAAAGAGGATCTTGGGCACTGGAGAAATGGACAATGGAGCGGCCAGCACAAGGGAAGGAGGAGGGAAAGTGGCCTTATCCTTCCCTTGCCTTGGCCACTCTGTTGCCTGTTTCTCCATTGCAGCACAGCGCAATGCCCAGGATACACTTCAATAGCCTGGGGTGGGGGTGGGGGTGTAATTTAACAACTGGTTCACCTAAACCGGTGTGAACTGGCTGAATCCCACCACTGGTTTTAATAAGATACATGCCATCGTCTGCTAGCAATGCACATGGGAATTCCTCTGAGGAACAAACAGAGTTTGCACAAAATCAATAGACAGAAATTTGATATCAGAACCCAAAAGAAAGTTAAATCGGAATTATTTAGTTATTTATTTATTAGATTTTTATCCTGCTTTTATTACTTTATAAATAACTCAGGGTAGTGAACATACCTAATACTCCATCCTCTTCCTATTTTCCCCACAACAATAACAATGTGAGATGGGTTGGACTGAGAGTGATTGGGCCAAGGTGACTTTCTTGCCTAAGGCAGGATTAGAGCTCTCAATCTCTTGGTTTCTAGGCCAGTACCTTTACCATTACACCAAACTGGTGAACTCAAAGTAGTATTTTGGAAACAAAATGGCCGTCAGCACAATTAAGCATGAGTCAGCTGAACTTATATAAATTAATAGGCTGTCAAGCTGTATTATAAGTTCTTAACTAACCCAATAGCTTTTGTAACACAGTTGTTAATTGACAAAGTGCTTGTGATCAATCTCACATATAACCTGCATCTGCATAACTACTTTTCCCCCCACTATCTTTTATCATCCCTTTTTAATGCCGCATTTGTTTACTACTGCATGAATCTGAAAAAGTGATCTACAGTTCATAAAAGCTTATGCTTTTTAAGGATTTTTTTTTAGTCCAAAAAGGTGTTGCAAGACTCCTACCACTAATTGAAATAAATTGATACTGTCACCTAGTGGGACATTATTAACATTGCACATACGTTTTAAATCTTTTTTTTTTTTTGTATTGGCTAAATATTTTTCCCTTCTTCTGTGAGGCCCAGGATGGCACACACAGCTTCTCCCTGGTATCATACTCATAATATTTTATCCTTTAGAAAATTGCTAAAAATAGTCACTTCCATAAAGCAATTGAAGACTTTATTGGAAGATAGTGACTGATGTATTTTTTGAAAACTCAAATTTTGTTACATGATATTTTAATGTTATAATATGGTAAGCAACATCTGCCAAATAGTTGGCACACATTTTATGGTAATAATTAACAAAATAAATAAATAAATAAAAATCAGCTTAACAATAACTCATTGTGGAAGTTAGTGAGAAATATTTCAGAACAGCTTCGGCATGGAGCCTTTGGTCTTTCTTAACAAGGACATGTCACACACCCTGGAAGAAAATAGAAGGTCACAGAATTGTGCTCTGCAGTTGCACACTCAGCACATGACCCCTGCTGTGTGAAAGGGGCCTATACGTCTAGGGATGTACAGAGATCAAGCTTGTTCATGTGAGAAGGAATCCTCATTCCGTAACAAGGATGTGTGGTGTGCGAGCGAACCTACAATGTGTTTTGTTATGCAATGATCTGGATGCTATCTGGGAATTTGGTGACAACATCCTTTATTATTTGAAAGGTCTCATTGGTACATTCCCTGTTTTCACTGCGTCTTCAGATACATTCTACTTTGTACAGAGAGAAAGCAAGTTCTCTGGCAACAGCCAATGTAGATGTGGAAACGTTAAAAACTCTGAAGCCGGATTGAGTCATGCTGAAATGGGGTATTTTACATATGGTGATCAGATCAATCTTGCAGGGTTTTTTTGATACTACCAAAACCTATGAGTTTGTGCCAGTCTGGAAATTTACTCTCCTGTTTGCCTTTTCTTCAACAGCAGCTGTTTTAAATACTCTCACGGATAAGTATTCTGATATTATTTACTTAAAAGCCAACAGGCCAAGATTTGCTTCAAGAATACTTTTTCAAGACAGCTGGGCCTTGAAGCAAACAAGATCTGAATAAAAGATGAATATAGCTGGTTCCTAGAAATGTCCCATATCTCAGCGCATGGAACAGTTAGAAGTCACAATAAAGTTGTATAATGTATAGGAGCCAAGGAGGGTGAGGCCAATGCTGCAAATAATCCATAATATATATAATTTACGTAAAGCCAAAAGGGTTACTGGCAACAGGCCTCTCACCAGTGGAAAAAAATATCCTCCTCTGTCAAAATGATGCCCATCTTTAATTCCTATTCTTAAAAATCATGAAGGCCACTTGGGAGCCATTCAACAGTCAGGTTGTGCCCAAGTCTCTATGAAATAAAGTGATTTACTGCTTGGGTTGCCTGTTTTTCATGTTAGATTTTCCACTCACATTATCCCAACCATGGTTATAATTCTTAGAAGTTTTAAGAAGTATGTAACAAATGCTTAGAACTGAGCCATCGTTTATAACCCATGCATGAATAGAATCCAAAGCAGGCTTTTACATAATGGTTTCATTATTTCCTTCAAGAAAATAATGATCAGATAATTGGTGGCATGCTAGATCATGTGCTGACCTCTTGTCAGTCCTTCTAGGTAGACCAGAGTAGGAAAGAAATGCCATGTAGGTTGATACTAGTTTTATTTTAAAGTTAGTATCTTTCTGTTTGAGTCTTGCAGGAAGGAATACATTTTTCCCTCCCTCCCTGTAGGAGAAGGACTGGCAGAATCTGGGGGTTATGAATGAAAAGAGGAATCAACCAAAAATCCTTATGTATCCACAAGCAGACTAAGTTCAACTTCCTCTTGAATTCTGTTGACCCCAATCTAACTCCAAGCAGCCACTAACCATTAGTTGAGAAAATTCCTGTGCATAGGCATAAGTAGGAATAATAGATTTTTTTTTTTATTGGCCAAGTGTGATTGGACACACAAGGAATTTGTCTTGGTGCATATGCTCTCAGTGTACATAAAAGAAAAGATACGTTCATCAAGGTACAACATTTACAACACAAATGATGGTCAATATATCAATATAAATCATAAGGATTGCCAGCAACAAAGTTACAGTCATACATTCATAAGTGGAAAGAGATTGGTGATGGGAATGATGAGAAGATCAATAGTAGTGCAGATTTAGTAAATAGTTAGACAGTGTTGAGGGAATCATTTGTTTAGCAGAATGATGGCCTTCGGGGAAAAACTGTTCTTGTGTCTAGTTGTTCTGGTGTGCAGTGCTCTATAGCGTCGTTTTGAGGGTAGGAATTGAAACAGTTTATGTCCTGGATGCGAGGGATCTGTAAATATTTTCACGGCCCTCTTCTTGATTCGTGCAGTATACAGGTCCTCAATGGAAGGCAGGTTAGTAGCAATTATTTTTTCTGCAGTTCTAATTATCCTCTGAAGTCTGTGTCTTTCTTGTTGGGTTGCAGAACCGAACCAGACAGTTATAGAGGTGCAAATGATAGACTCAATAATTCCTCTGTAGAACTGAATCAGCAGCTCCTTGGGCAGTTTGAGCTTACTGAGTTGGTGCAGAAAGAACATTCTTTGTTGTCCTTTTTTGATGATGTTTTTGATGTCAGTTTAATTGGATTTTCAAGTGTGGATCTGAACTTTTGGGCCTAACACTTCCTTTATCTTCATGTGAGCTAGGAAGAGGTGTTTATTGGGATTGTTCCTTGGTCTAGATTCAAGCCTCTTTTATCTGACCTTTGCCTTAGTAGCAGCTCTTCCTCTGTTCTTCAAAGCCATTCCCCATACCCTCTATACCTATAGACTTTTCTGCCTCATTAAGCTATGTGCTGATGCTTATTGTCTGTGAATCTTTTGCCAGTGTCATATATAAGCATTTGTTACTTTGGGAGTTTGACCTTAAAATATTTCGTGAGCTGCAGTTTTAAAAAGAGGTTGTGGGATTAAGCTTGAAAAACATTGTGAGGATTTAGCTCCAATTCAAATTCTGTTAGATTTCAGTTGCAAGAGTTATTTCATGTGACTTCCAATGTGATAGTGAAAAAGATTTGCATGATTGGTTGAGAAAAGTAAAAACTTCACGCTTGAAGCAAGAATAGGATAAGGCTACCATAAATCAAACTGGATACTTTTTGTCCAGTCTACAAGGTGGGTTTGAAAACAAATAGCTTTCTGCTTATATAAAGGGTGCACTAAAAAAGTGAAGAGTAGTATGGGAAGCAACTTCGGCATTTACCAGCAAATAACTCAAAAGTGGGCACGCCTGTATCCAGTTATACAGGAGCTCCCAGCTTTCAATTAGCTACCAATGGTTACACTATCGTTTGTAATAGTGCTTGGTCTAGTGGTTAAGGCACCAGCCTAGAAATCAGGAGACTGTAAGTTCAAATCCTGCCTTAGTCATAAAACCCAGTAGGTGAGTGACTTTGGGCCAGTCTTTCAGCCCATCTCAACTTACAGGGTTCATTGCATGAGTAAAATAGGAGGGAGCTGTGTTTATTTATTGCTGCAATGCTACTCTTGGTGGCATCAAAATAAAACCATAAATTTATGTATAAAATTGCCACAAAATCACAATAATGATTATGATGTGTTGGATATGTTCACCGCCTTGAGTTATTTGTAAAAATAAAAGGACAAATAAATAAATAAAATGGTTAACTTATATAGCACTGAATACCATTCATATTTGGTTTCACTAAACATTGCAAAATAGTTTCAACAGCCTTTTGAAACTGCCTTCCTGAATTAAAGTTTTACGGCAACTCTGTGGCATTTATTTTGACAGGAATCTTCTGACAGAGGTCCTCCAACACATTGTGGGGGGGAAAAAGATTAGGAAACTCAATTGCATTTTCTTTTGAGGCTCAGGAGGAAGTTAGTTACCAGATGGTATCAGAGTTAATGGGGGATGGGGTAAGGAGGAAGATCCAGCATATGTCTCTGAATCTCTTGGGATACATGCTAGGGCAAGGGTGTCAAACTCATGTCATGGCGGCATCACGTGATGTATCAGGACTTTTCCCCCCCCCGTTGCTAAACCAGGCATGGGCGTGGCCAGCATGGGACACATCCGATCCATGAACCCGGAGTTTGACAGCCTTGTGCTAGGGGAATAAAACGAATACTCTATTGAGAAAAAAACTGGTAATAAGAAAAACCTGCTAATGAGTAAGTAAATGTTTAAGGAAAACAGAAACACATAAGTGAATGCTTTTCTTTTAACTTAACACTGATATCCTTGCTTGATTGTGTCCTGTATTCATAGCACCTTAATTGTAGGCTGTTTTAAGAATAATATTGTGTGGACTGAGACATTTTTAGAAATCTTTTTGTTTGAGAGCCAATTTGCCTTATCCTTTCTTATGTTAAAGGCTAAATACTAATTGTCTGTTGCCACCAACTGGCTGTATTTTCAACTACATTATTTTTAGCTATTTCAGTTTGGACCAGATATATTTTCATCTATTGAAGTTAATATTGAATCTTACAAGACAGAAAAGGCCCACAGTGATGCATATGTACACACATATATTGTCAAAAAAAGTAAGTTTGATGTCCAATTTTAAAGACTGAATGGAACTAGCTATTAGGGATTCCTATTTCATTTAATAACATGATTCATCTTGAAAACAGGAAACTGTTTTCAAGTCTCCATGAAAAAATTCAATAGCAGAATTGCAGAATTCCCGTCATCACGTGATCAAAATTCAGAAGCTTGGTGACTGGCTCATATTTATGACAGTTGCAGTATCCTGGTGTATGTGATTACCTTTTGCGACCTTATGATGAGCAAAATCAATGAGAAAGCCAGATTCACTTAAGTAACTATCTTACTTAACAACTGCATTGATTCATTTAATAACTCTGGCAAGAAAGCTTGTAAAAATGGAGCAAAATTCACTTAACAACAGAAATTTTGGGCTCAGTTGTGATCGTAAGTTGAGGATTACCTGTGGTAAACTGTTGTTAGGGTATTAAATGTAGCTGGAACAGTAAAGTGTACAATGGGCCAGAACACACAGTTCAGTGGTGAAATTCAATTTTTTTTACTACCGGTTCTGTGGACGTGGCTTGGTGGGTGTGGCTTGGTCGGCATGGCAGGGAAAGGTTCCTGCAAAATCTCCATCCCCACTCCACTCCAGGGGAAGGATACTGCAAAATCCCCCATTCTCACCCCACTCTGGGACCAGCCAGAAGTGGTATATGCCGGTTCTCCGAACTACTCAAAATTTCCGCTACCGGTTTTCCAGAAAATGTCAGAACCTGCTGGATTTCACCCCTGACACAGTTGTAGTTGATTGGTTATAAAGAGTGTGCTGGTGCCTGCATAAGGCAATCTATGTTATGATTGGTTGCTGTGGGTCTAAAGGGATGATCCTCCCCCCCGCCACCTTTTTCTTCTATGTGCTGTAAGATTTATCTCATGTGTTGTTTCAGTGTCCCTATCTTTGTCTGCTAAAAATACAAATATTAAATATATTTATTTATATAAAACTACAAATTCGTATCGGTGTCTCTGAGTTCACTTGGATACTTGCTGCACAATTCCCTGACGACTCTACTACATCTAATCCCCACATCAATGAACCCGTGACCATGAGCCACAATAGTCTGAAAAATCCACAAGTAAAGAGACTCCCTATTTATGAACTATTACTATAAGGAGTGCAAATCAGAATAGGGATTCCATCCTGTGGTACCTATGCATTGTGGGAATCCAAGTTTTCCAAATCCTCCCACACTCCATGAAAGAAAGAGGCAGCTGTGATTAAGCAGTTATCCTGTATATACACAGAATTGTTTCTTATAATGTCGGAGACAAGAAGAACGAAAAGACAGTATATCTATTTTGGCACTGCAGTGGATTCTCATCTGCACACAATCAACAGTAGCTGCTAAAAAGAAATGCACTTGTTTAGGAGAATATGCTGCAGTATGTGTTTTGTGGTTTTTCTCTTTGCTTTTGGAACAGAAACCACATACACAAAGGGGGAAAAAAATGGGTGGGTGCCCAGACCGGATGATTCTATATGGAAGTTGTGAAATAGTAAGGCTTTAAGCACTCAGACATGAAGGAAGACAGAAAAGGGAATTGGTTCCCTGCTTTAGCAGTTTACAGGTAAAGTTATAAAATATTTTTTTTTAAGGATCAAGCCAAGTGTGGAAAAAACTACATTTGCCCAGATCTGAGTTCTGCATTTTAATGGATAGGATTAAATTTTTCAACAAAAGGGGAAAAAAGGTAGAAGGCGATGAAGCAGGATTACAGCAGGATCTGTGGATAAAGGCCTGCATCTCAATAAAGACCCCAGGAAAGAAAATCCATGTTCAAAGTGTAGGAGTCCTTGACCCAGATCCACGGTTGTTTTTCTGTTTGAAGGTTACAGGCAGATACAGTACTCAGAAATTGAAGTGTTTACTACAGTTTAAGCAGATAGCAGCAAACAGAAATGTAATCCAAATACCTAGCACTTAGACCTTAACCCTTGCCTGAAAAATGCCAATTACAGTCCAAATAGCAATACCATAGTCAAATGATGGTCCAAGAGTCACAGAAAGCCAAATCAGGTAGACAGTCTATCCAAGAGTCATAAAGTTCATATACAAGAAGCAAAAACAAGAATCTCAAACTAGAATTCCAAACAGTTCTTTCCAACAAAACTGAAGGCAAAGCAACTATATGATTGTCTGCAGACAGCTGATTGCTATTACTTAGGCCTTCACCTTTGCCTAGTGAGAAGCCACATTGACTGGTATTGTTCTGCCTGAGCCTTGGAGATGATGCCTTAAATCATTTGACTGCCACAGCTGATCAGAAGAAGCCTGTGATTGCTCAGCATGTTCAGATGAATAATGTCTTGATGATTGCTGAGAACAATTAATCCACAGCTTTAGCTGGAGCAACGTTAACAGAATTGGAGCCAGAGTCTGAATCTGAATCATGGCCCACCAGAGGTGCCATTTTGTTTCTTAAAAGATGAGCTTTGTGATTCTGTGCAGCTATCAATGAAGGCTGAGGTTATCATGTAACATTTCATAAACATGGATGCAGTGGTGAGCTTCGAGAAGCACAAAGCCGAAGACACCAGCCTGAAGATGATGAGTGAGACCTCGTCAAAATGTCACCAAGATACTCTCAACCTTACATGGGAAAAGACCCGAAAATGCCAAGACCTACCTACATACATACATATATACATATACATATACATATACATATACATATACATATACATATACATATACATATACATACATACATACATACATACATATATATATATATATATATATAGTAAATTGCAGTCATGTAAAAGCAGGTGGATTGCCAAGTGCCCAAAATGAGATCACATGGCTTCCTAGGGAGGGGGAAGGAGAGGATCCATTAGAATTTTGAATTGGGTCATAAGTAACCATGAGTACTCCATCTTCTTGTTTTCATTTGGAATCAGGTAGCCTAGAAATTTGATGAATAAATGATGTGGGAGGAAATGACAGCTTTATCATTGAACTAAATATAATCACTTCCATTCCACTTATCTTGTCCCCAAAGCTCTCCAGTCTCAGAGGACTGGTGGCTAAAGAGTTACTTCCCCTCACTGCACCCATACACAGATGTTCTCCAAGCTCAAGGACCACTGCAAGATCTACTGGCAGGTTGGATGGCTTACTTTTTTTTGCCTGATTCTCTTGTTGCCAAAGGGCAATTTACCAATCAATGGGCCAGGAACAAAGAAAGTTGATGTGACTACAGCAGCCTTAGGCATCCAATAAGCACAGAGTCAATCCTCACCTGATTCGATAAAATGTACTATAGATGAACCAGATGGCAGAATTTGTTCTGGAAAAAACGAGGATGTACCATTTTAAGAAACATGGCTGACTTTGGAATAAGTTGGGAATGAATTGAAGGCAACATAGCCTTTTATATATAGTTTCTGAGATGTCTCTTGATCTGCAAGTAGAAAAGCTCCAGGTGACATCATTGAGTTCCAAAGCCTTCTATGGTATTTTCTTAGTTTTAACTCCTTATCCAGATTTCATTTGTGGTAATTTTCTTTCCTTATTATAGCATAGTTAAGAGTGCCAAATGTCAATGTGGAGCGGTAAAATAAAATTGAATCTTTGCAAGACTATTGGGCGCTTTGGTAGATGTGTGGGATTAGATTAGTGCTTCCAATATCCCCAGTGAAAATGCAAATGGGTGTGTTGGCTTAGGAGAGTGAGAATTGCAGTCCAAAATATTTCATGAGTCAGGCTGAATTAAGATCTTATTTTTTTAAAAAAAACTTTTTTGGGTTTTTGCCTCTTCATTTCCTTCCTGTTCAGCATGGACTATTATTATGGATGAACTGCAGCTTTATTACTCAGTTCTGTACTTCATGTAACAGTCTATTTTCTCTTTATTTTCCTCTTTATTCTTAACAAAAATTGGAAGAAGAAGTAGTGAAAGGATGTATGATCGCATGGGGTCAAAATATTGGACATAATATAAATTTATCAGATTGGGAGAAAATATGGAACAGAAATTATAAACTAACCAAATCAGCAGCATACAAAGAAAATGCATATAAAATGTTCTACAGGTGGCACCTGCCCCCTTTGAGACTAGCGAAAATGTATCCCAAAATGTCTCCCATATGCTGGAAATGTAAAAATAAAGAGGGAACATATTACCATATGTGGTGGTCTTGCCCCGAAGCACGTAAATATTGGTTAAAAATTAAAAAGTGGCTACAAGAAATCACGAATGAACAATTGGATCTAGAACCCGAACTTTTTTTATTGGGGATCTTTAAAAAAAAATACGTGAAGAGTATAAAATATTTAATACTACATATATTAACTGCTGCTAGGATGGCCTTCACTCAATGTTGGAAACAGCCATGTGTGCCCACAGAGAGACTTATTGTACAAAAGATTATGAATTGCGCAGAAATGGACAAACTAACTCTGAGTCCGAAGGATAAAGAGACATCAGTATTTTATGGTATATGGGAACGGTGGTATGGATGGATGGAAAGGAGATAGGAATATTTAGTTACTAAGCATAATCAATAGATAAAATAAGAACACAAATATGTATAATTTAATGTTTGTCATTATTGCATGGATTATTGTTAGATGAAAAACACCACAAATAGCTGTTAAATGATAAAAAATAATAATAACGGATTTATTGGAATTACCCAAAAGATAGAAGTCTAGTCTTTGATTCTGAGGTGACAGAGAAGACAGGTGCAAGTGTTTCCTTCACCACTGCAAACTGTGCATGACATCAGAATAATAAATATACTGCCTCACACCACACAGCAAACAACACAACTGAGTTGGGTGAAAGAAATTCCAGAACTTATTTCCCTTTAAAAGTTCGGATAATGCACACCTCCCATTCTCTCCCTCCAGACCTGCAGATGATTCAAAGGTGTTCAAAAACAGTCTTCTTTCAGCTTTCTGTACAGTTTTTAAGAGCAGTAAAAAGGAATGGACCATAATCCAGAAGCCTTTCAATCTTTTTGTGTTAATCAGGAACTGAAATTTGATGCCACATTTAATTACCAATTGTTAAGGCTAACTGTGGAACTATATAAAGTCATTTTAATGGCTTAATCTACTCACCCTGCTATGATACCAAGTGTCCTGTATAATACTGTGACACCTTAAACATTACAGCACACAAAATAATTATTTTGCTTTCCAGTCTTTGATTGGCATTCTTCTGCATGAAATAACAGCATAAAAGTTTGATCGCATATAGCTTGCCAACTGCGTCATCAAGAAATGCTTTATAAATAAAGGTAGGTATCCTTGATGTATGACCACAGTAGGGACTGGTTGCTAAGTGAGACAATAATCAAGTAAGTCATGCCCAATTTCACACCTTTTGCCATAGTCATTAAGTGACTAACATGGTTGTTAAGCAAATCCAGCTTCTCCCATTGACTTTGCTTGCTGAAAGCCCTCTGGGAATATTTAAATGGCAATCATGGGATCCCAGAAAGTTGCAACTGTACAACAACCCAGTTCTTAAGCACCCAACTTCTGATCCCATGTTTATGGGGCTGCTGTGATGGTCATAAGTGTGAGGACCAGTTGTAAGACACTTGTTTCAGTGTTGTAAATCCAAATGGTCACTAAATGTATCATTATAAGTTGACTATCTGTACTGTAAAATAAGGTAAAGGTAAAGGTTCCCCTCGCACATATGTGCTAGTCGTTCCTGATTCTAGGGGGCGGTACTCATATCTGTTTCAAAGCCGAAGAGCCAGCGCTGTCCGAAGACATCTCCATGGTCATGTGGCCGGCATTATTAAATGCCAAATGCGCTGTTACCTTCCCACCAAAGGTGGTCCCTATTTTTCTACTTGCATTTTTTTCGTGCTTTCGAACTGCTAGGTTGGCAGTTCTGTAAAATATATGCACCTTATTCAGGATTAATTATGTCTTCAAATATTTCTTCCAGTTCTTTTACTCTTCCCTTTTTACTATGTTTTAAATATTCTACTGATCCATTTATCCTAATCCAAGCACATTATTGCAGTTCCTATTATTCAGACTAACATCTTCTAACTATAATTCATTTAAACCAGTACTCTCAGTGGTACAATATTAAATGTATAGGATATTTTCTGCTCTTTTATTCAAAACTTCTCCATCCACTGAATCTTACCTTTACTTAACATGCTTCAGAGAGTAGTTTCATGTCTGTCTTTCTAAAGTTAAACCAGCTTCACTTTTTATGGGAAGACATAATTAGATAGATAAGATTGTAAGTTGCTCTCTCAGTCATATATTTTTTGGATCCTGAGCCAAGTGATCTGCAGATGGAATCCCCACTCCACTCCTTTTACTTCTTATTAGAAGAAATATTTGGGGATTTTCAGAACAGTGTGAAAGACTATCAGGGATAAGGAGAAATTCATGAAGATTAGTGTTCCCCTTTTCCAATTAAGTCTCTGAACAATTTTCAGAGCAGGTTAACTGGGGAACAAGTATATGTTTTTAAGAGAAAGATACACATTTTGATAATATATTTGCATAAAAAGGCGTCTTAGGCTGTCACACTTTTGCTCTATCTTTCCTAATATTTTCTGTTTCAATTGGCAGCAACAGTCGAGTATCATATGGAAGTCTTCCACACTAGAGTTTGACCATACAAACATAAACACACTAGAATAGATTTTCTGAAATACACCTTAGTCCAATATTTAGTTTGTAACAATAGTTCAATGAATTCCTCTCAAATTCATAAAGTAGAGGGTGGAATTTCCTTTCCTTCTATTGTTTCCCGGCAGTTGAAATCTGGAGGGTTTTTTGCTTCCAACCTGAAGGTAACATTGAATTTTGTAAACCTTTGATACAACCAGTCTTCACGAATGTATCCACTTTTCTTTTAAAATCATCCTAGCTTGGGGCTATCATTACTTATTATGCTAATATCTCAATTTGGAAACATTGGATTGATTGGTATCTGCTTCATGTAAAGCAAGAAACCAAACTAGGCTGAAACAAGAAACCAAACTAGACTGCAGAAAATATGACTTCAGTAATAGAGTTGTCAACGCCTGAAATGCACTACCTGACTGTGGTTTCTTCCCCAAATCCCCAAAACTTTTACCTTAGATTGTCTACTGTAGACCTCACCCCATTCCTAAGAGGTCTGTAAGAGGCGTGCATAAGTGCACCAGCGTGCCTACCATCCAGGCTTAAAGTTGCCAAAGTTGGAGAGCCCTGGACTAGAAGATAAGCTTTTCTCACCACCACCCCCTTCTCTGGAATATCCTCTCTTCAGAAATTGGAATGGGCCCAACCCTCTCAACCTTTCATAAGGCCCTAAAATCTGACTATGTTCCTAAGTCTAGAGTGCTGAATGCATCAAGGATGGTATTGTATTGCTAACTGGACAAGTATCTCAGCTATAATGTATATTTATTTTGGATGTTTCTATTGTTTTTATTGCTTTAAAATGTTTTTAGTATTTAAATTGTATTTTTTTTTAAAAAAAATGGTAAGCCTCCCAGAATTATAGACTGAGATGGGTGACTATAGAAATTGAACGAATGAATGAATGAATGAACGAATGAATGAACAAATATGTATCCTTTGCTATGCTCAAATCAATTGTTGCTTAGTTTTATTGAAGCTAAAATTATGCATTATTTGCACCAAAACATTTCCCTTTTTTATTTTGTGTAAAATTTAGAGGTGGGAGGATTTATTGGGGGGTGAATCAATTATAGTGGAAGAGACTATTTTATCCTGTACTCATACATTTTTTTCTGGAAAGGCTGCTCAAGAGCTGTCTTCTTACTAACTTCTGATCTTGCTATTTAACTTGGACATCTTGCAAGGGAAATTTGGTAGACGGGGAAGGGTTAAATCCACTATCGCTGATTCTTTTTGCCCACACCTTTTTTTTAAAAAATATGGGATTGTAAAATATATGGAAATGTCTTGTAGTTTCTGCAGGATTTACTCTATCGTGTTTTTGGAATGAGATGTTACTGACTTTTGATTTATGTTAATTGACTACTTCTAAATCTTGCTGCTACCATGATCAGTCAAATACCATAGGGTGTTTTTTTTTTCCTCATAAAAAGGGCACAGAGATGCATCAATTAGCACTTCAGATAGAAGTAGATCATTTCTCTTATTCATATTGTCCCTGCAACTGAAGACGTTTTTGGCATTCAACTTCTCTCTGTGATGAATCCCCAACAATGGATGATGCACATTTTATTACAGCCACAAAGTTGCACAATTAGAATGAACGATTTAGACACGAGCAAACAGAAACATTACAAATACATTTACATTAACAAAGCAATTTCTGTAATAACTAAATGCTCCAACAATGCGAATCCTTAGTGAAGGAAAGTGACAATCTGCCATCATTGCAATCATCATATCAATTATTCGCTTATCAGTTTTCAGGCTGTTTTAGATTATGTTTCCTAGAGTAAATTGAAAAACCAGAATCTTTCCTGTGGAAAAGCTTTATTTCATCTCTCCCTCTTTACCCACTGTAGCTTTTTTGTTCATAGCAATGAACATCTGTTGTAAGTGAGCATTCTCTTGAAGCCGCCATATGATGAAATATGTTATTTTCATTTTTATAATGTTAGTTTTTCTCTCCAGATACATGAATCCTGTTGGCTTTCATTTTAGCATGTGTTCTTATATAAAACCCACAAATGAGTAGCTGAACCAACGGAACATAGCTTCCTTGGCTAACCTAGTGATTTTCAAGAGGGACATTCCCTTTTACATGGAACAGCCCATCGTGAAGACCAGCTGTACTTAGATATTAATACACGGTAAATTGGCACTTTCCACAAAGCAGATGTACACTTCAATCCAAGACAGGGCCTTCTGACTTTGCATTCGATGGTTAGACTGTCTGACAGAACCACTCATTTATAGAAAAAACAGATGAGAGGTAGACTTGGAACCAAATCCAATGTTAACCTTATTTGGGAAATTAGTAATTGCATCAGTTTTTGAAAAGTAAAGAATGGCTGTGAGAACTTCTGGGTAGAAGTGAATGATGGAATGAAGGAGATGGACTTTAACTCTTTGTCATAGCTGTGGTCCTCATAGCAGTGACAATAGCAATTTTCCATTTCCTCCTCCTCTAGACATAAAAAGCAACTGTGAGTACCACCATGGAATCAAAGGCTTAAAGGCCTTCCTAATGGGTACTACTGTCAGAAGCCATTCCCATGACATTTAAAAGAGTCTTAAAACTATATACACAGACAGAGGACTGTAGCAAATATAACCAATTTTCTCTAAGAGCTTTGCAAGTATTTTAAAACGGAGATTGTAGAGTCATTATCATTGTCATCTAAAATTTGAAGTAGAATTATTATTGCAATCATGTAACACTCGTTTAGCATAGAGATGATAGAATCATCATCTAGAACTTAAAAAGATCATTGCTACCTGACATTTTAGCTTCAGTTTTGAGTCTTCTGTTTTCTATGCCATTTTTTTCTATTGCATTATAATTTTTGTAAATTCCTCTCTCTCTGTTTCTCTCTCTCATTAGCTATCATCTGTCTAGATATAGCTTCATAACAAATTGTGCACTTATGACTATGAATACTCTGTTATTTAATTTGTTGTTAGTTTTAGGGCCAAATCTGGGTTCAAATTAAGCATCCTGATGAAGTCAACCTGTTGGAAAATCTCAAAAAAAAGTTAAACAACAGCATTCTGGATGTGATGCAGTATTAATAAAAAATACAATGAAACAGCTAACAGCACATTACAATTGATTTTACCATTTTTAAAAAGAAATTTAATTGAATTTCCTTTGACAGGAATCTTCACTTCAAGAGCTTTCTTATATAAATACACATGATATTGCAATCATTGAATTATCAATATATTCATGTGACAGTCCTTCAAATAGACCAAGTGAGGAAACAGACACCACCAAAAATATTAAACTTGCATCTATTGTTATGGGCCAGGATGCAGCAACCTTCTTGTTGAATTGAAGCCAAAAGTCAGGCTACCATTTCCAGAGACGTGTTACTCTGCACATACTGAGATGGCTGGTGAAGCCACCATCAAGTGGAGATGGTGTCAGTCATTTTCTCCATCGATTGCACAAGTCAGGTGAATATGCTTCTTTTGGAGCCAAAGGCTGGAGGATTAATAATAGAATATTGAAAGCTTGACAGTATTTCTGTTTCCATCCCATTTGTATTAAAGAGAGGCAAGATGGGGCTATTTTCAGTTTCTGTTAATTCTTCAAGTTAGTCTGGACAAGATACATTAACTATCAATATTATAAGATTATATTAACAGCCTTGCAAATGTGAAAATATTTCTCCCTCTTTTACTCTCCAGAAGACTCTCTCTCTCTCTCTCTCTCTCTCTCTCTCTCTCTTTCTCTGTGTGTGTGTGTGTGTCCATTGAGGTACTTCCCAATCTCTCTCCTTCTGTGGCTATCTTTTGGGTGCCAGTTATCTAGTTTTTGGCTCTTCCCCCTGTTTCCCAAGGTCATTCACACAAAGCATTATAGTTTCTTCTTCAAATCTTCTTATATTTTCACATTAAATTCATGCTTTCCTAACAGCTGCCCTTCAAGGTTGTCTCTGTTCTCTTCTACCCTGTACAATTCAAATAAATAAATAAAATAGCTAGCAACCAAAACAGCTATAAAACATCCTAAAAAGAAAATAAAAGATAAAGGTTTCCCCTGCACCAAGTCTATGGGACAATGCTCATCTCCATGTCCTAGCTTAGGGAGCCAGCATTGTCTGAAGATGCTTCTGTGGTCATGTGTCCAGCATGACTTAAACGTAAAGAATGCTATTACTGTCCCACCAAAGAGGTATCTGATTATTTGCTTGCATTTGCATGCTTTCAAACTGCTAGGTTGGCAGCAGCTGGCTTCTCTCCAATTTCCAAATATTTTCTTCCCAACATTTTTCACTGCTTAGAATCCATTGACAATATATTTTTACTGTTAATTTTTTTTAAATTTGCATTTATATCCCGCCCTTTTCCGAAGACTCAGGGCGGCTTACGCTATGTCAAGCAATAGTCTTCATCCATTTGTATATTATATACAAAGTCAACTTTTATTGCCCCCAACAATCTGGGTCCTCATTTTACCTACCTTATAAAGGATGGAAGGCTGAGTCAACCTTGAGCCTGGTGGGACTTGAACCTGCAGTAATTTCAAGCCGCTGCTGTTAATAACAGACTGCATTAGTCTGTTGAGTCACCAGACTATGTAAAGAGAGAGAGAGAGAGAAAATGAAGAAGTGAAAAGAAGAAAATGAAAACGAATGATACAAAGATATATTGCTATTGAACTTTTATTGGAAGGAGAAAATACTTTTAATAGGAGTTTATGCACCAAATCAACAACAAGAAAAATTTTATAAGTTTTACATAAAAGAATAACATCTTGGGATTATAAAACTTATATATTAATGGGTGATTGGAATGGAGTGATGGATACCCAGAAAGATAAAAGAAGTCTTAGAAATATTTCCAATCGTGTAAAACTGACAAAGGCATTCTTTGATTTGATGGAAGATTTAGAATTGAGAGATGTGTGGCGAGAACGCAATGAAAAAGAGAGAGATTTTACATTTTTTCTGACAGACATCAATCTTTTCTAGGATTGATTTCATTTTAATTACTAATGATTTGTTTTTTCAGAGTGAAGAAGACAAAATTTGTTCTAGAACCTTGTCTGATCATAGCCGGTATGGATTGAGTTAGATCGGGAAAAAGAGGCCAGGAGGTCGTGGAGGATGAATGAGAACTTGTTTAAATATGAACAAAATGTAAATGAATGTAAAACTCTAATGAAGGAATTTTTTTCTTTGAACATGGATAAAGGGACACCTATAGAGATAGTTTGGGACACCAGTAAAGCTTATATGAGGGGAATTTTATTAGAGATGAATAATAAATATAGAAATAGACTGCACAAAAGGCGAAAAGAACTAGAAGAGGAAATTAAAAGGAAGGAGCAGTTATTGGTAGGCAATCCAGGAGATAGTAAAACAAAAGAGTCAATAAATATATTAAGAGGTCAATTTAATATGTTAATGGCAGATCAGGTGGCAACTAATTTACAATATGTAAGACATAATTTGTTTAATAATTCTAATAAACCTGGAAGGTGGTTAGCATATTTATTAAGAAAGAAACAGAAACGACGTATAATTGATAAAATAGAATATAGAGGTAAGGAAGTATATCAGCAAAATTTGATTAAAAAAGCTTTTTTAGAATATTATACTAAGTTATATTCTAGAGATGTGATTAGTGATAAAGATATAGATAGATATTTACAGGACCACGGTATTTTAGAAATTACAGTAGATCAAAGGGAAGAGTTGAATCAATTAATTTCTTCAGAGGAAATAGTGTTTGCAATTAAGCAGCTTAAAGCGAATAAAGCACCAGGTACAGATGGCTTGACAACTACTTATTATAAAAATTTACAAAATGAGATGATTGTACCACTTAAGGAGTTATTTAACAGAATACAAAGGGAGAAGCCCCTCCTTCATGGAGGACAGCTTTTATTTCATTAATACCTAAAGAAGATCGAGATGGTGTTAAACCAGAGAATTATAGGCCAATATCGCTTTTAAATACTGATTATAAGATATTTGCTAAGATACTAGCGAATAGATTGATGCCACTGATGAATCAATTAATTCATAATGACCAATCAGGATTTATTAAGGGGAGACAGATGAGATATAATATGAGACAAATTGTAAATTTACTTGAATATTTGGAAGGAAACAGCCAGGTTTCAGCAGCATTCCTCTTTTTGGATGCGAAAAAGCTTTTGATAGATTGGATTGGCAGTTTTGTTTAAAGTAATAGAAAAATGCAATTTGGGGATTATTTTATTCAAGCAATTAAGGCTATATATCAAAAGCAAACAGCTCAAATAATAGTAAATGGTGGATTAACAGAATCTTTCAAGATTGAGAAAGGGACTAGACAAGGATGTCCCTTGTCACCATTATTATTCATTCTAACTTTGGAAATATTATTGAGTAAGATACGTGGTTTAGATCGAATAAAAGGAATTAGAATTAAAAATCAAGATTATAAATTAAGAGCGTTTGCAGATGATTTGGTTGTTTCTTTATCTCAACCAATACATTCAGCTGTATATTTGATGGAGACAATTGATCAGTATAGTAAGGTATCTGGGTTTAAAGTGAATCAACAGAAGACAAAATGATAATTAAAAATATGAATACACATCAGAGGAAGAATTAGAAAGAATAACTGGATATGAAGTAGTTAAAAGGTTAAATACTTAGGAGTATACATTACAGCATCGAATGTAAAATTATATAAAAACAATTATGAGGTATTGTGGGAAAAGTAATTAAAGAAATGGAGAAATGGAAGAAGTTACAATTATCATTGTTGGGAAGAGTGGCAGCTATAAAATGAATGTTTTGCCTAGATTTTTATTTTTGTTTCAAATGATTCCAATTTTGAAGAAAGATGCAAATTTACAAGAATGGCAAAAGGATTAATAAATTTGTATGGAAGGGTAAAAACCGAGGATAAAGTTAAAAATAATGCAAGGCGTTAGGAAAGAGGGGTTTAAAATGCCTAATTTGAAATTGTACTATGATGCAGTTGTTTTAACTTTAATTTCTGATTGGATTAATTTAACAGAGGAAAGGATTTTGAATATAGAAGGTTATGGTTTGTTATATGGATGGCATGCATATGTAATATATGACAAGAAAATTGATAAGACATTTAAGAATAATATGGTCAGAAGTGCGTTGTTGAGGATTTGGAAAAAATATCAATATAAGTTAGATGGAAAGATACCAATATGGACCATCCCCAGACATATGATAGAGAATATAAATATATTACAAAAAATGGAAGTTATCACTTACAAAGAGCTTTTGACTATGGAAAAGGGGAATTACAGTTGAAATCTAGGGAGAAATTGAGGATGAAGGAAGAAATTATACATGGTTCCAGTATGGACAATTGCAATCTAGATGGAAAATAGGATTAGAAAATTGGTATAAGGCAAAGTGAGGATAATCTGGTAAAACAAATAAAAGATCAAGGTCTACAGCATATAAAGAGATTATATAATGTATTGGTTGAAATTGATTCAGAAATGGAGTTGGTTAAAGATTGTATGGTAAAATGGGCACAAAATTTTCAACAACCTATAATGTTAGAAACATGGGAAAAATTTGGGTGAGGAATGTTAAATTCACGCACAAAATTTAAGAGAAAATTTTATAAAATGTTTTATAGATGGCATTTAGATCCTAAAAACTGTCATGTATGTATCCAAATGTGAAAGCAAAATGTTGGAGATGTGATTGTGAGGATGCTACCTATTATCATATATGGTGGACTTGCAAAAAGTTAAAGCCTTTTGGATTAAAATATGGTGGATTATGCAGAACATTTTGAAAAGAAGATCAAGTTTGTTCCACAGTTCTTTTTATTAGGAATAATCTCAGATTGCACTGTTATAGAGACAAAACTGATTCTGAATTTAATAACTGCTGCAAGATTATTGATTGCACAATATTGAAGAAAGAAGACTTACCTACAATTGGAGAATGGATTAGTAAAGTATCAAATTTAGCAGAAATGGCAAAAATTTCTGCCTACTTGAAAGACTGTACACAAGAAAATATATATTGGAATGGAGGAAGTGGATTGATTATATTCAAAATAAGTATCAGATTAAAAATATCAATTAGTTTTTGAGTGAAGTTAGGAATTATTATGTATTAGTTTAAGAAAGAAGGAATTGATAGTGTGATGGTGTGAAATGGAATATGTTTTATGTTATATTTTAGATTATGTTTGTTAGTTACAATACCCTGTATTCTGTTCTGGGAAGTCTCGGGGAAGGAGGCGGGAAGGGAAGACTATAAATTGATTGGTTGCCATTGTACAGGAATAATGGTAGAATTAAACAAGTTGGAATGGTGTAATGTCGGGACTGCTCGGCAAACACTCCCGAAGGAAAGGGTAAGGAAAGAGGAGTAAAGAAGGAAGAAAGTAGGTAGGTAGGTGGGTAGGGAGGAAAGAAGGAGGAGAAGAAAGGATAGGAGGAGGAGAAGAAGGAGAAGATAGAGGGTTAGAAAGGATGGTAGTGAGAAGAGGAAAGAGGAGGAAGTAGGAAGCGAGGAGAAGGTGGTGGGGGAAGTTTAAGAAGGATGAGAAGGGAAGAAAGGATTAAAGGGGGGAGTGGCAGTCGAGCAGCCCTGACTGAGTATAATTTGAGTATAGGACTGATTGTTGGATAAGTGATTGTATTGTACACTGGTCAAATTGTGGGAATTATTATGGAAAAATAAAAAAATTTTGCAAAAAAAAAAAAAAGAAAAAGAAAAATTGAAGTTAATGATGCAATCACTAAATATTAGTTTTCATCAGAGTATTTCTTTGGAATGTATGCAATTTTTTCCACTGAGATTTATCAAATTAAATTGCTTCATTTAAACTGGATCACTTCGGTTCTGCAACCCAACAAGAAAGACACAGACTTCAGAGGATAATTAGAACTGCAGAAAAAATAATTGCTACCAACTTGCCTTCCATTGAGGACCTGTATACTGCACGAATCAAGAAGAGGGCCGTGAAAATATTTGCAGATCCCTCGCATCCTGGACATAAACTGTTTCAACTCCTACCCTCAAAACGACGCTATAGAGCACTGCACACCAGAACAACTAGACACAAGAACAGTTTTTCCCCGAAGGCCATCACTCTGCTAAACAAATAATTCCCTCAACACTGTCAGACTATTTACTGAATCTGCACTACTATTAATTGTTTCATAGTTCCCATCACCAATCTCTTTCCACTTATGACTGTATGACTATAACTTGTTGCTGGCAATCCTTATGATTTATATTGATATATTGATCATCAATTGTGTTGTAAATGTTGTACCTTGATGAATGTATCTTTTCTTTTATGTACACTGAGAGCATATGCACCAAGACAAATTCCTTGTGTGTCCAATCACACTTGGCCAATAAAATTCTATTCTATTCTATTGACTGGTTTGGGTGTTCGGGTTTGTAGTTGGAATTCTTTGCATTCTTATTATTCTTATTTTTCAACTATAACTTGAATAACTTACTATTCAATAAATGTACTGTAGGAAAACTGAGTACTTTACAAATGATAGGATGATACAATGATATATAATATTTTTATAAAAAAGAATGGGGAAATGTGAGTGATGAAGAGAATTAAAAGCCATTAAAAAAGAGAAAAGAATATGTAAACATTAGCGTTCCTACATTCAACAATGGAAGGGAAAAAAATTAATTTTTTTTTTAAATATTAAGGAATTTAATTCTTTAAATTCTCCTTTAATGTCAACATTTATATAAGATAGGGTGTTTTTTTTTCTTTCAAAAAAGGCAAGTGGAAGAACAAACTCCATATTTTCCCAGTCTATCATTTCAAAGCCCTCAAGTGAAAATATCTCTTCTCAGCTATGTACCACAGAAAAGTACCTAAGGTGGTATTATAATACTTCAAATTATTGTTTCTTCCAAAAAGATGACTTCTATACAATCAATAAATAGTTCTTTTGGACAAAATTACAGAAAAACATAGAAGCAACTGTGATAGGGACACTGAAGTGCATTAACTGAATACATTTATCTTGTCTTACTTCCATGATGAAAATCAAGAGGACCAAGACAGCTTTGTATTTGCAAATCTGGGACATAATATTACCATGTTGCCATGTGAACCCACTTTGAAGCAAAGCAGAATTTTTAAAACCCATATGTGATGCTACAGAGATCTCTATTTCTGTTGTTACTGTTTATATTGTACACCTTTTTTCTTTTAAAAAGTGGACTTTTTTTCTTAATAGACATAACTGAAAAGTAGAACTGAGGAGAGAACTTGACTTATTAGGGCTTTGTTGGTGTCTAGAAAGGGCTGTGAGGTAGTAGAGTTATCACTTTGTTAGTTTCTATTAGCAAGAAGCCAGGGTGGTGAGATGTGGCTGGGCTGCAGTATGCAATAGGCACTTTTGCTGCCTTGTACAATGAAAAGCTGTACCATCAATTCTTCCATCATCAATATCAGAAAGGAAACCTTCAGCCAGAGCAATCTGAGAGCATATGAATGCTAATATTGGATGGGAGTTTCCAAAGATGCCCATTTCCTTAACGTTGGAGCTGTTCTGGGTTTGCATCGGGGTGAAATCCAGCAGGTTCTGACAGGTTCTGGAGAACCGGTAGCGGAAATTTTGAGCAGTTTGGTGAACCGGCAATTACCACCTCTGGCTGGCCGCAGAGTGAGGTGAGAATGGAGATTTTGCAATATCCTTCTCCTAGAGGGGGGTAGGAATGGAGATTTTGCAGTATCCTTCCCCTACCATGCCCACCAAGCTAATCCACACCCACCAAGCCACACCCACAGAACCGGTAGTAAACAAATTTGGATTTCACCACTGGTTTGCATTGATAATCAAGCTGTTGGCCTAGAGACACTCTTTTTCCTTGTAATGAAGACTTAAGAGGAGAGGTGGGTTTCAGCAGGTTCTGACCAGTTCTGGAGAACCGCTAGCGGAAATTTTGAGTAGTTCAGAGAACCGGTAGTAAAAATTCTGACTGGCCCAGCCCCCATCTATTTTCTGCCTCCCAAGTACCAGTTGATTATGAGGAAATGGGGATTTTGCAGTATCCTTCTCCTGGAGTGGGCTGGGAATTGAGATTTTACAGTATCCTCCCCTGCCACGCCCACCAAGCAATACTACGCCCACCAAGCCACACCCACAGAAGCGGTAGTAAAAAAATTTGAAACCCACCACTGCTTAACAGCCTTGGCAGCTATGAGCTAGCAGATCCACCTCCTCAATTCTTTCTATCCCATACCATTTTATGTATACCAGATTAAGTCCCAAGTAAGGACAGGACCAGTCAGCAATACCTCCTGTTGGTCAGTATAAGTAAAACCACTATGCAAGGTACAAACTGCAAAAATTGAGAAGTCACTTTCCCCAAGAGTTATGTCATATACAATACCCATATCTTTGTGGTCTAAGAGCTTAAGAAAAAGGGGGTAGAGTGTATACAACATTCTAAAGCTGAATGTCCCATCTAAGTCTCAATTTGAATTTCACTGCTTTACAGTCAGAAAAATGCCAGTGTTGTATTGATACTTAAGCTCTGCACTCTACAGCACTTCACGTAAAAGCAAAGCAAGATAAAAACAGCAGCATCTCAGCGGAAGCCCTCATTGTGAGTTTTGATGCCTGTGTTTGGAACGACCCGTTGCTCATGTCAACAGCGACTTTAGTATGTTTGACATCAATAGGTAGGACTCAGCAGGTGCAAAGCTAACGATTTCAAACTGCTGTTCTGTAAATTTCATTTCCTCTGAGTTAGCAGCCCTTCCATAAAAGATGTACTAATATAAAGACATTTTTTTTCCTTGAGCATTAAAACACATCTGTCAGCTATTCTGGATGTCGATATGAGAGACAGAAATATTTTCCATGCAGATATTCAGACTGGGACTGAGGTATGCAAATTATTTTCAGGAAGGGTGGGTCTACATCTCAAGTAGAGAAGCCTATTATATTGGCCTCCAAATTTCAGATAATATTTCATCTTTAACTCTGGATGGGATGGCATTGAACTGGTGCATATCTTGGGGTTCCTCCTGGACTCATAGCTCCTGCTTGAGAAGCAGGTAGCAGCTATGGCTGGGGGACATTTTCCACAGATTGATCTAGTGTGCTGCTTGAGTCCTTTCCTGGTCCCCCATGAGGCCTTGCTCGTGGTCACTCATACCTTTATTACCTTCTGTTTGAAATGCGCCCTACATGGGGGCTGCTCTTGAAGATCACCTGAAAATTTCAACTGGTCTAAAACACAGCAGAGTGCATTGTAATGAGTGTCCTAGATTTGCCATGTAACACCTCGGCTGCATAAATTGCACTGGCTTCCACTTTCTTTCTGGGTGCAATTCAAGGAATTGGTCATTGCCTTTAAAGCCCTATAATGGTGCAAGGCCAAATTACCTGCAGGACCACCTTTCCCAAAGGACATCTACCTGTCCTGTCAGGTGAGATAGAGTAAGCATGGTCATAGTCCCTTTCTTTAGACCATGGATGTCAAACTCATGTCGTCATATCATCATGTGATGTATTGCAACTTTTCCCCCCTTCACTAAAACGGGTGGCCATGGCCAGCACGTGACACATCCAGCCCACAGGCTGCGACTTTGACACCCCTGCTTTAGACATTGCCATCTGATGGGATGTAGGAAACATGCCTTTTTCTGTGGCAGCTCCTGTCCTGTGGAACACCTTCCTCTCCTAAAGTTTGGCAGGCCTCCATCCTCCTACCTTTCTGTAAAGCACTGATGACCTGGCTTTTCTGACAAGTGCTGGAATAAGGTGAGGTGCATCAGAAGCTTAACTTGGCACTAGCTTTTTTGTTTTTACATGTTTGGTTTTAATAGTTTTAATATGGTTTGTATGTTATTTGAATTGTTGATTGGGAGTCATCTTCAATTTGTCACAAGATGGATGTGTCAGACCTGGAAGCCATCTTTTACCATTGGGCCTTCAGGCCTGCCACATTTTCTACTGTGGGAAAATGGGAGGGGGGATTGTATAGAGTAGGGGTGATAGATAGTCAAAATAACATTCTTTTTCTCAGAGAGTCAAGGTCATGGTGCCCTGCAGTTGCCATGAGGGGGCTCGGGAGGTATCTTCAATTTTAGATGGTTCCTGATTGGATCATGTGATGGACATGTGGGTGCTGGGCAGGAATTTGAACTTTCTTTTGGGTGGGGAAAACCTGGAAGCTTTCAGATTTGGGTTTTTTCAGCTGTGCCAATATGACATCTTCAATAAAATGGAACTTTGAGGAAATTAAAGCCTCGGAGTCTTCTTTCGTTGAGGGTGTTACTTGGAACCCTGACAGGATAGTTATTCTAATGTTTAAAATAAATTAAATTCCCATGCCTTGCCCATTCATCATGCCCTGTATTAGTTTAAAGAGGTGTCCATACAAGCCAAAGACCTTTTCAGATGGAAGAACTGGTTTGTTGCATTCCATGTTCAGTTTAAACACTTGATGATTAGCAGTTATGGACACTGGATACCATTGTTTTATTTACTCATATATATGTTTATATACTATATAATTTTTTTGTATGACACTTATATATATCGAACAACTAGCCTTGTGGTGCAACCAAAACAATCTGGAACTGAACACACTCAAAACCGTAGAAATGGTGGTAGACTTTAGGAAAAACCCTTCCATACTTCCACCTCTCACAATACTTGACAACACAGTATCAACAGTAGAAACCTTCAAATTTCTGGGTTCTATCATATTGCAAGAGCTCAAATGGACAGCTAACATCAAAACATCATTAAAAGGACAACAAAGAATGTTCTTTCTGCCAACTCAGTAAGCTCAAACTGCCCAAGGAGCTGCTAATCCAATTCTACAGAGGAATTATTGAGTCTGTCATCTGCACCTCTATAACTGTCTGGCTTGGTTCTGCAACCCAACAAGAAAAACACAGACTTCAGAGGATAATTAGAACTGCAGAAAAAATAATTGCTACCAACCTGCCTTCCATTGAGGACCTGTATACTGCACGAGTCAAAAAGAGGGCTGTGAAAATATTTACAGACCCCTTACATCCTGGACATAAGCTGTTTCAACTCCTACCCTCAAAACGACGTTATAGAGCACTGCACACTAGAACAACTAGACACAAGAACAGTTTCCCCGAACGCCATCACTCTGCTAAACAAATAATTCCCTCAAAAGTCAAACTATTTATTAAATCTGCACTACTATTAAATTTCTCATCGTTTCCATCACCTATCTCCTTCTACTTATGACTTTATGACTATAACTTGTTGCTGGCAATCCTTATGATTTATATTGATATATTGATCATCAATTGTGTTGTAAATGTTGTACCTTGATGAATGTATCTTTTCTTTTATGTACACTGAGAGCATATGCACCAAGACAAATTCCTTGTGTGTCCAATCACACTTGGCCAATAAAATTCTATTCTATTCTATTGACTGGTTTGGCTGTTCGGGTTTGTAGTTGGAATTCTTTGCATTCTTATTATTCTTATTTTTCAACTATAACTTGAATAACTTACTATTCAATAAATGTACTGTAGGAAAACTGAGTACTTTACAAATGATAGGATGATACAATGATATATAATATTTGTATAAAAAAGAATGGGGAAATGTGAGTGATGAAGAGAATTAAAAGCCATTAAAAAAGAGAAAAGAATATGTAAACATTAGCGTTCCTACATTCAACAATGGAAGGAAAATTTAAAAAAATATTTTTTTTAATATTAAGGAATTTAATTCTTTAAATTCTCCTTTAATGTCAACATTTATATAAGATAGGGTGGTTTTTTTTTCAAAAAAGGCAAGTGGAAGAACAAACTCCATATTTTCCCAGTCTATCATTTCAAAGCCCTCAAGTGAAAATATCTCTTCTCAGCTATGTACCACAGAAAAGTACCTAAGGTGATATTATAATACTTCAAATTATTGTTTCTTCCAAAAAGATGACTTCTATACAATCAATAAATAGTTCTTTTGGACAAAATTACAGAAAAACATAGAAGCAACTGTGATAGGGACACTGAAGTGCATTAACTGAATACGTTTATCTTGTCTTACTTCCATGATGAAAATCAAGAGGACCAAGATAGCTTTGTATTTGCAAATCTGGGACATAATATTACCATGTTGCCATGTGAACCCACTTTGAAGCAAAGCAGAATTTTTAAAACCCATATTTTAACCCTAACCCTAACCCTACAGAGATCTCTATTTCTGTTGTTACTGTTTATATTGTACACCTTTTTTCTTTTAAAAAGTGGACTTTTTTTCTTAATAGACATTACTGAAAAGTAGAACTGAGGAGAGAACTTGACTTATTCAGGGCTTTGTTGGTGTCTAGAAAGGGCTGTGAGGTAGTAGAGTTATCACTTTGTTAGTTTCTATTAGCAAGAAGCCAGGGTGGTGAGATGTGGCTGGGCTGCAGTACGCAATAGGCACTTTTGCTGCCTTGTATAATGAAAAGCTGTACCATCAATTCTTCCATCATCAATATCAGAAAGGAAACCTTCAGCCAGAGCAATCTGAGAGCATATGAATGCTAATATTGGATGGGAGTTTCCAAAGATGCCCATTTCCTTAACGTTGGAGCTGTTCTGGGTTTGCATCAGGGGTGAAATCCAGCAGGTTCTGACAGGTTCTGGAGAACCGGTAGCGGAAATTTTGAGCAGTTCGGTGAACCGGCAATTACCACCTCTGGCTGGCCGCAGAGTGGGGTGAGAATGAAGATTTTGCAATATCCTTCTCCTAGAGTGGGGTAGGAATGGAGATTTTGCAGTATCCTTCCCCTACCATGCCCACCAAGTCAATCCACACCCACCAAGCCACACCCACAGAACCGGTAGTAAACAAATTTGGATTTCACCACTGGTTTGCATTGATAATCAAGCTGTTGGCCTAGAGACACTCTTTTTCCTTGTAATGAAGACTTAAGAGGAGAGGTGGGTTTCAGCAGGTTCTGACCAGTTCTGGAGAACCACTAGCGGAAATTTTGAGTAGTTCAGAGAACCGGTAGTAAAAATTCTGACTAGCCCAGCCCCCATCTATTCTCTGCCTCCCAAGTACCAGTTGATTATGAGGAAATGGGGATTTTGCAGTATCCTTCCCCTGGAGTGGGCTGGGAATTGAGATTTTACAGTATCCTCCCCTGCCACGCCCACCAAGCAATACTACGCCCACCAAGCCACACCCACAGAAGCGGTAGTAAAAAAATTTGAAACCCACCACTGCTTAACAGCCTTGGCAGCTATGAGCTAGCAGATCCACCTCCTCAATTCTTTCTATCCCATACCATTTTATGTATACCAGATTAAGTCCCAAGTAAGGACAGGACCAGTCAGCAATACCTCCTGTTGGTCAGTATAAGTAAAACCACTATGCAAGGTACAAACTGCATAAAAATTGAGAAGTCACTTTCCCCAAGAGTTATGTCATATACAATACCCATATCTTTGTGGTCTAAGAGCTTAAGAAAAAGGGGGTAGAGTGTATACAACATTCTAAAGCTGAATGTCCCATCTAAGTCTCAATTTGAATTTCACTGCTTTACAGTCAGAAAAATGCCAGTGTTGTATTGATACTTAAGCTCTGCACTCTACACAGCACTTCACGTAAAAGCAAAGCAAGATAAAAAAACAGCAGCATCTCAGCGGAAGCCCTCATTGTGAGTTCTGATGCCTGTGTTTGGAACGACTTCGTTGCTCATGTCAACAGCGACTTTAGTATGTTTGACATCAATAGGTAGGAGCTCAGCAGGTGCAAAGCTAACGATTTCAAACTGCTGTTCTGTAAATATTTCATTTCCTCTGAGTTAGCAGCCCTTCCATAAAAGATGTACTAATATAAAGACATTTTTTTTCCTTGAGCATTAAAACACATCTGTCAGCTATTCTGGATGTCGATACGAGAGACAGAAATATTTTCCATGCAGATATTCAGACTGGGACTGTGAGGTATGCAAATTATTTTCAGGAAGGGTGGGTCTACATCTCAAGTAGAGAAGCCTATTATATTGGCCTCCAAATTTCAGATAATGTTTCATCTTTAACTCTGGATGGGATGGCATTGAGCTGGTGCATATCTTGGGGTTCCTCCTGGACTCATAGCTCCTGCTTGAGAAGCAGGTAGCAGCTATGGCTGGGGGACATTTTCCACAGATTGATCTAGTGTGCTGCTTGAGTCCTTTCCTGGTCCCCCAGGAGGCCTTGCTCGTGGTCACTCATACCTTTATTACCTTCTGTTTGAAATGCGCCCTACATGGGGGCTGCTCTTGAAGATCACCTGAAAATTTCAACTGGTCTAAAACACAGCAGAGTGCATTGTAATGAGTGTCCTAGATTTGCCATGTAACACCTCGGCTGCATAAATTGCACTGGCTTCCACTTTCTTTCTGGGTGCAATTCAAGGAATTGGTCATTGCCTTTTAAGCCCTATAATGGTGCAAAGGCAAATTACCTGCAAGACCACCTTTCCCAAAGGACATCTACCTGTCCTGTCAGGTGAGATAGAGTAAGCATGGTCATAGTCCCTTTCTTTAGACCATGGATGTCAAACTCATGTTGTCATATCATCATGTGATGTATTGCAACTTTTCCCCCCTTCACTAAAACGGGTGGCCATGGCCAGCACGTGACACATCCAGCCCACAGGCTGCGACTTTGACACCCCTGCTTTAGACATTGCCATCTGATGGGATGTAGGAAACATGCCTTTTTCTGTGGCAGCTCCTGTCCTGTGGAACACCTTCCTCTCCTAAAGTTTGGCAGGCCTCCATCCTCCTACCTTTCTGTAAAGCACTGATGACCTGGCTTTTCTGACAAGTGCTGGAAAAAGGTGAGGTGCATCAGAAGCTTAACTTGGCACTAGCTTTTTTGTTTTTACATGTTTGGTTTTAATAGTTTTAATATGGTTTGTATGTTATTTGAATTGTTGATTGGGAGCCATCTTCAATTTGTCACAAGATGGATGTGTCAGACCTGGAAGCCATCTTTTACCATTGGGCCTTCAGGCCTGCCACATTTTCTACTGTGGGAAAATGGGAGGGGGGATTGTATAGAGTAGGGGTGATAGATAGTCAAAATAACATTCTTTTTCTCAGAGAGTCAAGGTCATGGTGCCCTGCAGTTGCCATGAGGGGCCTCTGGAGGTATCTTCAATTTTAGATGGTTCCTGATTGGATCATGTGATGGACATGTGGGTGCTGGGCAGGAATTTGAACTTTCTTTTGGGTGGGGAAAACCTGGAAGCTTTCAGATTTGGGTTTTTTCAGCTGTGCCAATATGACATCTTCAATAAAATGGAACTTTGAGTAAATTAAAGCCTCGGAGTCTTCTTTCATTGAGGGTGTTACTTGGAACTCTGACAGGATAGTTATTCTAATGTTTAAAATAAATTAAATTCCCATGCCTTGCCCATTCATCATGCCCTGTATTAGTTTAAAGAGGTATCCATATAAGCCAAAACTGGTTTGTTGCATTCCATGTTCAGTTTAAACACTTGATGATTAGCAGTTATGGACACTGGATTCCATTGTTTTATTTACTCATATATATGTTTATATACTATATAATTTTTTTGTATGACACTTATATATATCGAACAACTAGCCTTGTGGTGCAACCAAAACAATCTGGAACTGAACACACTCAAAACCGTAGAAATGGTGGTAGACTTTAGGAAAAACCCTTCCATACTTCCACCTCTCACAATACTTGACAACACAGTATCAACAGTAGAAACCTTCAAATTTCTGGGTTCTATCATATTGCAAGAGCTCAAATGGACAGCTAACATCAAAAACATCATTAAAAAAGGACAACAAAGAATGTTCTTTCTGCGCCAACTCAGTAAGCTCAAACTGCCCAAGGAGCTGCTGATCCAATTCTACAGAGGAATTATTGAGTCTGTCATCTGCACCTCTATAACTGTCTGGTTTGGTTCTGCAACCCAACAAGAAAAACACAGACTTCAGAGGATAATTAGAACTGCAGAAAAAATAATTGTGACCAACTTGCCTTCCATTGAGGACCTGTATACTGCACGAATCAAGAAGAGGGCCGTGAAAATATTTGCAGATCCCTCGCATCCTGGACATAAACTGTTTCAACTCCTACCCTCAAAACGACGCTATAGAGCACTGCACACCAGAACAACTAGACACAAGAACAGTTTTTTCCCGAAGGCCATCACTCTGCTAAACAAATAATTCCCTCAACACTGTCAGACTATTTACTGAATCTGCACTACTATTAATCGTTTCATAGTTCCCATCACCAATCTCTTTCCACTTAGGACTGTATGACTATAACTTGTTGCTGGCAATCCTTATGATTTATATTGATATATTGATCATCAATTGTGTTGTAAATGTTGTACCTTGATGAACGTATCTTTTCTTTTATGTACACTGAGAGCATATGCACCAAGACAAATTCCTTGTGTGTCCAATCACACTTGGCCAATAAAATTCTATTCTATTCTATTCTATTCTATATATTGTTGTGACAAAATAAATAAAATAAAATAAATAAATAAATGTTGGGACTAAATGAAAGGTTGTAAAATGGGGCAAAACTCACTTAACAACTTCCTTTGCTTAGCAACAGTGATTCTGGGGTCATAAGTTGAAGATTACACACAATTATAAATTGCTCCCTTATCCCTGTAATATGCCCAAATTATCCTCCCACTGAGGGTGATCTATCCCTAGGCATCATCATCATCATCATCATCATCATCATCATCATCATCATCATCATCATTATTATTATTATTATTATTATTATTATTATTATTATTTAGATTTTTATACTGCCCTTCTCCCGAAGGACTCAGGGTGGTTCACAGCCAATATAAAACGAAGACAATTTACTACTAAAACATAAATTAAAAAACTTATTATATGTTTTGGCAAAATGTAAAACAATTAGACCTAAAAACCCCTTAAAATTTATGTTAAATATGAATTAAAATTCAAACCCTATTAAAATATAAAATTTAAAATTCCTAAGCCAGTCCCGCACGAATAAACAAATACGTCTTCAGCTCGCGGCGAAAGGTCTGGAGGTCAGACAATTGACGCAAGCTAGGGGGAAGTTTGTTCCAGAGGGTAGGAGCCCCCACAGAGAAGGACCTTCCCCTGGGGGCCGCCAGCCGACATTGCTTGGCGGACGGCACCCTGAGAAGTCCCTCTCTGTGTGAGCGTACGGGTCAGTGGGAGGCGTGTGGTAGCAGTAGGCGGTCCCGTAAGTACCCTGGCCCTAAGCCATGGAGCGCTTTAAAGGTAGTAACCAAAACCTTAAAGTGACCTGCAGTTTAATAACTACTGTATTAGAGGCATTACGTATATATATAATAGCTACACTTTCTTTGTCATCTTAGTCTATTCTCGTATTGAAAGTCAAGGAGGCAGGTCAATTTTATTAGATTAAAGGAAGAAATCCCAAGGTCTACTCAGCCTTCCATCCTTTATAAGGTAGGTAAAATGAGGACCCAGATTGTTGGGGGCAATAAAAGTTGACTTTGTATATAATATACAAATGGATGAAGATTATTGCTTAACACAGTGTAAGCCGCCCTGAGTCTTTGGAGAAGGGCGGGATATAAATTCAAATTAAAAAAAAAATCACATTTTTTCGATATCAAAACTCTGTGGGGACCTGGAAGGAAGGATTTAAATAAGACTCAGATTTTTTTTAAAGATTGTTGTAAGTTAGTCATACTGCCAGCAAGGCAATATGCGATACCATTTTGAAAAATGTGAGGTATTTGGCACGATCTGCTCCTGCAACATCTGTGCTTCTGCTTTTCACTCATCATGTCTATGCTAGTGTGTGATACAAGCATTAATGAGGATAGTAACTGAGACTATTCATGCTCACCTCTCACAGTGGTATTTTGGCAGTGTCTTGCAGAGGGGGCTCAACATTTACAAGAGCACAGATATGGCATTGCGATTCCAAATCCCCACCCCCCCTTTTTATATGTATAGTGGTATCGCCTAAGTGTGCAAAAAGAACCCGGCAAACTTTTAGCACTTCGCTGCACATCAGTCTTATATTGCCAGATCCACTTTGTAGATTTGGAAACACAGACCCAGGAAAGAATACAAATAGTCCTCCACTTACGACTACAATTGAGTCCAAAATTTCTGTGAAAACATTTGTTAAGTGAATTTTGCCCTGTTTTTATGACCTGTTGTGCCACAGTTGTTCACTGAACCATTAGAGTTGTTAAGTTAGTCTGCCTTCCTTATTGGGGAAGGGCCGTAATAGCTCAGGCTGGTAAGAAGCCTGTTATTAGAACACAGCAGCCTGCAATTACTGCAGGTTCAAGCCCGGCCCGAGGTTGACTCAGCCTTCCATCCTTTATAAGGTAGGTAAAATGAGGACCCAGATTGTTGGGGGGGGCAATAAGTTGACTTTGTAAATATACAAATAGAATGAGACTATTGCCTTATACATTGTAAGCCGCCCTGAGTCTTCGGAGAAGGGCGGGATATAAATGTAAATAATAATTTAAAAAAATTGACTTTGCTGGTCTGAAGGTCACAAAAGGTGATCACATGATCCCAGGACATTGCAACGGTCATAAATATGAGCCAGTTGCCAAGCATCTGAATTTTGATTATGTGACCATAGAGATGCTACAATGATCATAAGTATGAAAAACGGTCATGAGTCACTTTTTCAGTGCCGTTGTAACTTTGAACTAAACAAACTGTTATAGGTCAAGGACTATCGGTAGTTGGTAATAGGAAATTAGGTTCCTTTATTGGACTTGTAACATGCTTATCCATTTCTACCCAAAATGTAAAATTAGGTTATACATGCGGATTAGGAAATGGACTCAACTTATTTGTGCTTTTCTGACACAATCCTAATATAGAAATAGATTCTGCTATGTGTGCAACGAAAACCGTATAATTAACCTAAAACAAGAAGAATAAGATAAAATATATTGTGGGCAACTATATAAAATTATCTCTGAGTGTTTTGGCGTAACTATGTATCTTTCATTTTCAATAGTAATTGCCAGAAATTGCTAAGTACAGTATCATCAGTTGCTGAAAATGTGAGCAGTTATCAAAGCAAGAAACTAATACTTATGACAAAAATGCTGCAACAATTCTTTCCAAGTGGAATGCTTTCAACCCAAATACTTTATTCTGAAGGGAAAAAATTCAGTAAGTTTATGGGCGTGTATGTGTGTGAGAAAGAGCCACTAATCACATTTCCTTCCACTTGAAAAAAATTAGTGTTTTTTTCAGCAAGAAACTCTGGAATGCAGAAGTAGCCTTTTTATTCCTGCAAGTTTAGAAGGAAAACAAAATTAGAAGGGCTACAATCTTTCTTGCTGCCTAGGAAATGCATTTTGATCTACCGTAAAAATGTTGAATGAATTATATTTCTGAATAATGCCTACAAATAGATTATATATTAACAAAGAATTATAGGATCTTCATCTTGTCTCGACAAAACACTGAAAACAAGAGAGAAAGAAAGAATTATTGTAAATGACATAATAACAGGAATGTGTAATATTTTGAAGCAGAAGTAATGGCTTCACTTCTTGGAATAACAAATAAGATCATAGCATAATACTGTATATGGGAACTTCCTTTAACGCAGTGTCATTATTGGGACATTTTCGCTAGGCCTATACAGCAAAACAAATCCTTGGAATCCAATGATGTAATTACACACGGGCAATTTTGTTGCATTTTGTGAGGTCAGACTTTCTTCCTGCCAAAAAAGCCTGCAATCAGCCCTCCCCCCTCTGACATCCCTTCCCCCAAATATTTATCATTTTTGAAGGCTTTTGATAATTTGTTTTTAAGAAGCTCAGTGTGGCTTTTTATAAGAGTTGCTATGAAATATTATATATATTTTTTCTTTTTTTAGCCATTCAGCATATAATTGCATTTAATTCTTAACATGTGTACTTTTTGTCCTCCACACATTTGCAGATGTTCTTCCCTGGTCCAGCTTTTATTTTCCTTGTTCCCACAATTTAACTTTCTGAATTGGCTAATGAGGAGCATTGTGTGGGAAATATTCCAAAGTGGACCAAAAACCTGCAATTAATTTACATTCCCTTTTGGAAAGCTCTCAGTATCTCAGCAGCTTTCTGAAAGCTGACACTTGTCTACAATATTCATTAGGAACAGTGTCAGCTGGGATCCATTTAAAGCACATAACATTTTCATGCCATCCCACAAAATAAATAGGTGTATTTCACAATTGTGGACCAGGAAAGAAAAAGCAATGAATTCTGCCCAGAGAAACATCACTGAGGCCTGACTGAGATGTTTACACGGCTGATGGTATGATCAACACTGAAGAGCAGAAGAACATATGGCCTTTTGTCCCTTAAATTAAACTAAAATTGTTTGGAGTAGGCAGAGTCCTATATGAAATTTTATTTATTTATTTATTTATTAATTAGATTTCTAGACCGCCCTTCTCCCGAAGGACTCAGGGCGGTGTACAGCCTTATTAAAACACATAAGTACACAATAAATTTAAAATACATTTAAAATGAAATATTTAACCGGCCAATTTAAAACTAAAAACGGTCAGACGACCGATATAAAACCCTAAACTATAAAATCACCATTAAAAACCCATAACTTAAAAAACTAACCCAGTCCAGCGCAGATAAATAAGTACGTTTTGAGCTGGCGAAAAGGTTCGGAGGTCCGGAAGTTGACGAAGTCCTGGGGAGCTCGTTCCAGAGGCGGGAGCCCCACAGAGAAGGCCCTTCCTGGGTGTCGCCAGACGACACTGTCGCTACCGACGGCACCCTGAGGAGTCCCTCTCTGTGAGAGCGCACGGGTCGGTGAGAGGTATTCGTAGCAGCAGGCGGTCCCGTAAGTAACCCGGCCCTATGCCATGGAGCGCTTTAAAGACGCTCACCAACACCTTGAAGCGCACCCGAAGGCCACAGGTAGCCAGTGCAGCCTGCGCAGGATAGGTGTCACTGGGAGCCACGAGGGCTCCTCTATCACCCGCGCAGCTGCATTCTGGACCAACTGCAGCCTCCGGATGCCCTTCAAGGGAGCCCCATGTAGAGAGCATTGCAGTAGTCCAGACGAGACGTCACAAGGGCGTGAGTGACTGTGCACAAGGCATCCCGGCAGAAAGGGCGAACTGGCGCACCAGGCGAACCTGGTGGAAAGCTCTCCTGGAGACGGCCGTCAAATGATCTTCAAAAGACAGCCGTGCATCCAGGAGAACGCCCAAATTACGCACCCTTTCCATCGGGGCCAATGACTCGCTCCCGACAGTCAGCCGCGGACTCAGCTGACTGTACCGGGATGCCGGCATCCACAGCCACTCCGTCTTGGAGGGATTGAGCTTGAGCCTGTTTCTCCCCATCCAGACCCGGACGGCTTCCAAACACCGGGACAGCACTTTGGTAGCTTCATTGGGGTGGCCGGTGTGGAAAAGTACAGCTGGGTGTCATCAGCGCACAGCTGGTACCTCACACCAAGCCACTGATGATCTCACCCAGCGGTTTCATATAGATGTTGAAAGAGATGACCCCCGCGCCCCCCCACAAGTGGGGCGCCGGGGGGTCGACCTCTGCCCCCCCGTCAACACCGTCTGCGACCGGTCGGAGAGATAGGAGGAGAACCACCGATAAACGGTGCCTCCCACTCCCAACCCCTCCAACCGGCGCAGCAGGATACCATGGTCGATGGTATCAAAAGCCGCTGAGAGGTCTAATAGGACCAGGGCAGAGGAATAACCCTATCCCTGGCCCTCCAGAGATCATCCACCAACGCGACCAAAGCCGCCTCAGTGCTGTAACGGGTCGGAAGCCGGACTGAACGGGTCCAGATAGACAGTTTCCTCCAGGTGCAGGGGAAACTGATATGCCACCATATTTTCTACAACCTTCGCCGCGGCGAAGGTTGAGACCGGACGATAATTACCTAAAACAGCCGGGTCCAGGAAGGCTTCTTGAGGAGGGCCTCACCACCGCCTCTTTCAAGGCGGCCGGAAAGACTCCTCCAACAAGGAAGCACCAGAATCCCCTGAGCCAGCCTCGTGTCACCTCCTGAGTGGCCAGCACCAGCCAGGAGGGGCACGGGTCCAGTAAACACGTGGTGGCATTCAATCTACCCAGCAACCTGTCCATGTCCTCGGAGTCACAGGGTCAAACTCATCCCACACAACATCACCAAGACCGCCTCAGATACCCCGTCTGAATCGCCACAATTTTGGTCCAGACCGTCCCTAAGCTGAGCGATTTTATCGTATAGATAACCGTTAAACTCCTCAGCACGTCCCGGGTCATCCCGCTCCCCTGGTGAAGGAGGGAGCGGGTCACCAAACAGGGCAGCTGGGCGGTTATCTGCCGGCGCAATGAGGAGGCGTGGCGCCTCGCTTCCCTCAGTGCCACTAGGTAGGTCCTGGTATAGGATCTAACTAGTGTCCGATCAGCCTCTGAACGGCTGGACCTCCAGGAACTCTCTAGGCGTCTTCTCCGGCGTTTCATCCCCCTCAGCTCCTCGGAGAACCAAGGAGCCGGTTGGGATCTGCGCCGGGTCAGAGGGCGCAAAGGCACGACACGGTCTAAAGCCCCAGCCGCAGCCCGTTCCCAGGCTGCAGCTAGTTCCTCTGCCGTGCCGTGAGCCAGACCTCAGGAAGTGGCCCAAGCTCCGCCCGAAACCTCTCTGGGTCCATCAGGCGCCTGGGACGGTACCACCGTAATGGTTCCGTCTCCCTGCGGTGTTGGGTAGCGGTCAGAAAGTCCAGGCGAAGAAGAGAGTGATCTGACCATGACAAAGGTTCAGTGACTATTTCCTTTAAGTCCAGGTCTCTCAACCACTCACCAGAGACAAAATCAGGTCCAGTGTGCCTCCCGATGTGAGTGGGGCCATCCACTACTTGAGTCAGGTCCAAGGCCGTCATGGAGGCCAGGAACTCCCGAGCTACCGTCGGCGAGCGGCAGATGGCAAGTTAAAGTCCCCATGACTAAAAGTCTGGGGTCTCCACTGCCACCCGGCAAGCACCTCCAGGAGCTCGGGCAGGGCAGCTGTCACGCAGCAAGGAGCCAGGTGCGACCAGCAAGCCCATCTGACATCTATGACCCCACCTCACAAAGAGGGATTCACACCCGGCAATCTGAGGTACAGTGGTCTCCCTCGGCTCTAGACTCTCTTTAATAGCAACCGCCACCCCTCCACCCCTACCCTGGGCCCTCGGCTGATGGAATGCACGGAAACCCGGTGGGCACATCTCGACCAGGGCACACCCCTTCAGTGCCCAACCAGGTCTCCGTGCGCCTATAATATCCCTGGCACCCCCCTGTATCAGATCATGTATTAGGGGGGCCTTATTGGCCACGGACCGTGCGTTGCATAACATCAGACCAAGGCCCAGGCTCTGAGGGTCTTGACCATCCGAGGCGGGAGAAGTCAGGGGATCGGGCACGCGATCGCCTGCAGACATCGAGCGTGACCCCTATGTCGATACGATCCCCTTCCGCCATATCTGCCCCTCCCACTTACCGTGCAAATAGACTCACCCTCACACAAAGGAACACTCCCCCCATAACCTCCGAACCCATTTGATAGTCGCCACGAGCATGCGCTGGAACTGGTTTCCCTCCCGACGGGCTACCCCCCTCATCCCCCCTAACCCTCCCACCCCCACCCACCCTACCTCCCCCCACCAACCCAAGCCCGTCGATTTCCACCCTCCCCGTAAAAGTCCCATTAAAACTCCCCTTAAAAAATCGGTTAAAACAATTAATTAAAAATCCCCTAAGTCTCCTATTCTTGGCATGCCATCTCTCGGGGTTCCAAAACCCGTCCTCAAGATAGGCCCTCGATAACGTAGAGGGCCAGACCCACGAGAGAGGGGAATCTCGTAGGGCAAGAAGGTCCGCCGCTGAAAATGTCCGCATGATGAAAAACACGGCAAGCAGACCCATCCTGGTCGGTCAGGATATCTCCGGGTGGGAAAAATCGATGGAAATCCATCTCAGTCTCAGTCTCAGTCTCAGTCTCGGGCAGTAGATGAAATAGTCACCGCCTTATACAATCACTCAGCACCGCCACGGCTCACCCCCGTCCGCCAGATCTCGGAAATTGCACCCCGTTTTGGCTGCCGATGGAAACAAACTGAGGCACGATGATGTCCTATGGACAGTCCAAGGGTGGTCGGGGGGGGGGAGGAAAGGGCGAGTCCTCCAATTTCACGGACTCCATGGGCTCCATCTCGGCTCCACCTGGGGGAAACTCCACTGCCAACGTCCGAGCGTCATCTTCATCCACGACCGATGTCAGGGCCGTCAACACCGTCAAGGCCAATGTCAGGGCCGTCAGCGCGCCACCTAACCAAGCCAGGGCACCGCCCGAACAGAAACGCTCTAGTTGGCCCCGACGAGGCCGCCCAGAATCCTCCTTACTCTCCAGGCTGGGCGTTCTCACCCAAAGTGGGGACCCAAGATCTCCACAGGGTCCCCACCCCTGGCTAGCCAACGCCGCCGCCGCCGCCGCCGCCACCGAACCAGGCCAGGCCCCGCCAGGCCAGGCCCCGCCAGGCCAGGCCAGGCCCCGCCAGTCCAGGCCAGGCCCCGCCAGTCAGGCCAGGCCCCGCCAGTCAGGCCAGGCCGCCGCCGCCGCCGCCGCCGCCGCCGGAAAGAGGCGCCACCGGGAAACGCCACCAGAGAACACTCTGGTCACGCTCCCGAGGCCCGGCGGGGACCCAAGATCTCAAGGTCCCCAAGCCGGCCTAAAACCTGCTGCCTGCCGCCGCCGCCGCCGCCGCCGCCGCCGCCGCCGCCGCTGCCGCCGGCCACAACGCCGTCAACGCCGGCATCACTCCTCCGGCTGCCAATCCGCCGCCGACCAGGCGGGCGGACCAGGCGGGCGGGCGGACCAGGCGGGCGGACCAGGCGGACAAGGCGGATCAGGCCGCCGCCGCCGCCGCCGCCGCCGCCGCCGCCGCGATGGGAGACCGCCCCGGGCCGCCCCGGGCCGCCCCAAACCCACCTCAACACCCCCCGGGCTGAGGAGACACTCATCCACCCGGGCGGGGGGACCCAAGATCTCAAAAGGGTCCCCCCTCATCCAGAAACGTCCAGGAGGCTCGCCGCCGCATCTCTCAGTCAGCGGCGCGACGCCATCTTGGACATGCGCATTTTAGTTAGTCCTCTTGAGCACCCATCCATAAATCTTTCTCTTTTTTTTGAAGAGATGGGGCATTTCTTTTCCTCTCCAAAAAAAGAGAGCAAAAAGTCACATACAGATAGTCCTTAACTTACGACCACAATTGAGCCCAACATTTATATTGTTAAGGGGGCAATTTGTTAAATGAGTCTTGCCCCATTTTATGATTTTTCGTGCCACACTTGTTAACTGAATCACTGCAGAGTGGAGAAACATGATAATGTCTTCCGATACTTGAGGGGCTGTCACAGAGAAGAGGGAATTGACTTATTCTCCAAACACCTGAGGGGTGTTTTTTTATTTGCATTTATATCCCACCCTTCTCCGAAGACTCAGGGCGGCTTACACTATGTCAAGCAATAGTCTTCATCCATTTGTATATTATATACAAAGTCAACTTATTGCCCCCAACAATCTGGGTCCTCATTTTACCTACCTTATAAAGGATGGAAGGCTGAGTCAACCTTGGGCCTGGTGGGACTTGAACCTACAGTAATTGCAAGCAGCTGCTGTTAATAACAGACTGTCTTACATGTCTGAGCCACCAGAGGCCCTTTGAGGTTCTACTTACCTACTTTGAGGTTCTACTTACCTTCCCAAGCCTGCTTTTTCTGTGCGCAGCACGTGTTTGGTACATACTGCACATGCATGTGTTTGGCACACACCACGCATGCATGGGCAGTGAACCAGTGGCAAACCAAGGAAGATTTCACCATTGCGTCCTGCTATGTTTATGTATGCATTCAAACTAGACTGTGATGTTTCTTTGGATCATGTGTGTTTATCTGGGTATATGCATAATGGTTATCTTTTAAGAGGTGAATGCAACAAAATTTCACTTTAATATATGCTGGTTAGTGTACATTTAAAGTGACAATAAAGTTTTATTTCTATTTCTATTTAAAAAATAGATTGGACAACCATTTGTCTGGGATGATAGAAAGTCTCCTGCCTTGAGCAGGGGGTTAGACTAGAAGACCTCTGAGGTCCCTTCCACCCTATGATTCTATGTTCTAAGTTGTGTTCCTAGCCTTGATCATGGAATGTTGAATGAAAGCATGGCAAAGTTTCCTTTTTTGGTTCGTGTTTAGTTCCAAATTGCTGCATCCATTGATATTCTCAGTGAAGGACCCTGCAAATACATGGATCAGCTTTACTTCTGAAATAAACAGCATGCTTCTGCAGCTACCACCTAATGGCACATTGCATATTTTCCAATTTATATTCCAGGATCTGTTTTCTGTTCTCTACAAGACACGCAATGCTGATACCTGCAACTTTAAGGAGGATCTCTGCATTAAGAGGTTTTCATCCTTCTGGTATCTGGCAAAACTAGAATTAAACTATTGAAATTTGTAGAAATAGCAGCATATTTTGTTTGTTCTTTAATATACTATGGGAAGAAATATCGCCTCAGTTCCAAGCCAGGAGAAAGACACTGGAAACATGGAGGCTGATAAATAATTGGAAAATCAAAAGGCTGTAAAATATTAAAGAACTTTAAAGATTATAAACTTAGGGGAATTGGAGGTATAACTATGGGATTGACTAAATCTTATTAATAATTGGCTCTGTTGGAGTTTTTAAACACTAAGACGTTGGAACCATAGAGGGATATTGAGTAATTTTTATTAAATTGTTACAAAATGGACCAACAGAAGATAATAGGGGGATATGAAGAAATAATTTTGATGCTCAAAAGCATGCATGAAACTATAAAGAACAATAAGGAAACAAGGGGATTATCTAAAGATAAAGAAACGAGTATAGAAGCTTCTCAACAACTGGAGGAAAAAGATAAATATGATATTTAGAAAATAGATGAAAAATTAGAAGAGGCAGTGGAAGAGAAAAATAAAAATGAGATGCAAGAAAACAAAGATAATGAAGAGAAAGGGTTGATAAGTAGGAATCAAATAGACAATTCCTTAAAAGTTTATAATAGAAGGGGGGCGGGGGGAAGGAAATCTCTTCAAAAAAAAGAGAAAGATTTATGGATGGGTGCTCAAATGATACAGATCTCTACAAAAAGAGATAAAGGGCAATCTGAAGGGAATACTCAGTGGGTATAAAAATATCAAAAAAAGTTGTAAGATTCCAAGAGAGAGGAATAAAAGGGTGATCAAAAAATCAATAAATGACAGAACTCCAAAAAGGTTAAGAAATGAGGGGTAGTGATAAAATATATTAATAAAATAAAAAAGTAGAAAATACAAATAGGGAAAATAGTAGTATATATACTAATAAATAATATAATTTATTATAATTAAAAATAAGCTAAGGTTAGAAGATGGAAATTTATAATATTAACTGTTAAAATATGTTGTGAATTCAAATTTTAAGGATTAGAAAATGTGGGGATTTTAAGATATAATCCTAAAATTGATTAAATTTTGTTAATATTTGGCCTTATTAGTAGTCCTAGATATTTGGAATATCAAAATTATGATGGAATAATGAGTAATTTTTAAATATTAAATATTAGTGACTAAGCAGGGGCTAACAAATAAATGGTGCAAAGAAATATTATTTAGGTTTAAATGTATTAATGAAAAAAACAATAAAGAATTATAAAGAGAGAATGAAGGTGGAAGATTAGGATTATGTATACTTATTTGTATTATTATTGTTAACATTGTTTAAAAAGGACATTGACCCAGTCAATACACTGTCCATAAAATATGTATAGTGTGAAAGGAAAACTGTAAATAAAACATGTATTTTTTTTAAAAAAAGAAACATGGAGGCTGATTGGAAAGATTGTTTATTGATGAAGCAGAACCACATGGACTTGTGGTTCTGGGCAGCTGACAAAATGGAGTTGAGAGTGGGTGGCTTTTATACTTTCTTTTGGGCTTTGTATTTCAGCTTCCTGTTCCTGTGCAAGAACATGTCCTTTAATATTCTATTGGCTGTTGTCAGATTCCTATGGGGTCATATAGGGGTCATATAGGGGTCATAGCTGGCTCTATAGGCAAAACAGGAAATGCAAATCCCAGGTGCTTGTCTGAGCTAATCTGGTCAGCCTTTGATTTATTGTTTATCTGAGCTCTCAGGTGAAGTTTTGACTGCCCTGGGATGGTGCAATGAAGGGGCTTGTGTTGTGAAATAGTGTTGGGCAGTTCCTATTGTGTCTTAATGGCTTTTGTCCTGTTTTGGATCTTGACTGCCGGGGGTGGGGGTGGGGGCTTGCTTCTAATCCTACCATTTTGCCTTTGTTCAGACTTTTGCTGTAGGGAGTTTAAAAATATCCTGTCTTGAATGGATTACCAAATCTGCATTTCTAACAGGTGCTTCCTCAGTTCCTGCTTGGGGGCAGGGAGATTGGGGCTGCTTCCTGCCTCTAAAAAGCCACATTTCTGCATTTCTCATCTAGCAAAATATAATATTCTGCCTTTTTAATATTTCTCAAAACATTTCATTCTTCTAGGAGGAGGGGGCTGACTTTCTACAATGCATAACTGATGCTTTGTGTGATTCAGTGAAGCCTCATTAACATCCCTCCCTTGGAGCAGTTGTGGAGCAGATGACAATAAGAACAAGGTGAAGAACTTCTAAATAAAAGCAATTAATTTACAGCAATCAGCCCCAAAAAATTAAGTCTCCCCCCCCCCACACATTGATGAAATGCATTTCAGCTGGCAGACATGGAACCAATTCAGGGAGACAAAATGTAGAACAAAAACTCGCCAGAAAGTTTTAATAAGTGGATGATAGAAGTGCTGATTGAATAACAATGAAGTCATATTTCTGAAGAACAGGCTCTTAGATTGCTCTGGCTCCAGCTTGCAAGAGCAGCTGTACTTTTCAAACATTATTCAAAGGCAGCTCATATTAGAGGCCTTTGTAGTAGTCCAACCTCTATCACCGTGCACGTTAGGGATTTTGCAACATACAATAAATTAGTTTGTATGTGAGGCAGAGCAAAGTTTTATTAACAACTAACAGCTTGTTCTTTTTTTTTTTAATTGAGTATAGAGATTCTATTGAGCATATTAATCTCCTTTTATGATGGATTGCATTGCCTCTGACATGTAAATCATTCAGAATCATTCCTTCAGAAGGTTGTGCAGGGATAACGAACATTCCAGATCAATTGACTTTCATTAGAGAGTTGTGTATGGAATGTCTTTATTTCAGTGCTAAATAAAAACGCTGCTTCACCCCTCCCCCCTCTCCATTTCCCTTTGGATTTTAGGCTAACCAACTAAAAATGATCAAACCACATGACTCGCAAACCATATGTTTCTAAATTATTTCAGCTACAGTTTCAAAATGCTCCAAGAAAATGAATCTAGCAGAAGACAATTGCAATATGCCAACCTGATGTAATGGATAAATATTGGCATTTGCTGAAATCATGAAACCTATTTGTTAATTTAAGGACATTCATTGACTTACCATTCAGAAATCATGCGTGCCATATGCCCATTTAAGTTCTATGGGGAGAAGATCAAATAAAAATCTTTAGAACAATAGATGGATGGATGAACAAACAGAAAGATAGTAACTGGACATTTTTGTTCCTGAAAAACACTTGCAATCTCAGGACAGGAATTATAGAGCCTTTAATCTTTAGTTATTTATTAAATCTCCACAATAGTTTGTTCATCTAAATTCTATTTCTGGTCTTCTAATTTTGTTCTAGTCTAGGCTGTCACAAAACGTAAAAGAAGAAAATCAGTTCAAAAAGACATTAGTTTGGCAGTTCCTTCAATAAAAAAATGGGAATAAAAGTGGTATCCATCCAAATTATAGGGGGGAAAAACTTTTTTCTATATCAGAAAAAGTTGGTGTAGAAGTGAACAAAATAATTAGTGCAATTGTTTAAGGCTGTAAAAAGCAAGGGTTGCTTTGGAGGTGATTTACAGACCATAATCCCTTGAAGTAGGCTTGCAGGAAAAAAAAAGATAAATTAATTTATTCCATCAAGACAAGCTTGTAAGTATTGGGAAAGCATGGAGACATTTTGGTACAAAAATGGATTCTGTTCAAATCAAAATGGGGAAAAATACTAATGTATAAGATCAAAAGAATGGCAGAACAACTTTTAAAATAGATGGAACAGTTTCCAGTTTTTGATCATTTATTTCTACAGTCAAAAAAGGTGTTTTTTTTTTGTCCAGATAGGAGCAAGAGGTAGACATGTATCATGAATGGCTATAAAGTATATTAGTGAGGTAAATGTAAAACCCACTTACAGTTGGAGTGGATACCACATACTGGGGTTTGAGCAAAAATGAGAAAATTAAGGGGTTGAACTTTAAAAGAAACCTGGAGGAAAGAAGAAAACTAGAAGTGTTTGATCATCTATAGATCCAAAATAGCTATGAATACCCAGGAATAATGGACTGATTTAAACCTGTAAAAGTTGAAAGCGTGGGTGTTCTATAGCCTTCTTGTTAACTAATAGCTAGAATGAAATGTTTCACTAGGCAGCTCTGTGTGAAAGGCATTTTTGATCTTACGTACTTCTGATGTATCTTAAATTCATCCTGACATGATTTGCATTAAAACATGCATTCTATGACTAGACCACAGCACTTACCTTTCTGGTTATTTTCTGAAATATTATGGGTTGAAATTTAAAAAAAAATGTGTTTTTTATCAAACATATTTTAGTGCTCAGTTACAATGACGTTCATAATTCATGTGAATATTTTCCTGACTGATCATTTTGTCTCCCTTTGAGTACAATTTTGAATTAGGCATTGGATTATTCATGCAGAGAAAAAAAACTGAAATTTGTTCCAAAATAGTAATTAATTCTAAACCTAACACAATACTCCTTTTTTTTTTATTTGTGCAGTTTGTGCAGCCCGGGGCTATAAGAAGCTATTTTAAACCTGAACAATTTTCAGTTCATAATTAGCTAAAATTATTCCCATTTCCTGAATATGTTTTCAGGGTCTAGATGTTTTGTTTTTTATTTGACTTGAGAAAGAGAACTGGAGACCAAATAGTGCTGTGCTGTTCTGTGCTGTTCTGTGCTGTGCTGCCTAAAATGTACATTGACATTTACTTTTATAGGAAGAACAATAAAATATAGTAATTAGGACAAATAATTCATTAATAGCTCGACCACTTAAAATCAAAACCAGAATAATGGGAAAGATATTTTTAAGCATATTTTTTCAAATGGATGTGTTGGCTGTGTCAATCAGTCAATCAGTTGTCAAAAACAGAAATCCCATTTCTTGCTCTTCCATTGCATTTAAGCAAATTCAAGATTTGATAATGCTATTGTTCTTTTATTAATAAGTTAATAAAGGAAATATTGTAGCCAGGTTATCATATATACATTGTGAGTCTGTAGGCCACTGTTTGGTTTGATTTCATTACAACTGTTGGTTAACAATCACTGAAATGCAAAACATAAAGAGAGAAAATTTAAAGATATGCATTCAATCTTTCTCTCCTTGTATTTTGTGTTTTATTGATTGTTAACCAACAGATATAATCAAATCAAATCAAACAGTGGCCTACAATAAATGAAATTGTTAATTAATAATTAAGCCCTGCTGAAAAAAGAACAGCCTTGGCTATTATTCTAAAACTAGAAATATAAGGGGCCAAATATTGTTCGTGCCAGAATGGAAACCACCGCCTGAGAATGACATAGGAGAAAGTCCACTTCTGTGATAGATATTGACATTGGCAACATCTTCAGAAGCTTTTCCTTGCAAATCTTAATAGTTGACTCAGCCTTCCATCCTTTATAAGGTAGGTAAAATGAGGACCCAGATTGTTGGGGGGGCAATAAGTTGACTTTGTAAATATACAAATAGAATGAGACTATTGCCTTATATACTGTAAGCCGCCCTGAGTCTTCGGAGAAGGGCGGGATATAAATGTAAATTAAAAAAAAAAGTTGGCCAACTCTGGAATATCTGTGACAGGACATTATTTATTATAATATAAATTTGTCCTTTGTTACAATCACGACCTATGAATCCAGTGGCAACTCAGGCTCAAGGAGTACCTGAGAGACTTGCTTTTTCAGAGGGGGATACAAAGGGACTGAACCTTAGCCTCTGAGAGGATTTTCTGTTTGATCACTAGCATCTCTGGCTTGAATGGGGTGAATTCCGACAAGATCTGTGTTTAACACACAAAATCATCTATTGCAATGTCCTTCCTGTTGAAGACTACTTCAGCTTCAATAGCAATAATACAAGAGCAAACAACAGATTCAAACTTAATGTCAAATGCTTCAATCTTGATTGCAGAAAATATGACTTCAGTAACAGAGTTGTTAATGCTTGGAATACACTACCTGACTCTGTGGTCTCCTCTTTAACTCCTAAAAGTTTTAACCAAAAACTGTCTACCATTGACCTCACCCCATTCCTAAGAGGACTATAAGGGGCGTGCATAAGTGCACAAAAGTGCCTACCGTTCCTGTCCTATTGTTTCCTTTCAATATATGTTCCTGTATATAATGTTGTGACAAATAAATAAAATAAAATAAATAAAATTCCAGCTTCTTCTTCATCAACAACTCTTTACTTGATTTAAACAACAATCAAGGGAAACAATGTCTGGAAAGCTTTGAGAGTAATGTTTTGCAGTAATTTTGGCCCTTCCTTCAGCTGTGTCCATAACAAACTACCAATTTACACAAAGGAGATAAATATTGTCAGAAAATAGTAATATCGGTGTAATAGTTTATCGGTGAGTAGATAAACAGTTTATTGAAATAGCCTTGAGACCTTTTCAAATAATGGCAATCATAATCAACCTAAAATATAAATAATTTTAAAAGTTGCATTTCTCTTTTGCACTTCTATCTGTTCTTCTCTAACGCTTTTATATTCAGCTGCACTTTTTGTGCCTAAATCAGACTGAATTGCTATGGTAGAATGTTAAATTCAAATAAAACAGGATACACTTTCCATGGTTTCTACCTGGAATCCCGCCTTGCAGCTCTGGAGTGCACAAAAGTTCCATTGAAATGAATAAGTCTATTCATGCCCTAGGTAGCCTGTCAAAAAGGACTCTCAGTCTCTCTTGCATACCTCTTACAATAAGCATCAGTTTTATGGAGTGAGAGAACTGGCTTCACGTTTATTATATATTTATTTGCGCAGCTACTCATTCCATTGTTAAGAAGCTTTCATCTCTTGTTAATTGTCCCCTTTCTGAGAATTTTTGTGCTGCCGATTATTACTATAACATGTTTTTTTTCCATGGTGATTAAACAAAGAATGCGATGAAAAGAGAGAGCTTCTTTGCTCCTATTATGTAGCTCAATGGGTACTGTAGGTCTTCCATGCACTCAACATCCAAAATGCGATAGATCTGTAAGCAGAGGATTGAAATAGCTAGATAATCGGACACCTCTGGTGGGTTGCACTGCAACTGAATGGCCCACCAAAATGAAGCAAAGGAAGGAATTAACCAGAATGTACGCAAGCATACAATTCCCAGAATCAGTAGATTGGAAAAGGCAAGCTAAAGAATCTCAACAAACATGGATGGATCATCCAATGACTATTTGTCAAGATAGATCACTTTAGAAAAGAAGGATTACTGTGCAATACCAATCACTCTCACGCACAGGAAACTGAAGGGAATATTATTCTCTATATGTCAGTACAGAGATATATTTTCACTGGATATTTGTGTTCCTGTGCATGACTTCTCCAGATGTGATAGCCTCTAAGTACAATATTGTAGCTCTATGATGGAACCTAGGGCTGAGGGTTGAGTAAGAATTTTATGTTCTATAAAAGAAAGGGTCAAAGAGGCCATCTAGCTTAAAATGGAACAGCCCTCTCTCATCGGGGTGCGGTGGGGAATACGACACCACCTATCTCCTGTTTACAACACAGTCCTTTCAGCAGTTCCACGGACCGGTTCACCCAAACCGGTAGTAATAAAAGCTACCGATTCAGGCGAACGGGTAGTAAAAAAAATGCTACCGGTTTGGATGAACCGATATTTCCGACGATCAGATGTGCCATGCAATTTATATTCGCTAGAAAGCAGGAAATCCTGCTTTCTAGTGAATATAAATCGGGCGGCACAGCTGTTTCTCCCTCTCACTGTTCTACTTAGCTTAGAAAAGACTTCTTACTCCTCCTTTTTCAGTGCTGCGCGGTAGCACCTGTGGTGTGCATGCGCATGAAGTGCACATTTGGCACACACTGTGCATGTGTGTACAAAGTGTGCGATTGGTGCACACCGTGCTTGCATGCACGCAGTGAACCAATAGCAAAGTGAACCGGTAGCAGACTTCAGAGCATTTCACCCCTGCTTATAGTGTATTTCTTCAGTTCATGTTTCTCATAAGCTTCTGTACATATGAATATACAGATCTACCATCAGCTGATTTGGTGTTTTGTATTAAATAAGCTGGAGGTGGGTATACGTATCCCCTTGCTTATTAGGAAACAAATTTGACTAATTTAAAATGAAGTACATCATTTCTGAACTCATATTTCTGAAGACGTATCTGTTTATTCGCGCAGGACTGGCCTAGGAATTTTAAATTTTTAAATAGTTTTAATTTTAATATTTCATATTTGATACCAATTTTATTGGGTTTTTAAGGTATAAATGTTTTAATTTGGCCATACATATAATAAGTTTTTTAATTATTGTTTTATCTGTACATTGTCATTGTTTTGATGTGGCTGTGAACCGCCCTGAGTCCTTCGGGAGAAGGGCGGTATAGAAATCCAATAAATACTAAATACTAAATATAGCTTTAGTCTGATTTTGGATGCATTGCAGCTATCATCGTATCACCATCATCAATCATCATCACCATCATTATACTCAAGATTAAGTATCTTCTTAACAGCAGGAAGCTGTTGAAACCAATTAGCAAGAGGGATACAGGAATCCACTTTCCCTGGCCATGACCAGGTGTAACCTACACAGCCTTCTGTTAGGGATATTTACATTTAGATTCTTGGAGGAGACCAGACGTCAAGGCTTAAAGGCCCCTTTCAATGATGAGAGCCTATTTATGAAATTTCCCTGTCATTCTTAATTGCCCAAGACAATCGCCAGCAGATAATCTGTGATGCAAATGCAGTAAATTAGCTTTAAATTGGCTTGCTTACTAAAATCTTAAAATAGTGTATTCCGGGATTAAGAACTTGACTTCAGAAACGGATTTTAGGTTAAAACTTTGTCTTTTTCAGCACACTAAAATACTTTCACTTAAGTGAATAAGGCTGTAAGAACAAAGTTGGTTTGCAAAAGCAGAGACAGGTGCTAGGTAGGAGGCCAAGGTATGTTGGCTTGCTTGGCTAAATTACATTTGTTCTTATCTTTTCCAAATGCATCATCTTCATCCAAAGCAAGGGAACCCCACACATTCTTTCAGCGTTAGTGATCCATGGGCTGATGAGGAAGATGCAGCTGATATTACGGTTAATGCAAAAAGAAAGAAAGAGAGAGGGAGGGAGGGAGGGGGGCAATATGAAAAGTAAAATCTAGTTATGGAATCTAAAAGCCATTATCGTGTAGCCATTCTAAAAATACATCATAAAATATTTTCCAAATACCTCCCAAAGAACTCATAAAGGGCAAACAATTTAGCCCCTTTCCATTTTACAACTTGCTCGGAATCTGGTAAACAGAACTATTTCTTTTCTGCCTAGTTTCAGTATCTGAATGACAATATTTAATGTGCCGAGTGTGTCCATATTCTGTGGTGTGTTTGCTTTTTTTCTACTCCAAAGAGCAGCTTGATATATTGCATTCCAGTGTACAGAAGTAGTATTTTCCTTTCCATTCCACTTCCCCCCCCCTTTCCATATAAATAAATGAGAGAGAGAAGTTACCAAACTGAAAGCATATTTGCAAAATAGAGTTCACATTGGAACACAGTCCTCCTAGATGCAAAGAACAGTGTGCTGATTTTTAAAAGTTTGTTTCCATTCAAGAATTCCAACCTTTCATTTGGCAAAACCTCCTGGGAATAGCTTTTCCCGGTCTGCATTCCAGTACAGTAGCTTTTTTATTTCCTGCAGCTATGTCCAAAGCAGTAATAGCATATTGCAGAAATGGAACAGGTTATTTGTGTGCAACTAGTTTTTTAGGACTTGTATAGACACATATATACACCACACGGTGATAGATATACACCATGTCTTTATCTGGCAAACAAGACAGACACAGACTTCAATGGATAATTAGAACTGCAGAAAAAACAGTTGCTACCACCTGCCTTCCATTCAGGACCTGTATACTGCAGGAGTCAAAAAGAGGACTGTGAAAATATCTACAGACCCCTCGCATCCTGGACATAAATTATTTCAACCTCTACCCTCAAAACGACCCTATAGGGCATTGTACACCAGAACAACTAGACACAAGGAAAGTTTTTCCCCCCATGTCATCACTTTGCTAAACAACTAATTCCCACAACACTGTCAAACTATTTAGAAAGGCTGTGTTATTATTCTTCTTCTCATCTTTCCTATTACCTATCCCCTTTTCTACTTATGACTATAACTTTGTTGCTTGTATCTTTACGATTTATATTGTTTTATTTTAGTTTCCTAGTATGATTTATGTTGATTGCTTATTTAGCATCCTATGACTATCAGTAAGTGTTGTATCTTATGATATATGATGAATGTATTTTTATGATGTCTATGATCATGACTTATAGTTTTTATGTACACTGAGAGCTTATGTACCGAAGACAAATATCTTATAGGTCCAATCACACTTGGCCAATAAAGAATTCTAATTTTAATTCTAATCTAATTTGTGCTTTACTTCTTTGCAGAGATTATTGCAAGTGCTCAGAAAATTGTCATCTGTTAATTTCTCTTCCACATGCACATCCCACATAGGCGAAGTGAGCTGAGCTCACTTCATAAATTACAAATTCTTTTTAATCTTAGATTATGCCTGGATCAAAGCAGCTAAGTGCAAATATTTACAGAAGTCTTAGTTTGGTGGCAGCATCTTTAGGATTAGTGTCAGCTCAGGCATTTTGCTTTGTACCTATTTTTTTCAGCTCTAAACAACAACAACAACAACAAAAAAGCACCTCTCCATTCTTCTTTCACCAGTTTTGCTACCGGCTACTCAACTTGATTATCCAAATTTTGCTAAGTAATAGACTGGGTGGAGAAAAGCATTATTTAGACAAGAAATAACAAATCGCTGTTGTCAAAACACAGACACTGGAATTGAAGTGAACTGAAGAAGGAGGCATTCTTTAAAATATATATATTTAAAGTAAATAAAATGATTGGATGGATTTTTATTTGTGTGTAACATAAGAAGGGAAACTAAATATACAAGTTGACCAAAAACGGAACTTTTTCAAAGTATTCAACATCTCTTAAGAGATTTGGGAGTTATACTACCACCTCTAACACAATGTGTTCTTTCAGGAATGAATTATTCCTGAATGAAAATCGACTTACTCTGCTGACAAAATTCTAATACACTATAAAACTGGAACACCAGATGTTATGTTAAAAAGGAAAGTCATTAGATGAAGACTGAATACTGAGAATATGACATCTAATCTAGCATTAGAGAGGCAACAGTGACTAAAAAGTGGTGAGAAACCTTTTTTATTTAGAGCTGCCACAGCTAGTGCTGTGCTAAGGGACTGTGGAAAAGCTGTTATTATCAGATGTTTGGGGAGTATGAACTGCATTATCATTGTTTACTCATCAGCTATAATGGCTGGATCCATTGGGAACTGGAAGCCAATAACATCTGGAGAGACACTTGTTTCTCACCCTTGACTTGGGCAAGGCTTAGATGTCCATCTGAAAGATGCAGATAATAGTATGAATGGCTTCTAGAAAAGTTATAGTTGGTACACGTTCCAAGAGATGTACAGTATTAAAATAGGGATGAATTGTACTAAAGAGTAGGAGACTTATTTTGTAATTGATGTGAAGCATAATTTCAGCGCTTTCTTCTTTAAAGTTATAATTATGTTCTGACAAATCAATTGTTCAGGAGGGATGTACTGCATAGCCCCATATAAACCAATTTTAGACTATGTAGTCAGAAAATCATTTTTCTTTGTAAGATAAATCTATTGCAAAGACTGCGGTGAGCCCACATTTCCTGTTTCAGCATGTAAAGCATAATTCAATATTAAATGAATTTTTTGAAAATCTGAAAAGTAATGAGGGCAATTGCTGTTTTTTCCTCATCATATTGAGGAAATATTACTGAGGCCTCATTAGGCCTCTCATACTACAAAGCTGTCTTTTTCTGTTACATGGTCTTATTATTTAAATATTATACATATCTAAATTGCAGTGAACAAATCTAGGTTTGGATTATTAATGGATCATAATGATCGGTGAATACTCTTTAAGGTCAGGTGGAAAGGATCAGGATCACATGTGAAATTCCAGTTAAGTTCATTTATTGTTCTTGCCTATACACAAGAATCTAATCAACTAACCTAGTCAGTATTAAATTGAGCTGAGGCCTTAGATACTTAGACCATTTGTGGAAATGAAACAACTCCAGACTGATATCTCTTTTGACCCCGCCCTCAAGCTCTGCTAGTTCTTTTCGTACATCTATGGTTAGTTACTCAATTAAGACTGCTGTATATTTCAGGGCTTGATATGATTTTTCTATCATCACTACACACTAAATTCTAGTGGTATGGTGGCCTAGAGGTGGAACTCTCATCTCAAAATCAGGAGGCTGTGAGTTCAATCCTACGTACAGGCAGATACTTCTCTCTCTGGGCACAATGAGAATATATCTGCTGAATATAGCTCCGCATTGGCGACAGGAAGGGCTTCTGGCTAGTAAACACTCAGCTCTATTCAGTTGCCCAGACTCCACCCCGCAAGGGATTATGGGGTCATTAAAAGAAGATGATGATGACTACACACTAAATTCTAAAGCAAGGTATAGATCGAAATCCAAAAGGCAAAATGCGATTTGGAGTAAATATGGACACCTGCTGACAATGTCAAATGCTAGGATGTCATAATGATAGAATATGTCATGACATTTGTATAAATATACTTGCCATGACATTGTCTATCAACTTGTATCATGATGTGTAACACAAGAGCATCATTTGTCTAATGATGTTGTCATGTTTTTTTTCATGTTTTGATTATACTTGCTCTTTCGCAGTGAATACCAATGCCTGTTGGGAACACCTTTCTTAAGATTGTGGATCAGCTGTAGTGAGCAGACTGCAAGACCAGGAAAAGATACAACTGTTTAAGACAGTGGTGAAATCCATTTTTTTTTACTATTGGTTCTGTGGGTGTGGCTTGGTAGGTATGGTTTGGCTTGGTAGGCGTGGCAGGGGAAGGATACTGCAAAATCTCCATTGCCTCCCCACTCCATTCCCTCCCCACAATATCCTGGGGGAAGGATATTACAAAATCTCCATTTCCAACCCACTCTGGGGCCAGCCAGAGGTGGCATTTGCCAGTTCTCTGAATTACTCAAAATTTCCACTACTGGTTCTCCAGAACCTGTCAGAACCTGCTGGATTTCACCCCTGGTTTAAGATGATCCCAACAGGTAGAATATGTAAGTGTGCTCATTTGCAATTGCAATTTCCTTTTGGAATCCAATTCCTTCCTTACATATTGTAAAAATGAACAGCTACATAAAGTCCACTTATCTGCTACTCTAAGGAGTGCATTCACCGAGATACATAAAAAGCACAGAGTAGAAGATAGCTTCTCAAACAGATAGAAGACAAACCCAGAGAGAGAGAAGAACTTGAGATGAGCAGCGGAAATGTCTTAAGAGTACAGGCCAATGTCTCTTTCTCTGGATATTAGATTCTGATGTAATGGGGACTATATAAACTTGAGATATTTATGTTATTTCTCTCTAATTATGCTTTATCTCCATACTTATGGCTGGAAAAGACAGAATAAGTGGCAATGGGCAGTTACCCAGTATGCTCCAGTTTTTATTTCTATGAAATATATAATATTTCAAAGCAAAATGCTCTCCTATACAGAACCATGAAATGTCAGCTGTAGCATGCTTTTTTCCTATAAACAAAAAAATAAGGACGGCGTGCTGCATTTTGTTCTAACTTTTTACATGAAATAAAGCTAATAGAAGAAAAATGCTCAGATTTTGGTGATCTGGAGGGACACCAAATGCAAGTTAGTGTTTCCTCTGAAATGCCTCCCCATGTACAATAATGAAGAATGTGGCAACATCAATGCAAAGATACATAAATGTGCTTTAATGTGAAGGAAACAAAATCAGCATTTGATTTACTAGTCAGTGACTTGCAAAAAAAAAAAAGGGACACGGTGGCTCAGGGGCTAGGACGTTGAGCTTGTAGATCGAAAGGTTGGCAGCTCAGTGGTTCGAATCCCTAGTGCTGCTGTGTAACGGGGTGAGCTCCTGCTACTTGTCCCAGCTTCTGCCAACCTAGCAGTTTCGAAAGCACATAAAAATGCAAGTAGAAAAAATAGGGACCATCTTTGGTGGGAAGGTAACAGCGTTCCATGCGCCTTTGTCATGCCGGCCACATGACCACGGAGACGTCTTCGGACAGCGTTGGCTCTTCGGCTTTGAAATGGACATGAGCACCGTCCCCTAGAGTCGGCAACGACTAGCATGTATGTGCGAGGGGAACCTTTACCTTTACCTTTAACTTGCAAAACTAAGAGAAAGCTGAGCTTTGTAAAGTTGTGATGAATTTTCTTTTTATATTGCATTTATTTCCGTTCCAAAATTCTCTATATCTACTGTAAAAATGACATAGATGTAGCAATAAAACAGACCACAGCCAAATGAACAAGTAAATAAAAGTCATTTTGGAAAGAAACAAGATTTATACCTTACTGTGCAGATACCTGTAAAATGCATTGTCTTGGAATGACAACAGAAGTGATCTATAACTTAAATAAGCACTGATTCACTGAAATGGGTCTTATTACACCAATTCAGAGACAGTGTGATCTGTGCAGTTACTATCTGCCAGACATTGATTTTCTCATTGCCAGCTTGATTTATGCTTACAAATACTATTTTGCTTCTATGGAGAAACTGTGGCAGCATATAAAGGAGTGTGTGTGTGTGTGTGTGTGTATAAAGACACATATACATACACACACACACACACACACACACACCAAGAGGATAGTGTCCTAATGGAATGAGATACATAAATCACAAATGATTGTATTTCTTCTTGCACGTATTCCTAAAAGATTCTATTTCCAGGGCAATTTATATTTAAAAGATTATCATGCATTTCATGGCCAGAGAAAACAAACATGTGGCTCAGACATATAAGTTACTCATTTGGGGTCCACACACAGAGTTATCTATAGATTTCTTGTGTATGTGTTATAAATGTGTTATACAGTATGTGTAGCCAAAGACAATCATCATTGGCATCCTTCATTCTCAAAAGACTATGGTATCATGCTCTGGAAAGAGATCCTAAAACAGCATCTAGTGTGACTAAAAAGGCCAATTCGAGAGAAGCAATCCCTTCCACGCTGAGGGCAGATACATTCTGTCCCTGGCCCAGCCCCCAGATTTTGCTGGTTACGGGACTGCCTCTTTACCTCAGCCTGCCAAACAAATGTCTCTTCGAATTGGAGAAGGCCATGCTTTAGCCTCCAAGCTGAACGATCAGAGGTCAAGGTTTCCCAGTTGTTAATGTCCATCCCCAGGGCCTTTAGATCCCTCTTGCAGATATCCTTATATCGCAGCTGGGGTCTCCCTCTGAAGTGCTTTCCCTGCACTAATTCTCCATACAGGAGATCTTTCAGAATCCGACCATCAGCCATTCTTACAACATGCCCAAGCCAGTGCAGATGTCACTGTTTCAGTAATGTATACATGCTAGAAATTCCAGCACATTCCAAGCCTGCGCTATTTGGAACTTTGTCATGCCAGATGATGCCAAGAATACATTGGAGACAGTGTGTATGAAAGGTGTTCAACTTTCTCTCCTGCCATACGTAAAGGGTCCAAGGCTCACTGCAGTACAAGAGTGTGCTCAGGACGTAGGGTCTATAGACTTGGATCTTTGTATGTTCTGTCAGCTTCTTATTAAGCCATACTCTCTTAGTAAGTCTGGAAAATGTGGTGGCCACTTTACCAATATGTTTATTCAGCTCAGTATCTAAAGAGAGTGTCGGAGATAGTTGAGCCAAGGTACACAAAATCATGGATGATCTCCAGTTCTTGTGCAGAGATTGTAATATAGGGAGGTGAATCCATGTCCTGACCCATGACTTGGTTTTTTTTCAGGCTGATCATTAGTCCAAAGTCTTGGCAGGCCTTGCTAAAACAGTCCATAAGTTTTTGAAGGTCTTCGGCAGAGTGAGCAGTAACGGCAGCATCATCTACGAAGGGGAAATCCCGTAAGATTTCAGCAGACTTTAGACTTCCCTCTCAATCTAGAGAGATTAAAGAGTTTCCCATCTGATTTGGTGCAGAGATAAATACCCTCTGTTGCAGTTCCAAAAGCATGTTTCAGCATGACAGCAAAAAAGATCCCGAATAAAGTTGGTGCGAGGACACAGCCCTGCTTCACTCCACTTCAAATGTTAAAGGAATCTGATGTTAAGCCATCAAAAACTACAGTGCCCTTCATTTCCTCATGAAAGGACCTGATGATGTTGAGGAGCTGAGGTGGACATCCAATCTTGGGGAGAATTTTATAAAGGCCGTCCCTACTAACCAAGTCAAAAGCCTTCTTAAGATCTATGAAGGCTACGAAAAGTGGCTGTCTTTGTTCCCTGCATTTCTCCTGCAACTGTCTAAGGGAAAATACCATGTAAGTAGTGGACCTGTTGGCTAGAAATTCACACTATGGTTCTGCATAGACTCTCTCTGAAAGCACCTGGAGCCTCTTCAGTACGATACGGGCAAGCAGCTTCCCTACAATACTAAGAAGAGAGATGACGCATTACTTGTTACAGTCACCCGTCGCCTTTGTTCCTATACAGTGTGATGATATTTGCATCCTTCATGTCTTGTGGTACTTCACCTTCCCTCCAACAAAGACAGAAGATTTCATGCAGTTCAGTGGGGATGTTCTCTTTGCAGCACTTCAGAACTTCGGTAGGGATGTTATCTTTCCCAGGTGGCTTGCTGGAGGCAAGGGAATTCAGGGCCGCGTTTAGTTCTTCTAAAGTTGGTTGACTGTCAAGCTCCTCCAAGACAGGCAGGCACTCAATGTTATTTAATGCTTCTTCAATTACCACATTTTTTCTGTAATATAACTCAGAGTACTGCTGCACCCAGCGTACCATCTGCTGTGCTTAGTCCTGTTTAACCTCACCTGTAGCAGACTTCAGAGAGGCAGATTTCTTCTGTGTTGGATCTAAGGCCTGCTTGATGCCATCATACATCCCCTTGATGTTGCCTGTGTCAGCTGCTATCTGGATCCAAGAGCAAAACTGCAGCCAATAATCATTTGCATATCTCCTGGCAGTCTGTTGGACTTTGCTACGAGCAGCTCGCAGAACCTGTAGGTTGCAATTAGTGGAACAGGCTTTATATGTAATTAGAGATCTCCTTTTTTCCTCAATGGCTGGCACCAGCTCCTTTGAATGGACTTCAAACCAATCTGCTGTCTTTCTGATCTCCTTACCAAATGCTGACAAGGCGGTGTTATAAACACCATTCTTGAAATATTCCCATCGTTCAGATGCATTTGCTTCAGCTGGGCCTGGGAGAGTTTCCTTGAGTGCTTGTGCAAATTCCTCCACTTTGCCCTGATTGCGGGTCTTGTTGATGTCGATTCATGGTTTTCCTTCCTTCTCCAAGTGATGCAATCTTTTAGTTTGCAGTTTTATTCTACTGCACACCAAGGAGTGGTCTGTATCGTAATCAGCACCCTGATAGCTGTGTGTGATTATAATATTGGGAAGGTTGGAGCGCCTGGTAAGAATCAAGTCAAGCTGGTGCCAATGCTTCAATTTTGGACATCTCCAAGAGACTCTGTATTGAGGCTTTGTTTTAAAGTATTTATTGCTAACGCAAAAACCATAGTAGTAGGAAAACTCCAGCAGGTGTTGGCCATTTTCACTCATCTTCCCGATGTTGAACTGACCTAAAAAGTGGGCCAAGAACTATAATCAGCTCCGACTCTGGCATTAAAATCGCCAAGGATAAACAGTGGTTCTTTCTCAGGGATTTTCTTGATAGTAGCAGCCAGATCGTCGTAGAATTTGTCTTTGGATTCTACTGAAGATGATAATGTTGGTGCATATGCGCTAATAAGAGTAACCAGCCCTGCTGATGAGTGGAGCTGCAAGGACAGAATTCTTTTGCTTCCTGAAGCAGGTGGAGTAATGAATCTAAGTAGGGTGTTTCTGACCGCAAAGCCAACCCCATATTCCCTAGACTCATTTGATGATTTTCCCTGCCAGAAGAACGAGAAGTTTCTCTCCTTAACAGATCCCGAGTCTGACAGCCTTGTCTCTTGAAGGGCAATGATGTCCATCTGCAGTCTGCTCAGCTCCATGTCGAGGACAGCTGTCTTACGTACATCATCTGTTTCTTCTAAACTGTCAGAAAGGCTGGGGATCATTGTCCGAATATTCCAAGTGCCCAACTTTAGTGCTAAAGTTTCTAATGTTTGTTGCATGGTGCAGAATTATTGATCTGCTTGTCAGCTTTGACCCTAAACCCCACACAACCCTGTGAGGTTAACAGACCATGGTGGGCAGCACCTTACTGGTTGGGGGCTGCCCAGTTCATGGCAGGTAGTAGCTGCCCAATGAGATACAATGACCTCTCCCACCATCGAAAGTGGCCCCTGGTGTCATGCTCTACGCCAATCAAGCAAAGACTTATAACCGGTAACTGCCACTTCCCGTGTTGTTTCAATGCTGTATGCAAAGCTGGAGTGTCCTCTCCAGAGCACGAGCATGAGCCAAAGACAATATACTGAATATATCCGAAGAACTTCAGAGCCTGCATGCAAATGTCCTATATGTCAGCCTTGGAAGCCATATTAGGCCGGAAGCTTCCGTGCTGCCACTTTCTCATGGGTGGGTCAGTAGGAGGGGGGATTTAGTAGAGGGATTGTCTTTAGACATAATAGCATTCTTCCTGTCTGTCAAGGTCAGGCCGATCCTGCATCTGGAGAAGGAGTGGTTGGAGTGCTGTCTCAAGATGGGACAGATAGTGATTGGAGCACGTGATTGACTGAGGAGTGAGGGAATGGTTTTGGGGTTTTTGATTTACTGAGGGAAAATCCAGACCTATCAGATTCGGGATTTCCCAGATGTGCCAGTTTACCTATTCTAGTAAATAGAACTTTGAGAAATGCTTTCTTCAGAGTTTTTACTTGGAAGTGGGGTTTTTTCTGGAACGCTGACATCATATATTGGACTAACAGAAGTCTGGGGCATTCCTCTGCAATAATTTCATGTTTATTGATTTCTTAAAAGTATTGTATACTGCTGACACTCAGTATAAAGCAATTCAAAGACAAAAACAAGAAGAAAAACCCTGAAAAAATCATTAAAAACATTAAGAAGATCAAAAGTATTCAATTATTTTTTAAAAAAATCTATCATCTTGAAACAGCACAATTCTTTTCTTATAAATATAACCATTGAACAGATTTTTCATCAACACTACCACATCTCCTGGTTAGAAGGCAGGCCCTTCTAGAAGGCCAGCAAGATTGGGGCCAATCTAATCTTGGGGGAAATGATAAGTGTAGACATTTATTTTTTTATTTTTATTTTTATTTTGTCACAACAGTATACCAAACATTGACATAAAAAAACAACAACACATCATATAAACATATATATAGGATAAAATATGTATAAAATATAGGCTAAAATATGTATATATATAAGCAAAAGTATGAATTTGATATAATGAAAGGGAACAATAGGACAGGAACGGTAAGCACTTTTGTGCTCTTATGCATCTTACATCTTGGTAGAAAAGTGGTAGTGGATGAAACCTGTAACATGCCTCCCTTAATCTGATGGGATGAGTAGATGCAATCAATAAGAGGCTGTCTTTTAAATATCCTGGTCCCATGCACTGTAGGGCTTTGTATTTCATTATCAACACCTTGAATTACATCTGGAAGCACCAGGAAGCACAGCAGGGCAGAGCTGTAATGTGCTGCAGCTTCCAAATGCTCTTCATTGGCAGCCTCACACAGAGTGTATTACATGCAGTAACCATCTTGAATTCTACTCAAAAGCCGACTAGCAATGTGGAACTCCTACATTACAGATGGTGCACCATCAATGAGTTCTCAACAATGTTTTCTAGCAACACTATGAAATTCTTCTTCTGTGTCTAGACCAAACTTTAAACTGCCTGAATTCAGTCACCTTCTTGGCTTTGTCATTGGCCCAAAATAAGTCATTATAAGTACATGTTTCTGGTAGTAGTTGTCACACCAGCAGATGGGCCAGGCTCTGTGTCTCTCCACATTCACATAGGTTGTTATCCGCTAAGAGCTTTTACTTGAGTATATTGGTTCTACATTTACTCTCAACCTATTCAGGGTCCTCCAAGTAATATAAAGGAGGTCAGATCCTTCAGCCATATCCTCCTTTAATGTTATTCCTTGCTTGATGGTCTCCTTCTTCCAACTACAAAATTGAATCACACATCTAATATCTGAATCAAGACAAAGTTGCTTTTGATTTTATTGAGAGATACAAATCAGAATTGCCGACACCGAACAATTCTGCAAATTTGAGATTAAAATACACAAGACAAAATACGCATTTTTCCCAATGTTCCCAACTGGAACATTTTCTTTATTTTAAATTTATATAGTGCCTTCTAATATTACAGCTGAGATTTAGTAGACCTGACACATCTCTAATTATGGTCAATATAAATTTCAGAATAAGATTATATATCAGAATAAATATTTTGAGGCTAAAATAAGCACGATGAAGCATTATTTCTAGAGTCTGCTAGTGTTATCTATACAAACCTCAACTTACTTTTTGAGGATAATCTCATTTGAAAGAATAATCTACTGCAAACTTTATTGGACTGGCTTTCTCCTCTTCTAACTTTTCAATTTGTCATCTTTTCCATTTTTGCTATGTTTCCTCTCTTCCTTCACATAACATAACAAGTTTGTTCACAGCCGACTTTTATCCCCCCATTCTGCCATGGGCTGCAACTTCTTTTTCATGCACAATTCCTTATAAAAATATATTTACAGAAGATGAGATGCAGAATCATAGCTTCTAAAGAGTTGGGAGGAGTCATTTACCAAATCCAAACCTTACTCAGCACAGGGATCCACATTAAAGCATCCCTGACAGATGGCTGCCTAGCTGCACTTGTGAACATCCAGTGGAGCTCATTACTTCTCTGGGTAATTGGTTTCACTGTCAAAACATTTTTGAATACTCTAGAAGAGGTCTCATTAAAACCCACCACTGTTGTCTGCAATATTATTATGCTATCTAATCAGTGTAATTATCCAGTGTGTGTAAGCATTAGCAGATCCTAAACTGAGTTGCAGATGAATAATCAGTTTAAGATTTGTTAGCTCTGTAATATGATTGTGTGAAGTAGTACTCCGTGGGGTATTGGTAATTCAAAATAGCTGAACAATGTGGGCAATGCTAATCAGCTGCTAGGTAACAAGGTGCTAAATGCACCATAGGTATTTAGTCTCATCTACCTTGAATTATTGAATATCCAATGTTGTTCTTAGCAGCAAGTTCAAATAATGAATATGACATTATGCAGTATATCATATGCAAAGTTTGACATGAATCATCATCAAAGTTTACTGTAACACTAATTGCATGTGCTCCCCAACCCCCCAGGCTTGCTTTGCTGCCTCATTGTTGTTGTAGGGGTTTATTCTTGGGAGTATATCAGGAGGGTATGCTCTACTCCAAGTAGTTTCACTCATGGCATGAAAATCATCCCAGCTGCTCAGCTGAGTAGGCACCAATATTGGGCCACAGTGATATAGGAAGTTGCTGGAGGAGGAAATCATAGAACATGAAAAATAGAGAAGGAATGAGTTGCTTTCATAGTTAGGAAGGGTAAAACAAGAACAGTTAGTGGCTACAATACATTCAATGACCAAATAGTATCAATCAGACTTTATGGACAACCTTTTGATGTGACAATTATCCAAATTTATATTCCAATCACTGATGCAGAAGAGAAGGTTGATCAAGTTCAATATGGTACCGACAAAATGTGCAATCAAGATGTGCTGCTAGTAGTTGGAGGTCAGGATGTCAGAGGTAGAAATATTGAAGAAAATGTAGCTGGAAAGTTTGACCTGGGAAATCTATGCGGTTACTAGGAGACAACACTGATTTGATAGCATATAACCAAATCATTTAGGTAAATTAACTTTGCTTTATTTTGTTTAAATGACAAATACAGCATTATATTATTGTACTTGTAAGTCTATAAATATTTTATTTCACTTAAACCAAATAAAGCCAAGACAAACCTACCTAATCCATCCCATCCCATCCCATCCCATCCCATCTCTTTCATGAAACAAAACTCAATGGATATTATTTCATAGAAATAATTGAGTTTAAAAAGTATAATCTCTTTTCTAAAAACCTTACAAAAAGCAAATAAACACAAACTCTTGCATGCCTTAAATATCAAAGATATGAGCAATTGTACAGTTCTGAAGATCCTGCAGACAGAAGAAGTTGGAACCGGTTATATAAACACAAGAAGATGAAAGACAAGAGAATGGAAAACATCCGTGGTGAGATCAGAAGTTTCAGTAGCAAGGCTAACATCTCTTCTTTTTTTCATACACATTGGTTATCTCTTTGTCCTAGTCTAAATGACACATACGTAGATACATCCCCATTCATTTATCCTCAAATTTCATTTATCCGCAGAATATCTGTCTATTAAACCATTGGCAGCAGATTTCCTTAGTGATGACCCCCCACATATTCATTTTCCTGGTTTTTTTAAAAAAAATTGAAACTTCTACATGGAGTATTTCAAACTATGTTTTCACACTGTTTAGTGAATTCCACTTTATTGTTTTAACTGATTGAGTTGGGATGCATTATTTTGTTTTCCTTGTATTTGGATATAGCTGGATTTTTCATTAAGTTGTATAAGGATTCATTAATACTATTTTATAAACACTGTTTTAAAACATTTGTTGAAGTCACATCTTTCACTAAAACAATATTTGAAAAGCAGCATAGGAGAACACATTTTAAGATGCCATGCATGCCCTAAGTAGCCTGATTCAAAACAACAGAGAATTATAGCTCTTTTAAAAGATATGTCCTTTTCAAAAACTTCTATCCACACCTTCCATGTTAAAATGGGTGTTCAAAATATTGAAAGGCAATTGTTATTAAGTAGCATATTACAATAGGACCCATACATTTGCTACTGTGAATTATGGGGTCATACGACCCAAATAACATATCTGTATTTAATCCTGACTGCACTCCCAAATTTAATTTGTTTCCTTTTCAAATAATCTATTTTCTATCACTGATAGCAGCAAAAAAATGCCATGGAAATGCACTACTTTGCAGAATTTTCAGTCATCTAGGAATCCAAAATTATTTTTTCCCACAGGTCTTTGGCCTCTATCATATCTATAAAAAGCACTATAAAAGATGCACAGTAAACCCTAGTGCCTTGCTGCCAGGCTGACCTTCCTACAGAGGCTGCCTCGTGCCATTCTGCATTTGGGCTGCTTTGGAAGGCATCCTTGGGCTCATGATGGTTTGGGAGACATCCTATTGTGAGAATAGAGCCCACTTGCAGAATGGCATAATGCGGGCTCTGCAGGAAGCCTGGCTTCCTGTTGGCCAGGCGTCCCTGTCAGAACCTGCAGAAAAAGGGGAAATAGAAAGGTAAATTATATGCTGCTGTCCAGGGAGCATGTAGCTGGGTGCCTGGGATGGAGCAGGCCTTGGCTGGCTTCAGAGTCACAGCAGGGTATTTCAGATACCCTGGAGATTTGGAGCTGGCTGAGGCCAAGTTTCCACATACTGATGGGCCCTGAGCCTTTCCCATCTCCTGAGGCAGCCTGTATTTTGCTTAAACTATGCAGTTACTTAATGACTACAGTTGGGTGAGCCGAGATTGTGGCTATTCAGAGAAGCGGTCATGTGGAGATATCTTGCTTAATGACTGCTTTGCTCAATGACCAAGATTCCAGGCCTAATTGTGGTCATAATTCAAGGACTACATGTATTAGTACTACTGGTTGCCCATGATAAGAGAGGAGAGATGGAAGGAGGGAGGGAGGAGAGAGGGAGAGGGAGAGAGGGAGAGGGAGGGGGGAGAGAGATATTAAATATCTATTAATATCTACGGTATCATTATTGATAATGATTTCATGCACACACACACATATCTATGTATTTTTAACACAATCCTACTTTAGTATTTAAACTAACAGTTGTCATGTATCATAAAAATACAGAAGATACTATTCTATCATTGTTTTGGCATTTGAATTGTATCTCAAAATGATTGAACAGTAATATTGGATCAGAATACTCAATTTTCAAAATCTGTCTAAACTCAGAAATATAGGAAGTATCACAAATCTCCTCAGATGTTTTTATATCATAATTTTGGTGACACTTTCATATAGGTTTTATTTGATTTTTTTCTACTCATTCTTCATTGTCAGTAGGGATGGGATGGAGGATAAAATTGCAAAACCTGGCCAAGATTTTACAGGGAGAATACACAAAAGCCAAAGCATGTGAAAGAAGAATTTATATTTGTTTCATAAGTGGTAAACTGTCTGGTCAGCAGAAACAACAGAAAGATGGCATCCAAATACTTTTACCAGATGTTGCTGGATTTGCAGCCTGATAATATTTATTTATTTAGTCTTAAACAAAACAACAACAACAACAACAACACTAGGGAAAAAATTATAAGCAATATAACATAAACCGTTATAAGAAATTCTCATACATATATATGAAACCAGGGGTGGGTTCTACTGACCTTAACTACCGGTTTGCAGCGGGCTCATGCACACTTGCTTCTACACATGCACAGAAGCTTCCTGATGACGTCGGGGTCGGTGGGCGGAGCCTCCCCCCAGTTTTACTACCGGTTTTCAAGAACCGGTCTGAACCGGGGGCAACCCACGACTGTATGAAACAAAATATACACCAGTTATTGTTATTAAATTTATATCCTACCTTTACTTTGTTCAACATAAGTTAGTGTAGACAATAAGCTAGTGTAGGGCCATGGATAGCTCAGGCTGTAAGGAGCCTGTTATTAGAACACAATAGCCTGCAATTACTGCAGGTTCAAGCCCGGCCCAAGGTTGACTCAGCCTTCCATCCTTTATAAGGTAGGTAAAATAAGGACCCAGATTGTTGGGGGGGCAATAAGTTGACTTTGTAAATATACAAATAGAATGAGACTATTGCCTTATAAGCCGCCCTGAGTCTTTGGAAAAGGGCGGGATATAAATGTAAAAAAAAAATAAAAAAAAATGGTCCTGCCTATTTTCTCCACAGCAACCACCCTGAGAAAAAGTTACTGCTCTGAAGTTATGCAACCTAACTCTCCAGGTCTCTAGTCCAGCCATATTAATCACTATATCGATCTGGCTATACCTATACAAGTAGTCCTTGACTTACAAACCATTCACTTAGCAACGTTCAAAGTTATGATGGACCCCTCCACACACAAAGAAGTATCAAAACCCTATTCTGGAGTACACAGACCCCATGGTCAAATGATCACATTTCAGGTGCTTAGGAACCAGCACACCTTTATGGCTGGTTGCAGCATTCTGCAGTTGTGCGACCATGGTTTACTACTTTTTTGCCAGTTTCCAGCCTTTTTCGTCAGTTTCTAGCAAAAAGTGCCCATAGGAATATCATTTTTTTAAAACAATTGCCATGTTTACTTAATGACTGCCATGTTCATTTAATGGTTGTGGTATTCACTTAACAACCAGCACAAAAAAGTAAAAACAAAAACAAAACACAGTCCAAACAGATGGATGCCTCAATTTATGCGTGTCATAGCTTACAATGAAAATTCCAGGCTTCATTATGGTTGTAAGGTTGTAAGGGCTACCTGTAAACCAAGCAATTTCAGTGATCACAACCATATTTCAGGGTGTAATCTTCTACATATAATCCCTGTCAATAGCAGCTCATTCGCAATTCCCAAGTAACATCAGGTCCTCAACCTACTGTGCAATTGAGGGCATAAATTTATCTTCTCAGTGTTCAAGGATTAATCATTTAGCAATAAGAAGGATACAGAGAGTCCATTTCCAACCCTAACCCTAATATTCTTTAATAATCACAGAGAATGCCTTAATCCTGAACTGCCTTGTGAGTATATTGGATCCAAAGTATCAGGAGTACAATTAGAGGTTTCAGCTGAGTAATCTTATTAATAATTAGATAGGAAAATAATGTGCCATAGACGCACGTAACGCTGTTACCTTCCCACCAAAAGTGGTCCCTATTTTTCTACTTGCATTTTTTACATGTTTTCGAACTGCTAGATTGGCAGAAGCTGGGACAAGTAATGGGAGCTCACCCCGTTACGCGGCACTAGGGATTCGAACCGCTGAACTGTTGACCTTTCGATCAACAAGCTCAGCGTCTTAGCCACTAAGCTACCACGTCCCTGCTGTAAACCATTCAGAGAGGGCTATAAAGCACTATAAAGTGTTATATAAGTCTAAGTGCTATTGCTATTGCTACATATCCTAGAAGGAAATGGATGATCCAACTCACATTCAACCAATGCACAGAGTTGCTCATAGGATAAAAACAGCATGACATCATCTTTGTCAGGACTTCAATAGAGGGGAACACACTTTTCTTGTCCTGGGGGTCTTTTGGGGGGTGGGGCGTAAGAGTTGATGCCATGGGTGTAAAGGAATGAAGAGGTAAACTTAGGGATAGGAAAGTAATTAAGGAGGGACTGGAGGTCAAAGAGACTTGGCAAAAACTCCAAGAATGTTATTTATTGGAATAAGGTAGAGTAGCAGAATTTTGAAAATTTGCCTCTCCTATCTTATATCAAACAAAATCAAGGCTGTGTTATTTTCTTTCTCATGCTTTCCTCTTTCATGGGGCTAGGTAATTTTTTTCTGCAGTGATTAATGACTCAATCATTCTTCCCTATTCCCAAGATCAATCCTTCACTGTGGTTGATTGTTATATGGGGTTCCACTCTTCTCTAAGTAGATATTTCCCATCAACAGTTGCAAAGATTAAGTGGCTGAGACTTCATCTGCTTCATCTACTGAAGTGCCAGTTCAGTACTATTTCTTATGTTATTAACATCTATGTGAAATCACTAGGAGAAGCTATCAGTTCTTGATAATTTGTCATCAGTATGCTGATTACATTCAACTATGCATTGCCACTCTGGTCCAACCTGGAAATGCTAACAAAATCTTTTTTTAGTATTATTATTTAATTAAGGATTTTGATTACAATACTAAAATCAAATATAAATAAACCCTAAATATAGAAGAAAGATTATTAAGAATAATAGATGCAAGAAAAAAGAGTAAAGGGTAAAGAAAGTATGGTAAATAAAAAGAAAAGCAGTATATAAAGAAATGATTTCCAATCTTCATTACACAAGCATAAACAAACTTAATAACTCATACCCTAAAAAATTACAAACAGATATCTCTTCATCCACATTCCATTCTTAAAGTTAGAGTTATAAAACATCAACTTTTCAATCCTGGTGTCAGCAAAAAGTCTTTAAAGGATTGTTAATAAAAATCATTTTTAATTATTTTAATTTAACTGGACCCTTAACCCATTTGTAATTTTCCTAGATCAAAATCTTATTTAGCTTACTGCTTTTTATTTCAGATTCTCTTACATTCTTAAACTTGTAATTAAATATTCTTTTGTTCAGAGTTGAAGCTAAACTTACCGGTGACTTTTCAAACTTGTTGTTCTGAAGATCTCTAAAAACTTTAAGATGGTTAATAGGCAATTCCCAAAATTAGAAAACTTAGTTCTTAAAACTCAGGCTCTTCTTTAAAAGGCTGTGCTGCAAGCATGATGGTTAATCCCCTTATCTTTTAGCATTCAGACCTGTGGAAGACCATCTCTTGCATACTTCTTATGAGAAAGAGATATCTGAGGCATAATGGGGTGATATATCCTCTTTTTATTCAGAGAAATTCCAAAGAATTGGTCTACTTACCATTTCGTTGGTCTTTGCCACTTTTGTGAAGATGTCTTCAGTTCGCAATGTCTCTTCTGGACATCAGAAATACTACCAGAGTCCTGAATTGGCCTGGATAGTATAAGGATCTGCTTGGAAACAAACTAAATCAGATAAAGTTCTAACAAAATGTAGTTATCCTCAGTGATAGCTCTTGATATGGTCGTTCTACTACTAAAGAAAGAAAGATCAATGATTAGAGTGTTCTGTTGGATTTATATCTCCTGCTGGACAATAGATGGAATCTGTGGCCTGAGGATGTTTATCTAAATCCATCTGGTATGCTAGTTATGGCTCTATTAGGATCAAGATGTTCTAGCAATAGAAACTCATAGCCTGAGCTCAACCGAACTGTAATATTGCAACACATTCTATGCTGGGCTGCCTTAGAGGCTACAACTAGTTCAAGCTTTGGTGCCCAGGCTGCTAGCTGAGATACTATGCTAGTGTGGGATTATACTTATTCTAAGGTCACTGTGCTCTTTGCCAGTGAGGCCAAATTCATTGTGCTGTTCATTATTTATAAAATGTGATAAATGTGATTGCCCATCCAGCTGAATCATAGGAGACTTCCTATTGGGTCTCCATCATCACCCAGAGAGATCCAAGACCAGGATAACCTAATAATCCTTGGCCTTCCCTGTACTCGGGAATACTCTTTCTCTGGATGTATGACTTTTCTCATCTCTCTTTTCATTTAGACACCCTAGCATGGTTACTGAATGGTCATTGTTTAATAAGTTGCATTTTATTTTAATTAATATTACGTTCTCTGTGTTGTTACTTTTTCTGGTTTTGCTGATGATTTGCACCAGAATCTGATTTATTGGGGCAGTATACTGTAAAACACACAAACACACACACACACACACACACTAATGTAAAGCTAAGGTATTGTATATTAAAAATGATTTTTCTTGAAAGAAACTACAAATTGAACAGGACTCAGAGATAAGAACTTGTTGGTTTTTTACTACTATATTTCTATTCCCAAAAACCAATTTTACTTTTGCTGTTGAAATACAGCATTGTGCTACATATTAGTGCTTATGCATGGGTCCTGTTTCCTTGCAAAAATACCCCAATTTTCTACCATGAAAACAGTATATACTGTGTGAGACAAAATATTTTAAACAACTGAGAGTCTATTTTTTTTCCTTCACTTTCCCTCCCATGGAGAAGTTTTGTTCTTTTTCCACTAAATACATAAACAAAGCTCTCCACAAAACAATATCTAACCACCTGCATACTAGCAATAGCACAACAAAAATAAAGAGAAATCTGGCTCTAGTTTAATTTTAAAATTTGAGTGACAATCCCTGCAACAACTTAGTAGAATGTACTTTTGGCACTGCACTTTTATTCTTGCTTTAAATAAGGAAACGTGAAATTAAATGCTTAAAATATTTTACCAAGATGAACTGCATGTGGAAAAGTGGGTGCTTATGTTTTCAATTATATGCAAAGTCCTTCGAATATTTCATTGCCCTTGGCTATTATAATGCATTTGATTACTTGACCAATCATTTAGCAAATACACAAGGGGGAAATGTGGATGTTTAAATATATGCTGCCATCTGCCTGAAGTAGCAAAGCAGCAGTATTTTAAAATACTGGCAATGGTAACCTATCGCTTAGTCTTACCAGAATAGCATTGTTTGGGGAATATCCTGGAAAGAAGGTTGCAATAGACTGGTAGCTGCTAAGAAGAGTTGAAATTTTAAGAGTACATCCCTAAAAGACAATTTCACAAACAAAAGCAGCTTCCTGAAACTTCCCTTACAATTCACCATCTGCCAATTAGACCCTTTTAATGTAGCTATAGTAATTTTCAGATCCCATATATATATATATATATATATATATATATATATATATATATATATATATATATATATATATTGTTTACATTTATATCCCGCCCTCCTCCGAAGACTCAGGGCGGCTTACAATGTATAGGGCAATAGTCTCATTCTATTTGTATATTTTTTACAAAGTCAACTTATTGCCCCCCCAACAATCTGAGTCCTCATTTTACCTACCTTATAAAGAGTGGAAGGCTGAGTCAACCTTGGGCTGGGCTCGAACCTGCAGTAATTGCAGGCTCTGTGTTCTAATAACAGGCTTCTCTGCAGCCTGAGCTATCCCGGCCCCTTATGTGATCTCCAGTAGCTTGGAGTTCCTTAAGTAGAAAAGAATAAGCTATGCAGTAATCATCAATTAAGCCCACTCCATGCAATTTATGAAGTGAATTGCAGCTTAGCAAATGTATGCTGTATAATAGCTTGTGTTAAGTCTTAAAAGGGGCTATCGTGCTATTTCTGATGTGAATCAAGCCTATCATTTCTGACAATTCTGTTGTTACTATTTCATTTTGAACCAAACAATCATTATAACGTGATTCTGTTGTGGTTATCTGAAGATAATTTATTATCTTCAGATAATAAATTTATTACCTTCCCAGGCTGAAGGTAATCAACAACTGGCAGATGACCTGAATGAGTTTTACTGCAGGTTTGAAAGGAAACTACAGCCCCCTATCTCCACAACCCCCATCTCAGACACACCAACAACAGCCAAGCCTCCTACAACTGACCCCATTTCATTGTGTTCACAACACCTAGTGATCACAGAAAAGGAAGTTCAGGACCTATTTCACAGACAAAAGCCAGGAAAAGCTCCAGGCCCAGACAAGATAACTCCTTCTTGCTTAAAAGTCTGTGCTGACCAATTGGCCCCCATCTTCACCCATATTTTCAATAAATCACTAGAGATGTGTTATGTTCCTTCTTGCTTCAAACGCTCTACCATCATCCCAGTGCCGAAGAAGCCCACCATCAAGGAACTGAATGACTACAACCAGTTGCTTTAACATCTGTAGTCATGAAAACTTTGAAAGGCTAGTGCTTTCCTACTTGAAAACCATCACGGATCTGCTGTTAGACCCCTTGCAATTTGCATACCGAGCAAATAGATCAACAGATGATGCTGTTAATATGGCTCTGCACTACATCCTACAACATCTTGAGTCTCCAAAGACCTATGCAAGGGTCCTTTTTGTAGACTTTAGTTCAGCATTCAATACCATTATTCCAGATATTCTTCTAACTAAGCTAAACCAGCTACAGGTACCGGAACAGATTTGTAAGTGGATCACAAGCTTCATAACAAACAGGAAGCAGCAGGTGAAGCTAAGCAAGATCACATCAAATACCTGTACAATTAGCACAGGGGCCCCCCAAGGTTGTGTGCTCTCCCCACTTCTCTTCTCTCTGTATACCAATGACTGCATCTCCAATGATCCATCTGTTAAGCTACTGAAATTCGCAGATGACACAACAGTGATTGGTCTCATTCGAGACAATGACGAATCCGCATATAGACGAGAGGTCGAACGACTAGCCTTGTGGTACAACCAAAACAATCTGGAACTGAACATACTCAAAACCGTAGAAATGGTGGTAGACTTTAGGAGAAACCCTTCCATACTTCCACCTCTCACAATCCTAGACAACACAGTATCAACAGTAGAAACCTTCAAATTTCTAGGTTCTATCATATCGCAAGATCTCAAATGGACAGCTAACATCAAAACATCATTAAAAAGGACAACAAAGAATGTTCTTTCTGCGCCAACTCAGTAAGCTCAAACTGCCCAAGGAGCTGCTGATCCAATTCTACAGAGGAATTATTGAGTCTGTCATTTGCACCTCTATAACTGTCTGGTTCGGTTCTGCAACCCAACAAGAAAAACACAGACTTCAGAGGATAACTAGAACTGCAGAAAAATAATTGCTACCAACCTGCCTTCCATTGAGGACCTGTATACTGCACGAATCAAGAAGAGGGCCGTGAAAATATTTACAGACCCCTCGCATCCTGGATATAAACTGTTTCAACTCCTACCCTCAAAACGACGCTATAGAGCACTGCACACCAGAACAACTAGACACAAGAACAGTTTTTTCCCGAAGGCCATCACTCTGCTAAACAAATAATTCCATCAACACTGTCAAACTATTTACTGAATCTGCACTACTATTAATCTTCTCATAGTTCCCATCACCAATCTCTTTCCACTTATGACTGTATGACTAACTTGTTGCTGGCAATCCTTATGATTTATATTGATATATTGACCATCAATTGTGTTGTAAATGTTGTACCTTGATGAACGTATCTTTTCTTTTATGTACACTGAGAGCATATGCACCAAGACAAATTCCTTGTGTGTCCAATCACACTTGGCCAATAAAATTCTATTCTATTCTATTCTATTCTATTCTATTCTATTCTATTCTATTCTATTCTATTCTATTCTATTCTATCCTACTGCCCAACCTCAGTCTTCCTTCAAATAATTATTGGGGTAATCAAAGTTCCTGACTGCCCAATTATTCTCAGGGTTGGACATTCCTTAAATCCCCTTTGGTTTGTCAATTTTATTTTATTTTAGGAAGAGAATTTGGCTTTGAACCAAAGGTGCTTTTTTAGGAGGCAACTGGACTTTCTTGTTTTTTTCTTTTGAAGACGTTTTACTTCTCATTCAAGAAGCTTCTTCAGCTCTGACAGGATAGTGGGGAATGGAAGGATTTATCTTCCTTAATCCTTTTACATCCTTTTAGAGCAAGGGTCGGCAACCTTAAACACTCAAAAAGCCATTTGGACCCATTTTCCCAAGAAAAGAAAACACCGGGAGCCACAAAAACCCTTCCTGTGACTGACTATTTCCTGAGCGGCCACAAAATTTGCATATGTAGTTGAATTAAACATTCTGTTTCTTCTGAAACTTTTCTTTTCTGGATTTATCCATGGTTGGCCTACCGGGAGTCAAAAAGCTCAATAAATTGTGTGCCGGCGAGTGTTGCACATTGGAAGTTCTGAAGCATATTTTGAGCAACAGGGAGCCGCAGCAGAGGGATGAAAGAGCCACATGTGGCTCCAGAGCCACATGTGGCTCCAGAGCCACAGGTTGCTGGCCCCTGTTTTAGAGGGTCATTGAAGCACTTGGAGGTTTATCTGTGTCCTCGGGGTCATCTGAGTAGTGTTCCTGGTTCCTGTAGTCTGCAATATTTCCTCTGGAAATCCATTCCTATTCCCACGCTATTCAAAGGGAGTTCATCCCAAATTGTATAGCTAAAAGTCTGTAGAGATTCTCAGTCATCTCAGTCATCCAGGTCCAGGATATAAATTACCAGTTGTCTGCAAGGAATATAAATCCTTCCATTTCCCATTATCCTGTCAGAGCTGAAGAAGCTCCTTGGATGAGAAGCGAAGCGTCTTCAAACAAACAAAAAACAAGAGAGTCCAGTTTCCTCCTGAAAAAGCACCTTTGGGACAACCATGACCTGGATGACTGAGAATCTCTACAGACATTTGGCTTTCAATGCAAACATTCCGGAAGCCAATTTAGCTCAGCGTGTTAGAGAATAAATGTAAAGGAAAGAAGGACTTCAAAAAGAAGGGTTAAATGTGTATGTGGATATGTGTTTAATTGGATCCAACTAGGATCCTTGGATTCTGTAATTATAAATACACCAAATAGAGTCTTTTTTCCTTTGAGAATAATTTGACCTTAGGAGTTTTCGCACATTACTTGCTTATAATAAATACATGGTGCGATAATCATTACTTGTTCTTTTTGATTTTTGTTTTATTGCAGATACTTACAGAGAATGGCAGTTGAGCATTAGTATTAATAGTGTGTCTTTCTTGTTTAGTTTTCAAATGATTCTTCACACATACCAGGAAATTATTTAGCAAGCTGCTAGCCAAGCTGTCTGGAATAAAACATACACATGTTTTACTGTCTTGCATCTGTTAATTCTCTGAAATCTCATACTAAAAAATGTTTTTGCATTAGCTCTGTCAGAAGAAGAAAAAAGGTAAACTGAATGTATTTAATCAGATCTAGGGCTTAGCTGTCTTTTTTCATAAAAAATAATGTTCATCTTAGAAGTGCCGGAACCTGTCTTTAAGGCAAAAGTCTGCAAATTGGAATGACGTATTTGATTCTATTTAAAATTATGTTTATAGCTTTCCTAGGTGCTCCTGAAAAATAAAAAACCATAGACAGTTGAAACTTAATAAAACTGTTCTGTTCCGAGAAGCTCACAATAGAATTAGAACTTTATCATGAGAACTTTATGCGACATTCAGGAGCATTTAAAAATATCTTAAATTGTGAAACTTTTCACTATTTTTAAAATAAAAAGAATACTTTCCCAAAAGTGTCTTAGAACCCTACATACAAATTTCAAGCAGTTTCTATCAATATAAGATTCTGAGTACAGTATGATGTCTTTATACCAGAATGTTTGTTTCTTATAAAATTACAATTTTAAAACAATGTTGTCCGTCCTTTGTAAATTAGTATAAAAATGCATACTATGCATTCTTTGTTTTAAAATGCTTTTTCAACAATGTTGAGACTAAGACGTTAAAGTCCCCAAACTCTTTTCATTAAAAAGTTCTATTGGTCTTCAAACACTTGGTCATGCCTTCTGTTTTGGTATAACAATCTTATACCATGTTTCCCCAAAAATAAGACCTCCCCTGATAATAAGCCCTCCCCGCAAAATAAATCCTTCACCGAAAATAAGCCCTCTCCAGAAAATAAGCCCTCCCCAAAAATATTTAACTGCATGCATAGTCAGTCCCCGCCATTTCTTCTAGTTAGGGTTAGGGAGACAGATCTGGAAATCAGGTAAAATGGCAAGAGGATTCCCGTCTTGCTCCACATGCCCCAAAATAATAAGACATCCCCAAAAATAAGACCAAGCGCTTATTTCGGGGTTCAAAAAATATAAGACAGGGTCTTATTTTCAGGGAAACATGGTAGTTCCTCCTATCTTTCATTTACCCTTTAATCCCAAAGTGTGTGAGAAATAGGGCAATTTATTGAATTCATTGCACTTTATATACAGCTTGAGGCTACTGTCCAGTAGAAGCTTTCTTGGACTTAATTCACAATGAGCCAAACTGTATTTCCAAGTTGAAATGACACTGGAATGTACTGCATGTTGTGGGTTTTTTCCCCAGAGGGCAGACATAATATAAAATGTTAAGAAGAATCAATACAATGAAAGATGTTTATATTTTAAACCCTTGGTTAATTACTAGCAGGAAGTTATTTCACTATTATGCATATTTGTGGGTAAAGGATCCTTCTTTACTTTGTTTCAACAGAATTGCTCATTATTTTAATTCTGTTTTGAAACAATCATCATTGTTTATGAAAAAAACCCAAAAGCATACTAGTGTGCTATTCAATTTCCATTTTCTTAATCTAATTTGGATCTAAGAGCACCACCATTTGAAATCTAAGCATGGGTAAATGGTACTTTCGCTCTCTCCTTCCCCTCAAATATTTAAGTATTTATTTCAAGGAGAATATTTGTAGCTCAGGGTTGAAATGAGGGATCCTTGGTGCTCTTTGAGCTTGGTTGTTTTCTTGAAAACTTTTTATTACCCAAACTGGGTAACCACATCAATGCATTGATGATGTTACCTAGTTTGATAATGAAATGTATGTAAGAAAACAATCAAGCATGGAAAGTATCAAAGACCCCTCAGTACCAGGTTCTGACAGGTTTTGGAGAAATTTTGAGTAGTTTGGAGAACTGGCAAATGCCACCTCTGGCTGGTCCCAGAGTGGGGTGGGAATGGAGATTTTCCAATATCTTTCCCCCAGGAGCAGAGAGGGAATGGGGATTTTGCAGTATCACCACTGCTCAGTACTTATATAAGTATAGTCAGCATGTTTCGGATTAATACAAGTGTTTTGAATGACTTTTCTACCTCTTTCGAAAAGGAACATGCATCATAAGGTTTTGCTGTTGCAAAAAATGCTCAGATATCAGTGTCACTTATGAAATATATCAGTCAATTATTTAAGCTGAGTTGGTGAAAAGGTTTTTGAAAGCTCTTATTATAAGAACTAGCAAAGTTTGATTAACAGCTAAAAAAGCACATTGTCGTTAAATAAACTCTTGATTCGAGTGACACCTTAGACACACAAAAACACTTACAGAATACAAAAGTAATAATTTTTACTACCATCACTGTCATAGCAATCTCATAATATTTAATGGACTATTATATAATTGTGTATCAGCTGTCATACAATTCTCCTATCTATTTTTGAAGCTAGCTGATCAGTATTGAAAATTCTATTGAGTGGTGTAAGTTTGAGGGTTTGTGGCTCCCAAAATCTTTTGTTATGTTCCTCAGAACCCCTGCAGTTTCAACACCAAATCACAGAATGGGTGGGTGAAAAAAATCACTACTGAATTTCTGCAAGAGCAGTAAGAAAACATGTGTCTCATTTTTAAAGAGACTTAGTACACATGTAATGGTTTTAAATCAGAACAAAATACCTTGCCTAAAAGGCCCCTATTCCTCCCCCTTCCAGCACATTCTTGACCAATAACACATTTTTAAAAATAAAACATTTACTTTCAGTTGCAGCAATCTTGATTGCTTCTGTTATACTATGCATAAAGATGTGTTAATCCCCTAATATGTCACATTATTGTGTGCTTATTCCTCTTGTTTGCAGCAGGATCCAGTAATTTCAGTCTCATTGAGTGGCAGAAGTTCCATGCTCAGCTATTCCTAAATAGAATAATTCCAAAATAGTTGCTTTGCTATTCCTAAATGACCCGCCAGCATATAACAATTCACCTCTTTGTAAATGATTGAGTGATGGCCAATGAGCTTTCACTTGGTTGTCTGTTTTCTTGGTTTCCCCTTGTGGCTTCAAACATGGTAAATAGTTGTTTGCCTCTTTATTTGTAGATCTGTACATCAGTACAAATAGTTATTGCTATTTGGTTTAGTGGTTAAGGCACCAGGCTAGAAACCAGGAATTTGTGAGTTCTAGTCTTGCGCTAACCATGAAAACCAGTTGGGTGACCTTGGACCTGTCACTCTCATTCAACCCAACTAACTTCACAGGGTTGTTGTTGTGGGGAAAATAGAAGGTAATTTTTTTTTACTACAGGTTCTTGGTGGGCGTGGTGTGGCTTGGTGGGTGTGGTTTGGTGGGCGTGGCAGAGGAAGGATATTGCAAAATCCCCATTCCCTCCTCACTTCAGGGGAAGGATATTGCAAAATCTCCATTCCTACCCCACTGGGGCCAGCCAGAGGTGATATTTGCCGGTTCTCTGAACTGCTCAAAATTTCCACTACCAGTTATCCAGAACCTGTCAGAACCTGCTGGATTTCACCCCTGGGAGGGAGGTGTGTTGGATATGTTCAATGCCTTGTGTTAGTTGTAAAAAAAACAAAAACAAAAACCAAACCCTAAAGATGGGATACAAACAAAGAAATAAATAAATATTGCTTGAGCACTGAGGCTGGATCTAAAAAAATAATAATCAGATTTATCCAGGATTTTTAAAAATCTTTTTTAATGACAACTTGACAAATTTAATATTAACAAACAAAAAGAAGAAAGCTGCAGATACACACTCATTTCCAGTAACCACCTGAATATCCACTTTGGTTCTTACCTTCTGTGATTCACCTTCCAGGTTGACTTTTCCATGTTATCATCATTCTGATGATTAAAAAGGGGGACAAGGTCCTTAAATGTTAGGGATGAGGGTGGGGAGGCACCTACTGTTGAGCGAAGGCAATAGACCCATTCAGGTTTGCCTTGGGATGGCTAATTGTTGCAACTGGGAGCAATTTAGTACTAGAGAAAGTAGTTCTGGAAAAAGTAGTTTGGCTCTGTAAGAAAGATGGGACCATCCAGGAGTCACAGGGAAGTTGGATGCAAGGCAGGAAGGGTTTAAGTTGTAAACTAAATGGCAAGATTTCAAGACGTGGGATTATAGGTAAAAGTACACATTCTGGAAAGAGGTAGCAAATTCATCCCAGACTTGCTGGCTCAGGTTGAAATTTTACTAACTGCAACCATAAATGTCAAGCACTGTAAAGGAAGATCAAATAGTAAAGACACTAGTTCAGGAGGGGAAAGAGATTTAGCTCTGAAACATATATGAGATTTCCCAATTTTAGATACCACATGGGACAGGAAAGCCACAAGGGAAATAGAAAGAAGAAAGGAAGAACGTTAGAAACTAAAAATGCTGAAAGCTGCTCCCTGGCTGTAATAAATAATTACTTCTTAGTAAAAGGTCAAGGAAGAGCAAAGCTGTTGGCAAGCGATACCAGTGGTAAGATTGGCAGAATTGAAAGGAGAATTATTTGGTGACTGAACTGTTTGTGCAGCAACTCAAGATACAGTAGCTTAAAGTTCTTTTTGAGCTTATCCGTATATAGTTCATATGTTTGTATATTTTTTTCTAATGATGTAAGTAAATGCTGACTTCACATTTGAACTGGGGTTTTCCTTTTCATCTTGGATGCAGCAAGTGGAAGACAAGTCACCTCTTAGAGCAGTGTTTCTAAGTCTTAGTAACTTTTAAGATGTGTGGACTTCAACTCCCAGAATTCCCCAGCCAGCATGAATTCCTCACCATGTTTCAGAAACACGTTTGAGCATTCTACTGGTAGAAAGGTTGGGTAATATTCCTTGTGTGTCCAATCACACTTGGCCAATAAAAAATTCTATTCTATTCTATTCTATTCTATTCTATTCTATTCTATTCTATTCTATTCTATTCTATTCTATTCTATTCTATTCTAACGTCTGGAGAATAAATTGTATAGCAACCTGGAAGAGCTTGGAAAACCTTTGTGAGGCAGCAGCTTTCGAATTCAGAATGACAGTTGGGGTTTAAAAACCTGTGTTGGCCAAACTTGTGTTGTGCCTCTGCCCTGTATCAGTGGGGATGGAAAGATTCTACTTGTTGCTATTGTGATGCTGATATGCAAAGTATTAAACATATTGTGCAAGTTTGCTCATGTTGTGCATTCTCTGGTTGCCTAGATTAGAAGCTTCGCATGAAGCAATGCCAGAGGCGGTTGTCTTGATCGTTGAATTGTACATCCAGCTATGAGCCCACTGCCATACCCTCATAAAGGTTTTGTATATAATTGTCTGTTTATTTCTCTTCTGTCATGTTCCGATCATGTGCTAAATAATAAAACCAAAGAAGTACAGCTGTCCCAATGAAATATATTACAAACTTAAAAACAAAAAGTAAAACAATGGTATTTGTCACTTGAAAATATTTGAGCTAATGTAATATCCTCATTATTTATTATAATTAAATTGAAATTGTAACAAAAGAATCTCCCATGATGAACTTTCAACGTTGTCTTATTTCTATCTAAAAAGCTAAGTTTCTTGATTGTGGGATTTTTTTAAAAAAAGAGTTGATTGATTGAATTAATTAATTAGAAGGATGTGACAGAGATGTAGTTGAAGTTTAATTGAATGCTGGGATTACTTATGAAACTCAGAAACATGAGCACTGTTTTTCTATCATAAGAGAGTCTCAACAACTTGTCCCTAAATGTTAATCTCAAGGGATTGATTGTGCTTTATTTTGAACTCTGGCTATCAATCTTCAATTCCAACCCAGGCAGCAAAATAGTTTGTCCTGGTTGCTTAATACATACACACACAAACATGATTTTGGGGAGGTATTATTTTAAATCTATCAAGTATTTCCCTGCTGCTACCTTTATTTCAGAACTCAATAGAACAGTAAACAAACACAGTGGCTGTAACCCTGTCATCTATATGGAAAGCAGTTTCTCTCTGCTCTATAAACTTCCTACTCAAATGCCTTTCTCTTACAGCAGGGGTGTTAAACTTAAGGCCCATGGGCCAGATCCTGCCCACGGGGTGCTTAAATCTGCCCCGTGGAGCCGGCGTGGAAATATCAAAGGACTGGCACACGGTGCCTCTGCCAGCCAAAATGGCCTATTTTCAACCTCCTCCAGCAGCACTCTGCCAGCCAAATATGGGCCATGCGGAGACCTCGTGAGGTCCCCACATGGCCCGTTTGCGGGTCCATGGAGGCTGAAAATGGGACATGGGGAGAGGGTTGCCGGCAGGGTGCTGCAGAAGCTGTCCATCCCGTCTCCCCCCTGCTCCCCCCTGCTGGCCCAGGAGGAGAACTACAATGCTGATCCGGCCCTCAAAGAAATTCAATTTGACACCCCTGCCATACCCTCATGTTCTTTTTACTTTATTGTAAACCACCTGGAGTTATCTCTTAGAGAGATGGGCAGCATATAAATTTGAATTAGGCTGCCACTTTTCTTAAAAAAGTGGAAGATAGATAGATAATATTAATTTCTCTGTGTTAGGACTGGTTTTTATATGAATAAGAATTTGTTTAGTTTGTTAATTTTTAAACGAAAATTGTATACAAACATTTATACATTTCTTGTTAAAAACAGTAGGAAGATTGGATGATTTTTTAAAACAAAAAGAAAAGCGAATGTGGGATGAATCAAAACTGATAGACTTTTCTGGGCTTGGGGAAGATATAATTAGAACTACACGGATAGTGTCAAAAGGACACACAAAAAGAGCTCTTTGTCCCACTGTAAAGGTTAGCTTTTTTGGCAGAGCATATATGCACGTGAGTTTATATGTACAATATGGCTTGTCATACAGCACAAGATCTTGATTTTTATGAGAGGGGTGAGTAGGTTAAACAACATGAGTTATATCAATTCTAGGAATATTTCTTTACTTGAAACCAAATAAGCATTCGGTAGTTGCTATACAGTTCATGCGATAATACTAAAAGGACTCAGGTGGGAGAAAAATGGCAGAAGACATGATTTCTGTAGAATTTTTGCTTTTTGGAGTAAAACTTTAGGGTAGACATTTAAGTGTAAGATTTAATTTTACATTTCAGAACACAAATAATGCTGTAATTTCTTTATAAACTATCCTGTTTTTGACAAAATTAGGGAAATTTATATTAAAGGTAAAGGTTCCCGTCGCACATACATGTTAGTCGTTCCCAACTCTAGGGGGTGGTGCTCATCTCCGTTTCAAAGCCGAAGAGCCAGTGCTGTCCAAAGACGTCTCCATGGTCATTTGGCCAGCATGACTAAATGCCAAAGGTGGTCCCTATTTTTCTACTTGCATTTTTTACGTGCTTTCGAACTGCTAGGTTGGCAGAAGCTGGGAGAAATAACGGGAACTCACTCCACTATGCAGCACTAGGGATTTGAACCACTGAACTGATGACCTTTCGCTCGACAAGTTCACGGTCTTAGCCATTGAGCCACCGTGTCTCTTTTTTATATAATATAATAAGTTTATATTATGGCACAATTAAAAAGAATAAAGATAAATAACAAACGTAATAGTACCAAAAGCATTTGGTAATGATAAGTAAAATCTGTTCAACACCCCTCCCATGGAACTATTGGTATGATTTCAGTAGAAACACATTTTACCATAATGGAAGACATGATCTCTAGTGATTACAAATGATCGAAAAACTGAGTGGTCATGGGTGGCTTCAAGCTCTTATTTTAAGGTTCTTTGTCTTTCAACTTGGACTGGATAGCTCTTCAAAGATCCACAGTGTACTTTTCTTTGAACATTAAGACATTAGAACATAAGGTTTCCCAAATGTGTTATATGACAAGGAGTTTGTTTGCTTCACAGCCCATGAAAGCCATGTGTGTGGCCTGAAAATCTCTTCAAAAGTTGCTTCTGGGTTTAATTTTAAAAATGACAGATGAGAGAAATTATTGAATATATTCTATTAACTATTTTTCCATTTAATCATATGAACTGCGTTTAATTTTACTCAAGTTTATGTTTAAATTATATTAAATCAAAGTCAGTTTTTGTCCTTTTCTCTGTCCATTTTTTTGGAACAGAGCCCAAAGCATCCCAGATGGATAGATAGATGATAGATAGATAGATAGATAGATAGATAGATAGATAGATAGATAGATAGATAGATACTAAGGCTGACAACAAACACGGATATATATATATAAACATATAAATATGTTCTTAGCCCTAGAAATGGGTGACAATCCTGTCTTTTGTCATGTGAACCTGAAAGATTATTTAATTATGCAATATCCATAACATGGCAGAATATGATAACCCGGGCGAGTTCTGAAAATGGCAATGCATGCGGATACCTAACATTTATATCCCTGTAAAGGTTAAAATTGACATGTTAAAGAAATTCACCTCACAACACACCTTAACTTTTGGTGGGCTCTTCTCTGTTTCTGGATAGATTTCCTAACTCCCTCATGGGTATGCCTAGTGACTATGCCAACTTTTTCCCTTATAAGTTCCAGCAACTTTTTTTAGGGTGTGGTGCCATCATTCCCACAATTACACTAGCTATGCAGGGTATTTATAAGTCCGTCAGTCAGTCTGTCTGTCCGTGTCTGTCTATATCTATCTATCTATCTATCTATCTATCTATCTATCTATCTATCTATCTATCTATCTATCTATCTATCTATCTATCTATCTATCTATCTATCTATCTACCTACCTACCTACCTACCTACCTACCTACCTATCTATCTATCTATCTATCTATCTATCTATCTATCTATCTATCTATCTATCTAGTTTATAAACAACTCAGGGCAGTGAACATACTGAATATGTTTTTCTCCTATTTTCCCCACAACAATCCTGTGAGGCCAGTTGGGCTGACAGAGAGAGACTGGTCCAAAAGCACCCAGCTGGCTTTCATGCCCAAGGCAGGACTAGAACTCAGGGCCTTAGCCACTAGACCAGACTAGCTCCAACTGGTTTTCAGAATGTTATGAAATACTCCTTTCTTTTCTTAGTACCTTCTCCGTGCCTCCCAGTCACAAATCCCAGAGTTGAATCACTTTTAAGAGGATGGGGCGGGGGAATTGGGAAGCCATCCTTGGGATGTCTTTCCTACTGTGTATAAAATAAGCAGAATTAATTTTATTTCCCTTATTTTTTAGATTTTTTAATCCCACCTTTATTACTTTAAAAGTAACCCAATGCTTCAAAAACACCTGATATTCCTTCCTCATCCTACTTTCCCCACAACAACAATCCTATGAGGTGGGCTGGGCTGAGAGATAGTGACTACCAGAAGTCACCCAACTGGCTTCCCTATGTATCATTTCTTAAATATTTATGATATGCTTTTTAATTGTAACTTAAAAAGAATCTTTGGATGTTTCATTTCCAGTGATAGTGCTTTTTTTGCGTAAAGAGAGAAGAAGTTCTAACTTTTTTTCTAAAGGTTTGTTTGAATCGTTAGTGATAAGGTTCTTATATGGGGGATTGCAAATCCTTGCAACAGAAGAGAACAGAACATATTAGCAGGTTATTTTTTTCTAAAGGGCCATGCCTTTTTTCTAAGCTGGCATGGCCACTTTGGATACTGTTTTAGTGGGCTTTTTATTCTGAAGGAAAACGTTCCGGGAGTAACAGTTAGAAGCAGCTTCCAAGGTAACTGTGCTAACTCCAAAAAAAGACACAGCTGCTTTAACAATTTGGAAAAAAGATCCTTTGTATACGCTCAGGCGTGTAACTATGTATTTTGCACAGTGCCTTTACACTTAGGAATTCTAAAGTTTTCATTTTCTTTTGGAATCATGTATACGTTAATTTACTTAAGCAGAGATGTGATCTGCCAGGAGCAGAAATCCGACATAGCTTTTTTTTTTTAAAGGATTATTGATTGTTCCATATTGGTTCTGAAGTCTTTCAGCTTTCCCTAAGGTAACTGTTGGTTGCATTAAAAATAATGGTGCTTTTCTTTTTTGAGTACTCATGTGTAAGCTTGTACTGCAGGCTTCTGAAGAAGTCAGGAGGACTTGCAAAGAGTGACTATCGGAAATCTATTATAACATTAATTTAGGGGCTTTTAATAATTAATGCAGAGATTCTGGTATGGTCATAATTTGCTTCAAGAACTCCTGCTTGAAAAAACAACAACAACATGATACCAGCACTTCTTTTCTTCTTCAGACCTGTACTAACTTAAACAAGAGATACGGTACATAGTTATGCAAATTGCAGGGTTGTTGTTGTTGTTGTTGTTGTTTGAAAAATATAAATATGGCCGTAATTTCTATGGGCCTTGCACCCCAGTTGACATCTTTTCATTCCATTCAAGCAGAAATGCTGACTGAAAAGAAGGCTTCGGCTGGGTGGAGCAGTGACCTGCAAGGCAGCGGTTGTTACCACAGCCAGGGTGAGAAGCAAGAGGTCAGTAGCAACAAAAGACGGAATGCAATCTTGCACAAGCCTTCAATCCATACAGATGTAAGCACAAAGGCCTCTGAATGGTAGCACAGATTTCAGGAAGCTCAATAAGGCAGCTTGTCTGACATAGGGATGGGCCTCTTCCTTACCACATCAGTCCCTAATCATGCATTCAGCCTATCTTTCCGCAGTTTGATGATGCCATACTCTTTTAATTTATTTGCTCGGGCGAGGGGGGGAGAACCAGTTTCAAATATTATGCCAAACATATTTAAAGAGCAAAGCTTGAATGTTTCAAAGGATGAGCTTCCAGCCCTCTGCCTAGTGCCAGGAATGGGGGTGGAAATATCCCAATGGTGTCTCATTACTAATCCCATAATCCCTGATTGATGATTACTGGGTCTCTGCACTCCATACCATCTCCTCTGCTTTCCAATTCTACACGTCATCTTCACTGCAGCATACTTTACTCTCAGAAATGGTAAGGGTTCACTTGCAAGAGAAGAGCTACTCTGCACCCCAATTACCTATAAATGCTGCGATGAATAAATTAAAAAAATGAATAAAATATGTAGTATATCTAGATGGTTTTCTCAAGCATCGTAACATATGTTTAAGTGTCTGAGTAAGAGGACTTAAGGCAAAATTGAAATAAATTGATCATGGTGGAAGGGAAAGATTGGTATATAATTTACCTGGCATATCAATTGAGAAAGAGAAGGCTATATCTAGATTCTCAATGCCCTTTTGATATTTATTTTCCCTGAAGAGCGAATACGGTGGTGAATTTTCTATTTATGTTTCTTCAATTTCTGGCACTGTTTTTTTTTTTCTAATAAAAAGAGGATTGTAGCCAACCAAAATAGAAACTTGGTGAGCTCCAGCAATCAAATGAGAACAGCTTACACACGTACAAATAGAGCGGCTGTCTGGTTAATTTTACTCGTAGAGACAAGCTCCTCTACTGTATTGGAGGTTTACACCTTAGCAAGAAAACTCAGAACAATCAAAATGAAAAGAAAGTCTTCACGTTAAAGCTGTGGGCAAACTTTTCAATCTGTATTGCTATTATTTGATTTTGTTATGGTTTATAACTAGACATTTGAAAATACTGTGGATTTACAGTCCGGTGAATACATTCCACTTAATAGCAATAGCACTTAGACTTGTATACAGCTTCATTGTGCTTTTACAGCCCTCTCTAAGCGGTTTGGCAAGGTAAAATACACATTAAAATGCTTCATACAAATACTGTCAGTTTTTGCACCTCCTATGGGCACTGCTGTCTAATTCATATGACGTATCAGCAACACTAGTTAGTCTGGGCAGGTGAAAATGCTTCTGATACTTAATAAAATTGGAACCTGTGGTCTAAGTTGCATCTGTTTCCTTCTCCTTAAGGCAGATTTTTCCCAGCCTCCTTTACCCCAGGCTATCTACAATGTTATGGGGACAGCTTAATGAAAAACTTTCTATTGCTCTATATTTCTTCCCAAATCTGTTCTAGATAGAAAATAAATTTGAAGTACAGACATTAGGGGCAAAGGGACAAATTGAATCACCTGATGATTCTATCAGTAGGTAGCTTCATCTGGATTTGTTTTTACCCAGATAGATGGAATCTAAAACCATTTATATTTCTGCGTGGGGAGACTTTATTCTGAGAGTATAGTCTCAAATGATCACTACAAGTGAATGGCATGGGAGCTTTATAGCACAATCCTATGTGTATCTCTACTCAAGCATAAGTGCACACAATGTCACGAGACTTAACTTCTGACAAAAAAAAAAAAATCTCCAAAATTGCAGCCTCTGGCTTTTTCACATTTGAAATACCTGTACAGCTCATGGAAGATTTCCCCCCTTAAGAAGCAAGAAGCATAACTTGTCTGCTATAATATATTTCAATTCATCATTTGAAGTTGCTCAAGTTGCTTGTTCTTGAGTTTTGTTCAGTACTTTGGAGCCCTCTGCTGTTGCTCTTCTTTTTTGTTTTTTTTGTTTTATTGCTGCAGTTTTTCTGGCATTCTGTTCATGCTAAGGTTGTGATAAGCAAGCATACTACTACAAACAATTAGCTGTGGTATTTATTTTACACAGAGTAAATGGAGATTATGGCTAATACCAGCTGCAAGGTTTTGTTGGAAGAAATATCCATCTGGGTTCAGTTCCAAGTGGGGACAAAGACACTGGAAACATGGAGGCTGCTTGGAAAGATGGTTTAATTGTGGTCAGGATCACATGGCTTGAGTTCCTGAACAGAAAAGGCCTGAGATCCTGTGTGCTCCCTGGCTTTATGCTTTTTCTGAGCTTTGAACTTTCTGGGGCACAGGAAGAGTATCCTGATTGGTTTTCAGACTCCCAGGGGGTGGGGGTCTTAGCTAGCCTTGCTGGCTGATGTAATCTTCCCAGGTGCCATGTGGTGAGTTTCAGTTGCTAGATGGGTTCTATTATGTTGCAGATGATGATGGCCCATTGACAAAGGGGAGGGGGAGGGGGGTGGCAGGAAGTTGCAGGGAGCTGCTTTGTCTTTAAAACATGTTTCTCCATTTCTCATCCAGGGAAATATATTTTGCCTTTTTAAATATTTTCTAAAATATTTCATTCTTCTAGGAGGGGGGTGGGTGCTAAATTCCTACAGTTTGAAGCAGTGAAATACTTCTTAATATTTTCAATTTAGTTTGGAATAGTCAAGAACTTTGACTCGGGATGATTTCTCCTCTAATCTGTCACAATCATTTTCTTACATTGTTTTTCTTCTAAATCTAAACCAACTTCTTTTGAGAAAATGGTTCCACAGTTGTGAACTTTGGTGGGGTCCTTTTTTTTTAAAATTCTTTCTTTTAATTATTTCCTTGCACTTCAGATACAACTTTCCTTTTATGCATCACTTTCATCTTGAATATATTTTACAGAAGTTTAAGTACTGTTCTGAGAATATATAAATGCAGTCCTACGTATTGTAAAACTGAACTGGGGGAAAAGGCCAGGCCAGGAAAATCTGGGGTGGGGGGGGAGAATGGTGTAGCATTATCTCTCCCCTAACTTTATCCAATTCCAGTTGCTGTATTTGTTTACTTTCCCAGATATTTTCCAAGCCGCAAATCTATTTTCCGCCTCTTTGTCAGTTTTGCCTGATAGGCCCTGTCTTCACTTTTTAAATATTAACAGCCTTCTTTTGCGTGGGATCAAGTGACTTGCCCTGTTCTCTTCACCTGTGAAATTTCAAAACTGACATGAAAAGAGCCATTGTTTCTGAGGAATGTCAGGCCTATCTTAGGAAAAGAAAGTTTTCATTTTTAGCAGGAATTTAGAGTCTGTGTGAGAAACTTCTCCTAAGTGAAGCCAATGGCATTTCTGGGCTAAACCTGGGTGTTAACAGACAGCCGTCTTGGGCTGTTGTTGTTGGTTTCTCCCCCCACCCCTCCCCTTCTTTTTTCACTTCCCCTGCTGAGTGGGCTGGAAAGAGATGGAAGGTTAACTGTGGCTTGACTATGATTCAGTCATCAAGACACAAGTTCCTCTGTTCTTCTGTTTTGCACATTGATGGTACTTGTGGGCACTTATGTGAATAAGTTCCTATGTTTAGCAAGCGTTTTGAAATAGGCTCAAGCTTTCAAGGTGGGATACAAAGCAATGATACAATGTGCGAATTGAAGTTTGATAGAAGATGTCTATTTCCAGCAAAAATTTCTGAGGTTAAAAAAATTTGGGAGAGAGGTAGGTAGGCAAAACCTGCTTATGGCATTTTTTTGATGCTTAAGTTGACACGGCAAACACAGCTATACCTTGTAAGACACAGCCACGTCCTGTAAGCCTTTGCTTATATTAACCACAGGGTGGGCTTTAAAAAAAAAAGTTTTGCTGTTTGTTCAGAGGCTTAGTTTTCTTTAGAGCTTTCACTTTAGAACTGAATAATGAGCAACTTTTGCCAGACTCTGTAAGAGGCATTTTTCACCTACCCTACTCTGCCTGTGCTTTAAAAATTAATTTATATTAGATAATCTATGAAAAAAAAAAGTTGCTGTGTATGCTTTAATGAATCACAACCAGGGGCCATCTACAGATGGGATCAAAAAAGTCACAATATCCAACATGACCATGTGATCAAATCTCTGTTCCTTTTAATGTGCATTATATATAAGTGTTGTGACCGAGGCCCAAGTAGTGATTACCAAACATAATTAGTCCTGAATAAACTTATTTTATTAAAACAGCTGAGAATTAATCCATTCTCAGCTTAGTCTAAAGCAAAGTCTTCATAAACAGTCCTTCGGCCTTATCACCAACCTTTATTGTCTTTGGCAACCTGTCAAAGGCTTTTCTTGGCAACCCCCCCTGCAAAGTTCAAGAGACACTGACCAGAAGCAACGAAATCAACATTGCTTTTCTACAAAGAATCCAATGGCTCATTGCTGTTCTTTTAATGATTGAGTGGCCAATCATCTTCTGGCCTTACTTCCGAGTCATCCTTTTTGCTTCAGCTGCTCTTGCCTTCTGGCAGTTTTTCTCATGCGTGCACTGGGAACAGGCTCCTCCTGTTCCTTTGCCTCTCTGCTGTCTGCTTCTGAAGGCTCCGGAATCCACACATCGCTCCCAGATGGCCCTGGCCCCATCTCTGCCTCTGACGCAGAGCCCTCATCTGGGCTTTCCCCTGACTCCAGGACTGGCCCATCATCCACCCCAGCCTCCTCACTGTCTGACTCTGCTGCCAGGTCCGCAGGCTGCTGGTGGACCACAACAATGAGGTGCATGTAAAAATAGGTGACACTGTGCAACCTTATGGTTAAGGTTCTCTGGCCCCTTCTCTGCCTCCAATGCAGAGCCCTTATCTGAGCCTTCCTAAGACTCCAGGACTGGCCCATGTTCCTCCCCAACCTCCTCACTGTCCAATTCTGCTGCCAGCTCTACAGGCTGCCGGCGGACCACAACAAAGAAAAAGAAGCCATCACTGCCCAGGCCTAGGAAAAGACACTTTACATGAACTCCAAATTTCCTTTCCCCTTCCAATTGCTGGATAATTCTACCATTTAGTAAGACTTACATTGAAAACTGTAGTGGAATCACATCTGGAATACTACAGGTAGTCCTTGTCTTATAACAATTCATTTACTGACTGTCCAAAGTCACAACAGCATTGAAAAAAGTGAGTTATTACCATTTTTTACACTTATGGTCATTGCAGCATTGCCACGGTCACCTGATCAAAATTCAGCTGCTTGGCAACCAGTTCATATTTATGACCCCAGTGCCTTGGGTCATGTGATCAGCTTTTTCAGCCTTTTGAAAAGCAAAGTTAATGGGGAAGCCAGATTCACGGAATAATCATGTTATTAACTTAACAAATGCAATGTTTCACTTAACAACGGTGGCAAGAAAAGTCGAAAAACAGGGCAAACTCACTTAACAGATGTTTCACTTAGCAACATAAATTTTGGGCTCAATTGCGGTTGTAACTCAAGGACTACTTCTATACACAGCTCTGGTCACTACATCTGAAAAAAAAAAAATTGTAAAGCTAGAAAAGGTACAATAAAAAAGAGAAAACAGGCGTGTTAGGGGATATTACAGGTTACAGCACATTTTGGTTAGGACCAAAGGTGTAGAAAGGGAGTTATGATCGATATGGGTCATAGGAAATCCATTGGCTTTGCTCATCTCTGTCTCTTAGCCGAGGGAGTCAGTGTTGTCCAAAGATGCTTCCATGGTCATGTGGCCAGCCCGATTATATGCTGAGGGTGCCCAGACTGCTGTTACCTTCCTACTGAAGTGGCACCTATTTATCTACTTGCATTTGTAAATTTTTGAATTGAGTAGTGCGGTGGTTTAGAGGTGGAGCTCTCGCCTCACAATCAGGAGTCTGTGAATTCGATCCTAGTTAGAGGCAGATATTTCTCTCTCTGGGCACACTCAGATTATATCTGCTACTACGCATTGGCGACAGGAAGGCCAGCCAGCCAGTAAATACTCAGCTCCATTCAGTTACCCTGCAAGGGATTATGGGGTCATTAAAAGAAGATGATGATGATTTGCAAGTTTTTGAATTGTTAAGTGAGCTAGGATGAATAATGCAATCACACCCCTTTGTGTCTCGAACCCGGGCTGTCAGTTTTCCAGCTAACAAGCTCAGTGTAACCGCTGAGCCATCACACCCCCAATGACTAAGTTTTTGTGTTAAATGTCCAGTAAACTGAAAGAGAACAAAAGTAGAATGTTGTAGAAGAGAGTATTATGTCAGCCTTCATAAGCTTAGCATTTAGTGTCAGCATATTGCCCCCAACAATCTGGGTCCTCATTTTACTGACCTTGGAAGGATGGAAGACTTAGTCAACCTAGTCAGGATCGAACTCTTGGCAGTGGGCAGTAAGCCTGCAATACTGCATTCTAACCACAGTACCAATATGGAGCATATGCTGACATTGTAAACTGCTCAGAGAGTACTGTAAATCATTATGGGACAGTATATAAGTCTAAATGCTATTGCTATTGCTATTATTTCCCATATGAAATGATGGGAATTGAAGACCTGGAACGTACTAGTTAACAATACTACTTTATGGAACACATAATTCCCACATAATACCTCCATATATGTCAATTACTTAGCAAAAAATAAAAAATATAAATATAAAGAATCTGTCAAGTTCAACTCTGGCCCTGAAAAGCATACTCATGTGCAACTTTTCTATGGAGTCACAGAAATGGATTCCCATTGCCTTCTTTCAGATATATATATTTTTTCAACTGCCTGGGCTGATCTTCAACTTCATAATAGCAAAAATACCTCGTCTTTCATTAAACCAAATATAACCTGAAATAACCTGAAATTAAATCAATTATGAAATAACAACAGCAATGAATGAATGAATAGGATCAGGTTCACAAAATTGGGAAGGCAGAAATTTCCCTCATAAAGATCTTATTCAAGCTACAGGAAGGATGAGATATTAACTGAAGAAAAGGCACAATGAAAAGGCTTACTTCCTCAGGCACAACACATAATGTCTACTTCTGAATATTTCTGTAGCTGAATCAACGTTTGTTTTTTTAATGTGCTGGAGAGCTTTTCAAAGATCTGGGACAGTGTATTTTGTGTTTAAACATCTGAAGCAATATAGCCTCAAAAATGAAGATACTTATCTTGAACTTCTATTACGTCTATTAAAATTGCTTCTTATTCATTAGTCAATTGAGTAAAATGTTATGCTAGCTTTCCCTAGCCTGACATTATCCAGACTGAACAGTGGCATACAGAGGTGGGGGCTGATGAGGGAGGGAGGTAAAACTGCCAAAATGGCAGAAGAAGCATTGTGAATGTATCTGTTGTGTTGAGGCATGGATGAAAAGGCTTGCATTAAAATTGCCTGGTTTTTTTTCACCAGCTTGCCGAATTTGGCACTTCCCTTACAGGTGCCACTGGGACTCCAGAGCTCAGAATTCCTGCCTAGCATGGCTGACTGTATTAGCTGATTGCGTTTTACATTCTTATTGGATGCAATCATCTGTCTCTTCATCTTACATGATATATACATGACTGTAACTTTGTTGCTTGTATCCTTACGATTTATATTGATATTGTTTCCTGATTGCATATTTGTACCCTATGACTATCATTAAGTGTTGTACCTTATGATCCTCGATGAACCCATCTTTTCTTTTATGTACACTGAGAACATATGCACCAAGACAAATTCCTTGTGTGTCCAATCACACTTGGCCAATAAAGAATTCTATTCTATTCTATTCTATTCTATTCTATTCTATTCTATTCTGTTCTGTTCTGTTCTATTCTATTCTATTCTATTCGTGTTAAAAAACCACAGGATTTTTGATTACCTGATCAATAATAATAATGTAAATTTACAGGCCAAATAGGGAAGTCATCCTTCTCCATAGGAAGATTTAAAAAGAGAAAAGATTTAAAAAGAGAAAGCAAATTAAGGAGCCTAAAAATGAGAGCATTCAGCAGAACAGCTGCTCTTTTTAATCAGAAACATTAATTTTATTTGATAGGATTTTGTTCTTGTTTATGTTTGAACTTACTGGTTGAAGATAGCCGGAAGTTGATAAATGGTTCAGCATGGCTTTTGAATCTGTGCATAGTTGCTCACAAAATGAAACAAGTTAATGCAACTTGAGGCATCCAGTCTGTTATGACTAAGTATCATGTGTCATATGATGTGTTGATAACACATCAACAAAAGAAACATAATATACACAGATAAAAGCAAACATCATACAAAATGAAGGTTGCTTTAATCAGATTGGATTAAGCCACAATGACTTGGTTCACATTATACTCTCAATCAAACATAAGCAAATTACATTTGTATTCATGTAATGTTTGAATCCAGCCGTAATGACAGATATGTGTTTATATTTAATGTGTGCAGCTTAAAAAAAAACGGGGAAAAAAGTGCTGAGATTTCAACCACCAAGAGGATGAATTTTAATTTTGTTTTCTTCCTTCTCCACCACAGCCTGATTAAAAGAATGTTCTAGAGAGAAAATCCCTCTCGTCTCATGGAAATGGGTCCTTTAGCCTAGCCCCATTCACCGTGGCAGCGTACCCCATTCATACTTGGCATCAGTGGTGGGTTGCTCCCGGTTCGGTCTGGTTCTTGTGAACCGGTAGTAATGGCGGTGGGAGGCTCCGCCCACTTGCCCCGACAACATTACTGACAATCTGTGCATGTGCAGAAGCGTGCACACTCCCTTGCGAACCGGTAGAAAAGGTAAATGGAAACCACCCCTGCTTGGCATCATATTTTGGTATTCAAAGCACAATACCCTGTCTTAAGCTATAGCTTTTCCTTGGAAGAGCTACATAAAGTATGCATGAAAACAAACTAGAAACATTTGATAGATAATTTATAATTTGTTTTAAATCTTTACAACTGAATAAAAGGAGGTTGCACATTTAAATCTTTTGCCTTTTGTTTAGCTCCCCAGCTGTTTTTTTTTTTTTTTAAAGAAAGGTAGATTAAGACGAAGTGTGCAGAAACGGTTCCCAGCAGGGATGAAATCGACTTACCTTCCTTACCGGCTCGGAAGTCCACACACCGCATGAGCGTGCATGCTTTGTGCTTCATGCGCATCACATGTGCGCACAGACCTTCTGCGCACGCACAAAATGCATGCACAGAAGGTAAAAACACGCTATGATGAGTGATCGCTATGGGATCGCTGAACCACCGGTCACGATCGCTACTGGATCGCGAGATGCTGTCAGAACCGGGAGCCTTTCACCCCTGGTTCCCAGGCGTTGGTTTATGATGCATTCAGATTATGATCACCAGCCACAAAATGTGACAAAATTTTAATCAAGTAACCTCAATGTATTTAAAAATGTATGTAAAAGGTGGTTCAAGGAGGAAAAGAAAGACCAAAGTTGTTCAGGCTAAGATTCAGTCTGACTCATTGGTTTTTAATGTCTAGGAAGAAGCAAGTGACAATGCACTAAATAGTGTAACTTTTGAATAGATTGTTTTCTTTATGTGCATGAAGGATTATTTTCCAGCATTATTTTCCAACAATTTTAAAACACGTATTTATTTATTTAATTTTTTAGACTACAGATCTCCAGCAAATCTTCAGGTGGTTTAAAGCAATTCCATTTTAAATAACAAAGCCAGTACATAAACAATAGCAAATAAAATCCTATTGCTTAATGATCGCAATCCTGGCAGATCCCATTACCATTGTTAACTAAATTCCATTTATCTTTAGACTAGGTTCCACCCTGATCTAAGCCATTCTTGGCTTGATCTCTCTCAGCTCCAAATCAGTGGTGGGTTTCAATTTTTTTTTACTACCGGTTCTGTGAGTGTGGCATGGCTTGGTGGGGTGTGGCATGGCTTGGTGGGCGTGGCAGGGGAAGGATACTATAAAATCTCCATTCCCTCCCCAATCCAGGGGAAGGATACTGTAAAATCCCCATTTCACCCCGATCACCTGGGATTTGGGAGGCAGAGAATAGATGGTGGCGGGGCCAGTCAGAATTTTTACTACCGGTTCTCCGAACTACTCAAAATTTCCGCTACCTGTTCTCCAGAACTGGTCAGAACCCACTGAAACCCACCTTTCTTCCAGATCTCAGTATGGTAAGGGACTGTCTCCTCTTCAGCTCCCCCAATTTGCCTATCTACGCCCACCTTGCCCTTTTGGCTGCTCTCATCCCTTTCACAGACTGTTCAATATAATGTATACAGTTTTCTTTTTCAATTAAGCCCCACATAAGGGTAAATGAAATGGTATATTGCTCACTATTTGAAAAAACACACACCAGTAATTTCACATTCTTCATCTCATTACCATGATTTGTTTAACATATTCAAGACATGGTATGCTTTCAGCTGAGCTTCTAAAGTAACTGCCACACATTAAGAGTTGGCAACAATTTCTGTAATGGTAGTCATAATATGGAATTACAGCTAATTGCCATACCTTGGACACAATACTATCAATTAAAGGAGAACATTTTTAGCTCAGGTTTGAAAGAACGCCAAGGACCCCTCACATTACTATTGACTGTTCATATATGGTGGTAAGTCATGCTTTATTTTTGTTGCACAATAGGCAATAGTGGATTAATTCATATGCTAAGCCAAAGGCTGTAGTTTATATATTATGCCAAGCAAACAGCAGGCATTTTAATTATGACATACTTAAGATCCATTTCCAAAATGGCACCATGCAAGGATGTCAGGAGATGTCACAGGTAGTCTTTGTGACAACTTGTACCTCCAAAAAGGAACTGTGCACATGGCTATTGCAACCTCCACAGATGGTAATACTGACATACATAACCCCCATGGCAATTCACAAAACACTAGTTCACATAACCTGGTGTTGGCATATCCCTATATACCATAACAGTATCAGAATCTCTGAAAAGTTTTTCCATTACTTTATCTTGTCATCAGAACAAGTTGGCAACAATTTCTGGAGAACCAAACTCATCCTCAGCTGAGCCTCCATTCATGCTCAAAGCAACTTAGGAGTTTTTCTGTTCTGCTTCAAAATTGCATACTATGTCTCCTTGAATGATATTGTCTATTTGGGCTGGGACCAGGGGTGAAATCCAGCAGGTTCTGACAGGTTCTGGAGAACCAGTAGCGGAAATTTTGAGTAGTTCGGAGAACTGACAAATACCACCTTGGCTGGTCCCAGAGTGGGGTGGGAATGGAGATTTTTGCAGTATCCTTCCCCTGCCATGCCCACCAAACCATACCCACCAAGCCACACCACGCCCACCAAGCCACACCCACAGAACCGATAGTAAAAAAAAAAATTGGATTTTACCACTGGCTGGAACACTCCAATTAGCTGGAGTGTTCAGCAGTTCATTGGCTACTTGTAAAGGATTTAGATATAGTCCTGAGAAGGAAGAAGGCAAAACTGTTAGTCAGCCCTGGGAAAAATAGAAAACATGTGAAATTCTTAACAGATCCTGCCTTGATCCTTTGGTTCTTAAAAGGAGCAGTGAAACTTCTGAATAGACTTTCAAGATTCTGTTAATATTCTCTGCAACATATAAAGTACGATTCCAACAATCCATGTGGAATCTGTTTCTTGACCTGGCCAGCTCTAGTTTCTATAACAAAATGAACACCTTTCAATTGAGCCAGTGCTTGCGATACATTTGAATGTTTCTATAGGTACCTCATTTAGCTATCAGAATTGGGATTGTCAACTCAGTCATTAAGCAAAGTGACTGCTAAGTAAAACCACTGACTTATTATCCTACTTTGCTTTACAAACCTGCAAAGGCCATAAATGATTTATATTGATATATTGACCATCAATTGTGTTGTAAAAGTTGTACCTTGATGAATGTATCTTTTCTTTTATGTACACTGAGAGCATATGCACCAAGACAAATTCCTTGTGTGTCCAATCACACTTGGCCAATAAAAATTCTATTCTATTCTATAAAAATGCAAAGATTGGTCGCAAACTTACTTTTTTATCACCATCGTAACTGCAAATGTCAGTCAGTCATTAAACAAAGGCTATCTTATTTTATTAGCATTAATGAAATAGCATGGAATTCAAAACGCTTGCTTAGAATAGAGAAGATTACCAGTTCAAACAGGGCAGAAACTTTCTGTTTTGTTTTAAATCTCGATTTTTATTTTCTTGAATAGATTTTCTTGGGGGAAAAAAATGGCACAGGGCTGCAGCTTAGTGATTTGTTTGTCTGCCCACCTACAAAACCCCTACAAAATAAAGCAAAGGTAAAATAGTATGCTAAGACAGGCTGGAGGTTTTAATGGGAGTAGCCTCACCAATTTGCCTTTTGACGCCCCTACCATGGGAGATATTTTGTGAAGGCTCACCCCTAGCACATGTTTAGTATTCCAAATGTGTCCTAAGTGTCCCCCAAAGATGAGGAATAACTATTATATGCCCCCTTACCCCTTACAAGGGGCCTCACGGTTTTTTCATCTAATATTACCATCAGCAATTATATGCAGATCATTAAAATTGCCTCAAGACTAACATAACGCTAAGATCTTTCTTATTTATAAAAATGTACAGTCTTGACAGCTGCATCCCAGGTGGTCATGACAGAGAAAATTACTCACAGAAGTCATGTCAGCATTTCTGGAAAGAAATCTACCATACAGGAAAGCCTTATAAATGATCTCCCTTGCTACAGTAAGTTCTTTATAAATGCTTACAGGGGTGGGGGTGGGGGTGCGGGACCAGAAAGAGTTGAGTATATTTAGAGCTGAAACTTTGTGGTTGAAGTGTTAGGAGCAAGTTGCCTCCCAAAAAGCAATCCAAAATAAAATAATTCATGTGTTAACAGACACCAGAACACTTGTTAAAATAAAGTTTGGCAAAGTGTACATGTTTCAAGAACTTTATGTAGAAAGGTTGCATCTTGAATCAATTCTTAGTCATAATACCAGTCTTTCAGTGGTCCTATCTTTTCTGAAACAAACTACCACATTCTTCCGTTGAAATATGACACGCTGTGGAGGGACCTAATGAAATAGAATTGTGACTAGTTTTTAACATTCAATCACTTTCCAGTTTCTTTGCTAACTCTGTTAGATAATTTCTATTTTTATTTCACAAGGGGACTGGATTGAAGATAGGACCTGAGTTCATAGCTAATGCAAAGTTACAATAAAGGTTACTTCAGTTTGCTTGACGTAATCCATGATTCCAGAAATTATGCACCAAACTGAAGTTTATGGCTTAATACGATATGGAAACCCAGACATTTATGCCATCAAACTTGTTTTACTAATAATGTTGTCCCCAGTTTATGATCACTATAATTTCTTTTACAATTATTAACTATTTCTTCCTTTTGTAGGTCTCATGCCTACAACTGGAAACAGACTAAATGAAGAACAGAGCAGCTTGCCTCAGGATGCATATGAATCAAGTCTTCCAAGTATAATTTGTCTACTTTATAATTTGTTCCCTTTTATGTTCGTGCTACTAGTGGTCTTCCCAGAAATCTTTTTCCTATGATCCAGCTGCAGGGAAAGGCATCTCACCAGATGTACAGGAAGGAGTGGGCAGCTTCACAAAGGAATGATGTGGTGTGCACACTTTCCTTAATGAACATGGAATTGGGGAATAACTCTGCTTCCTAAATAAATTTTTCAACAATGTGATCAGGGATGAAGGGATTAAGAGGAAGTAAAAAGGTCATCTGACCCAACCGTAAATTTTTTAGGCAATAGCGTTATTTCAATTACCAAGTGCCGGGGTGAAGTACAGGTCTAGGAGCTCTCGGTTGCATCATATTCTGTGAATCCACATATATGACTCCCAGTTTAGTTCAACATTTTGCATCAGATGCTGCTGCTATTTTTATGATTAGTTGTACAATCAACCAGATGTTTACACTGTATTTGGCATTTTTATCCACTTATTGGTGGCTCCTTCCCAAAGACCTAGGATACACAGATACGTTTTTCCTTTTAAAAGGTTGTTATAAAAGTTATCATTGTGCACTGAATTTGATCCCTATGTCTTAGCAAATGCAAAGGAAATACCTTGCCAAATTCTGAATTGTACTTCTGAACTTGCAGAAGGTTCAAGGTTCTATCTTTTCTAGATTAGGATAAAAATAAACACTATGTAAAGAAAGGGGCTGCGGTGTTCTGTAATCAGAATCCTGATTGATTTAATGTTTTATTCACCTTGTAACTTATCAACGTTTCTGTTGCAAAAACACCAGCAAAATGTTCTACTGTTTTAAACAGTAAAACCCATGTACATCCATGAGCGAGCATGAAGACAACTATTTCAGATAGCTTGGCTTTCCTTGTCAAATGAGCTCTAGTTCAGGATAAATGTACACAAATAAAGTTTGCAGCAGCTGGCAAGAACTCAATATAACCTACAGGGTCAGTCTTATCGTTAGGCAGACTAAGGCAACCACTGTGTTTTTCAAAAGATAGCAAATTCTCATTCAATTTGTGCTTTTGGGATTCCTGTTTCAAGTGCCTAGTTGGCACTTGGCAAAAAGTTGACTGGAGAGGTGCCATCTGTTGATTTGCCTCAGGCAACAAAATGTCGCAGCCCAACATAGATAATCCATCCACTCTCAAACTCTCTATTTGGGGGTATCATAGTAGATTTACTATCAGGATTTAGCAAGTCCTGAGCTGTATGGGTAAAAAAAAAAGTAGTGTTATATAAAATGGAAACATAATAAAATTGTTTCATTGATGTAGAATAGAAGAAAGATTTCAGTGTATTATTTTCCATCTCTATTCTGATGTGACACGAATGTGTTAAAAAACTGGAATAAACAAAGACTCAGATTTTCCACACTAATTATCTACAATATAATGCCTTGATGATTTTGAATATATTAGGATGGAGAGAGAGAGAGAGAGACAGAGACAGAGAGAGAGAGAGAGACAGAGAGAGAGAGAGAGGCAGGCAGGCAGGCAGGCAGGCAGGCAAGCAGATATTGTAGATAGATACTGAAGATGGATAGATAGATGATATTATATCCTCTGCCTCTTTTATCTCTAGTCTGTTGTTCATGTTTCTCTCTCTTTATCTCTGCTATGAAGGGCTTTTGCCCTACTTTCCTACTTAACTGTTTTTTTTTAATGTTTGTTGATGATTAAACATCAAGAAATATTTGCTACCTGTACTCAGTAGCACGTGCACTTACTCTGATTAAAACAAAATACAACCGACAAATCAAAACCATAAAACTGCAACATAAAATCCTGCAATTCTAGTTGCAATCCTCCCCCCCTCAAAAAAACCCCAAACAAACACAAAAAACAGGCCATTGGTGTAGAAGTACAAGCATCTCATTTAACATCCCCAGTCTTGTTCGAACAGCCAGGTCTGTAGATTTTCTAAATGCCAACTGAGCGAGGGCCATTCAAATGTCTGGGGGAAGCTGTTCTGACAGAGGGGAGCAGCAATAGGAATGGCATGCTCCCATGGTTCCTAGAGAGGGCACTTTCTGAGCAAGTAGCGTTCAGAGAGACTATCCTATTTGTCAGGCAGATGTTATTGAGACAAGATAGTCCTGAAAATCCCTAGAACCTGAATCAAGCAGGACCTTGAAAGTGACAAAACAAACCAACCTTAATCCATACAGCTCCTGAAGTAGTAGCAGCATCTATAGAGAACGTATTTTTTTTAATTAAAAAGTTTTTATTTATTTTAACAGAAAAAAAAACCAATATCAAATCAATCAAAACAATTTACAACGTGCTGCATGGGTGTTAACATATCTTCTTGTGCATTCACATAATAAACATCTCTTTCATCTTATATTATCTTTTCTAACATATCTTTCCATCTAACCAATGGTTAGATCCCATATTTTATAGTATTGCTTGTCTTCTTGCTCTCTAATTTCAAATGTTAATTTACTCATCTCTGCACATTCCATCATTTTTCTAATTATTTCGTCTTGCGAAGGTAACTTCTCATTTTTCCAATTTTTAGTAAACACAATCCTGGCTGCTGTAATAATATTCACAATCAAATATTTAACGTCTCTAGTGTATATCTCAGGAATAATTTCCAACAGAAAGACTTCTGGCTTAAAGTCAATATGTTTTTTAATCATTTTTTCCAACCACGTGTGTATTTTAGTCCAGTTATCTTTTAGCTTCCACACATGTCCACCACTTATGGTAGCATGATCCAGGCATCTGATGACACTTCTAACATTTTTCAGATTTGTCCTTGAACATTCTAGCAATTCTTGTCGGGGGTAAATGCCACCTGTAAAACATCTTATACAAATTCTCTTTAAATGTTGTAGACATTGTCATTTTATAACTATACACCCACAATTTCTGCTAAGCCTCTAAGTCTATCCCATGTCCAGAATTCTTCCCCCAAGCAATCATTGTCTCTTTTACTTCTTCTTCCTCCAATTTCACCTCTAATAAATATCCATACAATTTCTTAATCAAATTGTCATCAGAGCCTGTTAAGATCTCATCAAAACTAGTTATATTATTGTAAAAGCCTTCTGTTTTTACATATTTATTACATCTGGATTGTATTTGCAAATATGAAAACCAATTCATTATTATACCATCTGCCTCTTTATTTAATTTAGATTTAAACTCACCCTTTTCATTCACCAATTCATTATATCTGACAATATGCTCCTTTTTAAATGTTATTGGACATGAGAATGCCTCTATAGGTGATACCCAGGTTGGAATCTTTAAAAAGTGACTTTTCTTTATCTTCTCCCAATTCGACAACGCTTATAGAGAACATATTGACACCCCCTCCACACACGCACACATACATTGTCTTCATAGCAACTGTTTCACCACAATTCTTTCTTGCCACAATTGTTAAGTGAATCACTACAGTTGTTAAATTAATAACACAATTGTTAAGTGAATGTGGCTTCCCCATTGACTATGGTCAGAAGGTCAGAAAATGTGATCATATGACCCCAGGACATTGCAACTGTTCATAAATATGAACCAATTGCCAGGTGTCTGAATTTTGATCACATGACCATTGGGAGGCTGCAACAGTGGTAAGTCTGTAAAATGGCCATGTCACTTTCAGTGCCGTTGTAACTTCAAGCAGTCACTAACTGAACTGTTGTAAGTTGAGGACTACCTGTACTTTTGTGTCTTTCTACTGACATTGCTCTGCCATCTTATTTTTTTTTTTACATTTTTAATCCCACCCTTTCTTTATAAATAACTCAAGGCAACAAGCACACCTAATACTCCTCTCTCCTCCTATTTTCCCCATAACAATCTAGTGAAGTGGTTTGGGCCGACACAGTGACCTGCTCGAGATCACCCAGAATTATTATATCTCAGTAAAGTGTCTGTAAATGTCTCTAACAAATCAACTACAACAAACTATTATTTAGCAATCGGGAGATTTGGCATAAATCTGATTTTAAGACCATTGTGTAAAAGCCACCATTTTTTATTCTAAGTAACAGATCAGATCTTTTAATTAGACTGGAGATTCTACCCCTCCCAATTCCTGCATAGCAGCCATTCAAGCACTTGATTCAGGATATCATGAAAATCCAGAAAACCGAAGCTTTTAGTCAAGTAAGGGCAAGGAGAATGGAAACAAGTTTAATAAAGGCATAGGCCTTCTAGACAAACAGATAGAACAGACCATAGTTAATTGGGTGAATGGAGTTACGTTTCTAAGGGGTCTCAATGCAGTCTATTGAGTTAAACTGTTGTTACTCTATTTTTTTTTTTTTATGGTCAGAGTCCTTTTAGTAGATGGACAGCTATATAAATTGAAGAAAGTAAGAAAGGGAAGGCATGATTTCTCTAACCAATGTCCATGTTTCTACCCTGCCTGCAACTAGTTTCATAAGATCAGTTTTTTCTCCATTGATTGAATGGAAAGCAGCCAACCCAGGATCTCTGCATGCAGTCCGAAATCATTCAGGCTTCTTGTCATCAAGGTATGCAGGTTCGCTTTCAGGTCACAGACGCAACTGGGTGCCTTCATAATCAACAAGACCTGCTGTTTCTTATCGATATTACGCTTTACAAATTGGATCAGATAGCTTTTGGAACAAAACCAAAGTGAAACCATTTCCCATAAATGTCTATGGAGATTCTCAGTCACCCAGGTCATGGTTGTGCTTTTTCAAGAGGCAACTGGACTTCGTTTTTTTTTTCTTCGAAGACTTTTCGCTTCTCATTCAAGAATCTTCTTCAGTTTTGACTGGATGGTGGGGAATGGAAGGATTTATACTCCTTGCAGACAGCTGGTCATTTGCATTCTTTTAGCGAGTCATTAAGGTCACCTGGAAGTTTATCTGTGTCATCAGGGTCACCTGCGTGATGTAAATGTGTGTGGAGCCTTCTTGGAACTGTTGAAATATGAAACAGTTTCCCATGTTTTTGGGAAGATCCTGATGGTCCATAAACTTGTTTTTTTTCCCATTGGGGAAATTTTTTCATGTAGATCTCGAGATAGGAGAATAAAGCAGTAATGAGTTCAATTGTATCCTTACGATTTATACTGATATTGTTTCCTGATTGCTTAATTGTAGCCTATGACTATCATTCAGTGTTGTACCTTGATGAAGGTATCTTTTCTTTTATGTACACTGAGAAAATCTTGAGTCTCCAAAGACCTATGCAAGGGTCCTTTTTGTAGATTTTAGTTCAGCATTCAATACCATCATTCCAGACATTCTTCTAACTAAGCTAAACCAGCTACAGGTACCGGAACAGACCTGTAAATGGATCACAAGCTTCCTAACAAACAGGAAGCAGCAGGTGAAGCTAAGCAAGATCACATCAAATACCTGTACAATTAGCACAGGGGCCCCCCAAGGCTGTGTGCTCTCCCCACTTCTCTTCTCTCTGTATACCAATGACTGCATCTCCAATGATCCATCTGTTAAGCTACTGAAGTTCGCAGATGACACAACAGTGATTGGTCTCATTCGAGACAATGACGAATCCGCATATAGACGAGAGGTCGAACGACTAGCCTTGTGGTGCAACCAAAACAATCTGGAACTGAACACACTCCAAACCGTAGAAATGGTGGTAGACTTTAGGATATTGGAAGAAATATCCATCTGGGTTCAGTTCCAAGTGGGGACAAAGACACTGGAAACATGGAGGCTGCTTGGAAAGATGGTTTAATGGTGGTCAGGATCACATGGCTTGAGATCCTGAACAGAAAAGGGCTGAGATCCTGTGCACTCCCTGGTTTTATGCTTTTTCTGAGCTTTGAACTTTCTGGGGCACAGGAAGAGTACCCTGATTGGCTGTCAGACTCCCAGGGGGTGGGGGTCTTAGCTAGCCTTGTAGGTTGTCCCTCAAGCTTGCCTGAGCCTTGCCATGTGGTGAGTTTCAGTTCTATTGTGTTGCAAATGATGGGGGAATTGAGTGAGCTTGGCTGAAGCCTTAATTGCCCATTGACAAAGGTGGGAGAATGAGTGAGCTTGGCTGAGGCCTTAATGGCCCATTGACAAAGGTGGGGGAGTCAGGAAGTTGCTTTGTCTTTAAAACATGTTTCTCCATTTCTCATCCAGGAAATATATTCTGCCTTTTAAATATTTTCTAAAATATTTCATTCTTCTAGGAGGGGTGGTGCTAAATTCCTACAATCCCTACTTTTTTTTTTTCAAAACGTGAGTTTTGAAACATGCTCTTGGCAAAAATTAAAATTGATCAAATCAGTGGGTGCTTTTAATTTTCCTGATGCAAAGGAAGCCATTGATAGAGACAACAGAAAAAAAGATTCCTTCAGTGGCTCCCAAAAGCTTTCAACCATGAAGGTCTAGCAGCCAGGGGAAAAGTTCTGGTAAGAATTTTACAGTATCCAATTTTCTATGCCAATTAATTTCAGCTGTTAGATATCACTTTCTGAGAGCTTCCAGTCAGGTTTCAAGCAAGCACACATCCCAAAATTTTCACAGCCATGGTTTTCCTTTAAATTACAGGCTGCCCATTTCCAAGGGTTGGTTACTGAACCTGCCCTAGCTCTTACTTTAGTCTATCCAAGATTTTTTCCAGTCCAAATTGAGGTTAATCAGTGTGCAATCCAAGCTTTTTTTTTTTTAATTACACACAATGAGCCCTGGGACTTCTACTCATGAGACCACCACTGCAACATATCTTGCTTTACTGGGCAACTGGGCAGCATCATTTGTGAGTCATGGTCAGGGCTTGGGTTTTGGATATCACTTTTTCTGCTATCTCTTCAAGAGAGGAATTGCCTGAGGGGGATGCCCCTCCCCCATGGAATTAGCAGGAGATCTGACTCCTTGGGCTTTTAGTGCCACAGAGCAAAATCAACCTAAAAGTCTTGTGTGGAGGTAAGTGAAGGAATAGTTTCAGTCTAATTCTGAATGGTGTCTCTCTGTGTGCCTGTGTATGCAGCTACTTTTACAATTCAGGCAATACAAACAATACAAACATGCTGGACAAATTTCCCTACCATTAGACAGAAATCTCAGGTGTTCAGAACTAACTGTGGCAGCCACTCAAATACAATCCTTACATGAGTACTTTAGACTGATTACAATGTAAATGAGACAAGAAAGAAAACCTTACAATGAATTTTCCACCCTCCCGCCATAGTCTTTCCAGTTGTCTTCTGGGAATTGAAAAGAGTCTTTTAGTCTTTACTTGTACAACTCAGGGTCCTTTTTTTCATGTCTGCTGGGTAGCATGCTTGGTAATAAGGCTGGTTAGTCAGGCTTGGAAAGGTCTGCTCCAATCTGGTTGCTGTGATGACTTTCAGTGGGGGCTGGATTCAAACTCAATTCCTGGCTCCAACAAATGGAAGGTCTCCTCTGGGGGCAGCATCTGGAACCATGTGCTCTGCTTCCACAGTTGCAGAGTCATCTTTTCAGGGCTGAAAGACATTAGAACAGGATCTCCTCCCCACTTTTGTGGGTAATCTTCTCAGGAAAGGCATTGTAACAGGATTAGAGATGGGGGTGGGTGGGTAGATATCTTGCAGGCAGAGTTTGAAAAGATACAACACATCAATATTGCAGTTACTAAAAGGTAATGCAGTTTCAACAAAATGGAGACACAACTGATGAAAAAGAAAAACTGGATTCGCATGCTTCAGGAATGAACAGGTAAAATCATTTAAACACACAGTAAATGCAAGACTGAATTTTTTTTCCTCTTGTAAGTGAACTTAAAACGTTTCCTCATAAACTTGAGTTGTTACTTTAAGATAAAGAGAGAGAAGGAGACAAAAGCAGAAATGAAAAGTTCTTTGTACCCAGTTTCCGGTGGCCACATGAAAACAGGGTAAAGGCTCTTTCTTTCTTTTCTCTCTCTCTCTCTTTTCACCATTTTCATTGCTTCAACCTTTTGTTTTTCTTTTTTCCTAACAATTTAAAATTCTTGTCTCTAGAGATCAGATACATTTTACAGTTACAATTACCTCAAGGGCCCACAAAGACAGACATACACACATAAAAAACAAGGAGGACAAAGAGAGGAAAACAAAACTCTGAGATTTACACACACACTGATCATTCCCGCCATAAATCTCAGTTAAATTAGGGAAGGCACAAATCTTAACAGACAGACCACGTGGTTCAATAGAAGACAGAGAAAGAGACAAACAAGCAAACAAAACAAACAAAAACCCAAACATTCCTATTTATATATTTTCCTTTTCTTTTAAGTACCTTTATTTAGCCAAATTTGTTTCCCCTGGTGTTATCTCTTAGCAAAGCCCATTTTTTTTACACAATTTCCTCAATTTCTATTCTCGCATGCCAGTCAACACTGGCACCTGCCTGGCGTCCCAGGCCCCAAGCATGTCTCTCAGGGGATTTCCCTCTACCCTCGAGCTTACGCTTCCCATGATCCTCGGAATGTGAGGCTCACTTTGTCATAGCCGGGTACTCCCGCAGTTTCAGAAAAAAAGGTATCCGCGAAGGACTCCGACTCCCTTCTGTCGAAGTATGGGCCCCTTCCTTAAGGGAACTCTTATTTGAAGATCACCAATAAAAAAAATAGTGATCCCGGAGGACCTTGCTGCCCCTACAGCAGGTACGAGCACCTCCTCTCACTCCACATGCACCACTTTAGGCTTTGCTTTCCTTTTTAGATACACCGATAGTTCCTATATATTTCTTTTTTCCCCCTACACACTTCTTTTCCTTTTGCTCGGCTTCCGTTCCTTGAAAACACAAAGTTCCACATTTGGCTTCCCCCCCTTGCTTTCTCTAGCCTACCGGTCATGGCTTGGTGGAGCTAGCAGTAGGTAGAGGTGCGGCTAGAGGTTGCTCAAAGAGGTGGAATCAGACTGTTTCCTCAAGTGGAATGCCACACACACACTTCCTCCTTCCCTAACAGAAGGTCCTGTGCTCTGGCAAAACCCCCATGCTCTCCAGACTTTTGGTCTTTCTGCGGTTAGGAAATGCACAGAGGAAGCAAGATCCAGCTATGATTGGGAGAAGGGCTCTCTCATTCACACACATGCAGGCATACACATATTTCCCATGCTTTTCCATGCTTTAACATTAACATTTAGAGGTACTCACCTTCTTTCCAAGCAGCCTTTGAGCTCAACACTCAAAACCCCTTTAAAACCTAGTTCCAAATGGCCAAGGTCCAGGAAAACTTACCCACAGACTCAATGGGTCTGCTGCTAGCAAGGGAGGCTTACCTGGGCCAGGTCCATTGGTTAGGTTAGCTTGGAGTCCCATCTGTGGGTGCCAATTGTTGGAAGAAATATCCATCTGGGTTCAGTTCCAAGTGGGGACAAAGACACTGGAAACATGGAGGCTGCTTGGAAAGATGGTTTAATGGTGGTCAGGATCACATGGCTTGAGATCCTGAACAGAAAAGGGCTGAGATCCAGTTTTATGCTTTTTCTGAGCTTTGAACTTTCTGGGGCACAGGAAGAGTACCCTGATTGGCTGTCAGACTCCCAGGGGGTGGGGGTCTTAGCTAGCCTTGTAGGTTGTCCCTCAAGCTTGCCTGAGCCTTGCCATGTGGTGAGTTTCAGTTCTATTGTGTTGCAAATGATGGGGGGATTGAGTGAGCTTGGCTGAAGCCTTAATTGCCCATTGACAAAGGTGGGGGGGGAATGAGTGAGCTTGGCTAAGGCTTTAATGGCCCATTGACAAAGGTGGGGGGTGGCAGGAAGTTGCTTTGACTTTAAAACATGTTTCTCCATTTCTCATCCAGGGAAATATATTCTGCCTTTTAAATATTTTCTAAAATATTTTCATTCTTCTAGGAGGGGGTGGGTGCTAAATTCCTACAAGGAGAAACCCTTCCATACTTCCACCTCTCACAATACTTGACAACACAGTATCAACAGTAGAAACCTTCAAATTTCTAGGTTCTATCATATCGCAAGATCTCAAATGGACAGCTAACATCAAAAACATCATTAAAAAAGGACAACAAAGAATGTTCTTTCTGCGCCAACTCAGTAAGCTCAAACTGCCCAAGGAGCTGCTGATCCAATTCTACAGAGGAATTATTGAGTCTGTCATTTGCACCTCTATAACTGTCTGGTTCGGTTCTGCAACCCAACAAGAAAAACACAGACTTCAGAGGATAATTAGAACTGCAGAAAAAATAATTGCTACCAACCTGCCTTCCATTGAGGACCTGTATACTGCACGAATCAAGAAGAGGGCCGTGAAAATATTTACAGACCCCTCACATCCTGGACATAAACTGTTTCAACTCCTACCCTCAAAACGACGCTATAGAGCACTGCACACCAGAACAACTAGACACAAGAACAGTTTTTTCCCGAAGGCCATCACTCTGCTAAACAAATAATTCCCTCAACACTGTCAGACTATTTACTGAATCTGCACTACTATTAATCGTTTCATAGTTCCCATCGCCAATCTCTTTCCACTTATGACTGTATGACTATAACTTGTTGCTGGCAATCCTTATGATTTATATTGATATATTGACCATCAATTGTGTTGTAAATGTCTTATCTTGATGAACGTATCTTTTCTTTTATGTACACTGAGAGCATATGCACCAAGACAAATTCCTTGTGTATCCAATCACACTTGGCCAATTAAAAAAAAAATCTATTCTATTCTATTTGAGGAAGCTCGCTACAAAAGAGAACAGCATCCCTGTGCGGATATTGCTGTCATATAAAAAGCAACTCACAGCTAGACATTCTCTATTACTCCACTCCATATTCAAACTTTCCTGGCCACTCTTCTTAGTTTTGAGAACAGACTGTGTAACTCTTTGGGCCGAGAGGCTATTTCCCCATAGGGTGTTCCAATTCTCGCGAGACTCCTAGGTCCTCCGCGTTTTGCGTTTCGCTCTACGAGATGACGATCCCAAGCGGGTCCTTGCAAAACGGAGGCGCATGCGCAACGTCAACCTCTCCGCCATTGGGTGGAAAAATATGGCGGTGCCCAGTTCGGAGATGGGTGGTCGGCAGCTGCGACCGGGAAAAAGCAATCGGATCCTGTTGGTGCGGCATTTGCCCGCCGTACTGACGGCCTCGGAGAAGGAAGAGTTGCTGAGGCACTTCGGGGCTTCGTCAGTGCGGATCCTTTCGGACTACGGCAGGCTGGTAGGGAAGAGGCACCTGGGGGCACGCAGGGTTGTTTAATATCTTAAAAAGCGTTGTCTAGTTTTCAGTAGCGTAAGTCACAGGATGGCATCTCCTGGATTGGATGGGTGTCATCTCTCCTCTGCCTGAAGTAAAATATATTTATTTTAACGCCGTTTTTTTTGCATTCCAGCCAGAGTCGCGCCTGTGAGATGGGCGGCAACATAAATTTGATAGGTAAATGCCTCCTATAAGTGCCAGGGATAAAACTGGCCCGAAGCTAACCAGTAGTCAGACAAAAGCAACAAATTTGATTGAAAGAGAGAGAGAGCGCGCAAAAGAACAAGGCTGGGATTCTAAAGCAGGGGTCTCGAACCTTGTCAACTTTAAGACTTGTGGACTTCAACTCCCAGAATTCCTCAGCCAGCTTTGCTGGCTGAGGAACTCTGGGAGTTGAAGTCCACAAGTCTTAAAGTTGACAAGGTTCGAGACCCCTGATCTAGAGGGTCACCGATACAAATATATTCAGAAAAGTATGGTGAATCCGATCACGATTCTATAGATGATTTGAAAAAAGGGAATAAAACAACCTGCATTTTGGTTGTGGCAGGTTGTAGTGCATAGAATAGAATAGAATTTTTTTATTGGCCAAGTGTGACACAAGGAATTTGTCTTGGTGCATATGCTCTCAGTGTACATATGTGAAAAGATACCTTCATCAAGGTACAATACTTACAACACTTAATGATAGCCATAGGGTACAAATTTAACACTTAATGATACAACACTTAATGTTGTAGTGCCTAAAACATGTTTTCTCTTTGTACAAAAGGCAAACTTGGGTCTGGTTTATTTTTCAGAAACATACAGCTTTTGCAACTTTTCCCAATGAAAACGCAGCTACTCAGGTGTGTATTGAGCTTTTAAACTATTTTACCCCGTTGATTTCATACTTGTATAGCACTGTGTGTCCATATAGCAGGTTCAGGTGCCCTGCTGCGTTCCTACAGCGATGCTTATACGTAAAATGTAATGTGAAAAATGATTGCTTGACTTGTGAAGTCATATGTAAATGCAGGCAGATGCTGGATATGCCTTCCAGATGTTACTGAATTTTAGAAGTTAGCTGTCATAGCCAGCTATGGGATATTGGAAGAGCTATTAATTACTTATTGTAATGTAATCATATACAGGTAGTTCTTGGCTTATGTTCATTTAGTCAGTGATCATTCATATTTATAATGGGCTGAAAAGATGGTCTGGGGACCAGTCCTTGAAGTTCCAGTTGTCCCATCCCCACAATCACATGATCTCTATCCAGGCATTCGGTGCCTGGCTTACGATTATAACATCAGAGTAAACTGCATCAGGTGAATGCTATCTGCAACTTTCCCTACCAGTTTCCCAAAGTTAGTAGGAAAACTTTCAGGGAAGACACAAGTTGCTTCAACCACTCCAAGGATCCTGCCTGCAGCAACTCCCTGCCTTCCCTTGGCTTCCAGTGATCCTCCCATGGCCCCTGTTGACCTACCCATGCTTCCTAACATTCAGTCTCAGCACCCTCCCAACTATCAACTATTTGGACTCCCACCTGTTCCCACTTAATGACCTGCACATTGTGGGGTTACTGTGTTCACATGGACTGCCGGGATTGCCTTCACTAAAGTGATAGAGTCATGTGTGGTCACACTTTACAATTCCATCACTTAGCATCAGCAATCCTAGTTCCAGTTGCTGTCATAACCCAAGACTACCTATATTCCATATTTTTCTGATTTAAGAGTGCACAGTAGTACTAATCAGGATATCGTTTTTCTTCTACTCATCCCTGATCCAGCTTTATTCACGTGTGGCCAAAAATATTGGTACCCTTCAACTTTTCCCCAAGTTATCTCAACGAGTTATGAAATAAGATGAAACTGACACAGGCAAATGACATTCACCAATCTTTACTCCATATTGTAGTTATTGCTTCAAAAAGGTGTGCTATGAAATCTTAGGTATAGTAGTACCAATAGTCCATGCTACTTTCATTTGCTCCATTATTTACACAAATATATTAAGTCATATATCAAAAGTAAAGTGTCTGTTCCATGGACTATGGAGCAAAAAATGTGGAAGTCATTTACTTGTGTCAGTTTCAACATATTTCAGAGCAAATTAGAATTAGAAAGTGGAGGAGTACCATTCTTTTCTCTACAGTGTTTTTCGCTACAGTGCTCAGTTCTAGGCAAATTAGAAGAGGGGAAAAAATGAAAAGCTTGAAAAACCATTGATCTTTTTCTTTTAAAATAATATTGGTTCATTTAGCTTATTGTTGTATTCTGTTTATTTAAGGCTTTATCAAAACTACATCAGCTCAATCTTCTAGGCCACACTCTTGTAGTTGAATATGCAAAGGAGCAAGAGAGTGGTCTTGCAATTAGCCAGCCTTCTGAAAAAGACAAAAGGTATGTGAACATTTTAAGCTCAGTAGATGTATAACAGCTTGAAAACTAAATACTGCAGATAGTTAATAACATATCCCTTAACACACACACACACACACACACACACACACACACACGATTCATGTGATTAATATGGAAGGATCCATACTGTTTATCCAAATCGTATTTGCATTACTGCTAATAATAATATAAAGTAAGGAAGTTAAGATTGTCCTTTTTTCAGTTAGTGTTTTTATCGCTGATCTTAGAGTCATGATACCTGTAAACATTCAAAAGCCACTTATATTTACAGGAATATTTTGCATTATTGATGAATTTAAATATTTGCGCATAAATTTAAATACTGATTTGGATATTTGATTAATGTCTGTGAGTCCTCCTCAACTAATAATTTCATAGAAATAGCATAAGTTACTGTTCTATATGTATTTTTCCAGCATTGTTGTTTCTTGGATGCGTTTCTTTGCAGGAAAAAAAAAATCAGGCAGACTGGAATAACATGAATGAGCAATTTAGAAATTTTGCTTGTTGAATGAATATTAGATTAAATTCAGCCTGCCACATAATGTTTTGATGTATTCATTGTTTATTGCTATAATTATTTAGCCTTGAAGAACCTGTCAAAGAAGAGAAGGGGCAAAAAGACCTAACCTGTCTCAGAATTGAAAGTGGAGTTGCTCCTAGCCATGGGTTAGTACCTGGTTGTGATCGTGTGATCAGATTACCACATTGTAACCTCAAATTACTTGCATACATGTAAACAAATTCAAAATCAATGAAGGAACCTTATTAGCTTTGCAGATCAACCACTTTCCCTTATACCCTTAGAACTACAATATTTTCCAGAATAATTCTACCTTAACATTTACATAGGATGAAGAGTTTCCCCCTATTTCTTTGGATAAAACTTGTATTAGATCTAAACCTGGAAAGCAGCAGATCCCGTACTTTCTGAAAACATCACTGCACCCCACCATTACTTGATATGGTATTCTAATTCCCCCAAATTTAATTTCGGCAAAGATGTGTTAGAGTTTGCTGATTCCTGATTTTCCCCCCAATATGTTTCCTTTTTGGTATTGCCATTTTAAATGCTTTGAGGTCTAACTTTCCAGTGTTTGTGTACATCAGCACTAGAACATACCAAATGAAATATTATATATTGAACAACATGGAGCAGCGTTTTAGGTTCTGAAATTATTCTTCATTAGAAAAGTAGTTTCCATGTGGTATTAGAAAGACAAACACAATGTCCCCAAAACTAACAATACAACCTATAATGTTTCTTTTAAGTATGTTAGTAGGCTATTGGCTGTGCATTTTAACAGGATCACATAGAAAATTAGTAAAGTTGCAATAGAGAGAGAACAGCATCAATGAAGCAGATAAATAAATCCAAAACTATATGGGGCTAGACTGATCTTTGAGAATTTCTCAGCATCTGTACAAATGTATAACCTTGAATACTTAATGTGCTTAATCAAGCTAAGACACCAGTCTAGAAAGGAAGAGACTGTGAGTTCAAGTCCTATATTAGTCATGAAACCAACTGGGTGACCTTAGGCCAGTCATTCTCTGTCAACCCAATTCACCTCGCAGGGTTGTTGTGGGGAAAATAAAAGGAGGAAAGTGTTGGATATGTTTTCTACCTTGAGTTATTTGTAAAAATAGTAAGGCTGGATATAAATAAACATCTCATTGTTTTCTACAGGTTAACATTCCCTATAAATTCGTGCCTCAAGTATTTGTATCCCCCACCGTCCAGTACAATCTTAGCCAACATAGCAAATGCTTTGGCAAGTGTTCCTAAATTCTATGTACAGGTAAGTATGTATAGCTTCTTTTATTTGAATATAATATTCAACAGTTCTAACCCTGCTTATTCTTAAGTGTGACAAAAATATTACTTCTGGGTATTAACTGCTTCAGTGTTAGTTATTAATGAATTATTTAAGGGACAAATTCAATTGGTAGAAAAACTTTCGGTGAATGTGTATCTTCAGTATTTGATAGAATTGACACACCTATTTTCTTTTGGAACGAAGTAGAGATCACTGTATTCCTTCTATGCCTTTGTATTCCTGCTGTCTTTGGTCTTTCAAAATGAAGGTTTCACAGTTGGCTGTAATATTATCACTCACACAAATTCCTTTTCAGACCCAAAGGAATCTTTCAAAGCATGTTTCTGATCTACAGTCTTTATCTCTGTTTCTATTTATTAGTTGATGCTTCCTAATTTATTGAGTATAGGTTTGTCCATATTTACTCAAAAGGGAGATGAATCTGAATTTAAAAAGATCCCTTCCAAAAACAAAGAGTAGTCACCCTCTCTCCCAATAATACATATAGAGAAAAAAAGTTCTCTGTTACCCAGCTTCTCTGTTCTGTCAAGCTAAGATTACCCAGGCTAACTGAATCCAATCCTTGCAGTTCCTTACTCCCTAAAAACGTAAGCATGTTTATGAGGCCAGAAGAAGAAATAACTGGTCATAGAATGAAACACCCCTTTTAGGCCTTACAGAGAAGTTTAAAATTCAGTAGGAAGCAACCCCTTTCATACATCATCTGTGAAAGCATTAAAAAGTCATATTGTCTTTTGGTATAGTTGCATTTTAACAGAAGTACTTGTAATTGTTTAAAATTATATAAACTTTCAAGCATCACCATAAGTAGCTGTAATATTGAGCAATAGTATTTTGTTTTTCAAGTTCTTTATTATAAAATATGACTTTTAGGCAATTATTATTATAGTTCTTTAATAATCCTGTTTTGACTATTTTAAAATTGCAAATTTATAATAATTATTTTTAGAAGCTTGGAAGCATCCTAGGCACATTTTCTTTTTTTCTTTTTTTTTTTTTATTCAAAAAGTTTTACAAAAAAAATTTTTTTTCCCCCCAACCCCTCTCCCTTCACAAACCCCCTCCCCCCTCCCTCCCTGGCTTCCCGGAACAAACACAAGGTATAGTTAAAAATAAAACAAACATATGCTAAAAAAATTTTTTTCCCAAAACTATTATACCAATTCTCCCTCTCTAACTCTGACTTCCTCCTTACATAACCAAATCCTTCAAAAAATTAACAATAAACAGTAATAAAATATATAAATCAGTAGAACAAATTAATCCTAAAATATTTAAAACCAGCTAAAGCATAAAAATCCAATCCAGTTCAGAGAATAGCTCCCTTATAGCTTCTATAACCATATAACCATATAATTCCCCCCCCCAAGTCCTTCTTACATAAGATCTTTCAAGAATATTCTATTTAAAATTCAATACAACAGATTATAAAATTTATAAAATTTCAATAGAGAAAATTACAATATTATTTAATTAATTATAATATCTATTCAACTTTAGTCCTTCCTCATCAAAGTCCAATATATCCAAATATCTAGTCTCTTATAATCACAAATTGCCTTTCGGGGACACTAATATTTTTGTCTATTAATATTTTAAAAAAACCTTGTTTCAAAAATAATACTTTTGTCTCTTGCCATTTTTTTTGGTGCATTAATCTCTGTCTTTCCTTCGTTGCTCCTTTTAAAAAGTCAATCACAATATTTCCTAGTAATTCCTTATGTCCAGAAATCCAAAAATTACTGCCGTATATTCCATCAGTCCAAAAAGAGAAATCTTGGGAAACATTAAGCTTGTGAGTCTTTTCCATTTGAGGAACAATCTCCTGTAGCACAAATTCAGGCAGCTCATCCAAACTATTTAAAGAAAACTTCTTTAGATCACCTTGTTTCTTCACGATCAAATCTTCATATTTATCCACTTTTATTTGTATGTCCTCCATTCCATTTTCCGAATAATTGCACTGGTTAATTTGCTCCAAACTCTCATCCAAAACGTCCCCATTTTTTATCAATTCATATTTTTGAATAATTAAATACATACTTTCTGTGTAGTCCTGTATAAAGTCACGAATCCATTCTTCTGAAAGAACCTCCATAACAAAATTCCTGCTGAGAATCCCCTTGTAAAGTACTTAAACAGCGTAATATAATCCAACAGTCCACAGTCAAACACAATAAGATAAAATCTCCATTCAGTTTCGATTCAACAGCAAAGCTCCCTTTGATGTATCGCTCTGCTTTCAGTTTCTCTAAAACGAAACTGAAGGGGGGGCGGAAGTCAGAAAATCAAAAATACTTGCAAACCAATAATTGTTCCTCACACTCGTTCCGCCTGCTTTTCGTATCCACAAAAAGAAATCAATTGTTAGCAGAAGTGGACACCTTCCTCTTTTCCTGCTTTTTCAGGAGCGCAGAGAATACTGGAGGTGGGGGAGGGGTAAATAAGGGGATTCGACCGTTCAGGGCTTTGTATTACAAAAACAAAGCCCCTAGGAGAATCTACCCAAATCCTCCCCCTTGCTCTGTCTCTCTCTTTCAACCAGAGAGAGAAATGAAGCCGGGATCAGTTGTTAAATCCGGCTTTTACCATATTCAATGCGGAGTGCCATAAATTAGCACCCAACGAGAAGGGTGGCGCCACCGAGAAGCCCTCCTAGGCACATTTTCTTGTGTGATCAAACCATTAATTTGCTTCATTTTGCGCCATTGTTTTTGGAATGATAATAATTGGAACTTACTGCCTTCTTCCTGAATTACTGCATTATATTAAGAGATCATTGTGCTTTAAAATATGTCTCTATAAATCTTCCTTTGAAAGATGCTTAAATTAGGTAATTTAATATTCACACGAAGAATCTTCCCCTACCTTTTTCCCCCAAGTCCGGAACTTGCTCCTCAAATGCAAATTTCTACTTAGCTGTGCAGTGTGAAATAGTTGTACAAATCTGTAATATGTGTGTGTATGTATACCTACACACACACACACACACACACACAGTGCTTGAAATAATATGGCAAGCTTTTGTTCCAAAGATCATTGGCATAATTATGTAAAACTCTTGGAATATTTTTAAGAATTACCATTTGAATATTATGCTACTATTCCATTTCAGGTTCTGCATCTTATGAACAAAATGAATCTTCCACCTCCTTTTGGGCCAATTACTGCACGGCCACCCATGGTAAGGAACTTCGCTGTTCACAATAATGGGAATAAAAGCAATTGTGCATATAGAATTTACATTTTCTCCCTAAGGTCAGAAACCAGAGTACCTCTAGCTTTTAACTTTTTCTTAAAGTATTTTTACAGTATTGTGAAAACCTATTTCAGTAGGTAAAAGATTTGGCCCAGACCCTAAAATGGAAAAGGCTGTGTTTCAGCCTAGCTCAAATTTGCAGTATCTTGTTGAGTTTTCTACCACTTTTTTAGTCTTTATTTCTTTTGCTCTTCCCCATGGTGGAGCAATAGATGGAACTACTCAGCCCACTGTGGAGCATCTCTCGAACAACACGAGCAATTTTGATAGTCTTCAAATATTAGGCTATGTATCGTTAATCTGAATAATCCAGAATAAATGAAGAATATGAAATTGCAGTTTGTACTTCCTGTTCCAACTTCTCATTGCAGTCAAATAGTTTTTTAAAAAGTTGCATACACAGAAGAATGTTTTGCTTAGTCCCCTTTTGGGCTTCTCTCTGGTTTAATTGTTGACTTTCCATTTGGGAATGTATTGCAATTGTGATGCAGAAACTTTGGTCTTTGTCTTTATGATTGCATGTGATGTAATTTGTGATAGGGAATATGACTCGATAGATCATAGTGTGATATTGTATAAGTGTGTATGTTTATGTGTGCATAAGAATTCTTGCATTTAAATGATTACTTGAGAGATTAGGTAATGAGAAATTCTATGTTTTACTTTGTTTAGTATGAAGAGTATATCCCCTTGCCACCTCCTATTCCTCCTTTACCTCCTGAGGATCCTCCATTGCCTGAAGACGACGACAGCCAAGACTCAAATAAAGATGAGTCTGAATATGAAAGTGCCGATGAAGAAGAAAAAGAAAGGTTGATAAGACTTCAGCAAAGTACTATCTTTTGGGTGCAAGTTTTAGTTTCTTTTAGCCTATAGATAGTAAAATTTGGAGTTGCGCTCTTTTATTGAAATGTTTGCAGTATATGCCCGGACAACATTCTACAACCTTGAAAGCAGTAAAATCAACTTGTTTCAAATATATGCATAGAACTGCAGTTCAGTATTTGCCTTCGGCTACAATGAACTTAAGTCATATGATTTGTGCTTTCTTTGCACCTCTTCTAGAGCATGGTAACATAGGAACCCAATCCTGCTACTTAAATACCAGCTTTGGTTTATTATACAGACTTCATAACTATTGAGGCATTCTGTTTCTTTTGGGACCCTGCACTGAACTGAATCATGTGATTCAGAAAAGGAATTGCAAATGAAAAAGGATAGGCTCCATACTTAAGAATCCTTTTCGTAGATTTTCTGCTATCTTGGGCTTTCAATCATGGGATAGACAAGCCCATAAATAAACATAAAGCTATAATTAACCATTTTAATTTCTGTGCTATAGCTCTCTATTGCAGTATTGGATCTCTTAGAAAGACATTAACATTTTACACAAGAATCAACCCTCTTACTTCTTCTCCTTCTCCAAAATGTTAATATCTATCTAAGAAGACATTAGAAAAATTCATTTTGCTGTACAGATACAAAAAGTTAACTATATATTCAATTTTTAGATTTACAAAATTGATGGAACTAGCAACCCTTCAGCCAAAACGACCGATGCCAACAAAGCAGCGTCACACAAGAAAAAAACGGAAGATAAAGGACTTATTAAATGTTTCCCTAGTTGCTCCACCCAGGTATGACACAAAAGTTAATGCATAATATTGCCAATTAACAGTAAACCACATTGTACCCTTGTGGATGCCTTGAATGAAAGACTAATTGCTTGTTGACTTTCACACAGCACATTAAGCCAGTTTTGCCTGCTTATATTATAGATCATGTTTGGGGAATATAATGTGCCTTATATTTCTATATAGAAAATAGCAATAGCACTTAGACTTATATACCGCTTTACAGCCCTCTCTGCGGTTTACAGAGTCAGTATATTGCCCCCAACAATATTACCCACTTCGGAAGTATGGAAGGCTGAGTCAACTTTGAGCCTGGTGAGATCTGAACTGCCAAATTGCAGGCAGCCGGCAGGCAGCAGAAGTAACCTGCAGTACTGCACTCTAACCACTGCACCACCATGGCTCATATATTTATCCTAGGATATGTACGTTAAATGATTAAGAAAGCTGCTTTGTTGAATGTCTGTCTAGTCATATTATTCTGTAGCCAATAATTGGCCTGAAAGTCTAAGGCAAGCCGTGTGTATGTGGATCATGAAATCGAAATCCATCATAGTGTATGTGTAGTGGATCATAAGGAATATACATTATTTTCTGTTTCCTGGGTTTTGACTCACTGGGAATTGAAAATATCACCTTAAGCTGGTTTTGAAAAAAATAAATAAATATGGATTTTTTAAAATAATAGCGATAATTATAGCATGCATAAAGTCCATGTTTAATATGAGGTTGTAGCTCACAGTTTTGTAGAAAGGATTTGAAGTTTAATTTAGCAGACAGTGGCTTCCGTTGGGACAGAAATACCTTAACTAGAATTGCTCGTGAAAAACGATGAGTTGAGGTTTGACTTCTTTCCCAGTATTAAACTTCTGCCTGTGTGGCCTGTAGATGCACAGGGGAACTATAACCGAGTTAAATTAGTTCTCTAGTCCAGCGGTCACCAACTGGTGGTCCGTGGACCACTGGTGCTCTGCGAGAAAATTTTGGTGGTCCACAGAAAAATTATTTGCATTTTTTTATATTGCACTAAATCAGGGGTCCTCAAACTATGGCCCCTGGGACAGATACGTGCAATGAATGTTTATGTTACTGCAGAGAGTCTCCCCCTTCGGGATCTTTTTGTGTGGGTCAGAGGGGGGCAGAAATTCCGACTTGGGGTCTGCTTCGGCCTCCTGGTGTGGGGCTTTGGGTAAAGGCTGAAGGGAAGTGCCGCTGAGCGAAGAGCTGAAGGACCTTGTTCCAGTGGGACTGCATCATGGCCTGGAACTGGCTGACCATCTCAGCCCACTGAGCCTCCAGGAGCCTGTACCTGGCTTTGCACTCCTGCAGGTTTTCCCTCTGCTTGGAAAGCCTATGCTCCTAGTCCTCAGTGAGATGTTTCTACTGAGCCTCCTTCTCAGTCAGATCCAATTGGACCTGAGCTGTTTTGCCAACTCTTTCTCTTAGCTCCTGCTTCCTGTTGGGGCCCTAAGAAGCCCAGGTGGGGAGGGGAGAGGTGAATAGAGGCTAACAAGGCACCCCCTCGATGTGAGTGACATTGAGTTGGCCACACCCACCCAGTCACATAACTACCTAGCCACGCCCACCCATTAGGCAGATTGTATTAATTGTCCATGGGATTTAAAATTATGAATTTAGTGGTCCCTGGGGTCCAAAAAGTTGGTGACCCCTGCTCTAGTCCACCTGCTTGTCCCTGGATTATTTTCCAGGTCTACTAGCTCCAAGCACTGTATGTATAGAATATTTATTCAGATTCTTGATTTGCTGAATCAAGCAAATATTTAATCATAAGTTTTTCTACAGGAGTACACAGAGATGGCAATTCCATCTTTTCTGAGGAACAACTTTATTTACAGGTTTTAGGATACCTGAGAGCAGGGGTGAAATCCAGCAGATTCTGACAGGTTCTGGAGAACCAGTAGCGGAAATTTTGAGCAGTTTGGAGAACCGGCAAATACCATCTCTGGCTGACCCCAGAGAGAGGTGGGAATGGAGATTTTGCAATATCCTTCCCACAGGAGTGGGGAGGGAATGGAGATTTTGCAGTATCCTCCCCCTGGCATGCCCACCAAGCCATGCCCACAGAACCGCTAGTAAAAAAATTTGGATTTCACCACTGCCTGAGAGCCTGTCGGACTTTTGTCTCAGGAATTAATAAAATTACTCTAATGTTAGAATAGTTTTTTTCCCCCACAAGCATGTATTTCTGAACTACTCTGAATATTCAGAAGAGTGATCAAAATATGTTTTCTTAATAAAAAGGTGAGTATGGAGATTCTCAGTCATCCAAGTCATGGTTATCCCAAAGGTGCTGTGTTCTGGCTGAACTGATGGAACTTCTTAGATGAGAAGTGAAACATTTTCAAGGAAGAAAACCAAGAAAGTTCAGTTGTCTTCTGAACAGCACTTTTGAGTTAATAAAAAAGTGAAGTTGTTTCAATATTACACCCAATGATTAAAAATTGAAGATGCATTTTGATCTGCACTATTGCTAAAGAGTCATTTTGTGAGTGAGATAGACAGTCTCTAAATATGATTGATAAATAATTACAAGTAAGTCCTTGCTTAATTACCAGTCACTTAAGAATTTACAACCAAAATTAATTTTTCAAATTACATTGTTCCAAATGATCACACAAAGCTAGTTAAGAAAGGAATGTCTGCTGAAAGATACTAGATTGCTTAATTGCCTGCTATTGTATAAAAGGTCAAAGTGCTTTCAAAGAAATGTAAAATGGTTAGGAGATGTGGGGAAATATTGTTTAGCAATTTTTTTTTTTAAATGAACATGTTGTGTTTTGAACAGCAATTTGCACCCAGCACTGACACCTTCAGATGTGTTTGAGCAGCCACAAACCATAGGCATCAAGAAGATTGAATTTAACATTTCTTCAGAGACGCCTACTATTCTTCAGAAAAGCCTGGAAAAGGAGCACAATGATGGTATGAAATGAGTGTTTGCTTACTGACAATTTACAGCTTAGATTTCTTGTATTTGTGCACTAGTGTGTGAGGAATGAGTCAAATTACTAATCTCTGTGATCTTTTCTCTGAGGAACTAGCTAGTTGAGCTTAGGCAAACTACTTTCTTAACTTCTAGTAAACAAATAATACCAATAGTGATTGCTAAAGTTCTGCAAGATACTGCTTTTAAGCATTCTAAAATATGATGTGAGAATTAAACTTACAGTCCTCGCTTACTGACCATTCAGCAATCACTCTAAGTCACATTGGCACCGAATAAGGAGACTTATGATTGCGGCTTAAAGTTGAGCCGTTGCAGCATCCCCGCAGTCATGTGACTGATTGCTATTCGGGTGCTTGGCAACCTGTGTGCATTTACGACAGTTACAATGTCATGTCGTCATGCAGTTGTCATTTGCGACCTTCACAGTTGGCTCCCAACAAGCAAGGTCAGTCACCAACCAGCAGGAGGTCACAAGTTATGGTCACATAACATCACGATTAATTGTGGATGATTTGATTAACCATTTCAGCCAAAACTCAATGAGATGCCATTATAAACTGGGTGTGGTCACACGATTATTCACTTTATGATTGTATTGCTTAGAATTGCCAATCCCAATTGTGGTCAGTAAATTAGGACTACCTGCATTTATGTGGAGGTAGCACAAATGGTCTGAATTGTTTAGGTATTACCATAGCATTTTCAGACATCATGTCTGCTGTGAATTTCTGCTCTAGTAGTTACTATTTATGATGATGATGGCGGCATCAATCCGGAATACTTTTAAGCTTTTTGAATTCACTGAGATTAAGGATGCTGAAATTTACTGATGCTGATGCTGTTAAATTGTTCATTCAACTCTTGTGACTGGATTAAACAACATTTAAACATTTTGCATCTTTTTTGAAAAAAAAAATTAGACTCTTACTCGGAAACTGATGATATAGCTAATGAAGGATTTGGAAAAATTTTCCCGGCTCCCAGTTCTAATCATAAAGAGGACACAGAAGATGAGGAGGATGAAATTCCTTCAGAATTTGTTTCTAAAAGAGAGTTAGAAAAACGCAGAATCTCAAAAAAAGGTGAGTATAATTTTTTTAAACATTTTATAGCATACAGTGGAAATACTGAATTTTATTATATCTCCATGTGATATTAACTTTTTAATTTCGATCTGTCACTTATAATCAGTTTTAAATATTTAATCAAGCAAGTAACCCCAATATCCAAACTGTAAATAATATTCTGAATTTTGTGTATGTTTCAGAAATGGAAACATTTTCTGTGTTCAAAAATTATGACCCCGGAGATCCAAACTGCCGAATTTATGTGAAGAATTTATCGAAACAAGTTCAAGAAAAGGTAACTGGAAGTGGAGCAGAATGTTTTGGCTCTTTGATTATGGTTACTAACTTTTTTTGTTATGCTTTTATTTCAATCCCAGGATTTGAAATTTATTTTTGGAAGATACATTGACTTTTCATCAGAAACTGAACGAATAATGTAAGTGCTTGGATATATCAAACAATAATATTATTATCTTTAGATTTAGATGTGTGTGTGTACACGTATACCTTAACAAGCAATCTGAACTATGTATATTTCCAGGAGAAGACTTTTTATCCCCCCCCTCTAGTAATTTAAGAATATAGATCGGGTAATGGATGGGAAAGAGACTATAGAACTGAGAGAAGGTGGAAAGGTTCGGGGACAAATATTACTAAAAAAACAGTTATGGCAATGGACAAGAAAAAACAAAAGGCAAGCTATTTAGATATGGACATCTTGAGTAAAAGAACACGGCAGATAAAGCATATCTTAATGTTTTAAGAAGGTGCTGTTTTATATACATTGATAGATTGTAAAAAATGGGGTCTATAGAGTAGATAATTTTTAAAAATACTAATGGGAATTAGTTGCAGACATAGATGCTATAAATTGGGGATGCTAGCAAAAAGCAACCTGGCAGATATATTTTAACTACTATATATCAAAATAAGCCAAGGTTAATAGGGGAAATTCAAGGCTTCAGAAAAAACTCCTTACTTTTATTCTAAGCTTTGTAAGAACCTGGTTTAAGTGGCAATTTTTGTATAGAATATCATCTTACCAAAAAAAAAGCTGTGTTGGGCTTTTTGAAGAGATAGTTAAATGAACGGTATATGATCTGAAACAGTTATTAAATTGTAGGAATGGTCCACTCTGTTGGATAGTGAGCAAATCAAAAAATAATAAAATGCTTTCTCTTGGCATTCACTAGGTTTGATATACGCTTAATGAAAGAAGGCCGCATGAAAGGACAAGCTTTTATTGGCCTTCCTAATGAAAAAGCAGCTGCGAAAGCTTTAAAAGAAACAAATGGATATCTCTTATTCGATAAGCCGATGGTGGTTGTATCCTTCATTTTAAAAGTTCTGTTTCATTTTAGTTAACTGGGCAGTCTCAGAATCCTCCATTTAGCAATGTATTATATTTGAACACAAGTAAGCCTTGCTTATTTTCACCTACAACTCAGATAAATTCAAATATTAGTGTTTGGAAGTATAAAGTCATACTAGGCTTTTATCCTGTGGGAGTATCTCTTTGAGGTTCAGGTGTGAGGATCATGGATTACACATTGTGTCTACAGATACTTCTTGATTTAGAATTGGTCCTTTAATTGACTGCTTGAAGTTACAGTTGATTCCTTGACCATTTGAAGTTACAACTGACACTCCCCCGCCCCAAAAAAAATGGTTCTTACAACTTGGATTCAGAATTCTGACTGCTGCGCTCCCCCTCTACGCTCATGGTCACATGATTGCATTTTGGGTGTTCGGCAACTGTCCTGCATTTACAGCTATTTGCAGCGTTCTCATAGTCACATAACTATGATTTATGTTTGTTTTTTCCTGGAAACTGGCATTTACTTCCAATTTCTAGCAAAAAAAAATACCAATTGCTGACAGTGAGCTTGCTTTGTTCACTTAGTGACTGTGGTGTTTGCCTAACGGCTGCTGCCAAAAAAAAAAAAGTTGTAAAAGGATGCATGGTCACATGGTGATCCATTTAAAGAGCAGTCCAACGTACAACTGTAATTCTGGGCTCAATTATGCTCATATGTCAAGGACCACCTGTATTTAAAATGTGGGCTTTTTTTGTGTGGCTTGCTACAATGTGTGAATGCAGCCATTATAGTTTCTAATCAAGATAAATGACTTAGCATTTGAACTTTATTTCTATTTTGAAATAGAAATAGAAATTTCTATATGAATTTCTATTTTGCTAAGTTTTAGATCACTGGTTAAAGTAGTATACCGTATTTTTCGGAGTATAAGACGCACCGTAATATAAGATGCAGCTTAGTTTTTGGTGAGGAAAATTGAGGGGGGGGATCTGCCTACTAGGTATTTATCTGGCTAGCGTCCTTAGTTCAGTCAGCACATCAGTTTGCTGGTTTTGTGCGTGCGTGCTTTTTATCCCCTGCTTGGGGATAAAAAACAGCTAAAGCACAGCTGAGAGGGAGCAGCAATGAGAAAAGCAGGCAAAGCACAGAGATCACTTCACTCACCTTGTTAGTGCTGAAAAAAGCTTCTAAAACACAGTTGAGAGTTGAAGGGAGCAGGCAAAGCCTGCAGAAGACCGCTTCACTTGCTAGAGCCTCCTTAGGGCTGAAAAAAAAGCTTCAAAAAAGCAACATTCAGAGTATAAGACACCCCCAAATTTTCAGCCTCTTTTAGGGGGGAAAAGGTGTGTCTTATACTCTGTAAAATACAGTAATTCTTTGAAGAGTTTAAAGAACATTTATCTCCACTATACCTAGTAGGTATGAAGGGGGGAAAATGTCCATTCTGTGCTTATCTTTTTTATAACTCCCAAATAATCCTGAAACAGACTGAAAGCTTTCTAATTGAATGAGCAGCTGCCTAATTACTGAACTTCATTGGGGCCATTTGTGACTGTTTTGTTAGCTTCATCATCACTTCGCCATGAGATTAAAATTACTTGCAACGGTTACAAATAAAATGTGGCAGAATCAGAATGTATTTGGATTATTTGTTAATAAAACCATTGACGATTATTTTTAATTAATTCTTCATGCCCTGTTGTATTATAACATTTTAGTTTGCTTGTCTTTATTATCTGAACATTTTCTGTGTTAATTGGTTGCTTTTGCTAAGACTCGCAATTAGTTTTTTGTTCCTTAATAAATACCTAGCAATTCGCTCGATCAGCAAGACCAAAGCCAGATTCCAAAGACAAGAGAAAAGATAGAGGGAAAAAAACCTGAAAGTAAGTTACATTCTCACAACCCATTTTGTGTATGAAAACATTTATATAAAATAGTTTATAAGTTTAATTGCTGTTCTATTTTTCTTAAAATTCACAGCTACATTTTAGGAAAAAAGCTGATTGGACTTTTTCTATTGGTAAATTTAATTTTCTATGCACGGGTAGCTTCCCCCCCTTCCAATAAAGGAACATTATGAATGTTACCTGCTGAGCAGTTGTATACAAAACTCCTTGTCCCAGGAACAGGAAGTGAGTTCTCACTGAGAAAATACATGAATGGTGGATTGGTGCACTTTGGAATATTGGAGTATTTTGTCCTAGGAAATGAGTTTTGCATATATCTGCTGTAGAATTTGAAGCGATAGCCCAGACACAGGTTATCCAAAGTGATACTTAAGCTACAATCTTAAATTTTGTTTAAATAATATTGATTTCTGGTGAATCAATACATTTTTCCATTTGTTGGGTATTTATTTGCAAACTTTTACAGTGTTTTTTTTTTAAAGTGACATATTTCACTAACGAAAATCAGCCTTGAATGAATCCATTTGCAATTTGTGATTTTGACTAGTCTTCCTGAACTGTGAAATATCTAGCTCCGTTCTCAATTAAATGGTAGAGGAACTCCTTTAGAATTTTCTCACAGAAAGGTTAATCTGATTTTTCATTACTAGGCAAAGTCCTTTAATACCTTTGTATTTGTTTAAAAACTTAAAATGGTTTGGTGTTTCATTTATATTGTTTATATTTGCAACAATCCTGAAATCCTGGATACCGAATCTATAGTCATCCAATCACATCAAATGGCACATCTAGCTACATTGGGTATGCATTTATTTATCAGATTTTGTAAATCCCACCTTTATTACTTTGTAAATAATTGAAGGCAGCAAATACACACAATACTCCTTCCTCCTATTTTTCCCATAGCTACCTTTGAGGGGTTGGTGGCTAAGAGAGAGTGACTGGCCCAAATGCATCAGACCATCTGGACCATGTTGGCGAACCTTTTCGGCACCGAGCACTGAAACGGGAGAGCGCACGTTGGGGAGCACCAGAAATCAGAACAGCAGCTCCCTGGTGCGCAGGAGCGCCGGAAACCAGAAGAACAGTTCTCCAGCACGGATGCATGCACCAGGAAGCTGAGCTTCATGTTTCCGGTGCGCACATGTACGCTGGTCACCTGGTCTTCTGGTTCCCGGAAGAGCAACAGGTGACAGCTGGCATACCCAGAGAGATAGCTCTGTGTGCCACTTCTGGCATGGGTGCCATAGGTTCGCCATCAAGGATCTAGATGCATATCAGCAAGCAGAAGGCTGTCTTACTAATTTGCTTATTAATTAAGCTTATTAATTGTCTTGGATTAGAACACTAGTCATTTTTTATCGTTAAATTTAAGATTTATTGAATTTGATAGCAAATGTTTCAGCATCAGATACTGTCACATGATATTGTACTACGATGTGGATACCTAAACATAACTAATAAGCATTTAAAAAATCTCATGCAATTTCAACACTCATTTCTTAATGTTCATGTTTTTATTATTCCTGAACTTGCGACCATTTCTCTTTAACGTTTTTAATATCCTTAATGCTAAGATTTCACAGATAATGAGAAATGATGTCAGAGCCCAGAGTTTTTTTTTCCAGTTGGCTTGACTTGACTGTTTTCATCCTTAAAGTAGCTAGTAATATTTTAAATAAATATTTTAAATATGTCTTAGCTAATTAAAATTCTGGTAACATTTTTTTAAAACTTCTGTTCAAAAATTTTAGGATGAATTATTTTTACAGATATCAAAATAATGATTAGAAAAGAGGGCCAGATTTTTCTTTTCATCTCAGACAGGGTGGAACACTTCTTTAAATCCACTGTATCTCAAAATTGCCTGAGGCCAAATTTAAAAGTTTTGTTCCTGATAAACCCTTTTTGTAAGCACACACAATCATTGATGTTCAGGTACTGCTTGCTCTTTAAAGTGGTTAAGATGCTCACCTAGCATCAATGAAACCCAGCTTTCAAGTCCATACTCAGTCATGGAAGTTCATCAGGTGATCAGTCACTTCTATTCTCAGATTGATTATAAGCAATTTGTGGGAAAATTGGAGGAGGGAATGCTTTGTATGCCACTTGGAACATACTTGATAGTGAAATAGAAAACTGACAATAAAATAATAGGCATTTTGCTTGTTGCTACTCAATTGTTTCTCAAATTATGAATAAATGTTCAGAATACAAAGATTAAACCAGCTTTCTCCAGCTTCTCTACTGCCAGATTATTTACGTTAACAGCTGAGCAGTGATAAAGGAAGCTCCTTCAACAACTTGGTCAGCTCTATAAGTCTGCAGAAAAAACAGCATTACCGTATTTTTCAGAGTATAAGACACTCCGGACTGTAAGACGCACCTACCTTTTTTGGTGAGGAAAACAAGAAAAAGAAATCTGCCTCTGCCTCCCAGCATTTTTTCCTTGTTGCAGCAAACAGCAAATAGTCTTTACTTTCATTTTCGTTTTCAGCAAAGCTTGATTAGCACAAGAAAAAAAAATCTGCTCACAGCAATTTACCTCCTTGCAGCAAGCAGCAGAGGCCCGCACAGCAATAGGCAGTGGCAATCCCTGCAGCCTGAAACAGCTGAGAGTCAGGAGGTCTATCCACAGGACAATCAACTTGTGCTAATTAGGCTGTGCTGAAGCTGAAATGGGCTGTTTCTTCTTGCTGCAAGGAGGTAAATTGCTGAGAGGCAGGGCCCAGAGGGTGGGCGGGGCTACATTCAGTATATAAGACGCACTCAAATTTTCACCCCTTTTTTGGGGGGGCAGGAAGGTGCGTCTTATACTCTGAAAAATACGGTATGTCCTTTAGTTCCGTTTCAAAAAGACAGAAACTAACCCAGCCCTGCAGGAAAAAAAGCCAAGCTTGATGACTGAAGCCATTTATAAATTCATAGGTTAGGGCAGTGCTCGAAGGAACCACGTAGCACACAAACCTTCATTAGTTATTCATTGTAAGGTATAAATATGCGTGTGTGCCATTCTCATGAGATCATCTGGTCTCGAGATTCAAGTAATCTTCCATTAATTTCATAAACTTAGAACCATATTTTGTAGCTGTTGAGATTTAGTGCTTATTGCCAGCCTCACCCCTTTGTTTGATAGAAAAGGCTACACCCTTACGGTCTGCTTAGAAGTTCCAAACTTCTAAAGTTCTAAAACTTCCAAGGTCCTCCACCATAACAGAACTCTTAGTTCTGTTTCTTAGCTCCAAACCTCTCCTTTTCCATGGCTGAGAGTTAAATCAAGGAGAATTCTTGTCTCTATTCATACTTCCTATTCTATTCCAGATTTCACTACTAAAATAATCCTTATAGGTAACCTTAATGAACACGTTTCTTCATTGTGCCTGCATGTGGTGCTATCTTATAGTGTCTGGAGCAAATTCAGAAGGTATACCTTGAACTGCAGAGTCAAGGAAAACGTATATTATGAAAATGGCACTTTCACCCCCAATTTTATCTCTGGGTTTATGCTGAAGAAGCACAGAGTAATTTACTAACAATGTTGTGACAAGAGTGGCTTCCTGCTGTGTGATTTTAGTGAATATATTTTAAACAAATATATTTAATGTAGTTGTGTAAGCAGCATTTAGATTGGATGATAGTTATGTGTTCTAGATGTACGTTGCTTAGCTCCTGCCAAAGATTGTCACCTTGGAAAACAGCACAAAAAGTGAGGAAGCTTAACAAAATTGATGTAGTACCTTTTTTCAAAAACAATGTCAGGTAACATAAAATAGTGTAAAATATTTGTTGTAGATTTCAGATGTTGTGCCCATTTCTTTAGGTTATATCTGGTTACAAATTTTTAAATGATGATCACTATTTCAAAATTGGCAGTCTAGATGAAAAAAAAAACCCCAGAGAATAAAAGGATTAAACCACATTCTGCTGTTCTTCTTTAGAAACATTCCTGCGTAAATACTGCAGTAATACTGTGTCATGAAAAGTGTATCCTTTCTTGTTGTATCCTTTTTGTGTATCTTTTTGGAAAAATTTTTTATTTTCTAGCATTGACGTAGACAAAAAAGTAGTAATACAGACTAAAATAGTAAACCGTTCTTCTTTCATTTAATAGGGCACCCATAGAAGTTTCTAGCCCTTAAATGTGCCTTTTAAAATACCAATTACGGCTGCCAGGCCTTCAGTAAGTGTAAGTGCTCTGCTTACGTTGGTAGAGCTTAAACGTTGTATACTAACTGATGGCCTGGACTGAAGTACCAATGCACTAAAATTACAGTAGAGAATAGTGACTTCCAATATCATGGGGTCCAGGGAGAAAAATGAAGTGTTCGTATGTAGCTATGTGCTTGTTCTGATCTACAGCTCGGCTGTTACTACCATGTATTTTTATTATTTATTTATTTATTTATTTATTTATTTATTTATTTAATTAATTTCTACAGCCGCCCATCTCAGCAAGGTCGGCAGAGTACACCATGAAAGATAAAAAAGCTCATCTTGTTTACGATTTTGTTCTTTACGTAACAGAGTAAAGCACAATAGCACTTAAAGACCATTGGATTCAGAACTGGCCTTCAACAAATAAAAGGGCTGCTTCCTTGAGTAAAAGGGACTGTAGATTGTAGACTCTAGAGGACACTTGTAGTGGAGAAAGGAAAGTGACACAGTTCTGGCCCCTAGGCTACTTCTCACCCTTTAGGGCGAGTCTCCCAGTTTTCAGGCGCAGATTTGCAAGAAGGAGAATAAATCAGTTATCTCCTTTCCTCCAGTGGAAGCATCCTGCTCAGTAGAACTTCACCCATCAGAAGTACGGGTTCAAGTCTTAGCTTGGCTTTTTTTTAAAAAAAAAATATTGAAGTCTTTTCTGTTGAATGATATATGGGTGTTTAATGCATTTTTAAATTATTCCAGGTGCGTTTTTGAGTTCCGTGTCTTACAAGTGTGTTCGAGCTCTGGGAAGAAGATGCATGGTAGCAGAACTGTTGAATAGTATGTAAAAGTACACAAAATACCATACAACATTCTGGTAATTATAGGTGCATCTATCTTTTTAAACAAAACTCTTCTAATGGTTCACATAGCATTTGTGGAAGATGCTTCATTTAAAGCTCTAATAAAATATTCCGTTTTGCATTGTTATTAATGGTTTCACCAAAGCACTTTTTTTTGTCTGACATCAAACCATAAAATGGTAATACAAGAACAAAATATCCAAAGGGGCATCTGGTCTTTGTCTTTGAAACTTCTTAGAAAGGGGGTTTATTGACTTCGGGAGTGGAGAAAGAAAAGAGGTAAAATGAGTTGTGCCCTGATGCATAATTTCTTTTGTGGGTGTAGCTGCTGGAAGTACTGTCTTCCCACTTGGCTCCTTTTTCTTGCATTGTCAGAGTGTCTGCCCTTCGTCTGTATGATGCTGCCATAACAGCATAAAGGAAGAGGATCAAAAAGAAGAGGATATTATGAATTGGGACGTGACTCAGCATCAATTCTGTTGGAATGTTTAGCCTGTTAAGTTATTAAACAGGCTTAAAAGCATTCCGGCGATCTCCTTGAGGCTCAAGCCCAGTTTGGATAAACCTGATAGGCCATAGATCCTATACTATGATATGATATGATATGATATGATATGATATGATATGATATGATATGATATGATATGATCTGGTGGGGGAAGGGACTCAAGGAGATTAGCAAAAACCTAGGATGCGGGTGGGTGGGGGAGCTATAGGGTAGATTTACGTGTCCCTAACTGCAGTTCTTCAGAGTTTCTAGCAATGGATGGAGATAAAGAAGAGAGTTACTCCAGCAAAACAAGTTGGAGGATAAATGAAATGTCATGAAGATTCATAACAGCAAGAAAAGCTCAGAAGAAGATAAAAAAGGGAAATGGCTGGCCCTGGCCTAATCCGAAGAGTTGCTAAAGGGCTTACTGTCCTAAACACATTTCTCAGGCTCCTTTTGATTATGAAGAGAGATTTCCGGGAACAATAAAGACTGACAAATGTATGCTTATAGATCTGATAAGGAAAGAAGTGGTATAAGGTGGATCCAACTCTAATTATTATTTTACAAAGATAATTTTTCCTATCCTGCAGTCAGCAGTGCAAATTGGAAATGGGGGGATGTCAGTGCAATCTTAGTTTGGAAAGGTCTTTCCTGGGTCCTTTTAATATATTTATTTCCTGCTGCTACTAGAATAGCTGTGTACAGGGAATCATGGAAGGAACTACTGACGACAGGCATCCTTCTTTTCTTCCAATTGGGACTTTTGTCTCACTTGGCATACCTGCCAATCATCCATTGCTGCAAAAGTTTATTGGCATTGACTGAAAAGATTTGTTCCTTGCAATAGCAATTTTGACTTCTTGGCTTCATTGTAGCATTACATTTGTGTTTTCCTTGAATGAAATTGGGGTATAATGTGGGGGACGGGGTGTCCGAGAGATATCCAGAAAGGGAGATTTGATGGGTTCATCTGCCATTTCTTTGTTGATGTCCACGATGGAACAGACTCTATTCTATAGTGCATTTCCCCGAAGTGAGAATTAGTGGTCCTTTTGTCAGTGGCCTTGATATCAGAGAAATTATGGTGGTTGGTTCTCCCTATCCTCTTAACTGGAGGGCAGCAGGTTGAGAAGAAACTTCAGTATAGTCTTAAATTAGTGGTGAAATCCAAATTGTTTTTAATACCAGTTCTGTGGGTGTGGGCATGGTGTGGCTTGGTGGGTGTGGCAGGGGAAGGATACAGCAAAATCTCCATTCCCACCCCACTCCGGAGTCAGCCAGAGGTGGTATTTGCCAGTTTTCTGAACTACTCAAAATTTCTGCTACCGGTTCTCCGAACTGCTCAAAATTTCCACTATCGGTGCTCCAGAACCTGCTAGATTTCACCCCGGGTCTTAATGCAAGTTAAAAACACATTTAAAGTTATGCTTCATACTCCTGTCATCTCTCAAAAAATAACATCCAGCATGCAAGAGAAAATACAATGGAGATTTAAAATAAGCCAAGCCAGGTTGACTAATCAGTCTCAGGTTCCAGCTTTTGACATTACAGAGTTCAGTTGGAAGATTGGCAAGCAAATAAATACATCTGTAATCCTCAAGAAAAAACCTAAATCTTCCGCCCATCTATTAAATTATCTCAAATGCTGATGTCCAACTATTACTCCAGCAAAATTCCAGTACTTGCAGTTTCTAAGCTGAGTGCCATGTGCTTAGGAGGATTTTCAAAAATTGATTCTAATCACTTGGGTAACTGCTTTCTGCCACATACATCTGGATACAAATTAATTTGACTGAGGAAAACTAAAGGTAGTTCAGTGCAAACAAGTAAAGTGAGGCACGTTAGAATTAAAACACAATTTATATACATCCATCAGTAGGGGTTTAGGTGGTCTCTTGCCAGGAATCAATTTTTGCAATGTGATATTCCGTAGGAATGGGGTTAAAAATCCAAACTCAAGTTTGCATAAATCCATGTCATTGTACAAACCCTTTAAAATATGTCTGCTTGCCCAACCCATCCCTGTTAGCTTTTCACTTTCTACTTTGCTCCTTCAAGCTTGCAAAATCCATGCCTGTAAAAAAAAAAAAGTGCCAATGACGTTTAATTTCAGCATATGCCTCTTTTGTGGACCTGTAACGCCAACCGGAAAATAGGTTTGTGCGATGGAAGTCGGGTTGGGGCGAGTCAACAATTTCGCTTTTGCAATACAAGGAGACTTTAAGTGTGGGTGGCTGAGGGGAGCGTCTGGTCGCCGCGGGAGCAGAAATTAATGGCAATGAGGGGACGGTGCGTGTTTTGGCTATATTGCGGACACGAGAGGGCAGCAGCCAAATGTTTATGCGCTCTGAGGTTTCGGAAAGGATATATAGGAGGAAGAGAGAGCGTTTTTTTAACTAGAAATCCGGCGCAGGAAAGGGACGCCATTCAATCTCAAGGATCGGTGTAAGCGCCCTGCCTAAATTAACGGCAGGCCGGAGAGCAGCAGAAATACAATGGACGGATTAAGCAACTGAGCCGTATGTAGGTGCTTCACGATGCATTCCGCTGCGCTTTCTTTTTTGAGGCGGGCACGTTTTAATACAATGCACCATTTTATTTTGGGAGCAATTAGGCAGAGTGTAAACCGAAGCGGCTGTAATGAGCTGAAGGAACCGTCTGTGAAAGCCCGCAGTAAGCGGCGGTTTATGTGGCTGCAAACAAAGCGAGTAAGGACCGCAGAGCTTCTCCTAAAACTCTCTCCCGAAGTTCAGCAAGCGCGTTTTAGGACGATGTCCAGTTTTCGAAGCGCTGCGAAAAGTCCTGACGACGGCTAGATTGGCAGCAAACTTAGGGGAGGTCCGAAAGTTTGGGGCCGGGAAATGACAGCGAGAAGGTGGGTTGTTGTTTTTTTCCCCGCAGAGTTGACCTCCCTCCGCCCTTGATGGCCCAGGCAGCTCTGCCTTTGCTCCCGTGTCCATGCCCAGGCACGAGAATCCGACGCGCTTACTCATGTTTAAGGCCCAAGATCAAGGTAATGTGAAAAGTGTGTGGAGGTGCATCTCCCAGTGGTTTGAAGGAACATCGGTATGTCAATGTGTTTTCTTCTCTGGGACTGGGAATGGCACATTGGCCCCGGTGTTGTTTTTTTAAAAAGATGACCCTAGGTCTCTGGAGTCTCCCAGGACCTTTTGCAGAGTTCCCAAACGGTTCAAATTTATGATGGACCCAAAAAACGTAATTGTATGATTTACGAGTGCCCCATAGCCACATAATCGCCAATTCTGTTCTTCAGTGCCAGCTGTCTATAGCAGTAAAAGTGGAAGTCATAGAATTGTTGGTGTGGTCAGGATTACCTATAAATAACCACCTTAATTCCTGCATGAGAGGATTACTTATCCTTAATAGTTCTGTCTTGTCAGGATTTAGTTAATGCTTACAAACTATTCATCCAGAACCCACACAGCCTTTGCTGATTCTCATTTATGTAGAAGACTAACGGTACTATCAAGCATACTCATAGTCAGTTTAGCCCACTCTTGTTGGCCACTCTGAATAGCTTCATAGCATATTAAATTGCACAGGTAGTCCTTGATTTACAACCAGTTGCTTAAAACCGTCTCCCAAAAAGTACTTGCAACCCAAATTGCAAGTTCTGATGAGTTGCTGTCCCTCACTGGTCACTTGAGTGCATTTTGGACGCTTGGCACCTGGCCCACATTTATGGTCATTTGCAAATGTCCTATAATTGCGTGGTTTATGATTTTTTCCCCTGGAAATGAGCATTTTTCTCTAGTTTCTGGCAAAATAATACCCATTGCGGACAATGAGTTTGCTTAGCAACTGCAGCATTCGTGTTACAACTGATACATTGAGTTGTATGTACATTAAGAACGCAAGAAATATCAGAAAATTGGGTTAGTTATATGGGTACCTCAATTGAGGACCATCATCATATATGGAAGAAAAAAATCTGAGCTTCATTAGAGTTGTAAGTTGAGGGTTACCTCTACTGAGGACAGAATGGAGTCCTGGAGTCCTCACAGTATAACTACCTGAGGACCAAGAGAAAAGGATAGAAAAGACTTCTACCTGTGGAGCAGTAATGTTCTTGGACTTAATTGCAAAGGCTGCCTTGATGTGATATGTAAATGCTCAGAAATGTTTAAATAAGGTAAAGGATCCCCTCACACATATGTGCCCAACTCTAGGGGGCGGTACTCATCTCTATTTCAAAGCCGAAGAGCCAGCACTTTCCGAAGACGTCTCCGAGATCATGTGGCTGGCATGACTAAACGCCAGAGGCTCATGGAACGCTGTTACCTTCCCACCAAAGGTGGTCCCTATTTTTCTACTTACATTTTTTGCCTGCTTTTTTTATGTTGGCAGAGGCTGGGATAAGTAATGGGAGCTCTACGGCACTAGAGATTCGAACTGCTGAACTGCTGAACTGCTGACCTTTTGATCAACAAGCTCAGCGTCTTAGCCACTGAGCCACCACATCTGGAAATGTTTACTAGTCCCCAAAAATGTTAATTCAACAAGTAGCTTTCAACGTCCGATGGGAAAGTATAAAACACAAACTTGTAGGGAAAACAATTCTGAACTGAGTTGATTCAGATTTACAGAGGACAGAGCTCATTTGAGCTGTTTGTAGACTTCTGTTCTGCCACTGTTTGACTGGATTTACTGCAGTTCCAAAACTTGATTTCCTCACTGAAAATGGTTCTGTGTCACATTTATTCCTTCCAAGTATGTCTGCTTCCAGTTACGATCATAAAATACAGGGATAGCAGATGGTAGCTATCTGACAACTTGGACAATATAAACTAGAGTAGTGTAGTGTAACATATTCTTAAGGAAAAGATCAGTTCAACTTTGCCAATCAAACTCCTTTGCTCTTCTGGGGTTTTCTTTTTTCCTGAAGCAATAGTAATATGGATTTCTTTTAAAATACCAGCAGGAGACTGTTCAGTGCATCATACAACTATGAGGTAAAGAAGTACAGAAAATATTTTTTGCAAGTGTCTGCGGTTGAAATAACCATTTGCAAAAGCAAATTCCTCTGTAAATTCCTCTAAACCAAAACTATATGAATGATTTTTTTAAAAAAAAATGGAAGTGGAATTATGTGGAATTTTTCTTCCTAATATGAGAGATTCTGACTTCTTGCTTGCTGTTTTCATACGTTTTAGAACTTTATACTCTCCTTCCATTCCTTCAGATTGGCTGTTGCTTAGATATGGCTTCAAAGGACTATCTGCCATTCTCAAGGCAATATTTAAAATCATCTGTCTTCTATAAAAACTGAAGATTAATAAATGAGCCCCGGTTTATGGAAAGACTTCACGTGTACAAACTGCCTGTTTCAACTTTTAAACAGATGTGTAAAACTTAGATGCCTACAATGAACGCTCTTGGGCTCCTTAAGGGATATGACTTCGCAGAATTTGGTGAAAAATTATAAGCTACTTCCTTTGGGATGTTTTAAAAAATAAAAATGAGTATAGTAAGCTTTGGTGATTCTGGAGTTTGAAGGATTTAAGAACATTTGCTGGGGGTTAGTACAGGTAGTCCTCAACATATGACCATAATTGAGCACAAAATTTCTGTTGTTAAGTGAGACATTTGTTAGACATTTAGCATTGCCTTCTTACAGAATGTAGCCCTTGACTTTGCCTTTCAGAAGGTAGCAAAATGTGATCACATGACCTTGGGACACAGAAATGGTGCTAAATATGAACCATTTGCCAAGCATCTGAATTTTGATCACATGATGATGGGAATGCTTCAAAGGTCATAACTGAAAAATGGTAATAAGTTCACATTTTTCAGTGCTGTGGTAACTGAATGGTCACTAAACAAAGTGTTATAAGTCAAGGACTACGTGTATTAGGTTCTGTGCTACATAACATAGAAAGGTTTTCTTCCAGTCAGGCTGTGAAGCTATGGGGATAGGTGATGTATTGCATGTGCAGGTTTCTCTCAATGACTTGCCCAAGCAAGAATGTAATTTGAAGTTATACAGGCAGTTCTCAACTTACAACCATTTGTTTAGCAACCATTCAGAGTTAACAATCGCACTGAAAAAAGTGACTTACAAGTAGCTCTTGCGCTCACAACCATCGCAGCATTCCCATGGTCACATGATTGAAATTTGGGCGCTCAGCAACTGGCATGTATTTATGAATGTTGCAGCCACTTGGGGTCATGTGATTACTATTTGCAACCGAGTTGGCTTTCAACAAGAAAAGACAATAGAATCTGGATTTGCTTAATGACTGCATGGTTCACGGCGCAACTGTAGTGATTCAATAGCAAAAAAGCAAAAAAGTGATTCTATAGCAAAAAAAAAAAAATTATAAAATTGGGTACAACTCAACTCAACAACTGCCAGGCTTAGCAATGGAAATTCTAGACCCAATTGTGGTCGTAAATTGAGGACTACCTGTATGACTATTCCCCTAAAATCCCAAGGATGAGGTCTGTTTCCTTTTATACAAATGATACAATCTCCTCAAAGCTTCAGTCTTTTCTGTTTAAACAATTGCTCCAAAAGAAATAAATTTAGAATAAAGGGAGAATAAGTTTCATGTGTGTGTTACACTTGAGCTGGCAAATTCCATTTCATGCTCCAGCCTCCCCAGTCCAACTTCTTGGTGAATAGGTGTTTATTAGGTTATAGAGAATCTGGTTTTACCAAGTCAGCAATCCTTAAATTCTAAGAAAGGTTCCTAGAAATTGTTGCACCATTTCGTAGGCAATCCACCTATCCACATACATTCCAGTTCATAAACAAGCCAAGTCTAATTAATCCCAAATCCTTACCCAGAGTATTTAACTTTTCACACTCAGGCCCATACTACAGTTCTGGAAACACAAGGAACCAGTGTTGATGGAATCCAAAATCATTGCTGTCCCAATTTACATTCTTATAAATCCTGCAGCAGGGCCCAACTGGAAATTATTTATTTATTTATTTGCAGGATCTATATGACCGATATCATATAATGATTCTAAGAGGCTCATAACAATCCCTAAAAAAAAAAAAGAATAAAAACAGAAGTACCCTCCAGGCGCCAGACCAAGCAGCTTCCCAGACCTACAATAGAAAAGTAGCAAATTGGATCTACTAAACAGTGAATTGGCTTTGATAAAAAGATGCAGCCCAGATTATTTTGACCTACTGTTAGTCTATTAGACAACAATGAAATACTAGCTCTGTCTTTATTGCAAGGTTACATTAACATAATCTTTCAAGTCAGAAAATCCCTCCCAACCTTTGCATTCTGTGAGTTAATGATTAATTTTCCTTTCAAATATCATTCTTTTTCTTCTATCTAGAGTGCCTCTTTTGATGCTTAAGCTGAATTTCATGCTTTCCACTGGGACCTCTTAGAAACAACTGAGTGGTCATTCATTTTAACTAAAATTAATTTATACAATGCCTCCCCCCCCCTCCTTTTAGCATTGTCCTCTTAACAGAGTGTGGCCCTTCCTGTAAAAAGGATTACTTACATCCTTGATATCTACAATTTAGGGTGTTGCTTAAGAGAGAATTCACAAATTCAAATTCCAGGAACATGCTCAAACAGATAGCATGGTTCTGGTTGACCATTGATTAGAAGAGCAAAGGACTTGTTTTTAGAACTCGGGGGAAACAGGATTCTAGAATCTTGAAAAGAGAATAGTAGAGTCAATCACTACTGTATATCGAAGTTAATAAAACTGCCAAGGGAGAAGGACTAAATAAGGTTGTGTTCTCTTGGGGACCTTCTGTTGATACCACAGCTTGAGCTAGGCTTCTTAGGTGCATAATTAAATTTAATGAGTTGCCATGGGGAAACCTTGTTGAATCATTTGCTCATAGATATGTTTATCATGGGAGGCCTCTCAGATATAATAAGATCATTACATAGTTTTTACATTACTTGGAGTTGGCAAGTTCCAACTCCCAAGAGTTTTGTAGAGTTCCTCAAAAGTGCAAGTTATCCGTCTTATGGAACTTTGCAGAGGTGATGCTTAGTGAGTTCGAGTACACAGTTCTGTGAAGATTTTGTTTCTATTGAGCTGAAATGAGGTCTCTGGAAAGCTGGATGGCTCTTTTTTGGAATGATAGAAAAATTAGTGCAGTTTCTAGTTGGGTTAGTCACACTTCTTGCAAAGCTTCCTGAGTGATCCCAGCTATTTGCTTTTCAAAAAAAGCCCATCAGCAACGAAATACATACCAAAAAGAAAAGAACAGTATTTTGTGCATGCCCTGTTGAAATGTAAGAAAAAAGGAATATTGAAAAGCTTTGGGTGGGGGGGGATGTGATTGGAAATACTCTGCTACCTTTCTTAGCTTGAAAATGTTCAGCTAGGCTTTTATCGTCAGCAGAGACAACATGAATAATGTTCACGTGAGGTTCAATATAATGATGCTACCGAGTTGGTAATGAAATGTCTGAAAGCAAACAGTCAAGTTCAGAGAGCACCAAGGACTCCACAATTCTAACCCTGAGCTACAAATATTCTCTTCTGCTATCACAGCAGAGAGCAACGTAGAAAGAGAGCAGTTGTTACTCCTATTCTTGAATTACGTCCATCATGAACAAATGTAATGGCTGCTATCTGCCTGTCCAAATAAATCTGACCCCTCTTGTTTTTGCTCTGCTCTGCTATGCAAGTATCCCTTTTCTTTCTTTCACCCATTTCCATTTCTAGCATCTTTCTCTTCTGAACTCTATCTTTCCATCCACTCTGGAGATAATTACAATCTTGGCAGCTCCCTCTCTCCATTAGTCCCTCCTCTTGATGGTTCCTGCAGCCAGCTTGGATTGCAATCTGCAGCAATAAAAAGATGCAGCATATATTTTGTTCCAGGACCTTCCTTCAGCACCTGTTGCAGTGTAATTTTCAGTGTCAGCTCTTCCAGTTTTCTGGGAACAACTACAAAACAAAACAAAAAACCTTCCTTGGCTTCTTCTCTAAATTTTTCTCTGAGTTTTCCAACCATTAACACGGTATCCTTATCAAAAGTTGCATTTCATCATTTCATTACATTCTCTTCCCCATAGCTGAGGCAAGTGACATTTTTGGTTCTTTCAATAAATTAGGAAGGATCCTAAATTTTGTTACTTGTTTCAGAATCATACTTGCTTTCTTGTCTACGATGCTTGCAGTTCTGATGGCTATCTATTAGCAATGTATTTAAATCAGGGCTGTCAAACTCCCGGCCCCCGGGCCGGATGCAACACATGCTGGCCATGCCCACACCCAGTTTAACGAAGGGGGAAAAAGTCCCGATGCGTCACGTGACGCCACTGTGCCAACATGAGTTTGACACCCCTGATTTAAATGTTCTCTACTAAAGATGGTTTTTTTCAAGGGTGTTGAATATCATTGGTGTTTTTAAAATAACAGTAGAATGTATTAAATAAGCTGTTTGAGTGGATCTGATGTCCTCCACTTAGAGTTGCTGTAGAGCAGATTTAGAAGGTTTATGGTATTATTATTTATTATCCATTCATAATTTCAAATAAAACATGAATGGAATGGGGCTTTAGGTTTGTGTGAATGGCTGCTTTGGATTTCAGATATTACTAATTTGGCATCTTGCAAAGGTGGAGAAAAAAAGAGGAGCAACGAATATTATGTTTTTTGCTGCCTTGAGTTATTTATAAAAGTCATAAAAGCAGGCTTAGAATATATACTTACATACAACTCCCATCCCCTCAGTATTTCCAAAGTTGACCATTCAAATCTCACTCTATTAAAAATGGCCATTAGGTCTCTGTAGCCTACAGTTTCCCTCAGTTTCCTCAGCAAATATATCATATTAGCTGGGAATGATGAAAATTATGTCCATTTAATGACAACCAAACAGGTTCCCATTGTACCTGTTTTAAAATTTTCCCTCTCAGACTTATTACTGAACCAAGATTCAGTGGCCCTTATCCTATTGTTGTTTTGAAGAGCCCTAAAGATCTGGCTTTTTATTTAGGCCCTTGTGAAGCATGATTGACATCGTTCTCTCCCCCCCCCCGGCCCCCGGCATCTGAGTAATTTAACTTTGCCATCTCTGTGCCATCTCTGCTGTATCTCTGAGTTACAGTGCAGTCTACTGTTTTCTTCTATATTTTTCAACATTTTGTAATCCCTCCAGTCGTTATGAGCTGGGTGGGGTATACATTTAATAAGTAAATAAATAAATTTCCATTTTGCCAAATGTTTATTTTATTCAAAAATATTAAAATACAAAAGGAAAAAAATAACAAAGACAAAACACAGAACACTAAAAAAAAAGTGAATTGAAAGACAAAAAAGAAAAACAAATTTATTGGGAGAGGGGGAGGCTGAACACTGACAAATATATTGCAGCAATAACAACTTTCCCCCTTGCAAAACAGATCCAAAATTTATAAACTTCTACATCTTTTTGCAATCCAGTTTGACCTGTCGTATATTGTACAGAATATATAAAGGAAAAAAATAGTTAACAGGTTTGATCTGCTCAAAGTTTTAGACAGCAAAATTGCTCTTCTAGAGGACAGGTTCTTCTACCCTAGGTCTCCCAAGGCCATATTTAGAAAAGGGACTGGAACATATGTCACTTGTTGATCAACCCAGATTAAAAATTGTTTTAACTATGGACCGTTTGCCTTCAAAAATGACTTATCTGTTTATGGAATACTTAGACTTTGAAATAATAGAAAATACTTTATACTTGGGTTTTAGATTTTGGTAGTTGGTTTGCTCTCCAAGCTTGTTTCAATTCAGTTTCATTCAGTACCTACCAAACTAGGTAACATCAGCAACAGAATATTCTCCTTGGCTTATAAATGTCTTGTGTGCCAGTGTGGTCGGTTGGTCGTGTGATTGGTTGTTCATTTGGAGTTATATTTAAATTCTGAGCAGCTGATTGGTTCTCTTGTTCATTGGTTGGTTGTATGGTCTGGGTTCTTACATATTCATATGCTGGATCTAGATCAATATGCTTGTTAATTGCTCCTATGATAGAATACCAGGCTTCAATAAATTCATGTATGTGGCAGGTGTTGGCATGGCCAGTGATTCTTCGTCTCAATCGAACTGGTGTTGTTTATTATCAATGTGGCTCAAGATCAGAGATTTTTGGCAGTGCCTTTTTAACTGCTAGGGTTCATGAACCCTTGTTTTCAATTGTCTTCCTTATACTTAGACTTTGTTAAAAGCATATAGCTGGGATCACATTGACTATGACTCCACAGGTATATGCGATTGACGAATTGCACTAATACTTTGCATCAATCAGAATTTGAATAAATGTTAGAAAACTGACTATCTTCTCTTTCCTGGTCAACAGGAGTACAGTACTTCTACCAATTGATGCCTAAACAGAGAACTCTCTCTTTAAATTAATGTTGGCTATGTCTATGCAGCTGAATCTGATAAAATATGTTTATGCTTGCCTGTAGTTGGGACTAGTATGTAAACAGAGACTTACTTTTCTCTGGTCTCTTTTCTTCTTTGGTTGTTGAGCCTGGTGAACAAACAAAAGTGTCTTCTGCCTTGTTAATACTTAGTTCTTATGTGATGGTGATGAAGAAGAATATGTGACTTGACAATAAGCCAGAATTTAAAGTGTATAATTGGTAAAGGCGCTATGTTCTCCAACAGGAAAGCAAAAGGCTACTGAGGAACATAACGCTATGTGCCAAAACGAACATGAGGAATATTGTGCTGCTGTTTCTCTTGGTAGCTTTTGGACTTTACTGGATCCAGTACAAATCTAGTCCCAAACCTGTAAGGACCTCTATTGTCCATCTTTTTGAATGGCGCTGGATTGACATTGCTCTTGAATGTGAAACGTACTTAGCTCAACATGGATTTGCAGGTGTTCAGGTGAGTATGTTTCTCTCTTTAGTCATGGCTAAATACCCACTGATAAAATCTGAGCTCCCATATATCCTTCTGCCTTGAAATTTTGTAAGATGCAGTCCCAGAATATCTGACAGCATCTAATTAGAGAGGTTGGGCCACTCTGAGCAGATGAGCCACAAGTTTCTTGCTCAATATAATAGCTCCAGTGCTCCATGAATGCAGTAGGGGAACAAGCAAATATACCTCTGACATATAGAGAGCTAGTTGTGAAGAGCTCAGCATACATAGAAGGAGTCTTCAATCTACAGCCATTTGTTCAGCGACAATTCTAAGTTACAGTGCTGCCACTGGTCATAATCTCAATTCATTTGTGAACCAGTCCTGTGAACCGGTCCTCAGAACTTTGGCCATCCTAATAATTTCTTGGTCATCTGAATGGAATCCATTTTGCTTGGCAACCAGACCATACTAATGACTCATTGCAGCACCCTGCAATCATGTGCTTGTAATTTGCAAACTTCTCTACTGGCTCCCCAGAAAGTCAATGAGGAAGCAGGTAGGGAAGGTTACAAGTCTCTAAGGTATGCAGAGATGGGATTCACTTACCTTCCCTACCGGTTCGCAAATGTGAGCGCGTGCACAGTAGTCGCGCATTACGTCTGAGCAGGTGGGTGGAGCCTCCCGCACTCGCTGCTACCAGTTTGCGCGATCCGGAGAGAACAGGCTGAATCCCACCACTGAAGGTATGTCTCCCTTACCCTTGTATCTCGCTGCATTTGCACCAACCACTCACACACCCCAACATCCTCACTGACTTGCACTGCACACCCTCTCATACTCTCCCTCACCTGTGCCACATATTGTTCCTAACCTGAACCATTCACCTTCCCAGATTCACATCACAGCCTCCCTGACTTTTTTCAAACAAAACCCATACTGAACCATCATGCACCTTCCCAAACTCACACCACAACTCTCATGCAACCCCTTACACTCATACCCCCTCCCCAACTTGCACTGCATCCTCATGCAACACAATCTTGGGCTTCCTTAGAAACAGGGATCCTGATCACTGGTTGGTTAAAGCAATCTACTTTCCAGTGATCCTTATTGGCATTTTATGTGAGTGAGAGATGCAGGAAACAAACAGGTATAATTGCCTGTGTGTATCATCCTCTGCACTTATGCAAACTGTTTTGTGGTGTCATGTGAATCTTTTCCTCAAAAAAGTTGGGGATTGCTCCTGGGAAGAAGGCAAGAGAATAATTTGCTTTGGTCTCTCTTCTGCTGCTTTTTCTGGGTCCGGATTCATAACGTAATGATAATGATAATTCTTAATATTATTATAAAATTGTTTAGCGAGGAATGCAAAAGTTTTCAAATTTAAACCTTTTCAAGATTAAATCTCTCAATGTTGAATTCAAAACAGATATTATAATCCCATTTTCAATTTTTATAGAAGTAATTTATCCTGAAACAGTTGGTTTCGTATTAGACTCTACATAAAACTCAAACTCAAAGGGTCTTCTTTCAGATTAAAACAGTTTCAGTGAAATTGAACCAGCCAATTTGAATCTCGAGTAGTTCAAACTTGAAATGCTTTGTCTGCCTTTAGTTGACCATTGTTTTTGTCACTTTCATATTCATCCTGATATTCTTCTTTAAGCTATGAATTGGTTGGAACGATAAGATTAATAAAATTGAATAATAAAGATCTATAATATTTGTTCTCTTATCTGCTCATTCTCTTTCTGAATATTTAGGTTTCTCCTCCAAATGAAAACCTTGTAATTATAAACCCCTGGAGACCTTGGTGGGAGAGATACCAGCCAGTTAGTTACAAGTTATGTTCACGCTCTGGAAATGAAAGTGAGTTCAGAGATATGGTGACTAGATGCAACAATGTTGGAGTAAGTGGCCTTCGTATTTTAGGGCTTAGTTGTGGGGAACAGGAGATGTGAGGTCAAAGGCAATCATAAGTGGAAATTGGTATTTTTTTTAATGGTGTCTTATATTTATTTATATTTATTAGGGCCTCTGGTGGCTCAACAGGCTAATGCAGCCTGTTATTAACAGCAACTGCTTGCAATATTGCAGGTTCAAGTCCCACCAGGCCCAAGGTTGACTCAGCCTTCCATCCGTTATAAGGTAGGTAAAATGAGGACCCAGATTGTTGGGGGGCAATAAGTTGACTTTGTATATAAATATACAAATAGGATGAGACTATTGCCTTACACAATGTAAGCCGCCCTGAGTCTTTGGAGAAGGGCAGGATATAAATGCAAATAAAATAAATAAATAAATAAATAAATAAATAAATTATCCAGTTTTCTAGATAAGAAGTTATTAGAATTGATTCTGTTAAATAAAACACTCTAGTTCCACATTTTTGCTATAACATGTTTTTTTATGATTAAAGAAACAATTTCCTATAGTCTGGAACAGTCTGAAAGTTGTCGGAGGACATAGAAGGACCCAATCAGCTGAGTCAATTTCCAAGGTTGCTTGTCACCAAAATGTCTTCATTGGTTGCACTGTTTGTATGTGTGTTTTCATTCCTCATTTTATTAGCATTCCATCTCACATAAGAATGTTCTCAGACTTTGCTGGGTTAGTATTTTTATGTCAAGCATCAGTTTTATTCAAATGTCATTTTGACATGTAATGCAACATCAAAAATCACTGCTAAATTGCTCTAGATTAGTATAGGCGCAACTCTGTATTCTGTTGAGTGAAAACAATTGTGTCATTCTGCATATTGTCCTGAAAGAATTGAAGATTTGAGTCAGATATTGGCATTGGGCTCAATCCCCAGCCATGTGGATGTGTTTTCTTTCAATCCTTGAGATAAAAGGGAAATAATATTCTAAAAATGCTGCCCTAGCTGTGAGGAAGGGAAAAGCTGGCAGATAGAGAAGAATGTGGTGGGTAAGGCATTGGGATCTTAATTGGAATAGTGACTGCAGTCATGCAGTGCCTGTTAAGTTACTTTGTTAAGCTTTTGCTGGCAAAGGTCGTAGGAGGAGAGGCAGCTGTAGAGATCACTTCACTGTTCAGTGAGCAATTGAAGTGAATGTGTCGACATTATTTTTTTAAAAAATAATACATATTCCCCCTTCTGAAATGTGCAACCCATGCAACATTTTATTTAATAAAACCAGAGATTAGGAACAAAACGGTTGGTCACTTCTCCCACAGTCGGTATGCTATGAATGTGGAAAACTTACAATGGGAAATCTAGTAGAAGACTACCCCTGATTTTCCGTTACATTGATGGTCCCCTGACCAAACCACAAAAAAGAAAAGCTGAAAGTGATGAAAGAGAGTACTCCAGCCTCTATGCCAGCCACAAGAGAAATGGCCATGGAGTGGATGGTTCTGCAACAAACCAGTTAAAATCCAGCAAGTTATTGATTGACCTTTGAAGGGGCTTTCTAGGGGGATCAAGAATATATGTGCAAGTCTTTTGCTGTGATTTGTGGGAAAATACCACTTTTCTGTTGGAATACCTTAGCTATAGGCTGACAACAAGATGGAGGCTTTGATGTCAGAATATGACTTCAGCAACTTTTAATTAGGATGTGTTGAAGGTGGGAAAAAGAAGTTGGATGGATGGGCCCAGCAGCTGCATATTTGTAATTTTATAATATGCTGTTCTAGTAATATAGAGGAACTACATTAGCATAAGAAATTATGTTTCCTACTTGAGAATGGGACAGTCTTACGCCTCCTTATTTGTTTCATTTATATATGTATTTTTAGAGTGGCATTGGTTGAAATTGGGAAAAGTATCTTCTATACCAATATGATAACAGTGAGAAGAAGTGGGACAGAGTTTGCAAAATGTGGGGAATTGCATTAAAAACATTCCTCTGAATCTGGCAAGTGCTAATTGTAAATAGTTCTACAGAAAAATATGTAGACCAAAACATGAACCAACTATGGTAATTCCTTATACAGAAACCAAACCAAATGGGGGAAAAAAATCCTTTAATATATTATTAAAATTAGCCCAGGTACCCCCAAAGAATGTTCAAGTTTCTGATATTTTTGGGGGGGATTTTTTTTTAATACAACAACCTGGGGTGACCAAGAAAAATAAATAAGTTTAAGAATGTTAAGATTCTGCAGTCAACCATTTAGATGAAATGTGAAGATGGATATTACAGATTGAACGAATGAGTTATTGAGAGGTGTTGCAAGCATCGAATTATATTTAAACATGATGGGCGAAACTTACAAAGGCCAATACTCATTTTCTCCCATTTCTGTGAACATGAAGATGAAAAGATCTAGATTTGTCTCTTGCCTTTGGCAAAGTTCATGTTCCTAGCTTTAGCAGAAAGCTCATGTTAGCAACATCAAATTATGTGCATTTTTCTGTTTTTATGGGTATGTAACTATGTGCTGATAGTTGATTATCAGCTGAAGATTGTCTTAGATGGAAGAGTGCAACAGGAAGAACAGAAAATAGAGAAGACCATTGTGTTCTAGGTAAAATGTAGCTATTTTTATATTTTGAACAAGTTTTTCCTTATTAAGGCTTGGTCATTTTCAAATGCAAGCTTTGTGTATAAGGAAAGATCTTATGTTAAAGGAATAGAATAGAATTTTTTTTTTGGCCAAGTGTGATTGGACACACAAGGAATTTGTCTTGATGCATACACTCTCAGTGTACATAAAAGAAAAGATACGTTCATCAAGAATCATAAGGTCATGACAGTCATAGGGTACAAATAAGCAATCAGGAAACAATATCAATATAAATTGTAAGGATACAAGCAACAAAGTTACAGTCATACAGTTATAAGTGGAAGGAGATGGGTGATGGAAACAAGGAAAAGATTAATAGTAGTGCAGACTAAATAGTTTGACAGTGTTGAGGGAATTATTTGTTTAGCAGAGTGATGGTGTTCGGGAAAAATTGTTCTTGTGTCTAGATGTTCTAGTGTGCAGTGCTCTATGGCGTCATTTTGAGGGTAGGAGTTGAAACAATTTATATCCAGGATGTGAGGGGTCTGTAAATATTTTCACAGCCCTCTTTGACTCGTGCAGTATACAGGTCCTCAATGGAAGGCCGGTTGGTAGCAATTGTTTTTTCTTCAGTTCTAATTATCCTCTGAAGTCTGTGTCTGTCTTGTTGGGTTGCAGAACCAAACCAGACGGTTATAGAAATGCAGATGACAGACTCAAGAAGAAAAAAGACATGTCTATGATCAGTTATATATATTTCGCTTGTATCTTCAATAGGTCCATATTTATGTGGATGCTGTATTCAACCATATGCTCAACTCCGCAGCTGGGTCTGGCAACCGTGGAATCTGTAATAGCTATTTCAATGCAGAACACCATGAATTTCCTTCTGTCCCATATTCGAGATTCGATTTTAACGATCCAATATGTAAAACGCCCAGTGGGGATATTGAAAACTACAGCGATCCTATTCAGGTAGATTTTCCCCTTTTGATGTGTTCTGTGGTGGTATTATTACAATTGCTGGTTTGCTATAGATAAATGCAGTTTTTCATTTCTGAAGCAAAACCTTAATTGCTCTTGAAGATGAAAATGCCAAACCAAGCACAGGTTTGTGAATATTATTACGTATACTCTATCTTTATTTGCCGGAGGGGAGAAAGAGGACACTTAAGGCAATTGTGCTTGTCGATGGCAAACACTTAGGTAACTGTTAGCTGCTTCATAGAATGCATAAAAGACAATTTTGTGATACGCAGCAGGGACTTTGCAAAACTCCTGTACTTTTTTATACATATGCAGATATCGAATGAGAGATATCAATATGGGGTTGGGTCTGTTAAGAAAAAAAAATCAAAGGAGGATTTTTGATTGTCTGGTATCATCTAATGTAAGCAGTTTTGTGAACGTGTCTGAACTCCTTGTTGTGATCAGAGTGTGTGAATAAAAAGGTCTAGTGGACAGGTGTCAAACTCGCCACTTCACATTGCTGTCATGTGACATATCGCAATGTTTTTTCACGGAGCTGGGGGTGGGCGTGGCCTGTGCGTGACTCATCCAGCCCACGGGCCGCCAGTTTGACGCCCCTGGTCTAGTAGTTAAGGCATCAGGCTGGAAACCAGGAGAGTGTGAGTTCAAATCCCACCTTTTCCATGGATGACCTTGGGCAATTCAGCCGAAACCACTTCAGAGGGTTGCTCTTGTGGGAGAATAAGAGGAAGAAAGAATGATAGTTATGTTCACTGCCTTGAATTGCTTATAAAATAATAAAGGCAGGATAAAAATTAAACAAAACAAACAAAATTGTACTTTAAAAAAGGAGGAAAAGAAAGCCACTTTTATTCTAGTAGAGGGCTATGTTGTAAATAGTTGAAAACAGTATCGACAAGTCCCATTGGACATTTTGAGATTCTCAGCTCTCATTTTGTGGCTTCTCAGAGCATGTTTGAAGGGGTTGAGGTTTGAGTCATATATCCAGTTAATGGAGAGTGGCTTAAGTCAAGTGCCCGATCTTCGGACCTTCCGTCGTGAGCTCAAAACATATTTATTCATTAAAGCGGGACTGGCATAATTAGTGATGTATTTTAATTGGGGTTTTAATATTTTTTAACTTTTTAATTTAAATTTTAATAATCGGCCTTTAAAATTTGCTCTTTTTAATTGTTGTTTTAAACTGTATATATCTTTGTTTTTACTTTGGCTGTACACCGCCCTGAGTCCTTCGGGAGAAGGGCGGTATAAAAATTTAATAAAATAAAATAAATAAAATAAAAAAAATAAGGGGCTTTGGGGGCTTTTTTCTTTCTTTCACCTTTTCAACATTTTCCCAAATCAGATTGATTATTTTTTTTTGTTTTATTTTGAATGGTTGTAGTAATCATTCTTCCCATATGTATAGGTCCGTTACTGTCGACTTTATGGACTTCTTGACCTTTCCCAGTGGAAAGACGATGTGCGTTCAAAAATAATAGACTTCTTGAACCATCTGATTGACCTTGGCGTTGCGGGGTTCCGAATTGATGCTGCTAAGCACGTAAGGCCCGAGGACATAAATGTTATTTTAAGCAAGCTAAATAACCTCAATGCCCGATGGTTCACCAAAGGTTCACGACCTTTCGTCTATCAAGAGGTAAACAATAATATTAATAAAAGGAAAATTCCCAGTATTTGTCCATTGTTCATGTGTTTCAAATGTGCTCTCTTGCTGCATCCTTACAATTTGTGAACTGGGGATCTTAGGAAGAGTAATAGGCCAAACGTCAACAAATCTGATCTATCTATCTATCTATCTATCTATCTATCTATCTATCTATCATCTATCTATCTATCTATCTATCTACCCTGTTTCTCTATTCTCTCTCTCTCTCTCTCTCTCTCTCTCTCTCTCTCTCTGTCTGTCTGTCTGTCTATCTATCTATCTATCTATCTATCTATCTATCTATCTATCTATCTAATCCCTCCTCTTCCTTCCTCTCTCCTCCCTCTCTCCCTACTCTGTCTGTCCGCTTTCTCTCTCTCTCTCTCTCTCTCTCTCTCAAACCAAGCACAGGTTTGTGAATATTATTACGTATACTCTATCTTTATTTGCCGGAGGGGAGAAAGAGGACACTTAAGGCAATTGTGCTTGTCGATGGCAAACACTTAGGTAACTGTTAGCTGCTTCATAGAATGCATAAAAGACAATTTTGTGATACGCAGCAGGGACTTTGCAAAACTCCTGTACTTTTTTATACATATGCAGATATCGAATGAGAGATATCAATATGGGGTTGGGTCTGTTAAGAAAAAAAAATCAAAGGAGGATTTTTGATTGTCTGGTATCATCTAATGTAAGCAGTTTTGTGAACGTGTCTGAACTCCTTGTTGTGATCAGAGTGTGTGAATAAAAAGGTCTAGTGGACAGGTGTCAAACTCGCCACTTCACATTGCTGTCATGTGACATATCGCAATGTTTTTTCACGGAGCTGGGGGTGGGCGTGGCCTGTGCGTGACTCATCCAGCCCACGGGCCGCCAGTTTGACGCCCCTGGTCTAGTAGTTAAGGCATCAGGCTGGAAACCAGGAGAGTGTGAGTTCAAATCCCACCTTTTCCATGGATGACCTTGGGCAATTCAGCCGAAACCACTTCAGAGGGTTGCTCTTGTGGGAGAATAAGAGGAAGAAAGAATGATAGTTATGTTCACTGCCTTGAATTGCTTATAAAATAATAAAGGCAGGATAAAAATTAAACAAAACAAACAAAATTGTACTTTAAAAAAGGAGGAAAAGAAAGCCACTTTTATTCTAGTAGAGGGCTATGTTGTAAATAGTTGAAAACAGTATCGACAAGTCCCATTGGACATTTTGAGATTCTCAGCTCTCATTTTGTGGCTTCTCAGAGCATGTTTGAAGGGGTTGAGGTTTGAGTCATATATCCAGTTAATGGAGAGTGGCTTAAGTCAAGTGCCCGATCTTCGGACCTTCCGTCGTGAGCTCAAAACATATTTATTCATTAAAGCGGACTGGCATAATTAGTGATGTATTTTAATTGGGGTTTTAATATTTTTAACTTTTAATTTAAATTTTAATAATCGGCCTTTAAAATTTGCTCTTTTAATTGTTGTTTTAAACTGTATATATCTTTGTTTTACTTTGGCTGTACACGCCCTGAGTCCTTCGGGAGAAGGCGGTATAAAATTAATAAAATAAATAATAAAATAAAAAAATAAGGGGCTTTGGGGGCTTTTTTCTTTCTTTCACCTTTTCAACATTTTCCCAAATCAGATTGATTATTTTTTTTTGTTTTATTTTGAATGGTTGTAGTAATCATTCTTCCCATATGTATAGGTCCGTTACTGTCGACTTTATGGACTTCTTGACCTTTCCCAGTGGAAAGACGATGTGCGTTCAAAAATAATAGACTTCTTGAACCATCTGATTGACCTTGGCGTTGCGGGGTTCCGAATTGATGCTGCTAAGCACGTAAGGCCCGAGGACATAAATGTTATTTTAAGCAAGCTAAATAACCTCAATGCCCGATGGTTCACCAAAGGTTCACGACCTTTCGTCTATCAAGAGGTAAACAATAATATTAATAAAAGGAAAATTCCCAGTATTTGTCCATTGTTCATGTGTTTCAAATGTGCTCTCTTGCTGCATCCTTACAATTTGTGAACTGGGGATCTTAGGAAGAGTAATAGGCCAAACGTCAACAAATCTGATCTATCTATCTATCTATCTATCTATCTATCTATCTATCTATCTATCTATCATCTATCTATCTATCTATCTATCTACCCTGTTTCTCTATTCTCTCTCTCTCTCTCTCTCTCTCTCTCTCTCTCTCTCTGTCTGTCTGTCTGTCTATCTATCTATCTATCTATCTATCTATCTATCTAATCAATCTCTCTATCTACCTATCTAATCCCTCCCTCTTCCTTCCTCTCTCCCTCCCTCTCTCCCTACTCTGTCTGTCCGCTTTCTCTCTCTTATCTCTCTCTCTCTCTCTTCTCTCTCTCTTCTCTATCTCTACCTTCCTACCTATCTAATCTCTCTTTCTATCTATCTAATCTCCCCCCTCGCCCCCATCTCTCTCTCTCTCTCTCTCTCTCTCTATCTATCTATCTATCTATCTATCTCTCTCTCTCTCTCTCTCTCTCTCTATCTTCTATTGATCTACAATATGTGTCTGCTCAATATAAATTTCATATCAGATTGCAGCTCTAGTGGTTTTAAGATCCGATAGAAGTTTGGTCTGTTTCTGTAAAGACTTGACTAGAAGATCTAATGTGTTTGTTGGCATTTATGTAAATCTAGGATCTGGATGTCTGGATATACAAACCTTTATTTTTTTAAAAAAAATTAATTGATTTGAGGAGAAACTTAGCTAAGACAATGGAAACTTGGAGGTTTGTCGAGTTAAACCTTGAGGTATTTATATTATTTACAAAAAGATAGAATTTCAAAAGGGCAAGAGCTAAAATGTAGGAGAAAGCATTTCTGAATTTATAGCCCTTTTTTCTACCGTTTCCCCCAAATTAAGACATCCCCTGATAATAAGCCCAGTTGGGCTTTTGAGCACATGGCAATAAGGCCAAGTGCTTATTTTAAGGTTCAAAAAATATAAGACAGGGTCTTATTTTTGGGGAAACACAGTAATCATGATGACATGAGATGAAATTAATAGAACAAGATGTGATATTGTGTGTGTGTGTGTGTGTGTTATTACAGAGTGCTGATTCTTCCTTTTAAAAATCTACTACTGATGGCTTTCAAACATCTTGCCTAAAAGTGCAGAGGTTAATCTAGTCTTGTTAGGAAAAGGTCTCCACAGTCAAGATCATGCAGCAGAAACACTGTAATGCTCCCTATCCATATTCCTTGGTTAGTGTTGAAACATTACAGAAGGACCAACAAAGCATGACTGAAACCTATGAAAAGTTTGTATGGGAAGAGATAAAATTGCAGCTACTACATTTGGTGCAAGATTGGTCTAAAATGATCGCCAAAATATTTGCCAAAAATGAATTCAGTGACTAAATGTTTGAAATGTCTAAATCACTTTTAAGAATGAATCAGTACACAGTATAATAGGGAGTGATTACCTTGCCAGATATGCTATCTCTCGGAATCCTTTCTCTTATTCCTTCTGTACCTTTTCTTGGCTTTTTCCAGGTAATTGATTTGGGCGGTGAAGCAGTCCAAAGCTCTGAATACTTCAGAAATGGCCGAGTGACTGAATTTAAATATGGCATGCAGTTAGGGACTGTTCTTCGCAAATGGAATGGACAAAAGATGGCAAATTTGAAGTAATTATTTTTTGACACTAATAAGGACCAAATAGCAATCCAGGTGTAAGAGGAGGGTACAGGTACCTTTTTGCCTCCCAAAAATTTTTTTTGTGATGATGCAGTCAGTGTGAGCTTTTGATGGAAAGCTTAGCAACTGCTTCTCAAATTGGAAGGGCTGGATCATATCCTCCTAAACAGGCCTACTTTGAAATGACTTGTGAATACATTCTTATTTCTTCCTGATTTAGGAGCTGGGGAGAAAGCTGGCATATGATGCCATCTAATAAAGCCTTCGTCTTTGTTGATAATCACGACAACCAAAGGGGACATGGAAGTGGTGGGTCATCCATTCTCACTTTTTGGAACCCTAGGTAACTCTGCCCTTATTTTTAGCATAGTTTATAAAAGCTGTTTTATAGTTGCAAATTAAATTTCAAACCCAAATGGTGCACATCCCATCCCATCCCATCCCATCAGAAGTTTAAAAAGTCTTCCTACTAGTAATTTACAATTTAATACTATTTAGAATTTCAGTTGCAGACATCTAGTTGTAGACAATTCTGCTCCAAAAGCTGATTTAAGTACCGTATATACTCGAATATAAGCCGATCCGAGTATAAGCCGAGGTCCCCAATTTTACCCCAAAAAACTGGGGTAAACTGGGGACTCGAGTATAAGCCGAGGGAGGGAAATGAGGCAGCTACCGGTCAGGGAAAGCCTCCCTCCCTCAGCCGAGAAGGCTGGCGGCTCCCCCGCCCCGCCCTCTCACTGCACCGGCAGGGCTTCCCCGCGCTAATGCAAAAGCCCGCCAAGTTTGCACCATCCGGTATAATGTGAAAAAAAGAAGAAGAAAAAAAACTCGAGTATAAGCCGTATATACTCGAGTATAAGCCGAGGGGACGTTTTTCAGCACAAAAAACATGCTGAAAAACTCGGCTTATACTCGAGTATATACGGTAATTCAGTGAAGAGGAGCTGGTGAAAAAGATGCCTTTTAGATCCCCCGAGAAGCAACTTAACCAAAGTTGGGATACAACAAGAAATATATGTGATTGTCCCTTAGCTTAGAGAGGAGGTAGTGCTCACATAAATGCTTTCTATTAGAGGAGTAACCAAACTTCATTTTAAGTAAATCTGGTTATTATTGCATATGTTTGCACGAAATGCTACAGTCAGGATTTTTTAAAAAAAACTACATAGCTTCAGGAGCAGTGCTGAATTTCTTTTGTGTCCTTTGATTTTGAAATTGATAGTTTTCTCATGTCAAAGTGAAATTTGTGCAGATTTCATTGTCAAATTGAAAACTGCCATTTAAGACTAGATATGAAAGATTTTCTGCACATTGGCAGAGGCAAAACCTAAAATGTATAGTTTCCATAGCTGGATGGCTACTGAATTAGAGGCATTTGCTCTTTGAATTTTGATTCTGTGCTCCAGTTTGTGGCCAAATTATAACACATCCAATTTAATGACATTCAAAATCGTTAATGTATACTTTTACCTCATGTATTCTTTTGTATTAACAGGCTCAGGAATTCATTGATTTGCTGCTGCGGCCCTTAGCAGCTTAAAAACAAACACGGAATATACCCGTTCTCCCATTTTCCTGAACATATTTATATGAAAATAAATCACATTTTATTCAGTTGGGTGTATTCGCAGGAAATTATGGGCAGAATTTCATCCTTGATATAATATAGCACTGGAAAATCTTTGCAGTATGGACATGTTCCTGTTTTTTGAACAGAAGAGTGAGATGGTATTAAAAATGGTGGTGATAATGGCCAAGTGTAGAGTAAATCTCCTCCTCCTCCTCATCTCCATAAATGGAAAGTTCTCATGCTACAAAAGAAAGCTTGGGCTTCCACTATCATCTTTACAGAAATACCTCTGTGATCTGCATAAGCATTTTTGGAGAGTACAAGTAGCCTTCCATTTGAGAATAATTTAATAATTAATAGTTAAATTTAATTTAAATTTAATTTAAATTTAATTTAAATTTAATTTAAATTTAATTTAAATTTAATTTAAATTAATTTAATAATTTAATTTAAATTTAATTTAGGAAATTTAATTTACCATAATTGAGTCAGGAATTATGGTTGTTAAGCCCTGTCAGCCATTAAGCGGGTCAAATTTTACATATATATTTTTTTTGAAGTGGTTGTTGAGCAAATGCAGTGGTTGTTCAGTGAATGTGACAATTGTTAAGTGAACCCATTATTTACAATGAGTGCCTTTTGCAGGAAACTGGAAGTTAATGCTGGTTTCTGACCAAAAAAAGTTGCAAATTGTAGTCACGTGGCCATAAATGTGGGCCAGTTGCCATGGACTTAAAATGCGATCATGTGACCATGAGGGAGGGGCTGGCCATTAGAATTTTGAATCCAGGTCATAAATATGGTGTTGTAGGCTTGTTATAATTTCGTATGCTCATTTAAGTGCAGATCACCTGTAAACATCCTGTGCTATAGCCAGATCTTTTGTTTGGAAATGAGCTCTCTTGCCCAGGAAACCAGATAAAAATAAGCTATAATTGTTGGGAACATCGGGGGCAGAGGGAGATAATAGGGAGCAACCTTATCAGTTTACTTTTTGGTAAGCTGAATGCTCACACCCATGAGCACTTTTGTGAGAGTGTGCCTGTCACCTGCTTTCAAAATTCCATTCAAACAAGTTATCTATTCTATGTTGGTTCATTTCTGTGTCTGAAAACACATTTATACCAGAACTCTTATTTTATCTATGTAATAGACTTTATAAGATGGCGGTAGGGTTTATGCTTGCTCATCCCTATGGATTCACACGAATCATGTCAAGCTACTGGTGGCCTAAAGATATCCAGAATGGAACGGTAACTTTTTCTTGCTTCACAAAACAATATTTAAAATATGTCCCTTTTATTTCTAAGCTACTATTTCTTAAAAAATAGCATTTTAATCATTTAATTTTATATTTTTATCCATTTATTTTTGTTTCTATTCATCTTTAAACAGCTGGGAGGATGTTTTGATGAGCAGCTATTTAGATTTTAGCTTAAACAAAATATGAATTTATAATTTCACTTTAAAAATATTTGCACAGAAACATTCACATATGGTAGGGAGAAGTAACTTTTGCAAGTTTTTTAGCTTAACCGACGTTTGCAGTGTCAGCTTAGATTTTTTTTAAAGTGTCACTGATTCTTAAAATTCTTGTATAAATTATAATAAGAACCTTGTTGGCTTTCCAGAGGCTAGGACTGCTGCTCCTAGAAATGTTTAAAAGCCAGATACTATGAAGGAATGCAGATATTTATTTAGCATGTTCATATCCTGCTTCTTATGTTTTAGTAATCATATGCCATTTTTTTAAAACAAGGACTTGAATGATTGGGTTGGACCACCAAGCCATAGTGATGGTTCCATTAAACCTGTGACAATTTATGCAAATGAAACTTGTGGCAATTGCTGGATCTGTGAGCACCGTTGGGATGAAATTCGGTAAATGCTTTCAATGCTACCTTAAATAGAGCCTTCTTGAGAGTAAATTTGTTCTTCTGTATATCTAGGGTTCAAATAACCCATTTTTTCCCCAAGTAAGTACTGTATATAGATTTTTAAAGATCCCTCTCCCTTTAAAATGCTGTACAGATGCTTTGAGTTATAATTCCCTTAATCTGTGGACTTCAGAGCAAATAGGATTTGTTTCCAAAAGTTACTGTAAACAGCAAGAAAGATAGGCAAGGTCAGTTGTCAGTGTAACAATGGTAAAACATATTTTAAGTCCACAACAGACATAACATTTGGAAGTAGCTCAGACAGATAACTCAATTTACTGAATTATATGTTGCACCTTTTTTTTTTTTTTTACATAAACAGATTTATAAAATTAAACTTAGCCCCACTAGGTTAGGTTAGGTTAGGAAATCAATTCCACGTGAAAGCAAAACATTACTTTCATTAAGAATGGCTATAATTTCAGAATCTTGCAAACCCCGATTGTGCTGTAATTCTTCCTCCTTATATTTTATTGAAGTAGGGAGGTGTCAGTCTGATCTTAATATTATCTATTTATTTATTTTTCCTTATTTATTTATTTTGTCATAACAGTATATATAAGCATTAACATGAAATAACTGTATAATACATAAGCATATATATGAACATAAGTATGTAATAACTATATTAATTGAATATAATGAAGAGGAACAATAGGACAGGGAATGGTAGGCACGTTTGTGCTCTTATGCACGCCCCTTATAGACCTCTTAGGAATGGGGTGAGGTCGATAGTAGATAGTTTTTGGTTAAAGATTTTGGAATTTTGAGAAGAGATCACAGAGTCAGGTAATGTGTTCTAAGCAATAATAACTCTGTTACAGAAGTCATATTTTCTGCAATCAAGACTGAAGCGGTTAACATTAAGTTTAAATCTATTGTTTGCTCTTGTTGTGATTGGAGCTGAAGAAGTTTTCAACAGGAAGAACATTGCAATATATGATTCTATGAGTTAAACACAGGTCTTGTCGGAGTCGGCGGCGTTCTAAATTTTCTAAACCCAGGATTTCAAGTCTGGTGGCATAAGATATTTTGTTGTATTCGGAGGAGTGGAGAACTCTTCTTGTAAAATATTTCTGGACACTTTCAATTGTGTTGATATCAGAAATGTGGTTGGGTTCCAAACAGGCGAGCTGTATTCAAGAATTGGTCTAGCAAATGTTTTATATGCTCTGGTTAGTAGTGTAGTGTTTTTGGAAAAGAAGCTACACAAGATTAGGTTTACAACTCTTAGAGCCTTTTTTGTGATGTAGTTGCAGTGGGCTTTGGCATTTAGATCATTTGATATGAAAACTCCAAGGTCTTTAACAGGGTGGGAGTCATCTGTAAAGTAATGTCCATCAAGCTTGTACTTAGTGTTTAGGTTCTTTTTTCCAATATGAAGCTTTTTTATTGATATGGATAATTTGCTTTTTCTGGTTTTGGTGGTGCTTTGTGGTACGTATAGTTTAATGACTCTATTGACTTCAAGTAGTAAAACTTTATAGTGGTCTTCAGAAGTAATATAGGTTGAGAACCTATATAGGGGCCGGAATAGCTCAGGCTGTTAAGAAGCCTGTTATTAGAACACAGTAGCCTGCAATTACTGCAGGTTCAAGCCCGGCCCAAGGTTGACTCAGCCTTCCATCCTTTATAAGGTAGGTAAAATGAGGACCCAGATTGTTGGGGGGGCAATAAGTTGACTTTGTAAAAAATATACAAATAGAATGAGACTATTGCCTTATACACTGTAAGCCGCCCTGAGTCTTCGGAGAAGGGCGGGATATAAATGTAAAAAAAAAAAAAGAACAGATTTTGCCAGTCAAGAAATGAGAGGTCGTTGTTTATAAGGTCGTAGTTAGCTTTTTTGAAATTGTAGTTAGGAGTACTATTATTATGACGATTTATGTAAGGGCGTATATTAAGAGAAAAGTCTATCATGCAGTGGTCGCTGTTGGAAAAGGGTTGTTTTATTTGTAGTGCATAAATTGAATTTGTGTTGTTGCAGAAGATGAGGTCAAGGCAGTTGTTGAGTCTTATATTGTTAGTTACTAGCTGTTCAAGACCTAGGTTTGTAACAGCGTTGTATATTGTAGTATATTGTACTATTTGCTGTGAATTTAAAATATTTTTACTCCTGGCTGCCCTAGCAACTGATCTTGCATATATCTATCAAGATAATCATCTGGTACTTTCTACAGTTATGTAAGATTGCATAAAGGTGCATACATTCCTTACCTGATCCATTTTTCCCTCCATTTCAGGAACATGGTGATATTCCGAAATGTTGTCTATGGGGAGCCAATTACAAATTGGTGGGACAACAATAACAATCAGGTAGCATTTGGACGTGCTGGCAAAGGATTTGTTGTGTTTAATAATGATGGCAGGTATGCTTATTTAAGAATTGACAGGGGCTTGGATTACTATGTGATGTATATAGTAGGTCAAAATCATTTGGGTTGCATCATTGCATCAAAGCTAATTGTTCAGTAGTTCCAATCTGCTGCTTTTCTACTATATGATTGGTCATACTGAAAAGGAATTTAATGTCTGTCAAAACACTGGATGTCACCAGCAGTCACTCATACTTACCAGCTATCCACAGCATTGGGTTTTCTGATAACCCTTCTTTTGAGATTTTATAGTGGGGTCATTGGGCAAATGCTTTCTAGCTTTTCAGCATACCATGCTAGATTTTTAACGAAGCTTCCATGACCCTCCAATCATTGTATAGCAAGCAGAGAAGAGTAGAATTCATTTGTTGGAACAATTTGGGTGATTAAATAATATGGGTTGTTCTTAAGGGTCAGATATCAATGCAAACTTTGTTGCTGTTATTGAGATGCCATTATAGTTTGTCACAATAAACCATCATTCTAGAGATAGACTGTCTGGTATGCTCCAGAGTATCTTCCAACATAGCAAGGAGAAGAGAATTTGTGTTTGTCCACATGTTGTGTAACTACTACGGTTGGGTAGAGTTTCAATGGGATGATTTGATCAGAAGATTGTTTGAGTCAATTATCCCACCAAAGAAGAATTGTAAAAGAGACACCCCCTTTACTTACCAGGCTGGAGCAACCAGACATTTTTTGGTCCCTTTGCTGGTATTCTACATGTACAGAAACAACTTTACTAATTTGCTTGTTGTCCGATCCAATGGACAATCAACCTGTGCTGAAGCTGAAATGGGCTGTTTCTTCTTGCTGCTTGCTGCAAGGAGGTAAATTGCTGGGAGGCAGGGGCCAGAGGGTGGGTGGGGCTACATTCAGTGTCTAAGACGCACCCAAATTTTCACCCCCTTTTAGGGGGGGAAATGTGCGATTTATACTCTGAAAAGTATGGTAATTTTTTTTTTAATTTACATTTATATCCCGCCCTTCTCCAAAGACTCATGGGATTTTTTGGGATTTTTATTTATTTACTTAGCATATGGCAAGTAATTTGTGCTTGTTATGGATGTGATTGAATCTGAGGCTATCATCATATTCAAAAACCATATAAAATTGAAAGTAAAGAAGCCCTTTTATTTATTTTGTCTAGTAAATGAGGTGCATCCCTACCTCATATAGGAGAAAGGCCTGTCTTTGGAGACCTAGGCATAGGTATCTTCAATTATTGTAATGGAAATTTTTGATGAAAATGGTATGGAAGACAGTCCAAGAAATTTTGCTGGCCCAGAAATTGGCAGTACTGTCGAGTGAACATTGTTTGTGTTGGAACAGCTTCATGAATGGCTGGTTGCCTTCTAAAGTCATTACAACACATGTTTGTTTAGAAAACATAAATGATTTGTACCTGGGTTACTAACAGATTTTCAGAATCCATCAGTATAGTAATTTTATGAAAGGCTGTAATTGTAATAATAAAAACAAATGTAAACCTAAACAAAGACAGAAGAATAGAAAGAAAAATAGAAGGCAGAGAAGAGAAAAAGGAAAGAAAATGAATGAAAAGTAGTAAAGAAAAATAAATCTATAAGTGATTTCTAAACTTCATCACCATAGCTATCAACAACTTTAGTAACTTGTCAACTCCTCTTAAAATAATCTCTTTTTCCCACATCCTATCTTTTTATCTATAAATGAATCCATAAAGCATAATCCCGGTGTCAGCAAAAGTCCATTCAGGCTAACAGAAATTATAAAAAAATCTTTATGACCCTTGATCAAATAAATTTAATTTTTATAAATCTTTCCTTTTATTCCTATCAGTCTTAATCTTTACTTGATTTAACTAAAATTGCAGAAATTGATTTTTTTCCCCCTTCTTTGTCCCTTTTCATGAGATTGTTCACAACTTTTAATAAACCTCTTTTGTAAGTCCAATATAGGAAAATTATCCAGGTCGTTCTCTTAGTTTATTGTTTGTATATCTCTTATAATTATTAAAACAAACGTGGTTTCTTTGATATGTCCAGTATAATATCTTCCTTCCATGTCTTTCTGTACATTCAAGTGTAGCCTGTTATTTGTAAATCCACTTCCAACTCAGTCTTGATCTTGGCAGGTAAAACATGTTCCTCTTCTATAGCGTCTTTTAGACACAGTCTATCAATACACTTTTAGACACACAGAGATAGATATTAATATTAACTTCAGAGTCCATTTTCCAAAAATATCCTTTAATACAGCAGCTCCCAATCTTTTGGGCACCAGGACTGGTTCTGAGGAAAGAGATTTTTCCACAGACTAGAGGAGGCTTGGTTGGAGATGGGGCTTCGCTTGTTTCAATGACCCAGTTTCTGGCATGCCATGGTCCAGTTCTGGTCCATGAATGGGGTGTTGGGGACCACTGCTTTAATATGTCCAGTGTTAGAATATTTTGCTCCATTCTGTAATTGTAAATCATATTTATACGTTCTCTTTTAATTGTAATATTTAGTTCTCTCTGGTGTCCAGTTTTTAAAATATTAACATGCTTTTTTAAAAAAAGAATTTTCCAATTAATAAACAATTAATTTACAATTAATTCTAAAATCTTATTTTAAATTTAACTGGACCCTTAGTCCATTTGCAACTTCCTAAAACCAAGATTTCCAATCACCTTTTTGCTGTTTATTCAAATAATAATATAAATAAAAACTCATCCAATTTTGTCGTTCCAAAGGTTTCTAGTAGCTGAAAAGCAGCTAGGTAGCAATTTCTAAAAGTGATTAGAAGAAGTAGTATGCGAATTTAGTGTCCTTTCAAAGGTACCAAGCAGGATTTGAGCAAGATGAATATTCCCTTGTCTCTCAGAACTCTAAACCCTCTGGAAGCAACAATCTTCCAGTGTCCTTGTGAGGGGCAGCTGTCTGGATTACATCTGGTGATCTCAAATAATCCCATTGTCTAGAGAGGTTTGAAGAGCTGGTCTAGTTGCCAGCTTTTCATTCCTTACCACAATTTTCAATCTGAAATTTCTTCCTCCAGAAGTCAGTTACTTACAGATTTTTATATTTGTGTATCCAGTCTAAAAAGGAATGTATACTTGTTGCTAATTTTGCCATGGATTGATGTGCGTGGTTAATTCTGCTTTTAACTTTTCTCTAAGTTATGAAACCACATAGTCACTGAAGGTGAAAAAAGCCCTTATTTATTCAGGCTGCTTAATGTTTTAGTATTTTAATGTTTTATATTTCTTGATTTAATGTGCTACCATTTTATTATACATTTTATGAGACATTCGTAGCAATGGGGGGCATATCATTTCTGAATATAAATAAAAGAATAAAATTATCTTTTATTGTACAGAAATTTGTCGGTAATCCTTCCAACTGGACTTCCTGCTGGGGTTTATTGTGATGTCATTTCAGGACGAAAGGAAGGCAAGATTTGCACAGGAATTCAAATCCATGTGGCTGCTAATGGCATGGCTCATTTTCAGATTAATTACCAAGCAAAGCATCCCTTCATTGCAATTCATGTTGAAGCCAGACTGTGATATATACTGATGAACATTTCTCCTATTTGATTGGTTTCTGTTCTCTGTGTATTATAAAGCTGCTTTTATACACGATTATTTATTACTTGTACAGGGTGATTTTATCATAACTCAGGATGTTACACAATGTAAGACAATTTACAGCAATGCAGTTCCAAACAATGCCAAAAACATGTGGAATAAAATAATAAAAACTTTTAACAGACCAGTTATCCTGCAAGGAATCCATTTCCATCCGTTTCTAATATAAGACCTGGGAGAAGAGCCATGCTGTTAAGGATTGTTCAAATATAGTCAGTGAAGTCCATGTGAATATCTGGAGGAAGAGTATAATATCAAAGAGCAATAGAAATAGAATAGCACTTATATACAGCTTCACAGTGCTTTACAGACCTCTCTAAGTAGTTTTTACTGAGGCAGCATATTTCCCCCAACAATCTGGGTCCTCATTTTACCAACCTCAGAAGATGGAAGGCTGAGTCAACCTTGAGCCAGTGAGATTTGATCTGCCAAACAAGCAATACAATAGAGACGGTTTGCTACCTGAGTCTTACCAGGTGACATTGTATGGGATAGATTAAAACTATAGAAGATAGATGGCCTCTCAAACAATTAGGCCTTATGTCATGAAGTGTTTTATAAATGATAATACCTTGAAGTGCAGCCTGAAGCTTACTAGTAACTAGTGCAGTTTACAAAACAGATTTGTTCCGTGGACAGATTGTGGCATGCCCATAACTGTCTGTACCATTGTATACTGGACCAGTTTCAGACCTAGTCTTCAAAGATGACCATACGTTGAATGCATTGCAGTTGTCCAAATACAAGGCAAGCAAAGCCTGAGTGATTGTCCTCCCAGTCTAAGTATGGACACAATTGGCCTGTAGAGGAATTATGCAAGGAAGACCTTCAAAGAAAACCCCCAAAATGTGTGCCAAAGTAAAGGAAGAAATACAAATTTTTGCAGTAAAAACTGCATTTCCAGTTCTGGGTAGTCCAAATACCCCAGGGCATTAGTCTTGTTGAAACTGAGATCGTTCCTCCCCATTCAGACCCACACAACCTTCAGTCACTGAGATAAGATCTTGATAGCATCACTTGTTCAGCCTATGGTTGAGATTTATCATGGAGTATCAGTGTACTGATGATATCTGACTCCAAACTAATGGATGATCTCATCCAGCATCTCATACACTAGTAGATACTAAAGGGAGGAGCAAGAGTTTAAGGCTCTGAAGCACCCCACATATCAGGGGTCTCTGGCTTGATTTCTCCTCCCTGCCAATACTGATTAGACAAAGAAGAACAAAAACACCAGGTTTCCCATGTCTAATCCCTCTTGGTTCAGAAAGATATGTTCTATGGTACTGATACTTGCTGAAAGATTGAGGAAAACCAGGATAGTTGCAATAGCCCATTCTGGCTGCCTCACATATTATCTGCAAGCATAATCTGTGTCACTTAACATGCTGTGAAACCTTCCTGGAAGTTTATTCAAAAATAAATGCCATTTATAGCTCAATCCTCTTGTTCATATTGTTAATTAAACTTTGGATGCCTTGTCCATACCGAGACACCCTGCAGAGTCATTCCAATATTGGACCCCGATTCCTGCTAGCTGGGTGTTCTTGGAAAACCCACAAACAAGATATGAAGATGGTTACTCTGTCTGTCTCCCAATAAGCAATTTTTATGAGAATAGCTAAACAGGGTGCTCAAATTTTATCTCTTGTAACTTACAACCTTTGGACTTTAAAATGGACTTGACTGATATTTGTGGAAATTATTTTGAACCTTTGGGGGACTGATGAAAAACTTTAATCTCCTGATAAGAATTTTTGTCACTCCAGGCCATTAAAGCTGCTCCTGCTAATCAGTGGGTATCAATGGAAAAAGAGGTGTTGAGGTAAAGTCAAATGTATCAACTCCCTACCTTTGCTTAGAGGACAGCTGCTTCAGGCCACAGGTTTTAATGCCATAGAAAAATAGCAAGACTTTATGCCTTACTATATTCTGTGTTTATTATTAGGGTAAGAGGAGAGTTATGTGGGTTTTTATTGGTTCAGACGGCATTTCTTAGTCTAGGATGTTATGTACCTTTTGCCATTTAATCTCAAACAGGCAAATATATTGGTTTGTTTCCCTGGCTTAATGCTAGGCTAAATTATGTATCATTTCCTGCTATTTGGGAGAATAAGTGTTATAAAAACAAATTGTTATATGCTGGAGACCTCTGTTTTTTTGTTTTTTTGTTTTGACTTGTAGATGTCCTTGAAGCAGATAGTACATTATCTAATATATTTAGCAGAAGACATGGCTGTGATTAATTCATCTGAATCTTATCTTGGTTTATGCATTCAAAGTTTTCCCCAGGGAATTTAGTTCTTTATCTTCACCTGCTCCTCTTGTTTAAACCATCAAGTGGCGTGACCTTTGATTAAAGGAACTTTGCTAAATGTAGCCAATTGTTGTTGAATGTGTCATGACTGATGTGTACTTTGAGCTGTACCAGAAATATAAATACAGTACTGAAAACTGCAACTGGGAGCAGAGAAAGACTCATTACTCAAGGCAGAATGTGGATTTTAATTCTCCTTGCTGGTCTGGAACTTTGTTGGGCTCAGTATAACCCAAATACTTTGCCTGGAAGGACATCTATTGTTCACCTCTTTGAATGGCGCTGGAATGACATTGCTCTTGAATGCGAACGTTACTTAGCACCTAATGGATTTGGTGGAGTTCAGGTAGGTACATTTTGGTGATAATTTCTGGGAAAGATGTCTATGTCTTTGGCCAATTTTGCTGGTTCTAAGAAAATAAATAATTTAATTGAAATTTAACAATGTTAACAATAGTGAAGGGCTGTGGAAATGTTTTTATAGTGTAAAATCATTAATCATCTTTCAAGCATGCTGACTCAACTTCCAGAATTTCCCAGTCAATGTGCCAGTTGCTTAGAATTCTGGGATTTGAAGTTTACACATCTAAAGAACAAGGTAAATGGAGATTCTCAGTCATTCAGGTCATGATTGTCCCAACACTGCTCTTTTTCGAAAAGGCAACTGGACTTTGTTTTTTTTCCTTGAAGACGTTTCACTTTCATCCAAGAAGCTTCTTCAGCTTGGTTTGGGAAGGACTGGCCAAAATGAATGAACCTTTTGTAAAGACATGGCAGTAAAATTGTCGCATCAGCCTATTTGTGATGTAGAGTAAATTCATTTTTTGTTGTACTGAGTATGTGAAGTTAACACGTAACTCTAAGTGTTCCAACTAATTTATCATATAATTTAATTTGCAATTCAGCTTCTTTTCACGCATCCAACAATCTAATATTGCATATAATTTGCAATTCAGCTTCTTTTCACGCATCCAACTACTTGGTTAAATGAAGGCAAATGAGTAAGTAGTGAGTTGGATACTGATAGAAGAATGGTTGCATCAACAATCAGATTGCTGATTTATTCAACGTTTATTTTCAATATGGCAATCTGAGCACCTCAGCTGCCATTTAATTAAATACTTCATCAATCATAAGGACTGTGGCACAACAGAAAGAAAACACAGAACACAGCAGCCTGCAATTACTGCAGGTTCAAGCCCGGCCCATCCTTTATAAGGTAGGTAAAATGAGGACCCAGATTGTTGGCGGGACGATAAGTTGAATTTGTAAAAATATACAAATAGAATGAGACTATTGCCTTATACACTGTAAGCCGCCCTGAGTCTTCGGAGAAGGGCGGGATATAAATGTAAACAAAAAACAAAAACAAAAAACCCATATTATTATATTTTTAATGGCTACATCATGTATAATGGGGATTAGGGAAATTAAAGCATTGTCAGCTATTAAAGCTGAGGAATTTTTACTGATGACCATTTTGCTTAATGATAATACTCCATCAGATGTTGATTGTTATACTTTTCCATCCGATGGTAAATACGTTCCCATATTATTCCAAAGAAATAGAAGAATAATGGGATTTATTATTATTATTATTACCCATCATGTAATATAACAAGCTGGACCAGGATTTTATTTACACTTTCCAAACCAACATATAGCAAACAAGTTACTTTAACGAGTAACATCTAATTTATCATCCTGTCCAACATATATTCACTAGAGTTCTGGTCTTCTATATACACTGAATGTTCCTCCAGTACTTTAAGAAATTATATAAAATGAAGACATGATAACTTTTCTAGCTGGCTGTAGCTGACATAAAAATATATTTCATGTACATTGCATCATGTTTATTTTATTAACCCAGTAGAAGTTGCTTATTTGCGTTGAAAATAAGGCAGTCCATCTCACTTCATATTCAAAATTTATTGCCACCCAGTAGAAATCAATGTTTTGTCAAATGAGCAAGCAAGTCTACTGCCCAGTTATGATCAAATAATATTCTGAGCAACAAATGGATTATATGTTCTTGTTGTGGAGTAATAGAGGTGAATTCAGAGGTAGTTCACTCCTGTAGTGAATTAGTCTTCTAATTTTCCTAGTTTTCTCCTAATTATTTTATTTTGGAAGGATGGGAAAACTGATTGAGGGACACAGCAGTTCTTTTACTGGGTTTTGGTTAACTGAAGCAGAATTCATAGAATTTCTAATCACTCTTTAAGTTTCTGGTTTCAAGAAAACCCATGAACTTGAAAAGGAAAAAAGTAAGGAAAGGCTGGGCTTTTCCCAAGTGTTTTTTTTTTTTAAGTATTCCTTAAGAAACCCAAATTAAGGTAAGGATTGTAGCATAGAGAATCTCCATAGTTCCATGGACTATGTAAAAAGGATTTTCAGCTTGCCACTGAGCTACTGAAATAATTCTCTGTGTTGTGGGGTGATGTTATTCAATTTACAGATCTCTCCTCCAAATGAAAACCTTGTTATTACAACACCATGGAGACCATGGTGGGAAAGATACCAACCTGTCAGCTACAAGCTCTGTACACGATCTGGAAATGAGACTGAATTTAAAGACATGGTGAACAGATGTAACAATGTTGGAGTAAGTGGTATTTTGTTTTAAGACCTTTGGTTCAAGCTAATTCTGCTCCCATAACCGTGATATGTATTCTTAAATTATAGTTTGCATTCTCTCAAACTAATGGTGGAACCATCTTTTAGTCAATTCAAAATGGAATCATTTTAATTGGTTTAATTTAGAAAACGATCCTGAATATCATCTAATTTATTTATTTATTTATTTATTTATTTTATTTTGTCACAACAGTATATATAAGCATAAGCATGAAAATAACTATATAATATAAAGGTAAAGGTTCCCCTCGCACATACGTGCTAGTTGTTGCCAACTCTAGGGGGCGGTGCTCATCTCCGTTTCAAAGCCGAAGAGCCAGCGCTGTCCGAAGACGTCTCCGTGGTCATGTGACGAGCATGACTCAACGCCAAAGGCGCACGGAACGCTGTTACCTTCCCACCAAAGGTGGTCCCTATTTTTTCTACTTGCATTTTTATGTGCTTTCAAAACTTCTAGGTTGGCAGAAGCTGGGACAAGTAACGGGAGCTCACCCCGTTACATGGCAGCACTAGGGATTCGAACCGCTGAGCTGCCGATCTTTCGATCGACAAGCTCAATGTCCTAGCCCCTGAACCACTGCGTCCCTGTATATAATATATAATATATAAGCATATATATGAGCATAAGTATGTAATAACTATATTAATTGGATATAATGAAAGGAAACAATAGGACAGGAACGGCAGGCACGTTTGTGCTCTTATGCACGCCCCTTATAGACCTCTTAGGAATGGGGTTAGGTCAATAGTAGACAGTTTTAAGTTAAAGCTTTGGGGATTTAGAGAAGAGACCACAGAGTCAGGTAGTGTGTTCCAAGTATTAATAACTGTTACAGAAGTCATATTTTCTGCAATCAAGATTGAAACGGTTAACATTGAGTTTAAATCTATTGTTTGCTCTTGTATTGTTATGATTGAAGCTGAAGTAGTCTTCAACAGGAAGGACATTGCAATAGATGATTCTATGAGTTAAACACAGGTCCTGTCGAAGGCGGCGGAGTTCTAAGTTTTCTAAATTCAAGATTTCAAGTCTGTTGGCATAAGGTATTTTGTTGTATTCAGAGGAGTGGAGAACTCTTCTTGTAAAATATTTCTGGACACGTTCAATTGTATTGATGTCTGAAATTTGGTATGGGTTCCAGACAGGCGAGCTATATTCAAGAATTGGTCTAGCAAATGTTCTATAAGCTCTGGTTAGCAGATTTAATTTAATTTAAGATTGGTCTCTTCAAAATAAGCACATTCCAGAAAATATAATTTTGAGTGCAATAAAATTTAGTCTCCCAAAGGCTGACAGACTGCCTGAAGTCATCTTTTCTTTGAATTAACAAAATGAGGACAAAAGTTACTAGCTGGATTTTAGATATTACTGCTATATGATGTAGTCTTCTACGATTCCATACACACCTACAGAAACATTCAGCCTGCAAAAATGATAAGAAATGTAGTTGATGTGACTCTCAGTGCCTAAAAATGTAAGGAATTACAAAAGTCTGATTTACTAGTGCTGGAAATTGGGAGAACTATGTTTTGCGTCATTCCTAGTCAGCTAGGAGCCTGATCTACAAGCTGGGTCTAAATAATACAGGTGTAGTAATAGGAGCTATTTTGGGAAAACAAATCAGCCACCATCCATCTCTAAATTTGGAAAGGAGAAAGGATCAGCAAGGAGCATTCAAAAAGCACAGCATGGGAAAGCAAACTTCATCTTGACTGTGAAATCATCTACTGGTTTTTGTAAATTGTTTCATTGCTACTCCTTTTATGTCTGCCCTACAAAGGTGAAATGTAAATTAGGACTAGATAGGTTCTGGAGGGACCGACTCATCGCCCTTGCAAGCACAAAGACTTTTATTTGATATCCTTTGGCTGTGATGCTGCCAGCATACAAAGCTCAGAATGGTACTTTGGCAAATCAATGTGGGAAGGAATTTTATCACTGGGAACAGGGCACCTGCCAGGAACGTGGTTTCCATGACTTTAACTGAGCCTGGTGCACAGATGGTATCATTCATAGGGCAATTGGGTAGCTTCCAAAGGTAGTAATAGAAGCCCAAGGGAGAAAGTGTTCCTAAGATAGGTTGAATATAAGCAATTTGCAAATGTTGCAGCATCTTGAATTATGCTAGTAAGAGAGTGGAAAAATGCAATTATGCCTTGCAATTGTGTAGCAACACTTCCAAGCATTTACACGTGCCGTCTTAGTTATCTTTATGATCAATTAGCTATTAATATCCCCCTATTTTGGTATCCAGACTGCCTTGAGAAAATCATTTTCCTATTAAGGCCAAATTGTGAATACAAGTATGGATTTGGAGACTTCCTGATCTATAGTTTATAAGGGAATTTTGGTCTTATTTTTGTAAAGCTACACTTATTTATTTATTTATTTTATTTATTTATTTAAATTTTTATACCGCCCTTCTCCCGAAGGACTCAGGGCGGTGTACAGCCAAAAATAAAAACAGCAAGTATACAAAGTTAAAATATCAATTTAAAATACCTATTCCATAATGGCCGAATTAAAACCGTCAGATTGACCTAACCTAAAATACCCCATATAAAATTACAAAGGATTAAAACTTTAAAATTTAGAATTTAAAAAATCAGTATCATAATTTCAATGAGCTAGAAAGTAATGTGTGTGTTTTTTTCACAAACCAGAGAATATCTTTCTTGCTCATGATTAACGAAAAAGATGAAGGCTGTGTTCATATGGCATTGCCACAGAACAGTGTTACGATGTCACAGGATGATGTCATCATGACATTGTGGGATGGGCATGGATTATATAATATGCATGATGGTCTCAGGATGTGCTTAGTGATGGAGTGGCCTAGAGGTGGAGCTCTCACCTTACAATTGGGAGGCTGTGAGTTCGATCCTAGGTAGAGATAGATATTTCTCTCTCTGGCCATGATGAGGATAATATCTGCTGAATATAGCTCTGCATTGGGTACAGGAAGGGCTTCCGGCCAGTAAGCACTCAGCTCCATTCAGTTGCCCAGACTCCACCCCGCAAGGGATTATGGGGTCATTAAAAGAAGATGATATCTCAGGAAGTGCTTGATGTCACTTCCTTCCCATGCCCATAGAGCAGGGCCTCCTTTCAACTGGCTGTTACCTGATTGACTATTTTCTGTTCAGGTATACATTTATGTGGATGCTGTTGTCAACCATATGTGTGGAGCTGCTGCTGGATCTGGCCACCATTCTACATGTGGAAGCTACTTTGATTCACACAGGCGAGATTTTCCTGCTGTACCGTACTCTGGATGGGATTTCAATGATGGGAAATGCAGAACTGCCAGTGGAGAGATAGAAAATTACAATGATCTCTACCAGGTACTTTTCTGAATTCATTAAAAGGTAGTCCTCCACTTACAGCCACAACTGAGCCCCAAATTTCTGTGAGTGCTAAGTGAGACATTTGTTAAGTGAGTTTTGCCCCCATTTTACGACTTTTCTTGCCGCAGTTGTTAAGCGAATCATTGGAGTTGTTAACTTAGTAACACGTTTGTTAAGGGAATTTGGCTTCCCCATTGACTCTGCTTGTCAGAAGATGGCAAAATATGGCCACATGACCCTGGGACAGTGCAACCGTCATAAATATGAGTGAGTTGCCAAGCGGTTGAATTTTGATCACATGATCACAGGGATGCTGTGGTGGTCATAACTGCAAAACAGTCCCAAGTCACTTTTTTTCAGTGGCATTGTAACTTTGAATGGTCACTAAATGAACTAAGTTGAGGAATACCTGTATATATGTGCATTCTGTTCTTTATTTTTTAGTGGTTGAAACAGTCATGCCAGTGAGATTGCGTATAGATAGTCTCATTCTTAAGCCAGGTTTCTGTCACTTGTAGATAGAACATAAACATGCTGATCTTTCATGAGTTTTATTATTTTAATGGTATTTATTTATTATTTTTAATTTATTTGTATCCTGCCTTTATTATTTTTAAAAATAGCTCAAGGCAGCAAACAGCAAATCTTCCTCTTCCTCTTTTCCTCACAACAACAATCCTGTGAGGTAAGTTGATTGAAGAAAGAGTGACTGGCTGAAAGTCACCCAGCCAGCTTTCATGACTAAGGCAGGACTTGAACTCACAATCTCTTGCTTTCTAGTCTGGTGCCTGAACCACTAGACCAGTTCAGCATTTCACAGGATTAAGCTCTAGTGTAAATATGACATTGAGCACATTAAAGAGGATTCAAGTAAAATTCATGTATGCATGTGTGTGTGTATGTGTGTGAGTGAGTGAGTTAGTAACTTATTAGGAATTATATGTAATCTGAGCAGAAGAATAAAACCTGACAAAAATCAATTAGGATTTCTAAGACAGAATCTTACATGTTGGTTGTGCGCTGTAAATATGTGAGTTGTATGCAGATGCAAGCATTTCTGGGACCCCGTGCCCTCCATCTAAGGCGTGGGGGCACTAAGGTGACCGGTGGGTCAGATCCTCAATGGAATCTGGGCTTGGATGTGTCCTTTTCAGGACGACTGCTGAAATATAACTGATCATTTTGCTTTCACGTTCACTTAGCCATAGCTACTTCTGTCATCCAAACTGACAACATATGGTTAACATGAACGACAGTTTGAGCCACGAAACTGACTTGAAGTAGTAACTACTGACCACAGTTTATGATTTAGAAGCAATCCTAACTTGTGGTAAATGGATAGGTAAGAAAACTTTCTTACGTTTTCTTTGCTATGGTCAAGATGATTAAAGGTGCAGTTAATGCTTAGCTAGACTGGATCTTTCTTTGCCAAAATAGGGGGTCAGCAATCTGTGGATGGCAGGTGGTCCCTGGGCCACATTAGGAGTCTTGACAAAGTGGAAAGGACAGGTATTTGTGCCTGTGTTGGTAATGTTTAGAGGAATTTACAAAATTTATGATTTAAGCCTTGCAAGGGGATTAATCCCAGGTCCCTTTTTTTACACTCCTTAAAAACTCTCTATTCTCACCAATGCCAGGCTATTTGTTACCCACGTTAAGGGAAATTTAAGAGGCAAAATGTGTTATTTAAGTCTCTGCCAGCTTGTTCATTAAACCTCCCAGCACTGCCTCCCAAAAATGACAATACTTTTTTTCTCCTGTTCATTCTGTGACCACATCTTTTTTCAGTTCCGTCTTACATAGAACATTACACACACACACACACTACATATATGTACATACATATGTATGCTCACACAGACACATAATGTGTACTTCTACGCTATGGCTTGGTGTGATCTATAAATGTGGTAGAAAGAGTTGTGGTGGCACAGTGATTAGAATGCAGTATTGCTCACTAATTCGGCCAACTGCCAGGAGTTCGATCCTGACCGGCTCAAGGTTGACCCGGCTTTCCATCCTTCCGAGATCAGTAAAATGACGAGCCAGATTGTTGGGGGCAATATGCTGACTCTGTAAACCGCTTAGAGAGGGCTGTAAAGCACTGTTTAAGTGCTGTTGCTATTGCTACTCAACATAAACGTTGGTTAAGTTAGTTCAATACTTTCTGCTTCAGCAGTTCTGGAGCTGTATGTTGAAATGTAGTAGTATGTACTATTAAATTAAATCATTAAAACATTAAGATTTTGGTGAGTGCATGGTAATTCTACCCATAGAGAAGGCTACCTGCTGAGTCTCAACACGATCCTTTTTTTAATCATGTGCAATTAATGAGAGGACGCTGTGCTATCTCCCTGCATTATATTTTATGCTGGGCACAGAGGAATTACCTGCCCACAGTGAGTGAATTTTCAAAGTCAGTTTTATTTATGGATTGCAATAAGCAAGTTTTTGTACTGCCCAACAATCCATCTGGACTGTTCCCAAAATAAACTTTAAAAAAGCAAAATACATCAAATATAATAATACTTAATACTGATTGCAAAAGAAACGTACCAACCACAGATAATCAGTTCAATAACAGGCAATGAACTGGAAGCACATCACTGAAAACTGAAGACATTAAAAAAAAAAAGATTGGGAGAATAGAAACTGCCTCCCCCCCCATACACAATCTCTCATGGAAGGTGAATCTGTTTTGGGAGAACTATCAAGAACCCAGCTGCAGTGGCTCCTCTGAGACTAAATACTGTTTTAATATGTTATGATTTTTTTTAAAAAAAATGTATAAAGTATGCCTTCTATTTTAAGAAAACAGCATGTATCTTAGGTATCCGAACTTTTGGTAATTTCACCCTGTTCCAATTTCGTGGGCTTGGCGGGAAGCATCCTTATACCTTCTCCATAAGACACTTTGAAATTAAAGGGATGAAGGACGGCTGAAACAGAGCTAGCATAATTAACTTCTGCTCAGACTGACCAAAGTTTGGGGATGGGGCTGATTTGAAGAGTTGCAGGCGGGATGAACTGTCCCTCAGGACTAGTTTCGAGCTCTTCTATGAAGACCTGCTAGCTGGCATCTCCTCATGGGCAGGATGCCAATGTGAATAGCATTTTGTTGTTGCTTGAGGAACATCATAAAGTCTCCATTGACTCATATGATTGTCTGAATAATTGTCACTGCTCTCCTGGAATATTGCTGAGTATGAAGACAGAACAAGGAATCCTGCCTTCATGACTTAATATTACCCAGTTTGATATTCTTTTATTTCAGAAACTTGGTAGGTATTAATCTGTATTCTGAAGACTAGACCTTTGTCACATCTGGCAGTCCCTGAGACAGAATGGCAGAGATTCCATGTAGACTTGAGAATCCATATCTGTCAGTCGTAACACCATTATTTAGGACTGGAACTTCTTATTTTATTTGGGCTTATTTTAGTAACAATGTTATTAATTACTTTTAGACACTGCTTATTGTTTTTCTCTTCTGCACATTTACATATATATTAAAGGATGTAATACTTTTTGTTATGGTGCAGTGCTTAGAGTGCAGTACTGTAGGCTACTTCTGCTGACTTCCAGCTGCCAGCAATTCAACAGTTCGATTCTCACCAGCTCAAGGTTGACTCAGCCTTCCATCCTTCCTAGGTTGGTAAAATGAGGACCCAGATTGTTGGGGGCAATATGCTGACTCTATAAACTATTTAGAGAGGGCTGTAAAGCATTGTGAAGCGGTATATATTGCTATCTTCTTTGTATCTGGCCTCAGGTTTGTAATAAGCAAATTTGAATTTGAATTCAGTCTTAATGCTGAGTTCACTCTTCTAGATCCTTTTAGCAGTCATCCATGAGAATTTCATTCTTGTAAATGTGTACATACCCCCTAACACCCCTCACCTTTAAATTGTAGAAATCTGGTCAAAAACAGAAATCTGCATTAATATTTCTTGGTTCTCACATTGCTATAGCTAGGGATTTTAACATAAGATTATATTTAAATGACAATCTGCTGTAATTCTAAATTTTATCATTGCAACCCATCTGAGAGGTTGACCCCTCAACTTGAGTGAGTATGTAGGTAGGTAGGTAGGTAGGTAGGTAGCACCCATCTTACCTTAAAGTAACTCTTGGGCAGCTCTGAGTTCTATAGACTGGGTGTTCTAGTCCCAACTTAATAATAAAAGCCAGCTAGGTGACCTTTGGCCAGTCCCTCTCTCTCAACCCAACTCACCTCACAGGACTGTTGTTGTGGGGAATGCAACAGGAAGAATGTGTGTTGGATAAGTTTGACGTCTTGAGTGACTTGTAAAGATAATAAAAGTGGGATACAAATAAACAAACTGATTTTTTTCTTTGGTTGCCAGAATCCAAGAATAACTTTGGAGACTTTAGAGTCTGTTTATGTTGGAAAATGTGTGTTGGATATGTTGATTTCTTTAAATGAACTTTCTGAACAGGTTCGGGACTGTCGCCTTGTTAGTCTTCTTGATCTTGCACTAGAGAAGGATTATGTGCGTTCCAAAGTTGCAGAGTATATGAATCACCTAATTGACATTGGTGTAGCAGGATTTCGCATTGATGCTTCCAAGCACATGTGGCCTGGGGATATGAAAGCCTTTTTAGACAAACTAAAAAATCTCAACACGAAATGGTTTGCTGAAGGGACAAGGCCATTCATCTTCCAAGAGGTAAACTGTCTACATATCTATTTTATACTAAGGATCAGTATCAAAAATATAACAAAGATTGGAATGAAGGCATGGTTGAACATTTTCTTAGGCCTCCAGCTCCAGATAAAAGCCAAAGTTGGAAGCAGTAGAGGAACATAACCTTATTTGTTATGATAAGCCATCTAATGAAAAATAATGTAAAAACAGTGATTAAAAGATCATAATTCCAATTCTGGTGTGGAATATATCACAACTTTATGCCACAAACTTGAGATTGCATGCTGATAGCTTAGTGGAGGGACCTTTTATTTTTTAAAAAAGAGATGAGATTCTTAGCTTTTTGTAGGTACCCTTGCGACATCTTTTTTTTTTCACTAAACAAGATTGATGTTAAGCTATTCTGGTCAATATATCCATGAATTTATTAGTAAAATTGGATGGTTCCTAATTGCATATGTGAACTGGCTCCACTGAAAAGGAAGCAATATGAAGTGATTTTGTACTTCTTGAAAGTTAACATCAGTGATTTGTGAACCAGGCAATCCTATTTGATTACCCTGAAGGCAAAGCTGGAGCTGAATTATTATGCCTGTGTTTACATAATTCAGTAAGCCATGGTTTACATCAGGGCTGTCAAACTCATGGGCTGGATGCATCACATGCTGGCCACGCCCACGCCCAGTTTAGCGAAAGAGGAAAAAGATACGTCATGTGATGACGCCATGACACCGTGAGTTTGACACTCCTGGTTTACATAGTTGGCTTCATTGCAGAGGTGGGTTTCAGCAGGTTCTGACCAGTTCTGGTAGCAGAAATTTTGAGTAGTTCGGAGAACTAGTAGCAAAAATTCTGATTGTCCCTGTCCCCATCTGTTCTCTGCCTCCCAAGTCCCAGCTGATCAGGAGAAAATGGGGATTTTACAGTATCCTTCCCCTGGAGAGGGGTGGGAATGGAGATTTTACAGTATCCTTCCCCTGCCACGCCCACCAAGCCATGCCCACCAAGCCACACCCACAGAACTGGTAGTAAAAAATTTTGAAACTCACCACTGGTTCATTGAGTTGGTTAGGTTCATATTAAAACTTAAATCCTGGTTTAGAAACCTCATTGACATCATTCTTACGCTATAACAAGCTAAACTACAGACAAGCAAAATATATTTAGCTTAATGAGAAGGAGGATCTTAGTCAACATAGACTCCATATTAGATTTCTCCATTGTTTTATTTTATCAGGAGATGACTTCTGTTGTCAGGTATATTTATGCAAAATATATAATTGTTTGTTTTTTCATTTAAGGTTTTATGCCACAATATCTTTCCTTCAGGTAATTGATCTAGGTGGGGAGTCCATTTCATCCAGTGAGTACTTTGGAAACGGCCGAGTAACTGAGTTCAAATATGGTGCCAAACTAGGGACAGTCATTCGCAAATGGCATGGAGAAAAGATGACTTATTTGAAGTAATTTAGTTTTCTGCTTTTTTAAAAAGATTCTTAATACATTGATATACTGTATTCACTTAATCTGACTCTTGCTGTCTTTTTTTTTTTTTTTTTTAGGAACTGGGGTGAAGGTTGGGGTTTTATGCCTTCTAATAAAGCTGTTGTCTTTGTGGACAATCATGATAACCAAAGAAGTCATGGAGGTGGTGGAGCTTCTATTTTGACCTTCTGGGATTCCAGGTGAGAAGCACTTCTGAAGGTGCTTTTGCCAGATGTCTTGTAAGCTAACTGGGACAACTGCCTCAAGTAGGAGGATTTGGGATAGTAGCAACAATTCTCAAAACTGTTCTTACTTACTTTTTCAGTTCTTTCTCTGTTTTGGTAGGCAGAACTGTGTGTGCCATGCAAGCTGTTCTGCATCCCTTAAACTAGCCAGCTACTCTCAAGTCCATTAAAATATCTGTGCCGAAGAAAGATTTAACTGTCAATCTAATTGCTTCTGCTCAGGGGTGGGTTCTACTTACCTTTACTACCGGTTTGCAACGAGATTGCGCATGTGCAGATCGCGTATGACGGCATCCGGGTCAGTGGGCGGAGCCTCCTGCCAGTTTTACTACCGGTTCTATAGAACTGGTCCGAACCGGGGGCAACCCACCACTGCTTTTGCATATATGGAATGAAGTTAGGTATCTTTTTCTCTTGATCCCAGACACCAAAACCAGAAGAGTCCAGAAGGCCTGACTGAGTCTCTCTTCCTTGAGAACTACAAATCTGAGTTTCTCTGTTGTTGTTTTTTATTCCCTATTTAGGCTCTATAAAATGGGAGTTGGCTTCATGCTTGCGCATCCTTACGGCTTTACAAGGATCATGTCAAGTTTCAGGTGGCCAAGATATTTTGAAAATGGAGAGGTCAGTATGTTTTGTAAATTTAACAAACAGCTTGGGGAAATGAATGGCATCTATTAATTATGTATCCAGCATCAAGTAGTTGAACCTCGCCTCTCCACAGCAAAGTGGGAACCTTGGATGTCCTGATGGATGCCTTTTATTAGGACAATGATGTGACCAGGCTGATTCCTCTTCATCCTCGGCAGTATTTCATAATACTGTTTAATATCTGTACCAGAGAGAGGCAATCTGTGGGGCACATGCATTCCTATCATATCAAGAACTCATAAAATTGTCAGGTAGAACATTTTGAACCCTTTTTGGGGGACTTTAATATTTTAGATGGATTTGAAGAATGAAACATCCTCTCTTCAAAACTTTAGGGATTTTTTTTTTCTGGTTAACCAACCCATCTCACTTGCTGAGACCCTTAAAGTAATCAAGAGGCAGAACATGGCTGAGAAAGTATGCTTGAAGCCTATAGCCTATAGCAGTGGTGGGTTTCAAATTTTTTTACTAGCAGTTCTGTGGGTGTGGCTTGGTGGGCATGGCATGGCTTGGTGGGCATGGCAGGGAAAGGTTACTGCAAAATCCCCATTTCTTCCCAATCAGCTGGGACTTGGGAGGCAGAGAATAGATGGGGGCAGGGCCAGTCAGAATTTTTACTACTGGTTTTCCGAACTATTCAAAATTTCTGCTACCGGTTCTCCAGAACTGGTCAGAACCTGCTGAAACCACCTCTGGCCTATAGATGCCAAAAATATTTAATAAATAAATGAATAAATGAGATCATGCTTAGTTGGTACCTGGTCTGTAGCTCCAAGATTGTGACCCTGAACTCAGTAATGGGCTGGACGAGAGCCAGTCAACAGAAGATAAGAGAATAACAGGAAAGGAAACCTTGAAGATCTTCTTGTACAACCCTCCTGGTCAAGCAGGTTACCCTATACCATTTCTGACAAATTCTAAAATGGTATACATTTTCCTGCTTGATCAGGGAGTTTGACTAGAAGATAAATTCTGAATTCTGTTACATGTATTAATTGATTTGCCAATATAGGTCTTCCTCTTGGGCCTGAGGGATAAACAGTTGGAAAAATTGGAATTCTGTTTTTGTATATGATAATCACAGTGAAATTATTGTATGCACAAAGATAGAAGGACGTATGGCAAGTAAATTTAGTAAAACAAACAAACCTAGGAATGGTTGGTGAAGGTGATAGAATTTACTGAGGTGGCCAAACTGACATTTGATTAGAGAAAAGACATTTATTGCTGACTGGAAACCCTTTATGGACTTTTTTGCATAAAAAAATGAAATTATGATTGTCAGGTATATTTTAATCTCGCTTGTTTTTTTTTGTTTTTTTTTACATTTTCTTTTCATGTCTAATTTGTATTTAACAACAAGGATATTAATTCCTGGGTTGGTCCCCCAAGTTATGAAGATGGATCAATTAAGTCTGTAACAATTAATCCAGACACAACCTGTGGCAATGGCTGGATCTGTGAACATCGGTGGCGTCAAATAAGGTTAGAAAATTTCACAGTTCCTCGATATGCATGCTTCCCAGATTCTGTCATCTTCTAGACCAATTGGACTTCAGTTCCCATAATTTCCAATCAGAACATGTAACACGTCAAGCTGGGAAAAAGCTAATGCAGGTCAAGATTTTGAATAACAATTTTTCCTTCTCTTCTCCAAGGAATATGGTTATTTTCCGCAATGTTGTGGATGGGCAACCGTTTACCAATTGGTGGGACAACGACAGCAATCAAGTGGCATTCGGTCGTGGTAACCAAGGATTTATTGTCTTCAATAATGATGACTGGTAAGTAAACAGGGATTTTACATATAGGAGGCAGACATCTTGTTGGAACTTGGGACTACACTGCAGCATTTCCCAAACAAATGCCTTTCAGTACTGTGACTGTAGACTCCATAGCCTTCCTCTAATCTTGCCCTTGGTTTTTCTGATTAGAAAATATGGGATCTGTAGTCCAGAATTCTGGAATGTACTGGGCTTGGAAAGGCTACTATCTGTCTCAAACCATCAAGTTAGTCAGATTCAGATAATCTCAGGAAAGTGTTTATTACATTTTTGCTTATTTATTAAAATTATAATTAATTAATTAGTATGCTGCCTGACTTCCAACAACTCTGGCCAGCTTTTAGCTGATCTTTGGGTTTGCACCTTTACCAACTACTATTGAAAGAAGAATATGGTCACACACATCTCACAAAATAATAGCAATAGTAGTGTACAAGCTATTTTGCAAAGCAATTGGGCCCCATAAGCCAATTCTTATGATTTCAACTCAAAACATTCTTAAACAAATGAAGTACAGGAAAAGATGAAGTACAGGAAAAGATGAAGCTCGGGCAGGGAGTTGGACTAGAAAGCCTCCAAGGTCTCTTCCAACTCTGTTGTTGTTGTTGTTGTTATTATTATTATTATTATTATTATATCTATAGGAAGGAGTAGAGATATTATATAAAAAAAACCCTGACGTAATCTTCTTTGGGACTTTAAATGCTAAAAGACAGCATTTTGATTTGGGAAATTGGATACCAATGTTGGCATTGTATTACAAAACAGAGTCTCAAAGCAACAAAATTAAATCTAGGGAATAAAGGTGTATGATATAAAATCAGTACATTTGCCTAATTTGAACACTTTTCTTTTTTAATAGGAATCTGAATGCTACGTTGCAAACTGGCCTTCCTGAAGGAACTTACTGTGATATTATATCTGGACAGAAGGAGAATAATACCTGTACTGGAATTAAAATCCAGGTCCATGGAGATGGCACTGCTAATTTTAACATTAGCAATTTTGCTGAGGATCCGTTTGTTGCCATTCACACCAAAGCTAAATTAGAATCTCAGTAAGAGAAAACATATTTCAGCAATTTTTGTTTTCCAAAGTAATGGACGTCTTCAAAATCATTTTTGTCCTCCAATAGTTTTTTCCATTTGCTTTACTGAGAAAAGGTCTTTGCTCTTTTTTTTGTCTGTGGGTTTTTGTTACATTAGCCTGTTAAATGTATCTCAAATAACTTCAGGTGGCCAATCCTGAGAGAGAGCATAATAATGCATAAAATGGTCACAACATTTACTATCCCATCACATGTTAATCTTCATCCCATCAATAGCTAGCTCTGACCTCTGCCATATGGTCTTTCTCTACATATCAGCGGTCCCCAACTTTTTTGGCTCTGCGGACCGGCAGCAGGATGGGAGAGGAGATGGTTTCCTGCAAGCGCCTGGGACCAAGGATTGGGGATCCTGCTATACATAATAATTCATGACAGAATAACCACTGTTTAGAAGTGGTTTCAGACAACCACCTTTTGGTAACAATAGTGCATGAATTTATCCTAGGTCTAGATTCATTTTTTTTTTCAGTTGAATTGGTCTATGTCTAGTTTAATGAAAAGAAGGACTAGGGGGTGACATGATAGCAGTGTTACAATGTCTCAGTGTTACAATATCTCAGGGGTTGCCACAAGGAAGAGGAAGTCAAGCTATTCTCCTAAGCACCTTTAGGCAAGACAAGAAGCAATGGTTGGAAATTAATCAAGGAGAGAAGCAATCTAGAACTAAGAAGATATCTCCTGACAGTTAAAACAATAACTGTTTTATAAGTTATAAGTGGAAGTTATAAGTTAATAAGTGGAACAAATTGCCTCCAGAAGTTGTGAATGTTCCAACACTGGAAGTTTTTAAGAAGACATTGAACAACAATTTGTCTGAATTGGTATAGGATTTCCTGCCTGAGCAGGGATTTAGACTAGAAGACCTCCAACGTTCATTCTATTCTATTCTATTCTATTCTATTCTATTCTATTCTATTCCATTCCATTCCATTCCATTCCATTCCATTCCATTCTATTCCATTCCATTCCCACTCCACTCTACTCCACTCTACTGTTGTATTCTGCCCTCACAACAATGGAGTTCCATGACAAGAGAAAGCTAGATCTGGAGAGGCTGTCCTCCTAAAATGAGTTTTCGTTAGTTCTTTGAGGTAGTCCAGGCAAGAAGCACAATCAGGAGTATTACCTTTATTGTTACCTTAAGATAATCTTGCAAGAGTGAAAGTATCCCCCCCCCCTTTCTTTTTACTTTATAGAAAACTAGGGAGGGTTGTTCTGAAACATTTCCCATATCCTCCCTCCTTTTGACGGCTGAGTTGTCCTTTACATTCCGGTTGTCCAGTCTACATTTCTCTCTCCTGTCTTGCAAGGTCATTCCTACATGCCATTACAGTTTCCCACCATCTTGCATAGGGGATATCTATAGAGAGAGGTAGCTTAAGCTGTAGGTGACGTTTGCATTGAATTGAATCTGTTCTTCCTATATTTAACTGATGGAGACCACAAAAGGTAGCTACGATAGATGTTGAAGAAGGTAAATCCTAGCAATGTTTTTTAGCAAGACATTTTCCAGGAACAAAGTAGGATTGCATAGTAAAAGAGTATGAACATGCCTTAAGAAACCAAGCTCTTAAGTCTGAAGCTGGCTCAATGCCAAGTGTAACAGGATGTGAAAATTATTTGCCATTCAGAAACATAAGTATTTCTGTAATTATTTTACTTAGAGTAAAACAGTGTTACATACACCATTAACATAAAGTACTGGTGTATATACATACACTCACAGCCACACACATACATATCCTCACCATTGCCAAAGATACATTTAAAATGGTTGTAAATATTAGGAAGTATTACAGAATAACTTAACTTAAAGCTGTGTCTTGTCTTATTTTGAATTTGTAATATCCAGAATCAGATTAAAAAAAAATTATTGGCTTATAAACCTTGACAATAAATCACTCACCAAATGAGAACTTTCTGTCTTTTGTTTAAATCCATATCCTTTGTTACTGTATAATATTGCAATACAAAGAAAATAGAAAAAAAACCAAGGCAATACATAAAAAGATTGCTACATTTGAATTAAACAAGATATAGGGGAAAAAGAAAGTAACTTTTTAATGGTATATCTTACCTTGTCCTTGGTATCCCCAACCACTAGGCGCTAGTATCCCTAACCACTAGCCGCTGTTTACCGGTAAATATTGGACTTTGCATCAAATACTAATTGTTGCCAGTTTCTATTTGAATCCTAAAAACATATTCCAGGGGTCCAAATCTGCCTTATATTTTATACAAGAGAGCCATTTCTGCTTCAACATAACTAAACTTTTTTTGTGGATGTGTACAGTCAATGTTCCTATTATGGCATGTATCCAATTTTAGTCTCCCAGTCTGATATCATAGCAAGGTATCTATTTTCCAATATTGTGCTAGGTATATTCTTGCTTCAATCTTTGTATATTGCTTCTTGCTAAATTTAATATTTTTCATGTATGGTGCCTAGAATTATGACCAATAGAAATACCTGTGGTTTCAATTTATATTTTATTTGTAGGGGGTTTTTTTATTCTTTTTATGTATTTCTTTCCGATACCTCTGCGTTTTTGCATGTTCACTATGTATAGTAAGTAAGGGAAGCGGTGGCTCAGTGGCTAAGATGCTGAGTTTGTCAATTGAAAGGTTGGCAGTTCAGCGGTTTGAATCCCTAGAGCTGTGTAACGGAGTGAGCTCCCGTTACTTGTCCCAGCTTCTGCCAACCTAGCAGTTCGAAAGCATGTAAAAAATGCAAGTAGAAAAATAGGGACCACCTTTGGTGGGAAAGTAACAGCATTCCATATGCCTTTGGTGTTTAGTCATGCCAGCTACGTGACCACGGAGACGACTTCGGACAGTGCTGGCTCTTCGGCTTTGAAACAGAGATGAGCATCGCCCCCTAGAATCGGGAATGACTAGCACATATGTGCGAGGGGAACCTTTACCTTTTTATGTATAGTAAAATGTTTTTTCTTTGTACATTTTTAACATTCGTCTGTTTTTATCTATCTCTGTAGATATCATAATTAATATGTCTTCTGTAGAACATTTCTAGAGAATATAAATCAAATTGTGCCTTAGAATAAGTTTTATTGATTTTTTCCCCCATAGCTCTTCTCTTTGGTCCATTGTAATTACTTTTCTCAAATTTTGCATCCATTTCATCTTCAAATTATTTAATTTGTTCTGTCTCTATGTCATATTTCAGCAACAACATATGCATCCATCTTAAATTCTTAATAATCTTAATGATCTTGGTTTTGTATAAGAATTTCAAATGTTGTCATCTTTCTCAAACACCCTCCTTTTTGAGATTATTTTTATTTTATGGTTATTTATAAATGGATTAACCATGGTAAATTAACTTTATGTCCCAGTTGCTCTGAAACTTGAAATAACATCTTTAATCCTTATATATTTGACCAAACCAGGAGATGAAATGTATTTCAAAGACCTGAAAATTTAGCAGAAAGAGAGCAAAGATTTGCCATCTGAGCAACAGAATATAAGATAATGGACTTTTGTATAAAGAGAGTAGATTTCAATTGAACAGTGGCTGAAATCTCTTGTCCTGTAATACTACGAATCCCAAGAGACTTTGCAAAAATGATTTTGAACAAGGTGTGAGGAGTGTATGTGAGTGAGAGACAAAATGGAGAACGGATAGAGTGTCAAATGTCTATGATTATTACATAATAAAAATCCAGTGTTATATAAGCCTGTGCTATTTTTATTTATTTTATTTTACTTATTAAATTTATTTGCCACCACCTTCTTTCAGGGCGCCTCTGAGCGGCTTACAGCGTAAACATTTAAAACATCAAATATAAGTATAAACTCAATTAAATCACAATACAAACAGAATAAAATTATTGACTGAAGTTGGAGAAGGAGGCAGCCGGATGCATGGGAGGGTGTCCCTCTAAAAAGGAACACAACGCTTCTTGAGCTCAACTATTAATTAATGCCTTAGTTCATTAATAGGCAAATAATTATTTCATGCCAATAGGCCATGTAAAGTTTTGAACCACAATTCCCACCATGCCTTTTTCTTTGCCATGTTTCCTGGGAATTATAGAAGTGGAAATGCACATGGAGAGGCTCCATAGTTATCTGGACACTGAGATGGGCGGCATATAAATTTAAGAAATAAATCTGAGAAATGCTTCCGGTCTGGATCTCTCTGACCTATAAAACACCTCCAAAAGTGTAATTGTGTAATTCTGTCAGTATACTAGACAAAACGTGGATACTTTTGAGCCTTTCTTAGTCTTTACTGTGACAGTAAAATGAGGTGCTGTCATGACAATCTCTTCTAACTTTCTTCATTATCTTAAGTGGTTTGCAGCGGGTGATGTGTTTTGCCCTGTGGAAAATAACTTAGTAACACAATTTACATCACAGCTCAGGAACAAAATTTATTTTATTTATTTATTTGCATTTATATCGCGCCCTTCTCCGAAGACTCAGGGCGGCTTACACTATGTTAGCAATAGTCTTCATCCATTTTTATATTATATACAAAGTCAACTTATTGCCCCCAACAATCTGGGTCCTCATTTTACCTACCTTATAAAGGATGGAAGGCTGAGTCAACCTTGGGCCTGGTGGGGCTTGAACCTGCAGTAATTGCAAGCAGCTGCTGTTAATAACAGACTGTCTTAGCAGTCTGAGCCACTCAAGGACTCAAAATGAGGGATAAAGGGGGCCAGTCTGTTCTGATGACAGCCAATGAAGAAGGGTTCTCTGTGGACCCATTGGAAGGTGAGCGTTTTGCCTTTCATGCTAAAAACATTCCGCAAAGGATTTAAAAAAACAAGCTAAAAAGGCTTGACTCCTTGTCCCTCTTTGCCCCCATACAGCTGTCAAAAGGCAGGCTGGTGTTTGTCAGGCTTAAAATAAAAAGGGGGAGGGAAATGTAATGGGATCTCACAGGCATTTGCACTCTTTCAAAATGAAACATAAAAGAGGACCTTCAAAGATCTTTGATTAGGAAATGAACATATTGGGAAACCATGCAATCTGTCTGTTCTCTCTGTCCTTGAATATAAATTCTGGGGGGTGGGGAAAGGAAGTGTACGTGTGTCTGTATGATTCAGTTTATTTTGGAATGAGATACTTGCTACTGCAAGTATGCACAAGTACAAGGTACACAGAGTAAAAATTGGTGATGTGGTATCTTTTTTTCCCCAAAGCCTTCACTGTGTGACTGATAATTATTTAAAGCCACACATTTTTTTAGGTTACTGGGGTTTTTTTTATTCCCTCCCCCCACCCTCTCCCTCCCCCACCCTCTCCATACAGTTTTATAACCATCATTTTTGAAAAGAACCTTTCTAGGAAGAACATTTCGTGGAACAAAATGGATGCATGCAATGAAGTTTCCCTGTTGGCCATACAGATGCTTTTCCAGGAATGTTTATAATACTTTTTGTGCATAGTTTGGTGGGCATTCCCCATGTTAGTCAATGTTCCAATATAGGAGCGTTTTTTTACAGGAGGAGAAGGAGGAAGAAGAAGAAAGAGGAGGAAGAGACAGAACAGAAAGGGAAATAAAATGCAAGAGTTAACAGATTGCAAGAAACTACATATTTTATGCTTCACACTTTGTTGCGGTTCCAAATGGCCAAGTGCCTTCCTTATCGGAAGTACATTGGACAATTATTGGAAGCTCACCAGATAATTACAAAGAATAGGCCTTTTTCAGTGAAAGACACTGAGATGGAGGAGGTAATTTTTTGGGATAGTGAGATGTGTGGCATATAAATTTAACAAATAAATAATGTACAGCTTAATTTTGCTTATCTAGACAGCCTGTCCTGGTGACAATCCTCAAGTGACAATCTATTCATGTCTGGGTTCCCCATCTCAGAAGACAGAATGATTAATTCACTGTGGGGAATCTCCTTTTCAAGAGATTCAAATCCTGAAAAGGTAAAAAGAAGATTACCTGTTCATCCAGGTAGCTGATGAAAACAACTGAACCACAAGCAACCCAATACACAAAATCATCTATTGCAATATCCTTCCTATAAAAGACTACTTCAGCTTCAATTGCAATATTACAAGAGCAAAAAATAGATTCAAGCTAAATGTCAACCGCTTCAAACTTAATTGCAGAAAATATGACTTCTGTAACAGAGTTGTTAATGCTTGGAACTCATTACCTGGCTCCATAGTCTCTACTCAAAATCCCAAAATCTTCAACCAAAAACTGTCTACTATTGACCTCACCCCATTCCCAAGAGGACTATAAGGGGCGTGCATAAGAGCACAATAGTGCCTACCGTTCCTGTCTTATTGTTCCCTTCATTATATCAAATTAATATAGTTGATGCATATTTTTTACTTATATAGATATATATTTTCTTCAAGATATGTTGTTTTATCTATGACAATTGTTTGTGTATACTGTTGTGACAAAAAGAAATAAAAAAAATATATAGAGCCCATCAGGGGAGTGGGTTTCACTTCTCAGGTGGGTTTTCCTAAAGAAGAGAGCCGCTTCCATTTTGTCTTTTGGTTTTCTTTGGAGAGTGAAGGGCTTATGTTTTCCCCCTTCAAGACTGAATGAAAACAAGGCAAAGCTGAAATTCCTAGGTAGCAGGGGCTGAGTCTAGTGAAACTGGACAGCAAGCTAAGATCAATTGCAATACAACCTCTGTTTTATTTCATCGGCTGAGATCTGGGCTGTGTGAATTTGTTCTGGCGTGTGAGGGAATAAGGAATGCTGGGTCTGAGGTGAATATAGCTGGAAGGTATTTGTATATTTTTTCCCCCCTTCTTCAGTTTTCCTTCAAGTCTCCCACTGTATTCTATACAATAAGATTTAAACTCCTAATGAATCCTGGAAGGACCCTTCACCTTTCTCTCAAGCTAAAGGGACTGCAGGATATCCCTGCACTGTTGATTTTATCCACTGTGAAGTGGAATACGGTATATTGAAGAAAGGATCATAAGCACATGCTGGTCATGTCCCATACATTTTGCTTTACTACATCTTACCAGTGTAATAAAGAGGTGAGAGACCCAGTGGGCTTATTTCCTGCTTTTTATCTCCTACTGGTAAACTATATCTTTGTTTCCATCTGGTGTCGAATTATCCTCCGTTTCTCATGAGGCCATCACCAGAAAAGCAAATAACAAGAAGAAGCTTGTTAATCTGAATTTGTAAATCCTCTTCAGGCTTGAGCTTCTAAACTAAGAAGAAGCAGGAGAAAAACAAAACCTATACCATTTTTAGTTGCAGTGAGAGGAGAGACAGAAGCAAGAAATATTCCGTTTGTATTCCAGGGTTTTAAGAAAGCCGTGATAATCCTTTCTCCTGTTCTTTTTAAGCTGTCCATTCTGCGTCCCGATCTACATTTACTTTTTTTTATTGTGCCCTCTTTCAAAGTATTGTAAGATGAAGTGAATTTGAACAAACTTGCAAATATGAGGAATGATATGAATGTTTCTATTTTTCTCCTGTTCCCTTCATGGATTACTGCCTTGTTGTGATGAAGGGGCTTGCATAGCTCAATGAAACTATGAGCTATGCTGTGCAGAGACACCCAAGATGGACAGGTTATAGCAGAGAGTTCTGACAAAATGTGATCCACTGGAGAAGGAAATGGCAACCCACTCCAGTATCTTTGCCATGAAAACCCCATGGACAGTACCAAAAGGAAAACAGATATGACACTGGAAGATGAGCCCCTCAGGTTGGAAGGTGTCCAATATGCTACTGGGGAAAAGCAGAGGGCTAGTACTAGTAACACCAGAAAGAGTGAAGTGACTGGGCCAAAGCTGAAAGGACGCTCAGCTGTGGATGCATCTGGTGGTGAAAGGAAAGTCCGATGCTGTAAAGATTTTTTTCTCCATAGGAACCTGGAATGTAAGATCCATGAATCAAGGCAAGCTGGATGTGGTCAAACAAGAGATGATAAGACTGAACATCGACATTTTAGGAATCAGCAAACTAAAATGGACAGGAATAGATAGATTTAATTCAGATGACCATCAGGTATACTACTCTGGGCAAGAATCCCTCAGAAAATCCCTGGGCAGGGGGTTGGACTAGAAGACCTCCAAGGTCCCTTCCAACTCTGTTACTAAGTTATGTTATGTTAAAAAATGGACTAGCCTTCATAATTAATAAAAGAGTAGGAAAAGCAATGCTGGGATACAATCGCCAAAATGACAGAATAATCTCAGTTTGAATCCAAGGCAAACCATTCAATATCTCAGTAATCCAAGCCTATGCCTTAATCACTGGTATTGAAGAGGATGAAATTGACTGGTTCTATGAAGCCCTACAGCAACTTATAGAATTAACACCAAAAAATGATGTCCTTATCATCATGGGGGATTGGAATGCTAAAGTAGGAAGTCAAAAGATAACCGGAATAACAGGCAAGTTTGGCCCTGGAGTACAAAATGAAGCAGGGCACAGGCTGATTGAATTCTGTCAAGATAATACAATAGTCATAGCAAACACTCTTTTCTAACAACCCAAGAGACGACTCTACAAATGGACATCACCAGACGGTCAACACAGAAATCAGATTAACTATGTGCTCTGCAGTCAAAGATGGAAAAGCGCTATACAGTCAGTAAAAACAAGACCAGAAGCTGACTGTGGCTCAGATCATGAGCTTCTTGTTGCAAAATTTAGACTTAAATTGAAGAAAGTATGGAAAAGCATTAGGCCACTCAGGTATGAACTAAATCATAAAGCCTCTGGTGGCTCAACAGGCTAATGCAGTCTGTTATTAACAGCAGCTGCTTGCAATTACTGCAGGTTCAAGTCCCATCAGGCCCAAGGTTGACTCAGCCTTCCATCCTTTATAAGGTAGGTAAAATGAGGACCCAGATTGTTGGGGGCAATAAGTTGACTTTGTATATAATATACAAATGGATGAAGACTATTGATTAACACAGTGTAAGCCGCCCTGAGTCTTCGGAGAAGGGCGGGATATAAATGCAAATAAAACAAAAATCAAAAATAAAATATCCCTAATGAATATACAGTAGAGGTGACAAATAGATTTAAGGAATTAGATCTGATAGATAGAGTGCCTGAAGAACTATGGATGGAGCTTGCAACATTGTACAATAGGTAGCAACTAAAACCATCCCAAAGAAAAAGAAAGGCAAGAAAGCAAAATGGTTGTCTGAGGAAGCTTTGCAAATAGCTGAGGAAAAAGGGAAGAGAAAGGCAAGAGAAAGATACACCCAGTTGAATGCAGAATTCCAGAGAATAGAAGAGATAAGAATACCTTCTTAAATGAACAGTGCAAAGAAATAGAAGAAAACAATAGAATAGGGAGGACCAGAGATCTCTTCAAGAAATTTGGAGATATGAGGGAAAATTTCATGCAAAGATGGTCATGATAAAGGATCAAAATGGCAGGGACCTAACAGAGGCAGAAGAGATTAAGAAGAGGTGGCAAAATTACACAGAAGAACTATACAAGAATGAGTTTAGTATCCCTGACAACCACGATGAGGTGGTCACTGACCTCAAGCCAGACATCCTAGAATGTGAAGTCAAATGGGCCTTAGGAAATCTGAGCAACAACAAAGCTAGTGGAGGAGACAATATTCCAGCTGAGCTATTCAAAATCTTAAAAGATGATGCATTAAAAGTGCTACAAACAATTTGTCAGCAAATTTGGAAAACTCAGCAGTGGCCACAGGATTGGAAAAGGTCAGTTTACATTCCAATTCCAAAGAAAGACAATGCTAAAAAATGTTCGAACTATTGCACCATTACATTCATTTCACATGCTAGTAAGGTTATGCTTAAAATCCTACAAGCTAGGCTCCAGCAGTATGTGGATCGAGAACTACCAGAAGTACAGGCAGGATTTCGAAGAGGCAGAGGAACTGGAGATCAAATTGCCAACATACTCTGGATCATGGAGAAGGCTAGGGAGTTCCAGAAAAACATCTACTTCTGCTTCATTGACTATGCTAAAGCCTTTGATTGTGTGGATCACAACAAATTGTGGCAAGTTCTTAAAGAGATGGGAGTATCAGACCATCTTATTTGTCTCTTGAGAAAGGGCCTCTGTGGCTCAGACTGGTAAGACAGTCTGTTATTAACACAGCTGCCTGCAATTACTGCAGGTTCTAGTCCCAAGGTTGACTCAGCCTTCCATCCTTTATAAGGTAGGTAAAATGAGGACCCAGATTGTTGGGGGCAATAAGTTGACTTTGTATATAAATATACGAATAGAATGAAGACTATTGCTAACATAGTGTAAGCCCTGAGTCTTCGGAGAAGGGCGGGATACAAATGCAAATTAAAAAAAACCTATATGCAGGTCAAGAAGCAACAGTGACAATGGACACGGAACCATTGATTGGTTCAAAATCGGGAAAGGAGTCCGGCAAGGCTGTATACTGTTGCCCTGCCTATTTAACTTATATGCAGAACACATCATGAGAAAGGCGGGGCTAGATGAATCAAAAGCTGGAACTAAGATTGCTGGGAGAAATATCAACAACCTCAAATATGCAGATGATACCACTCTAATGGCAGAAGGTGAAGAAGAACTAAAGAGCCTCTTGAGAAGGGTGAAGAAGAAGAGTGCAAAAATTGGCTTGAAACTTAACATTAAGAAAACTAAGATCATGGCATCTGGCTCTCTCAATTCCTGGCAAATAGATGGGGAAGAAATGGAGGTAGTGACAGATTTTATTTTCTGTCACTACCTCCATTTATTTTATTTTATTTTATTTTATTTTTATTTATTTATTATTTTATTTTATTTGGCTCCAAGCTCACCGCAGATGGGGACTGCAGCCAAGAAATTAAAAGACACTCCTGGGGAGGAAAGCTATGGCAAAGCTAGACAGCTTACTAAAAAGCAGAGACATCACCCTGCCAACAAAAGTGCGTATAGTCAAGGCTATGTTTTTTCCAGTTGCAATGTATGGATGTGAAAGTTGGACTATAAGAAAGGCTGAGCGTCAAAGAATTGAGGCCTTTGAACTATTATTATTATTATTATTATTATTATTATTATTATTATTATTATTATTATTATTATTATTATTATTATTATTATTATTATTTATTCAATTTTTATACCGCCCTTCTCCCGAAGGACTCAGGATGGTGTACAGCCAAGATAAAACAAAACGGTACAAAAATATACAATTAAAATACAAATTAAAAAACTTATTATATAGTTGACCTAAAAACTTTAAAAATATATAAGCCTAAAAACCCCATTAAAATTAGTAATAAAGTTAAAACCAATAAAATTTAGGCCAGCCCCGCGCGAATAAATAGATGTGTTTTCAATTCGCGGCGGAAGGTCCGAAGGTCAGGTATTTGGCGTAAACCCGGGGGAAGTTCGTTCCAGAGGGTGGGAGCCCCCACAGAGAAGGATCTTCCCCTGGGGGCCGCCTGACATTGCTTGGCGGACGGCACCCTGAGAAGTCCCTCTCTGTGAGAGCGCATGGGTCGGTGGGAGGCATGAGGTAACAGCAGGCGGTCCCGTAAGTACCCAGGCCCTAAGCCATGGTGCTGGAGAAGACTCCTAAACTATGGTGCTGGAGAAGACTCCTGCGAGTCCCTTGGACTGCAAGGCGATCAAACTGGTCAGTCCTAGGGGAGATCAACCCTGACCGCTCTTTAGAAAGCCAGATCCTGAAGATGAAACTCAAATCTTCTGGCCACCTAAAGAGAAGGAAGGACTCACTGGAGAAGAGCCTAATGCTGGGAAAGATTGAGGGCAAAAGAAGAAAGGGATGACAGAGAATGAGAGTGCTGTATGGAGTCACTGAAGCAGTAGGCGTGAGCTTAAATGGACTCCAGAGGATGGTAGAAGATAGGAAGGTCTGGAGGAACATTGTCCATGGGGTCGCGATGGGTCGGACACAACTTTGCGACTAACAACAATAATTTTTCTCTTGTACAGCAAACAAGCGGGATGAATTGGATTGAGAAATTGTGACTTGCCCAAAGTCAGCCAGTGAATTTCCATGAGTGACGATGGATCTGGATGTGATAAGTCAATCATTTTGTCAACTGCCCTTTCTTGTGGGCTGTTTTGAGTGATAAATAGAAAAAAAAATCAAACTTCAAGAAAAGAAATAAAACCTTGGGGAGGGGGCTGCCAATGTCAAAGACACACTCGGAGCAATCAGCGATCATTGATCAGAATGGAATCGGAATCAGCATGGTATTCAAACTTGGTTAATCCTGGACTGTGAAACTTATGGGGGCATTTGGGAGAGGTGAACTGCAATGGAAGATCAATATAATGACAATTGGGAGAATAAGTATATAAGAATGTCTTATTTTATGTCATCCACATGGTGTATGCACATCCATTATTGGTAATCATACCTACCAGTAGGTTCCCAGAGAACATGAGCATCTTTGATAGTAAGAGCTGTGCTATTCATTACCTGACCATAAACTTTTAAAAAAAAAGAAATAAAAAAGGGTAAACATATCAACTGTTTTTCGGCTACTGGTCCCTTCTCTGTCCACAAGTAACTCTTTGGATTCCTATTTGAGGCCCTCATTATTGTAAGGGCTGCACTGTCTACTTCTAGCTACACCATCGGGTTTAAAAGGTTTAAAAGGAAAGGTGGGGGTGCTGACTCAAGAGGGAACAGCCTGATACTTGCAGCCAAGCTCTGTCTGGCAAAGTCACACAGGTCAGGGAGCTGACTTGTGAGTACCAGCAAACAAAGATGTACTTGCTTGAGTTTATTCTTTCCAAACCCTTCAGCCTTCAACATCAGGGGTTGAAAGCGAAAACAGGCTTTTTAGGGTGTCAGCAAACCAAGAACTTAAAATAATCTCTCTCTCTCTCTCTCTCTCTCTCTCTCTCTCTCTCTCTCTCTCTCTCTCTCTCTCTCATGGAAGAGACGGACACAGCTTTTTCAATAATAACAGTTCTTTATTAGTAGATCAGTACAACCCAACAACGTGCTTGTCTGGCAGCGTCCTCTTTTATTGAGGGCTGCCAGATGGCTTAACCAATGATCTTTAAGTATTTTCCCGCCTTTTTGGAGGACGTGAGTGAAGCCTATAGCTCCCTCCTTATATGGTACATAAGTCTCTCTCTCTTTCTCTCTCTCTCAAAAACGAAGTATCAAATTGAGGGGAAAAAATGGGACAGGCAGCAGCAGCAGTTTCAGCCTTATTATCCTCCTTCATACCAGCAGAGTCAACGGGGGCGAAATCTCTGGCCCCTTCCTTTCTTCTTCTACGTCTTTCCAAAAAGCGCCTGGCAAATGAACCAGGTTGCTGGCATAAATGGGTGGGAGACTCAGTTTATACAGGCCTTGATAAATGTCATTTCCAGCATTTCCTCTACCTGCTCTTGTCCTTTTAGCAGAGCAAGCTTTAAGCTTAGCCAGCCAATAGACCGTTGCAATCGGAGCTGTGGCTATTGTCTTTCCTTCACCACATTCTGATTAAAAGTATCCAAAGCAAGAGCTACACAGCCAGAGGGCCCAAGCTCTTGGCTACCCTGTTAACAGATCTCCCAAAAGTTGCTTTTACAGTTTGATTTTTAATATGAAACATTTCCAGATTGTTAAATGTAGGGGGCCGTCATATTAACTGCAACAAATTATGTCGTATAAACTTAAACTCAGTTTAGTTTTTTGTCTGGGTTACGTTCAGTTTTAGGCAGGGCTGTCCTTGGCACGCCACTCAAAGACAAAATGGGACACATCTCCTTTTAAAGAATTAAATATAAAGGCTAAACACATTGTTATGATCTTTCTATAAAGCTTTAAGACAGTGGTTGGCAGACCCCTGTGGGGTGTGTGAGTGTGTGTGTGTGTGTGTGTGTGTGTGTGTGCAACGTTGTCAGAAAAAATCCATAAAGGTTTGAAGACATGTTATGATTTAAATCTTGAGATAAGTCTTGAGGGTCATGTACCATGGCCACAAAAGGTATTTAAATGGAGTCTTTGGGGAAGAAAAGGTTGAGAACAACTGCTTCTGAGTTTTATAGTCAACTGAAAATTAAAAAAAAAAAAAGCTATAGAATGCAGCTTCCAAGATCTGCAAGTGGGCATCACACACTGCCCATACAAGGGCAGACTGTGCATTGCAAAGGTTGCTTGGAAGGTAATCTACCAAATCCCCTGCACGGATTGTCCCTGTGACTATGTAGGACAGATGGGGTGGAAGCTAACTATCAGATTGCAAGAACACAAGTGAACGCTCAGACAAGGAGACCCGAACTCATTGGTAGCCTCACACTGCAATGAACAATGACATACATCTAACTTTGCAGCTACTAAGATTGTTGGATGAACAGGCACAAAAACAGCCAGGGAAATGATTGAAGCCTGGGAAACCGGCTTCTTGTCAGTCAAGAGGAGTGCAATTTTACCACCAGCCTATCAAGTACTTAGAAGGCAAGGGCTGTGCAGCCCAAGCAAATGACAGCTAACAATTTAAAAGCCAACCATCAAAACACCCCACTCAACATCTAAAAAGCCACTTACAACAGGCACTATAAATACAACACACACAACAGCACACACTCTGCTAGAGAGTTCCCTGAAGATGGGCTCCAGCACAAGTCCGAAAGCTCGGAAGACAAAACCTCTGGTTCCGGTGAGCGACCCAGACCCTGAAAAAAAAAGTGTGTAATGATTTGCCTTTTAGTGCTTTGCCCAATGCTACTTGGAAGAAACTATTAATGTATCTTTCTGGATCATAAGTCCTATAGAATTTAACCAGAAAGAAAAGTGGAAGGAGATTAGAACCAGATTTTCTAATAAGCACTCAGGAAACATGTAGGCTCAGAAAGAAACATAGCTATAATGTTTATTTCTGTGCAATAGTTTGGAATGCTTTGTTTTATTTGGCATTAAAATATATATAAGACCTTTTCATTAAAGACAACATCATCTATATATTATGGTGGAATTGGAATGAAGTCTTACACCCACTTAATAACAGTTTACTGACTAATAAAGTCTATTAGGAATAATTTATTATCACGATAAGGTTTCTTCCTCCACTTTGGTAAATTTACCAGGGTTTAATTGTGTTATAAATAAAACCGTGTGCTTTCCTTTGTAAATAACTAATGCAATAAGGTGCTTTAATTGAGCCAAGGTAGGAAACAGAAATAGAAATATTCTGTGCTGATTGAAAAGGGACCTGGATCTAGATGTTCATTTTAACCAAAGAAAATGAGACTACAATTAACTGGAACAGGATGCCTATTGCAAATATGCTTCTTTTATTGGTACCTGATTATTGTTATATATTTTTTTAAAAAATCTGGAAACACTGCCAATTTATTGAATTGCTAGTTCATGGGGCAGTAGCCACAACTAAAGAAAGCATAACACTTTAGAGTAGGGGTCTCCAACCTTGGCAACTTTAAACCTGGAGGACTTCAACTCCCAGAATGCCCCAGCTATGGGGCTTTAGAGAGGTTATTGTCAGTAGAACACCCCGAATAAGATTACAATTAGTGAATTAAGAACTTGACAAATTTGACTTGATTCAGAAATAGTAAGATCAAAAGCAATGAAATTTTTTTAAAGCACATATTAATGTAAGAGCAAATCAGAAGACAAAAGCAACATACAGTACTACAGTCTAGAAGTCTGCAAAAAACAGGAAAAAATTGTTTCTTTCATACTTAAAACATATTTATTCATCCAAGCGGGACTGGCATAAAAGGATTGATTTTAAATTGGGTTTTAGTAATATTTTAAATTTTAAATTCATTTTAATTCTGAGCCATTTAGAAATTTTATATTTTAAATTCGTTTTAATTGTATATATTTTGTATTTTATTCTGGCTGTACACCGCCCTGAGTCCTTCAGGAGAAGGGCGGTATAAAAATTTAATAAAATAAATAATAAATAATAAATAAATAAATAAACATATCACATTCCTGAAATATTGCTGGAACAAACTCTGGAACATTTTTGTTATTATTATTTTTTTGTTATTTTGTTAGACAACACAGTATCAACAGTATAGACCTTCAAATTTCTAGGTTCTACCATATCGCAAGATCTAAAATGGACAGCTAACATCTAAAACATCATCAAAAAAGCACAACAAAGAATGTTCTTTCTGCGCCAATTCAGAAAGCTCAAACTGCCCAAGGAGCTGCTGATCCAGTTCTACAGAGGAATTATTGAGTCTGTCACCTGCACCTCTATAACTGTCTGGTTTGGTTCTGCAACCCAACGAGACAGACACAGACTTCAGAGGATAATTAGAACTGCAGAAAAAACAATTGCTACCAACCTGCCTTCCATTGAGGACCTGTACACTGCATGAATCAAAAAGAGGGCTGTAAAAATATTTACAGATCCCTCACATCCTGGACACAAACTGTTTCAACTCCTACCCTCAAAATGACGCTATAGAGCACTGCACACCAGAACAACTAGACACAAGAACAGTTTTCCCCCGAAAACCATCACTCTGCTAAACAAATAATTTCCTCAACACTGTCAAACTATTTACTAAATCTGCACTACTATTAATCTTCTCATTGTTCCCATCACCAATCTCTTTCCACTTATGACTGTATGACTGTAACTTTGTTGCTTGTATCCTTATGATTTATATTGATATTGATTGGTTCCTGATTGCTTATTTGTACCCTATGACTATTATTAAGTGTTGTACCTTAGAATTCTTGATGATCTTTTCTTTTATGTACACTGAGAGCATATACACCAAAGACAAATCCCTTTTGTGTCCAATCACACTTGGCCAATAAAGAATTCTATTCTATTCTATTCTATTTTATATACGCCCACCACTCATGCAAATGGAGCACGCATGCACACGCTTGAACGCTGCCCCTGTGGCCCGGTTCCCAAAGGCTCACACCTGGTAGTGTGTTAGATTGTCACTCTTCTGAAGGTCTGTGTGTTACATGCTACACAATTATTTTTAAAAAAGCACAGGAAGCTTAAATGCACTTACTTAAAACTGTTTAAACAAATTTAAAACTCTCCCAAATGGCTTGCAGTAAAAACAATCAGTTCATTTTCAAAAGAAAAAAACCCCACACATATAAAATCAATTTAGGTAGCAGTTTGCTAGAGTCAGCAGAATGGTTTAAAATCAATTTAAAACAGATTTTGGTTAGATTAAAAAGTAAAGCTCACCCATTAAAAGTTTTGGACAACAAAATAATATTTAAAAAAATCTGTTACATAAAAGTTGATAAAGTCAATACCTTAAGTACAGGAAGTATAATCCACAACGTATCTAAGAAGCCAATGCTGGTTAAAAATCCAGTTTCGCCTGAACAAGTGCAGCTGGAGCAGTTATTTTAGTATCAGATTGAAATGAGAGAAAGTATTTGCTACATGATAAAAATATGATGCTTTTTGTGGTGTTGGAAGAAATATCCTTCTGGGTTCAGTTCCAAGTGGGGAGAAAGACACTGGAAACATGGTGGCTGATTGGAAAGATAGTTTTAATGGTGGACAGGACCACATGGTTTGAGGTCCTGAGCAAAAAGCACATAGAATAGAATAGAATAGAATTTTTTATTGGCCAAGTTGATTGGACACACAAGGAATTTGTCTTGGTGCATATGCTCTCAGTGTACATAAAAGAAAAGATACGTTCATCAAGGTACAACATTTACAACACAAATGATGGTCAATATATCAATATAAATCATAAGGATTGCCAGCAACAAAGTTACAGTCATACAGTCATAAGTGGAAAGAGATTGGTGATGGGAACGATGAGAAGATTAATAGTAGTGCAGATTTAGTAAATAGTTTGTCAGTGTTGAGGGAATTATTTGTTTAGCAGAGTGATGGCGTTCGTTGATGGTGATGGTTGAGAGAGACATTTATACCTTCTGTTCGGCTTTGTATTTGAGCTTGTATTCTGATTGTTTGTCAGACTCCCAGGGGGCGTGGTTCTTGGCTAACTTTGTAGGCTGTCCGTGTCCCAGGCTTGGTTGAGCCTTGCTGGGTGATGTAATCTTCCCAGGTGCCATGTGGTGAGATGGGTAGAGAATAGAATAGAATAGAATATTTTTATTTATAGGACTAATCCTATCATGTCCTGAGGGCCATATCTTAATCACATCACCCTGGAGCTGAAGGGGGATTCAGGGAGCTGCAGGGAGTTGCTTTGTCTTTAAAAAACATTTCTCCTTTTCTCATCCAGGGAAATATAATATTCTGCCTTTTTAATATTTCCCAGAATATTTCATTCTTCTAGGAGGGGGGTGGGCTCTAACTTCCTACAGTGGTAAGCATGTTGGCCTAAAATTGAATAGTTCTCCGGGCAAAATATTAGTTGGCCATGAAGTTCCTCAAGTAACTCTGATCTTCTTTCATAGGGCTATTATAAGGATAAAATGGAATGAAGCTGAAGAGTAGAGACTCCTGTACATTCTCTTGAACTTCTGAAGAAAAGTAGGAATATTTACCCATGTCCAAATCCATAGCCACATCTAATGTAATAGGATCAGTGGTGGGATTCAAGTAATTTAACAACCAGTTCTCTGCACTAATGATTTCTTCCAACAACCAGTTTGCCAAACTGCTCGGAAAGTTAACAACCGGTTCCCCCAAAGTGGCGTGAACTGGCTGAATCCCACCACTGAATAGGATTGTTCCCTTGGAACTGGGTGTCATTTTTCCTTCCAGTGTTGGAGGATTTCAGTCTCCCTCTTTACTAAGTCAGCTCAAGCAGAATACAGGAATTCATGGCCTCCATGGTGATCATGGGCTTACACTAAAACCAAGATTCTACACATATAGGCAAACCAGTGGTGGGATTCAGCCAGTTCGCACCACTTCGGGAGTGGTGTTTGCTGTCTGGTTTGTTCTGCAGCCCAACGAAAGGACAGAGACTTCAGAGGATAATTGGAACTGCAGAGAAAATGGTTGCTGCCGGCCTGCCTTCCATTGAGGACCTGTATACTGCACGAACCAAGAAGAGGGCCGTGAAAATATTTACAGATCCCTCACATCAAGGACATAAACTGTTTTAACTCCTACCCTCAAAATGACGCTATAGAGCACTGCACAACAGAAAAACTAAACACAACAGTTTTTTCCCAAAGGCCATCACTCTGCTAAACAAATAATTTCCTCAACACTGTCAAACTATTTACTAAATCTGCACTACTATTAATCTTCTCATTGTTCCCATCACCCATCTCCTTCCACTTATGACTGTATGACTGTAACTTTGTTGCTTGTATCCTTATGATTTATATTGATATTGATTGGTTCCTGATTGCTTATTTGTACCCTATGACTATTATTAAGTGTTGTACCTTAGAATTCTTGATGATCTTTTCTTTTATGTACACTGAGAGCGTATGCACCGAAAACAAATTCCTTGTGTGTCCTATCACACTTGGCCAATAAAGAATTCTATTCTATTCTATTCTATTTTATATACGCCCACCACTCATGCAAATGGAGCACGCATGCACACGCTTGTACGCTGCCCCTGTGGCCCAGTTCCCAAAGGCTCACACCTGGTAGTGTGCTAGATTGTCACTCTTCTGAAGGTCTGTGTGTTACATGCTACACAATTATTTTTAAAAAAGCACAGGAAGCTTAAATGCACTTACTTAAAACTGTTTAAACAAATTTAAAACTCTCCCAAATGGCTTGCAGTAAAAACAATCAGTTCATTTTCAAAAGAAAAAACCCCACACATATAAAATCAATTTAGGTAGCAGCTTGCTAGAGTCAGCAGAATGGTTTAAAATCAATTTAAAACAGATTTTGGTTAGATTAAAAAGTAAAGCTCACCCATTAAAAGTTTTGGACAACAAAATAATATTAAAAAAAATCTGTTACATAAAAGTTGATAAAGTCAATACCTTAAGTACAGGAAGTATAATCCACAACGTATCTAAGAAGCCAATGCTGGTTAAAAACCCAGTTTCGCCTGAACAAGTGCAGCTGGAGCAGTTATTTTAGTATCAGATTGAAATGAGAGAAAGTATTTGCTACATGATAAAAATATGATGCTTTTTGTGGTGTTGGAAGAAATATCCTTCTGGGTTCAGTTCCAAGTGGAGAGAAAGACACTGGAAACATGGTGGCTGATTGGAAAGATGGTTTTAATGGTGGACAGGACCATATGGTTTGAGGTCCTGAGCAAAAAGCACATAGAATAGAATAGAATAGAATTTTTTATTGGCCAAGTGTGATTGGACACACAAGGAATTTGTCTTGGTGCATATGCTCTCAGTGTACATAAAAGAAAAGATACGTTCATCAAGGTACAACATTTACAACACAAATGATGGTCAATATATCAATATAAATCATAAGGATTGCCAGCAACAAAGTTACAGTCATACAGTCATAAGTGGAAAGAGATTGGTGATGGGAACGATGAGAAGATTAATAGTAGTGCAGATTTAGTAAATAGTTTGTCAGTGTTGAGGGAATTATTTGTTTAGCAGAGTGATGGCGTTCGTTGATGGTGATGGTTGAGAGAGACATTTATACCTTCTGTTCGGCTTTGTATTTGAGCTTGTATTCTGATTGTTTGTCAGACTCCCAGGGGGCGTGGTTCTTGGCTAACTTTGTAGGCTGTCCGTGTCCCAGGCTTGGTTGAGCCTTGCTGGGTGATGTAATCTTCCCAGGTGCCATGTGGTGAGATGGGTAGAGAATAGAATAGAATAGAATATTTTTATTTATAGGACTAATCCTATCATGTCCTGAGGGCCATATCTTAATCACATCACCCTGGAGCTGAAGGGGGATTCAGGGAGCTGCAGGGAGTTGCTTTGTCTTTAAAAAACATTTCTCCTTTTCTCATCCAGGGAAATATAATATTCTGCCTTTTTAATATTTCCCAGAATATTTCATTCTTCTAGGAGGGGGGTGGGCTCTAACTTCCTACAGTGGTAAGCATGTTGGCCTAAAATTGAATAGTTCTCCGGGCAAAATATTAGTTGGCCATGAAGTTCCTCAAGTAACTCTGATCTTCTTTCATAGGGCTATTATAAGGATAAAATGGAATGAAGCTGAAGAGTAGAGACTCCTGTACATTCTCTTGAACTTCTGAAGAAAAGTAGGAATATTTACCCATGTCCAAATCCATAGCCACATCTAATGTAATAGGATCAGTGGTGGGATTCAAGTAATTTAACAACCAGTTCTCTGCACTAATGATTTCTTCCAACAACCAGTTTGCCAAACTGCTCGGAAAGTTAACAACCGGTTCCCCCAAAGTGGCGTGAACTGGCTGAATCCCACCACTGAATAGGATTGTTCCCTTGGAACTGGGTGTCATTTTTCCTTCCAGTGTTGGAGGATTTCAGTCTCCCTCTTTACTAAGTCAGCTCAAGCAGAATACAGGAATTCATGGCCTCCATGGTGATCATGGGCTTACACTAAAACCAAGATTCTACACATATAGGCAAACCAGTGGTGGGATTCAGCCAGTTCGCACCACTTCGGGAGTGGTGTTTGCTGTCTGGTTTGTTCTGCAGCCCAACGAAAGGACAGAGACTTCAGAGGATAATTGGAACTGCAGAGAAAATGGTTGCTGCCGGCCTGCCTTCCATTGAAGACCTGTATACTGTGCGAATCAAGAAGAGGACCGTGAAAATATTTACAGATCCCTCACATCTTGGACATAAACTGTTTCAACTCGTGTCATCAAAGTGATGCTATGGAGCGCTGCACACCAGAACAACTAGACACAAGAACAGTTTTTTCCCAAAGGCCATCACTCTGCTGGACAGGTAGTTCCCTCAACAATGTCAAACTGTTTACTAAATCTACACTACTATTGGTCTTCTCGTTGTTTTCATCGCCGGTCTCTTTCCACTTATGACTGTGTGACTGTAACTTTTTGTTGCTATCACTAGGGGTTGAATTGCGGCCTATGACCATCATTTGTGTTGTGGGTGTTGCGGCCTATGACCATCATTTGTGTTGTGGGTGTTGTACCTTTGATGAAGGTATTTTTTTCTTTCTTTTTCTTTTTCTTTTCTTTTATGTACACTGAGAGCATATGCACCAAAACAAATTCCTTGTGTGTCCAATCACACTTGGCCAATAAATTCTATTCTATTCTATTCTATTCTATTCTATTCTATTCTATTCTATTCTATTCTATTCTATTCTATTCTATTCTATTCTATTCTGCTGTTTGCTGTGCCTGGGTCCAATAGAAACTGGTTGCCACTAGAACCTCTGTAGGGCAAATGGACTGATTCAGGCTCTTCATAGCTTTGGATGCTTTCTGGCAAAGATATGTGAGGTTTTCCCAATCATCTTGCAGGCAGTTCTATGCAACAGAAAGTGATCTAGTACTTGAGACAATTTTTCAACAACTCTCTGATTTACCAGGATCTGCAGAATTTTTAAAATATGCACACTTTCTCCTGGCTGTACCTTTATTTCAGTGTGTTGTGGTCTGCCAGCAGCCCGTGGAGCTAGCAGTGGAGTCAGACAATGAGGAGGCTGGGGAGGACAATAGGCCAGTCCTGGAGTCAGGGGAAGGCCCAGATGAGGGTTCTGCATCAGAGGCAGACAGCAGAGAGGCAGAAGAACAGGAGGAGCCTGTTCCTAGTGCATGCATTCAAAGAGCTGCCAGAAGGCAAGAGCAGCTAAAGCAAAAAGGATAACTCAGGAGTAAGGTCAGGAGATGATTGGCCCCTCACATAAGGCTTAAAAGAGCAGCAACAGCTCTTGGATTCTTTGTAGGAAAGCAACGTTGCTACAATTGTTTCTAGTTGACATCTCTTGTTTCTGAACTTCGTAGGGCTTTGCCAAGAAAAGCCTTTGGGAGGGTGCCAAAGAAGACAAAGGTTTGTGATAAAGCCAAAGGACTTTTTCTGAAGGATTTGTTTTGGAATTAATTTGGATTAAGCTGAGAATGAAGTAATTCTCAGCTGTTCTAATAAAATATGTTTGTTTAGGACTGATTGTGTCTGGTAATAACTACTTGGGCCTAGGTCACAACACATGATAAAATGGATATTCTAATCTGTTGGATGATAATATAAGTTGGGGGCAAAAAATCAATCCATCAATCCATCAATTAATTAATTAATTAGCTACTTGTCTATGAAGGAATCAGCACACACCCAAAGATTCCAGATAATATTTACAGCAACCTGCAAATGCAAAATGATTTCTTGTGACAATATTCCATTAATTTAGGTACTAGTCAACATGTGCCAAAATTGGGAGCTGTTCTTATGGCATTTAAACAGTTCAGGTTTTTTTTTTTACCTTGTCCTTATGAAAATTAACTTTTGCCAGAGAGGGGGAAACACAAACACTAATTAATCTCATCAATATACATATTGATGGAACAGCATGAAATCAGAGAGTGTTAATGCTTCCAACACTCTGATTTCATGCTGTTCCATCAATATGTACTTTCCTACTATGGATTAAAATAAGTGGAGCTTTACTTATTCATTAGAAATGTATTTAAAAGCGAGGGCTTAGATTAAATGCAGGGCTAGTACATCAGAATTTGCACTCGCTGTTTGTCAGATGCGATCTGAAAATAATTCACCATCATCTTCAAATCTTCCAACTTCAGCAGCCTGAGCCCTTAGCAGCAAATGCTATTGCCTTGCTCACAAAATAAAATACCACTACAAAACCCAGCATTTCTATGTAGGAAGTTAGCACCCATCCCCCTCCTAGAAGAATGAAATATTTTAGAAAATATTTAAAAGGCAGAATATTGTATTTCCCTGGATAAGAAATGGAGAAACATGTTTTAAAGACAAAGCAGCTTCCTGACTCCCCTCACCTTTGTCAATGGGTCAGAGACAGAAACTCACTCCCCCCACCTTTGTCAATGGGTCAGAGGTAGAAACTCATTCTCCCCACCTTTGTCAATGGGACCATCATCTGCAACACAATAGGACCCACTTAGCAACAGAAACTCACCACATGACACCTGGGAAGATTACATCAACCAGCAAGGCTAGCTAAAAACCCCACCCCCTGGGAGTCTGACAACCAATCAGGATACTCTTCCTGTGCCCCAGAAAGTTCAAAGCTCAGAAAAAGCATAAAGCCAGGGAGCGCACAGGATCCCTCCCCTTTTCTGTTCGGGAACTCAAGCCATGTGATCCTGACCACCATTAAACCATCTTTCCAAGCAGCCTCCATGTTTCCAGTGTCTTTGTCCCCACTTGGAACTGAACCCAGATGGATATTTCTTCCAACATCTATGAGAAAAAACAAACAAACAAACAAACAAAAATTAGGACTTGATTTATGGCCATCACTGAGCCCAAAATTTAATTTATAGGCAAAACAATTGTTAAATGAGCTTTGTCCCATTTTACAATCTTTCTTGTCCCAGTTGTTAAGTGAATCATTGCAGTTGTTAACTAAATAACACGATTGTTAAGTGAATGTGACTTCTTCATTGACTTTCCTTGTCAACAGTTTTCAGATGGTGATTATGAGCTGTGGTGGTGCAATGGTTAGAGTGCAGAACTGCAGGCTACTTCTGCTGACTGCCAGCTGACTACAATTTGGCCGTTCGAATCTCAGCAGGCTCAAGATTGACTCAGCCTTCCAGCCTTCCAAGATCGGTAAAATGAGAACTCAAATTGTTGGGGGCAATATGCTGACTTTGTAAACCACTTAGAGAGGGCTGTAAAGCACTGTGAAGTGGTATCTAAATCTAAGTACTATTGCTATTGCTATTACATGACTCTGGGACACTGCAATCTTCATGAATACCAGCTGCCAAGCATCTGAATTTTGAACACGTGGCCCCAGGAATCCTGCAATGGTTGCTTGAAAAAACAGTCATAAGCCACTTTTTTTCAGTGCTGTTGTAACTTAAAACAGTCACTAAATGAAAGGTTGAAAGGACAATCTGTATGGTTTCTGAGGTTTATTTATTTATTTATTTATTTATTTATTTATTTATTTATTTATTTATTTATTTATTTATTTATCAAACTTATATACCGCACCATCTCCCGTAGGACTCAGGGCGGTTCACAGGCATATTAAAACAATATAAAACAATATAATAAATAAACATTTAAAACCCAGATTAAAACTAAATATTATCATAGCCTGATCACTAAAACAGTAAGAACCAATAAAACCCCCATTAAAATTTAGTTAAAACATTTTGTTCTTAGGCTAGTCCCGCACGCTGAAATAATAGAGTCTTCAGTTCACGTCTGAAAGTCCGGAGGTCAGGGAGTTGTCGTAATCCTGGAGGAAGCTCATTCCACAGGGCTGGTGCCGCCACAGAGGTCCACGAAGCCACAGCATATCATTAAAAAAAAAAAAAGGACAGGTTTTTGAAATTCTGTGTTGAAATAAGTTGCAGCTAAGGCAGAAATATATCAATTTAACTTTTCAGCACAGCTGATGCCGTGGGTTCACAGAGCTCCAATGCTGCTTTTGTGTTAGCATATCAAAGTGCCCTCAGTAGGGTATCTATAAAAGTGAAACTGTCATATATGTATGCATGTAAAGTGTGCACTCGATATTTGCCAGTCTACATCAAATCTTTTTGTAAATCTCCATCCTCTCTCAAAATGCCAAAGAAGCAGAGCAGGAGCACCTGATGAAAATTCAAGTCCAGTTGTTGGGACACAAAGCCACTGGCCATCTGGCAACTGTCTGAAATGTGGAATGACTTTGCTAAAACAACAAAGAGACTTATTTGAACTTTGGAATCTTTGTTCTTTGCTTAGCCAAAGATCGGCTGTTAAATTGCAGCCCCTGTTTTGCAGCCCTCCTCCTCCCCCAGTCTCCTTAGATCACATCTCTTCTCATTTAGTAGCAAATCTAGATTTTTGGCAGTTGCTCTTTTTGTCACTTATTTTGTAAGCATGATAAGCGTACATAATAGGTGAGCTAAACCTCTGGCAATCTTAATGGACGTAAAGATATACCAAAATCGAAAAGGACCACCCTAAAAATGCACATTTATTGGGGTGGGTGGAGCCGAAAGTCTTTTGTGGTAATAATATCAACTCATGCGCCCTGCATCCCTCGAAGGCTGAATTTTAAAACAAGTAAGGTTCCCCCATTTGTGGCAAAGTTACTTATCTCTTTTATTAAACAGATTGCTAATTACTAATCTCAGGTACCACTTGAGTAACCTCTAGTGTCCATCTTCTTTCAGCTATTGGTACTATTGTTCCTTGGCCTGAACACTCCTCTAGGAATCTGGAAAACAATGAAAGATTGTTGTGAATTCACTTCTCCTTCGGCTCTTATCCCTCCTCTTCCTTCCCCTCCTTCTTCCCTCTGTTCCTCCCCCCTCCTCCTCTTCCTTCCCCTCCTTCTTCCCTCTGTTCCTCCCCCATCCTCCTCTTCCTCCATCTCCTCCTCCCTTCCTCCATGCTCCTAATCCTTCCCATGCTCCTCCCCATTGTTGGGATTCAAGTAATTTAACAACCAGTTCTCTGCTCTAATGATTTCTTCCAACAACCAATTTGCCAAACTGCTCAGAAAGTTAACAACCGGTTCTCCCGAAGTGGTGCGAACTGGCTGAATCCCACCACTGCTCCTCCCCCTCCTCTCCTCCTCTTTCTCCCCTCCTCCTTTTCCTCCTGCTCTTTTCACTGATGAGTCAGACTTTTGTTTGGTCCCTTTTTTATTCCCCAAACTCTTCAGAAATGAGAGTTGAGATTTTTTTAAAAAAAATCAAATGTGGGAGAAAACCAAACTGACAAATGCCTAATTTGAAGCTCTGGACTTTGAATGCTTAGCATCCCTGTATGTCCAGCCATCTGGTAAAGCTGTTTTCAATTTTTTCTCCACAAGTACTTCCTCTTCATCAGCTACATGGCACTCAGATCCTATATAGACACTTTCAAGGAACAGGAATAGCACTTAGACTTATCTACTGCTTTACAGCCTTCTCTCTAAGCGGTCTACAGAGTCAGCATATTGCCCCCAACATCCTGGGTCCTCATTTTACTGACCTCAGAAGGATGGAAGGCTGAGTCAACCTTGAGCTGGGGAGGATTGAATTGCTGGTAGTTTGCAGAATTGGCCTGCAATACTGCATTCTAACCATTGCGCCACCACAGAGGAAGTATTTGTGTGTGTGTGTGTGTGTGTGTGTGTGTGTGTGTGTGTGTGTACCTGAATGTCAGAAACATAAAGATGGCAGCCTCAGCTATATGATCAAATGTATTTCACAAGTGTGAAGCATGCAAAAACTTGGTGGTGCTTCAATCATGTAACGTTACCTGCTATCTTGATTGTTTTTTACACACCCTGCAAATGGCTCCCAATCCCTCCATGTAGCGAATTTTACACTATTATGTTTGGCTATGCAAGCAGATTGAAATTTTATTTCTTCTTTATTCCTCCACCTCTTTCATTTATTTGTCATTAAAGTGACTTGGGCGGGGGAAGGTTATATAATTCATATCCCCTTGATAACTATCTGCATTGCAGTACTTTCCCTTAGAATAGTAACCATAGCAGACTTTCTATATAGGAAGCTGGAGTGGTTGTAATGGTTCCCTGCAAAAGCTTTGAATGTTTGGGATTAGGGATTCCAACTGCAAATTAATCCTGAGACCCTGATAAAATCAAACCGAATGTGAGATTAAGAGATTCTTGACAGCCAATTAATGGTTGGATTAAAAAACAAACCAATGCTGCTTGCTGCTTCTGCCTGTGATAAATCCATTGATTAGGTTTCTGCTATTTAGCTCACACTCTAACTTACACATTAAATTTCAGGAGCAAAAATTCATTACTACCCATGCAAGACAGAAGAATCATTAAACGGACCAGATTAATAATAGCATGTCCAGGGTTAAAAATGAAGATAATTATGCTGCTCCCCCTACCTGCCAACTCACATTGTAACCAAATATTGTTTGTCGGAATGGCTTGCTTTTATTCATGTATTACAAATAGCGAATATAGTGATGGTGAACCTTTTAGCTCAAACTGTGTGCACACGCATGCCCAAAGGTGTGCGTGCATCAGTGGTGGGTTGCTACCGGTTTGCCCTGGATTGGATGAACAGGTAGCGGCGGGTGGCGGGAGGCTCCGCCCACTTGCCCAGATGTCTCTGCACATGTGCAGAAGTGGTGCGTGCGTGCGAGAGAGAGCACGCCCCCCATAAGCAAACCGGTAGCGACGGGATTTGAATCCCACTACTGCCATGCATGAATGTGCGCATGCGCCAACATGCGCATGCACATGCACGTGCACTGACATGCGCATGCACATGCGCAGCAGAGACCTGAAGACCAGCTGGCCAGTAGGAGGCGGGGCATCCCAACACCGGCAGCATGGCAAGATCTTTTTCTTTTGTGAGCTTTTGTTTCATCATTTGCAGGGAAACAGAAGCTCACAAAAGAAATGCCACGTAGATCTGACCTGGGGCAATGGTGCGCGTGCCAGCAGAGAGGGCTCTGCATGCTATGTGCCATAGGTTTGCCATCACAGGAATATAGCATAAGCTAGTCTATGGTAAGAATCATCTTCTGCTGGGGCAGAAATATTGTTTTGCGCCCTCACCAGCATAAGTTCAGAGAATTTTTTAATTTCCTTTCAAAATAGCAGACCCTCCTGAGAAATTTCATTCAGCTCACTCAAATTCATAGTTCACCCCTTAATGATCTCAGAGCTTTCCTTTCTCGGTAGAAGCATCTACCCTCTGTAACGAGATTCCTCCGAGATTTAAATCTGCTGATGTTTTGAAGAGCTGTGAAGAGCTTTGGTGAGGGACAGTGAGATGCTTTCCTTCATTTCATCTGACCTCTTGTTCTTTTATCTTTTTCCCTTTTACGGGTTTTATTGGAATTTCTTCGATTTGATTGTTATGAGAGTTGTGGGGTGGTGGTGTCAGACACATACAAGTTTAATCTATTATTATTTACGGGACCGCCTGCTGCCGACAGTTACCTCCCATTGTCCGATACGTCCAGTGCGCGCTCACAGGGAAGGCCTTCTTAGGGTGCCGTCGGCTAGTCAATGTCGACTGGCGGCCCCCAGGGGAAGGGCGTTCTCTGTGGGGGCCCCGGCTTTATGGAATGAGCTGCCGGTGGGACTCCGTCTCCTCCCTGATCTCTGGACCTTTAAGCGCGAGCTCAAGACTTTCTTTTTTCACCAAGCGGGGCTGGCCTGATCGATTTTAGTATGGGGATTTTAGTGGGTTTTTTATAGGGTTTTACCTAGGTTTTAGTTTTGATAAATTTTAGCTAATATTTTAATGTTACAGCGATTGAATCAGTTTTTTAAATTTGATAGTGTATTTTAAATTTTTGGGGATTCTTGTCGTTTTATTGGCTGTCCACCGCCCTGAGTCTTCGGAGAAGGGCGGTATAAAAATATGAATAAATAAATAAATAAATAAATTATAATTGATTGCATAGTCAACCAGATGTTTAGATGGATTTGGGTGTTTCTATCCAGCTATAGCAGTGATGGCTAACCTTTTCTGGACCGAGTGCCCAAAGTGCACGAACCCCTAAAATGCAATGCACGAGTGGCCTCCTCCATGCACCCTGCCCTCGTGCGTGCGTACGCGGCCTCTCCTGCAGACGCCTTACCCCCATGCATTCGCGGCAGAGACCCAAAGACCAGCTGGCCGGCGGGAGGTGCGCACACATGTGCAGCAGAGCTGAACTGGGGCGACGGCTCGCGTGCCATTGGAAAGGGCGCTGTGTGCCACCTCTGGCATGCATACCATAGGTTCGCCATCATGGACCTATAGAGACCTTCCCAAGGATCCGGGATGGCAGATGTTGTTTGATGGTGGTAAAAGTATCATTGCAGGATGTAAACTGTTCCAAGTAAAGATGCCCTTTGCAATTTTGTCAACGTCAATGGCTTTCAAGGGGTCCTTCAGATATTTTGGGATTGCACCCAAAACACCAATTACTATTGGTAGTATCTTTGCTTATTTTTTTAGAAGGGGGGTCTATAAGGTTTAGAATAACAGAGTTGGAAGGGACCTTGGGATCTTCTAGTCTAACCCCCTGCTTAGACAGGAAACCTTATACCATTCCAGACAAATGGTTATCCAATCTCTTCTTAAAAACTTCCATTGTTGGAGCATTCACAACTTCTGAAGGCAAGTTGTTCCACTGGTTAATTGTTCTAACTGTCAGGAAATTTCTCCTTAGTTCTAAGTTGCTTCTCTCCTTGATTAGTTTCCACCCATTGCTTTTTGTCCTGCCCTCAGGTGCTTTGGAGAATAACACTTCATTTTCTATTATGTTGTCTATTTTGTGGTCCCACCAGTTATAGCTTACAGGCAAGGGGTATTTTTTTGCAGATATTCTAATGCACCATTGTTGCTACTTAGTCATGCTGTTGTTTGCAGTCTGAATGATCTTGTAATTGGGTGATCCACTGTTTCTTCCTACACTATTTGCTGTCTTCTTAATTCTGGCTTTTTATGCATTTGTTCTGACTTGTGAAACCACAATTAGCACTCACTCCTTTCTTCAACTTTCCTGTTTTTAATAATTGACAGGCCTTGTTGCTATCTGCTTTGCCTGCTAGTTTTTTATATATTGGCCATGTAGTACTTTCTCTAGCCATGTCTTTTTTCTATTCTTTATTTGGTCTTACTTGTAGGGCAGTTTGGTCTTTTCAATATTCATGGAATACTAGTTTCGAGGCACCTTCTTTACTAACCTTCAGATATTTTTCAGATGTTCTTTTTATTTCCTCAACTCTCTGATGCCTGCAACATTCCACACTCACCCATGTTTCTTAGTAAGTAGAATCTGTCAACATTGCTGTATGGATGTAGAACATGATTCATTGTCATTTTTGTCTGGTTCTCCTATCAAGTGTTTTAAATTCAGCTGGAGTCCAGTCCACTATTCCAGCTGTTCATCTAATAACTGGAATTGCCAAGCTGTTAATTGTCTTGATACTGTTGTATTTCCTCTACTGAATTTTGGCTTTAAGATCTTTTTATATGATATATTTACTTCTAATGTTTGTCTTGACTTCAGCGTGCTTGATGCTGTCAGCTTGAAACACACAGAAATTTGTAGTTATCTTCTTCATTTAGACTCTCTCTTAATGCCATTTCGATAGGATGTCTTGATTCCTTCAGTCTTCAGTACTTTCTTCTTGTTTATAATAAGACTTGCACATTTGCCATTATCATCACCATCATCATCAAAAATGGTTGGTTGATAGAAAACAAATCCTCTGAGGATATAGTTTTTAAAATTGTATTTGCATATAGCAGGATAATTTTGACACGGAAGAGGAAATTTCTTGCTTTGTTCCAGTCAAGAGAATAGTTTTTAATGGGATGGGATTAATTTAAAAGCAGGTCGATTTTTAGTCCTGTAATACTTTAAAAAGTGATTTGGAATTGGAAGAAATATTTGCAAACTGCAAGCAAAGTAAATACCTGCTAGCTCTTTGAGGAGGTCCAGATCAGGGACAGACTCCATAAATTTGAATGGATGTACTGAAGTAAGTTCTAGTAATAACATCTTGAAAGCTTGACTGTGTTTTCCCTTCCCTGCCTCCTATACCCATGAATGAGAGTGAAGTCACTCTGATCATCTTCTCATACTTTCTCTATTTTCAAGCCTAAAGCATACTTTCGTTTTTCTGTAACCATTTCTGCATAGTTTTGCCACGGTCTTTTCTGTGGTTTTCTATACCATTGCTTTGCTATTCTGGTGGCGCAACGGTTAGAACGCAGTATTGCAGGCAAATTCTGCTAACTGCCAGGAGTTCGATCCTCACCGGCTCAAGGTTGACTTAACTTTCCATCCTTCCGGGATTGATAAAATGAGGACCCAGATTGTTGGGGGCAATGTGCTGACTCTGTAGACTGCTTAGAGAGGGCTGTAGCGTAAAGCACTGTGAAACAGTATATAAGTCTAAGTGCTATTGCTATTCTCTGACTATTTTTAGGACTTTTTTCAGATCATTAATGAATGGAGCCTCTTCCCCAGGCTCATGTAGAAGAAGAGTATTGTAATGAATAAGAGAGGTGTGCTATTCTTATGTGAACTCTGAAGCACTTCTCCTGAATCATTTCTGAAGCATGCCTAACCATAATAGATATCATTTGAACATCATGAGAAATGTTGTCTTGACAACTATAGCACATCCATGGGGGACGGTGACCTTCTCTTGAGGAAGGCCTTCAAATGCAGCCTAATTAACTAGAAATGCTAAAAATACCAATTTGTGCTCAGAAATCCAAATGAATGAATTTACAATGCTGAAGAGGACATCGGTGTTAAAAAGGGGGTGGTAGGTGTGTGTGTGTGTGTGTGTGTGTGTGAGGGAGGGAGAAGAACAAAAGCAGGGCTGTTGTTGGTGTCCTCTCACTTAAGGGGAAGATGTGCATGATGGTTTTTGAAAGCAGATTGAAGCTGTTTCAAAAATATGAAGTGTCACAACAATGACAATGACTTCTATTGGGAGACATTCCAGGAAATTCCTGGCTTAGCTTGTTGAAAAATGTCTCTTTCAGAGGTCAGAAGAAGGCGCAAAAAAGGTCAAGGATTAAGGATTAAGGATTAAGTTTAAATGCTTATGGAGATTCTCAGTCATCCAGGTCATGATTGTCCCGAAGGTACTTTTTTTCCAAAAGGCAACTGGACTTTGTTTTTCCTTGAAGGCGTCCTCAAGGAAAACCAAAGTCCAGTTGCCTTTTGAAAAAAATCACCTTTGGGCCGATTAAGTTCAAGGAGAACTTTGTTCTCTTTGAACCAAGAAGAAATTTCTCGACAGTGAGAATAATTAACCGGTGGAATGGTTTTCCTTCAGATGTTGTGAGTGCTCCAACACTTGAGATTTTAAAGAAGAGATCCGACAGCCATTTGTCTGAAATGGTATAAGGTCTTCCTGCCTGAACAGAGTATATGAATAGAGTATATTGAACAGAGAGAATAAAAGACTTGGGAGGGACTTGGGAGTTTTTCTTATTCCGATTAATACCATAATAGGGAAAACTTAGTTAAAGAAGCTGAAATAGCAGAATCATAGGGAACATGCAGTGATGTCATGCTGGAGTTCTGGATTTAAAAGGAAAATAAAACTGGAGCCACGTACATTGCCTTGGATTCTAAAGGAGCTGATTATAAAGAAATGAGAAGCAACATTCCATGGCAGGAGAAGGTAATTGAAAAGGAGCTCTCAAGATTGGTGGAAGTTTCTAAAGAAGAAAAACTTTAAAGCACAATTGGAAGTGGAGGAGAGCAAAAGAAGCCAATGAAGCTTTACAGTACAAAAAAAACCCCCAGAAAACAACTGAAGATCTGAACCAGAAAAAAGGACACATGCAGGAAAAGGAAAGAAGACCGGCTTACAATGAAAAAGGATAGACAGAGAGAGTTGTAGAGCTGGTTTCAAGAAAGTAAAAGGTCAAAATGAATAGAGGCTAGCAAAGGATGATAAGAATAACAAAAAAAAACAGCTTCTCTGGATATGCTCAAAATAAAAGGAAAAGGAAAAATAATGCTCCATCTGCTCCATGAAGAAGGCCAAATGTGACAAAGGACAGATTTGGAGAAAAGTAATGAAGGTGATCAGAAGATTAAAAACTAAGCTCCACAAAGAGAGATTGAAAGCCTTGAGACAAGATAGCCAAGGAGTTACGATAGCCCTCTTCAAATGCTCATTCCAGATATGGAGTGTGGAAAATTACAGGGTTACAAAATTACAAAAATATAAAGTGCAGAAAGGAAAGTTACATTATAAAAATATCCTAACAATAAAGATGGTTCAACAATGGAACCAATAATCTGAAAAGCGGTAGGCTGTTCTTGCGTATATTCAGTCAAGGGTTAGATTTCTATTTGTCTGGAGTTTTTTTTTTAATTTGGATCCCTGCAGGAGGGGATTGGAGGTGATAGCCTAAATGGACTTGCGGTTTATCAGAATGCATGGTGTTAGATTAAATGGCCAAAGGACCCTTCCTGCTCTACGTTTTTCCAAGTATACCTTGATTTATTTATTTTTTGATAGGGCCAATGCTATCCAGATGTTTCCCTAAACATTCAGTTCCACAGCATTGCATTTTATGGCCAGCTGTGGCCCAAACTGTCATTTTCTTTAATACTGAAATCAGGGGGATGGAGAAGGAGAAAGCACTGAACATTGCGGTACCCAACAATGTAGGAACCAAAGGCAGGACCTCTCCCCCCAATCATCACAAACTGGAATTGATTCCAAAGGAAGGAGACAAACTAGCACAACACCATCCCACCAATGCCAATCCTTTGAGCCGTTCCAGAAAGAAATCATGGTTGAGGGTATAAAAAACCATCAGGAGGTCAAGTAGGATAAGGATGAATGCATTACCCCATACTACCCACTTCAGAAATCATCCAAAAACAATGCCATTACCAAAATCTGAATCCTGACTGAAAAGGCTCCAGGTAATCTGCTTCCTCCAAGGCCTTCTGAAACTGTTGTGTGTCCATCTTCTCTATCAACTTTCCCTGGAAAAGCAGATGGGATACTGGATGAAAATTACTCAGTATGGTGGATAATTCACATGCTAAACTTGGAACATGTGTAACATTTTCCATATAATGCCTGACCATAACACTTTCCATAGGTGCAATGGTATGTGGAGATGACCTTGCAAGACAGGGAAAAGAGCTACAGGCAAGGCAATGCTTGGATAAGAGCAGGGGTGGTTGTCAGCCGGTTAGGGCTGGTTCGGACGAATTGGTAGCAGAGACTGCGGGTGGTCCATCCGTCTACCTGCCCCACCCATCCGCCTACCTGCCCCAGCGTAATGCCATCTTATTTATCCACATTTTTGAGGTTGGGCACGTGTGCAAAAGGCACATGTAGAAGCAAAGCGCATGTGCAGAAGGCCGGGTGCATGCACAGAAGGCACACACGTGTGTGAAATGAGCATGCGCGCATGGAGCAAACAGGTGGTAAGAATATGTGAAACCCACCACTGGCTAAGAGGCAGCCTAGCCCTCAGCAGGAATATGGATAAAGCAAATTTCTCAGAAAGAACATTCCTTAGTTTCTTAGGCTGTAAAAAAAAATGGTTCAGACTTGGAAGATACTGATAATTTACAATAAAGTAGAATTAGTTCATTTGTGTTTGCTTCCTGTCTGAACTACCTTGCAAGGCTGACTTAACAGCATATGTCAATTTGATCAAACTTTATTTTTTTATTTTTTTTATTTTTTTTATTTTTTTTTATTTATTTATTTGTCATAACAGCATACATAAGCATAAGCATGAACTATCTATACAACAGATAATAATATAATATAATATAATATAATATAATATAATATAATATAATATAATATAATATAATATAATATAATATAATATAATATAATATAATATAATATAATATAATATAATATAATATAATATAATATAATATAATATAATATAATATAACAACAGAGTTGGAAGGGACCTTGGAGGCCTTCTAGTCCAACCCCCTGCCCAGACAGGAAACCCTACTCCACTTAAGACAAATAGTTATCCAACATCTTCTTAAAAATTTCCAGTGTTGGGGCATTCACAACTTCTGCAGGCAAGTCGTTCTACTGATTAATTGTTCTAACTGTCAGGAAATTTCTCCTTAATTCTAAGTTGCTTCTTTCCTTGATCAGTTTCCACCCATTGCTTCTTGTTCTACCCTCAGGTGCTTTGGAGAACAGCCCGACTCCCTCTTCTTTGTGGCAACCCCTGAGATATTGGAACACTGCTATCATGTCTCCCCTAGTCCTTCTTTTTATTAAACTAGACATATATAAGTATATATATATGAGTATAAGCATGTAATAACTATATAAATTGTATATAAGCATGTAATAACTATATAAATTGTATATAATGAAAGGAAACAGTAGGACAGGAACGGTAGCCCCTTATAGACCTCTTAGGAATGGGGTGAGGTCAATAGTAGACAGTTTTTGGTTAAAGCTTTGGGGACTTTAACTTCCTATTAAACATGGTTTAGAATGCCCTCTATAAGAAATGCTAATCTAATGTGCTCCACAGAAGGTCTATCTAAAGCCAGAAAGAGAATATTACACCTTTCCATCTGCTTCTGACAGTAAGAAATTTCAAATGGCAATAATGCTTGTCATTTTTATTACTTGAGGTCATGGTGCCCTTTTGCCTGCTTCATTCTTGCTTTAGTGGCACTAGGTATTCTGGCTGATGATTGCTGTTCTCATGAGCTGGGCAATCAGAATGATATGTTCTCAGTGAGACCTTCCAATACTGCAGCCATGAGATTAGACCTTAATCACTAGTTGCCATTTGGCTATTCCCTTGCAGCGCTAGACAAGGACAGAGGTCACCTGTTAGTATTTCCTGATACCTGTTCAGGCTATTTTTGAACTTACCTTTAGCAAAGTATGCAGCAATAAGCCAATAGACATGGCACAAGTATTGAGAAGAGCTATCTAAGCAAGAGTTGTACCAGCTTCTCCTGGTTCAAGCCACACTCCCCTCCAGGGGTGAAATCCAGCAGGTTCTGACAGGTTCTGAAGAACTGGTAGCAGATATTTTGAGCAGTCTGGAGAACTGGCAGCGGAAATTTTGAGTAGTTCGGAGAACCGGCTAATACCTCTGGCTGCCTCCAGAGTAGGGTGGGAATGGAGATTTTGCAATATTCTTCCCCTGGAGTG